>NC_133860.1:70038927-70638927 GCF_047830755.1 Zonotrichia albicollis
AAGGTTGCTGAACAAAATGTGTGCTATTGCTGAAAGTGATTTGCAAAACTTTTCATTACATCATTCAGAGTTTTGTCTGCTGTGGCTTAGCAGTGATCTAAAACTCAGGAACTATTACATCAGGCGGAAGCATAATACAGGTTTACCATTTTTATAAATCAGACCTATTAAAACAGGCTCAACCTGAAGTATATATGCCATTTACTTGGGGATATCAATGTGGAATTCATTATTCCAAACAATGTATTTTTACTAGATACTTCAAATTCATCAATGAACCCATAACTCTAGTCTTTCTGAAAATGTTTTTAGTTCAAACCTTGACAAGTCTCAGTTTTCCTCTTTAAGCTGAAGGGTTTCTGCAAGTGGAAACTGAAAATGCTTATAAAAGATTCTGAAGTAAGGGCCATTTTCTGTTTTCCTCTCTTTCCTCCTACTTTTCAATCTAATTTCTAAGATGCCAAATTGGTTGTTTTTCATGTAAACAATATGGGGATTATACAAGACTACTGCTATTCCTGCTTCACTTGGAAATGGATTTTATTCTTTGTGGGAATAAATGATGCATGATTGATCATCCTTGTGATGCAAACAAGCCTTAATTCTTTGTTCTAAGAGTAATTAATGAAAGCGTATGCTTGGATATTTTGTGGTTTTTCATCTTGTACATTGGATTATACCTGCTTGTTCAGAACAAGTATGCCAGTGAATATTAGTTTATTAAATGTGACATTTCTTTCAGCAAAGTATTGATTAAAGGGAAAAATGACCCTTTTGTTAAAAAGGGCAGTTTTGATGCCTTATGTAAATAAAAGTTTATATATGCAGACTTAATTAGTTTAAAATTCTAAATCTTAAGTATTCATTACATTTATCTCTTCTGATCAGACCTCTGAGTACTTAGAATAAATAATGCATAACAGCAGTCTGTGGTTTGCTCTGTAACGACCCAGGTCAGAGAGTTTCTGTGATTTGCTGGTAAAAGGGATTCTGCTACCTTATTCCTCTTCAGTAATTTTACTGGGGCAGGAAAGATGGGAGCACAGTCTCTCTCCTGTCCTCACTCTTGTAAAAGTGAGTTCCTTAGAAGGAAACTGCTGAAAACAGTGCCTTGTTAGCTGCCTTCTGTGGAGATTGGTTCTGGGAGCACAGGTTTTGAACTGCTGCTCCTGACCTTTTGCACATTTTTGAAATGTAGTTTCAGTTTTCTGTTTAAAATAACATATTCAAAAACATGTGTTGTAGTTTTATGTCCAGCTGGAGATGAAACACCTCATAGCCACTTGTTCAACTCTCCTTTCTTTGGCCCCTGCCCTGGTAGAACAGAGACAAGAGTCAAAGTAAAACTTGTATGTTCTGATAAGAACAGTTTAATAATTGAAATTACATTAACAATGAGAAATAATAAACAAGTAATGCACGATGCAAGTGATCACCAGCCACTGATATGCCAGACAGCCTTTCCTGCACCCAGATCCACAGGCCTTCTGGGTAACCCCCCAGTTTAAATACCAGGCATGTTGTTCTCTGATGTAGAATATCCGTTTGGTGAGTTTAGGTCATTTGTTGGTTTTTTTTTTTTTATCTTCTCACTGGCAGAGCATGAGACAAGGAGGGAAAAAGTCCTTGACTTTGGATAAACACAACTTAGCAAAAACCCAAATATCACTGTGTTATCAACACCATTCTCATTCTCAGTCCAAAACACAGCACTGGAGCAGCTACTGAGAAGAAATTACCCCAACTGTAATCAGGGTATAGCCCATTGCTATATCATCTATATACTAGCTCTATCATCTATATCATCTGCCTTATGTCAAATTTCACATTCCCCACTATCACATTACCTTCCCTATTTATCTGTTTTAATAGATACACAAACATCATTCTCTTAGTCAATGGAACACTGTTAAGTGGTCATAAAACAGACACATAATTAGAAAAATTTGTTGAATTCATTTTACCCATGACTTTGGCCTTCATCCTTGGTAAGAGCCTTTCAAGCAGAAAAGATGAACTGAGGTATTGGTTTGTTGCTTGCTGCACATTTGAGCCAGTTCTGACCCCAGTACTGCTGCACTTGGTGGTTTTATCTAAGTTGATTTTTGTGAGTGCGGTGATCAGAGGAAGTCAGGCTCAGACCCCCAGAACAGTTGTGATTAGGATTGATGCCGTGAGGTGCTCTGTGAGGTGATGCACACGCACGTGATGCACCACTTCTGTGTGTAGAAGTGGAATAATAGCTGCATGTGTAATAGAGTGTTGCCTAGTGACAAACATCATACAATTTAACTCATTGGCTATTTTCACCTAAAATCAAATTGCCTTGAGGCACACACAGGACTTCCCCATCCTCCAACGTTACCTGCCAAGTGCACCTGGGTCCTTGAGCAAAAGCAATCCCACAGATGGGTTTGCCTTTGCCTGGGGCAGGAATAACCCAGACTTTTTTTCCCAGCATGTTTTTAGTAGGCACTACGGGAAATTTATCCCCTTCTATACCACAAAAAACATTGGGCAGGGCCAGCCTGGCTGGCAGATCCTCTGGTATCTAATCAGGTGACCTTTGTTAAATGTGTATCCCAACATTTGAATGTCCCACCACTCATTGCTCTCAGTGTAGTCTTTACAGTCCATTACATAATTCATTCTTTCCAGAGGCTGGTGCATGCCAGGGAATGATACAACCACTCAATGCCATGTTCTTTGTCTCAAATGTCTATGAGGACATTTAGGAAGGAAGTTCACTGTCTGATTCAGATCTTTCTGGGGTGCCATTTTGCCACAGGACTTGCTTTTCCAGGCACAGGATGGAGTTCCAGGCAGTGGCATGAGGCACAGGGCACTTCCCCAGACATCCAGTGGCTGCTTCCACCACTATAAGCACATGGCACTCACCACCACAGACTTGGGGGGCTATATATGGTCAATCTGCCAGGCCTCCCCGTATTTATACTTCAGGCACCATCCTCCATGACAAAGAGGCTTTACCCACCTGGCCTGCTTTTTGGCAGCTCATGTTTCACATTCATGGATAACCTGTGTCCTTGGTCAGGTCCATCTCTCAATCCCAAACCCATCTCTGTGTGGCATCTCTTCTTTGATGTCCCAAGGTGTCATGGGCCTACCAAGCTAGAAATAATTGACTCTTGAGTTGCCAGTCCAGGTCCACCTGATGCTCCTGAGTCCTGGAAGCCTGATCCATCTGCTGGTTATTCTGAAGTTCTTCAGTGGCCCGGTGCTTGGATACATGGTGCGCCTTCACAACCAGGCTCTCCTTCCAGGCAGCAATATCTTGCCACCATGCAGCAGCTCAGATGGGTTTACCCCTACACTGCCAATTTTTCTGCTGCCATTACTGCAACCGCCCCCACAGAGCGTTTGCCACCGCCTGTGAATCAGTATAAAGCATCGGCCACTTTCCTCATTCAGCCATGTCCAAGGCCAGCTGGACAGTTTTCAACTCTACAAACTGACTCGATTTACCTTCTCCTTCAGCAGTTCCTGCAACTTGTTGTGGGGGACTCCATACAGCCACTTTCCACCCCTGGTGCTTTCCCACAAGGACAGCAAGGACCAAAATAAAATAGGCACATTGCTCCTTCCTTTCTGGTAATGTATTACCTAGTGGTGCCTCTCCAACACATATTACCTCTCCTTCTGGTGACATTCCCATATATTTGCCTTCTGGCCACTCCATGATCCTTTCTAAGATTCCTGGATGATGAGGTTTCCTATCCAAGCTCATTGTGCAACCAGTGCAACCCACTTACTCAATACAGCATTGGTTGCATGGTGTGTAGAGGAGATATCCCCTTCAAATATCCAGTCCACTGTACAACCAGCGTACCAGGAGGAGCTGTGCTTCAGTACCAATCACCTCCAAAGTGGCTAGGATACCATAAGCTGCTTGGTATTTCCTTTTTAGTTGGAGTATAATACACCTCAGATCCTCTGTATGCCCAATCCCAAAAACCTAGGGTTCAACCTTGAGCCTCACCTGGCACTTTCTGTCAGAGGCTCCAGGAAGAACCATTCTCTTCAACTTCAGTATAAAGCACATTTTTTACATCTTGCCCTATTCAGACTGGCCCAAGGGATGCACCATGAATTATCTCCTGTTTGATTTATTCAAAGGCTTGTTGCTGTCCAAGGCCCCATTCAAAATCATTCTTGTTCTGTGTCACCTGCTAGTGGGAGCTTACAATCAGACTAATTTGAAATGTTCATTCTCCAAAATTCCACAGTGCCTAAGAGGTGGTGTTTATTTCTAGGTAGTTGGTGGGCACATCACTGTTATCCTATAAATAATGTCCATTAGGATCTGGTGATGTCCATCTTGCCATTTTATTCCTAAAAATTGCATGTCCTATGCAGGTCCCTTTACCTTACCCTGTTTTATGAAAAATATGGGCTTTAGAATTAGGGAAAAATGGACTTTATGAATTTATGAATGCCATTATTTATGAAAATATGGACTTTAGAAAAGGAAAGAAATTTTCTTTCTCAAAATCTCTCCTGCAGTATTCCTCCAAATAAAGATATCATCAATATATTCCAGGTGTGCTGCTTTACCCTGTTCCATGGCAGTCTGGATCAGTCCATGGCAGATGGGACTGTGTTTCCCTCCCTGGCAAGGTCAGTTCCAGGTCTAGTGGACATCCCTCCAAGTGAAACAAACTGAGGCCTGCTCTCTGTGCCAGAGGGGTTGAGAAATCATGTCAGCAATGTCAGTGGTGGCACCACTTGGCTGCCTTTGACTGGCGTTCGCATTGAAGCTCCAAGTGTTGGCTGTGGCAGCACTCAGAGGTGGCATTCACTCAGGCCACGATAATCTACTCTTAGTCTCCCTCCCCATCAGACTTTCACAGTTGCCATATGGGGCTGCTAAGGGGTAAGCAGGTCCTGCTGATCACTCCTTGGCTCTCCAGCCAGCAAAACACCTCATGGGTAGGAATTGCAGAGTCTCCATTGGAGCCCTATTACCTCCCATGCACCGCTGTGGTGGTGGCAGGCACCTGCTGCTCTTCAGCACCCCCACAACAGGAGAGTCCTCTCAGAGACCAGCCAAGGTAGGCCACTGTTTAATTTCCGCTGTCTCTGGAGAAGTTATACCAAAAGCCCACCAATACCCTCTTGGATCTCTGAAATACCATCTCCCGGCACAGTCTCTGCCAAGGATGCATGGACCCTCTGGTCCAGGCACACTAGGATGCTTTTGCCTCTAATTCCCAGTTGGACAAATAGCCTCCAACAGAGTTAGTTGTCACTCCAGAAATACAACTGGATACAACTGGATTCTGTCCCTGTATAGCTTGATGGCATTAGAGTACAATGTGCACCAGTATCTAGCAAAGACTTTAATCCTGTGGGGCTGCTGTGCCAGGCCATTAAATCCACACAGTCCAGTAAACCCAGCCATCCCTCTCTTCCACCTGGCTAAGAGGCAGGGCCCCTCTAATACTGATCTGAAAGTTCCCCACTAACATCTTGTAGAAATAGACTAGAACTTCTCTCCACAGGGCCAGTAATATGACCAGACCTTCATTCTGCCTGGAAAACTGTCTGCTGGAGACTGGAGCAGCAACCTCTGTGGAAAAAAATTGCACTGTGCTTGTTTTCCCCTTCAATTCCTGCACCTGTTCATCTAGGATCAAGGTGGATTGTTCATTCCACTTCCTCATATCCCCTCCATTGTCCTGCTGATAAAACCATGGAGTACCCTGAGGTGTGTACCTTTTATATCCTCTTTCTTGAGCAAGAAGACACCTGCTGTCAGTCATAGAAATAGGGGCCCCTATGGGTGAGGAGCAGGACATATTCCCTCTGAAATCCTGAAAATCCTGAGTCAGTTTATCTGATAGCTTTTCCACACCTACAGTGATGGGGGAAGGAATATTGTTTTTGAATCCTGGATGTGGAAAATCACCCACTGTTGGTTGTACATCATCTTTCCAAGCTGTTGTTGACAAGGGGGTTGGCATGTGCTGTTGGTGCACTCTGTAGAAATTTCCACCATGAACTGTGGACATAAGACATCATCTGGACCTGGGTGAGCTGCACATCATCCGTGTCAAAATATATCACTTTTCATATGATAAATTCCCTCAGTTATTTAATACCTTTATCTATTGCAGCCCATTTGCTTAAGTTTCATGGAATATCTTCTTTATAGGGATACCTTGCTCTCACACTTGATAAGAGTCATGTCCCCAGACAAAGGACTTGTGTTTTTTTTCCCATTGCTTTGTCAATGCCCCATTTCTCAGAAAATGGTCCCAGCTCTCTGCTTTCCTTACTCTCAGGTGATTATACAGGCACCTGGATAATGACTGAATATTCTCATATCTCCCGCAGCTCACTCAGGGGAAGGGATCAAGTTGTGGCTGTCTCTTCTGTCTCCTCTTCCAGTTCCTGTGACAGCCTTGAAGAAGGCTCTGTAATTCACCCTTGTGACATTGCTGCTTCTTTGTCCTGTTTATTCTTCCTGTCCTCCTTGACTGTGTTTGCTAAAGGTTTTTTAAAGGCTGACTTTCATGTACAATTCTTCCACTTTTGTACAGGGGTGACTGATGTTGGTACCTGTAGATTCTGTTTCAGAGGTTTCAGTGGCAGTTCCTGTTGCTGGGGTTGGAGCAGCTGCAGTGTCTCACAGTGGCTGGACCAGCTGGTCTGTTTTCATCTCACTGATAGAGATCTTCTTTTCCCCCTGAGACTACTGAGCAGTGTTGACCATGGCTCAATAAGCCTGGGCCAGGCCACAATATGTTGCAGTGATTTGGGTTCTCTTTGGGCTGCCAGGGCGACAGCACACTTCCAAAAAGTAGTTTACTAGTTTCTGGATTCTGTACTTGCTCAGGTGTAAGGTGCAAACGTCTTGAAGTTGCCCACTACCCTACATACTTTCTCAAAAACCCCACACACCCTGTCACTCCAAACTATTCAGCTGTTCAGGTAACAGCCAGGGCAGAGTTAATTTCTTCTCAGTAGCTGTTACACTGCTGTGTTTTGGATTGAGAATGAGAATGGTGTTGATAACACAGTGATGTTTTGCTTTTTGCTAAATTGTGCTTATCCAAAGCCAAGGACTTTTTTCCCCCTCTCATATCTCATACTCTGCCAGAACAGAAAACCAAACTGGGAGGGAGCATAGCTGGGACAAGTGACCTGAAATGGCCAAATGGATATTCCACAGCAGAGAACATAATGCCTGGTATATAAAGTGGGGAGAGTTACCTGAAATGGCTGCTGCTCTGGGCTTGGGGAGAAGGAGTCTGATATCAGTCAGCAGGTGGTGAACAATTGCATTGTAGATCACTTATTTGTTTTCTTCTTCTTCTTCAATTTTTTTTATTTTTGTATTTTATTATATTTTCAATTATTAAACTGTTCTTATCACAACGTATGAATTTTACTCTGATCGTTCTCCCCATTGCACTGGATTGGAGGTAGAGAGAGGGGGTGGAGTTGATCAAGTGGTTGCTTTGTGCTTGATTTCCATCTGGCCATAAAGAACAACAGTCTTTTTGGCACCTGATCATGGACCCAAAAGGCTGATATAAGGGCAGGTCTGAAAGTGTGCTAAAGGAAAATTGTTATAAACATTCATTGTAGTACTTTAACAGTTGCTAGCTACAATGTGGACTTACTCGCTTTCACATTTGTGACATTTTGTCTGTATTGCACTAGTGATATTTTACTTGCAGTACTTGTTCTCTGTGGTGTATTTTGTAAGGTGGGACTATGATATCATGGTGTTGCTGGCCAGGACACCAATCAGGTATATGTACTCAGCATTGCAGTCACCTCTGTGCTTTGGGAGTTCTTTACTGTGAACAATTAATAATCTTAGTAATTTTTTCCTCAGAGGAACCACCTGTGGGGGAAACATCTTCCTATTGTTTTGTCCCTCTTTTTTTTTCCTTCCTTGCCCTCCAGGCTGATTACAGTAATCAAGAATATTTAAGATTTCAAATATCCTTTGACTACTTTGAAACCCAATTGGTCTTCTTATTGGGAGCCAGCATGTTGTTGCAAATGGTTCGAGTCCTCTTTAAGGTCAAATAAATAACTGAGAACCATACCCAGAGGTCTGCCCAAAAGCTGGACAGTTTGGAGAGGTGGGAAGGAGAGCTGAATTAAAATTTGTATGTTGAAATAAGAACAATTTGATAATTAAAAATAAAGTAAAATAATATAACGATAACAAAAAGGGGAAAAAGCAAGTGATGCACAATGCAATTGCTCACCACTTGCTGGCTGATGCCAGACTCCCCTTCTCAAACCCAGATTGGTGACTCGCCCCAGTTCAGGTACTGGGCAGGACATTCTATGGTGTGGAATATCCCTTCGGTCAGTTATGGTCACCTGTCCCTGCTATGCTCCCTCCCGGTTTGGGAGAGCATGAGGAAAGGAGGGAATAAAAAATCCTTGACTTTGGATAAACAGGACTTAGCAAAAACCAAAACATCAGTATGTTATCAACACCATTCTCATCCAAAACACAAGACTGTAACTGCTGCTGAAAAGAAATTAACTCTATCACAGCTGAAACCAGAATAGCATGATAAAAATATTGTGCTGAATCTCTGTACACAGTAGTAAAATTGAAGAGGAACTGCTGGATTGTTCCTTAATCTCTGTTGAATGCAGAGAAGCAATGAACTTAATTCATTTTGCATCTAATTATCAATTAAAGTCTAAAAATTGTTAAGCAAGATATGCAGAAAAAGCTATGCTTGCTTTTATGAAGCAATCTTAGGGACACTGCAAAGATGCATATGAAGTGGGAGACCACAGCTTTGGTGTACTGCTGCTTCATCCTCCAAAACACAATTAGTCTCCTGCAAGAGTGGAAGAGGGAAGAATAAGTTGCTGTGGTAGAAACAGAGAATGAAGCTAAGCACAAATACAGTGTTGCTGATTATTAGAAAAGACAGTTACATCTAGAAATGTACAAGGCAATTGTATTCAGGAAGATCTAAACCTGTGTGTGCAGTTTCACAGGCTAACAGCTGTGCTGCTCTTGCCCTTGTGCCTCATTTTGCTCTGTCCTTTTCCAAGCAAAATATTTGGGTTATGCAAACATGAAGCCAAAACACAGATCTGTTTTCCCTTGACATCTACCTTCCTTGCAATCAAGGTTAATTTCATGTCCTGATAGTACAGTGGAAATCAATGCAATGGAGGTACAGTCCCGGCAGAGGACAGAGCTGTGTCTTTCAGTGGCAATGGCGTTTTGTCTCTGTAGCACTTCTGGCTGGATATCAAGTGCCTGGAGAAGTCAGATATATCATACAAACAACTGGAAATGAACCATTTTACTGAGTTCACTTTGGAGTTTTGTCTTCTCTAGACATGTCACCCCTTTGAAAATAATCAGATGCAGACTTAAATTCATAGAATGCAGCAAAAATTTGCTGGGCAGAAACACTGCAGTCACATTCCTGTGACAAAGGATGGAAAATCTCAGGTGTCTTTAGAAAGCTGCCAGCAGTGCAATGACACCTCATTAGCAGAGGAGGCTACGCATTTCTAGATTATCATGGTAGTTCTAAATTATGTTGGTTTTCTGGGCATAAATATTCAGAGACTGCTGAGAGTTACAATAGTAGGCCTAGAATAGCCAGTGTAGGTTGAATCAACTTGAGAGAGAAATGTTTACATGAACAAGTATTGCTGGTACTGGGTAGTGGTGAGATCATTATGGGGAAAAGGGTTGCAAAGAATTAGGATCTTGGAGAAGATTCAGTGTGTCTTTTCCGTGACCATGCTGAGGCTCTGACTGAGGCACAAGCATGTGCATACAGCATTATAGAATCATTAAAGTTGGAAAAGACCATTAAGACCATTGTTCTGCTGGACCCGAAATGAACTTTGCTTGAAACTTCGTAGAGGACACCTCCCCAAATGACCAAGAGTGACCACGAGAGACCCCAGAAGAAGCCCATGTTGCTATGATGACAAGTCATAAGGCTGTGCAAACTAAATGACTATGCATGAGGTAGGTGGTAACTAGGTATTGGATAGGCAGGTTTGTGTAAAATTTTGTGTATAAATTCTCTTTGTTTTCACTCCTTGGTGTACTTGATTTGTAGGAAAACTTCCACCTTGCACCCTCTGTACTATAAGCAATATCTCCTTTCTGGACCTAAACGTTTGTCTGTGTTCCTAAAATGTCAGAGTCCCAAAAATTTGGCAATACCAGCACCTCAATGTTCTTCTTGTTGTGAGGGGCCCAGAACTGGGCACATGACATGAGGCATGGCCTCACCATTGTCGAGTACAGAGGGACAATCACTGCCCTGATCCTGCTGGCCACACTACTGCTGATGTGGACCAGGATTTATTGTCCTTCCTGGCCACCTGGGCACATGCTGGCCAATGTTCAGCTGCTCTTGATCAGCACTCCCACATCCTTTTCTGACAGGCAGCTTTGCAGCCACTCAGTTCCAGCCTGCAGCACTGCCTGGGGTGTTGTGACCCAAAGGCATCACTCAGCACTTGGTCTTGTGGAACCTCACACAGTTTGCCTCAGTCCCTCGATCCAGGCTGTCCTGATCCCTCTAAAGAGCCTTCCTGCCCTATAGGTCAACACTCCCATCCAACTTGTTGTCATCTGTGAACTTGCTGGGTGTGGACTTTATCCTCTCATCCATCTAGATAGGTGATGAAGACATAAAACAGGGCCGGCCCAAATACTGACCCCTGGAGAACACCACTAGTGACCAGCTGCCTGCTGCATTTAACTCCATTCACCACAACTTTCTGGTCCCAGCCATCCAGCCAGTTCTTACCCAGCAAAGAGTTCACTCATAATCACCATGAGCTGACAGTTTCTCCAGGAGAATGCTGTGGGAGATGGTGTCAAAGGCCTTGCTGAAGTCTAGGTAGACAACATGCACAGCCTTTCCCTCATTCTCTAGTGGCGACACCTTGCTACAGAAGGATATTTGGTTAGTCTGGCAGGACCTGTCTTCCAGAAACCCATTCTGGCTGGGCCTGACATCCTCATTGTCCTGTCTTATGTTCAGAACAACCATTTTAGGCTGTAAGCTTAATTCCAACAACTTTCAAACAAGCCAGCAAAATAACAGCTGCCAAAAGTGAGAGGACTTATTTATGTGAGAGGTCACTGCTGAAATGGTGGTGAACAGCTCTGGGTGGAGAGATGCAGCAACACTGGCAGTTGGAACCTCACAGCTGCCTGTGGGCAGAACACATGTTTAGAACTCCATCTCTGTCAGTGTTCAAGACTAAGTTTGGTAGGGGTCTGAGTAACCTGATGTAGTGGGTGGCATCCTTCCCCAAAGTAGCGGGGTTAGAACTAGACCATATTTAAAGTCCCTTCCGATCGAAACTATTCTATGACTCTGTGAATTCCCTTTCTCCTCTGCTTCTCCCTGTTTTTCCCCCACTTCTTTTCTGCCTTTCCCCTCCTTTTTTCCTTTTTCTCTCCTTTTCCCCGTTTTTCCTCTTTTTCGTCTTTTCTTTTTTTTTCCTCTTATTCTACCTCCCTGTTTTTCCTCCCACTTCCCCCTCTTTTTTTCCTTCTCCCCTCCTTCCCCCCGTCCCACTTTATTTTTTGTTTCCTTTTCTTCCCTTTCATTTTTTTGGCCGTGCTGTAACCAGCAGGTTTCCGGCCCCTAAAGCAGCCCCAGCGCGCACCGAGCGCCGCCGCAAGGCGCTGCAGGCGGCAGCGAGCAGCGGGGTCCGGCCGAGAGCCGGGGCGGTCCGCGGGGGCTGCGGGCGGAGCGGCCCCGGCCCCTCCCCGGGGCGGAGGGAGCCTAACCGAGCCGAGCCGAGCCGAGCCGAGCCCGCCGGAATCGCGCTGCGTGCCCGCTGCATCCCCTCCGTGTTCCCCCCGGCTCCGGTATGTCGTCGGGCGGCAGCCTGAGCACCATGCAGCGGCTGGTGGAGCAGCTGAAGCTGGAGGCGGCCGTGGAGCGGATCAAGGTGAGCCGGGGCCGGGCTGGGGCGCGGGGTGCCGCGACCCCCGCGGCGGGCCGGGAGAGCGGAGCCGCTCCTGCCTTTCCCTCCGCACTGGGGGGCGCCGCCCGCCCGGGCAAGGAAGGGGCGAGGGGGGCGCGGCGGGCTGCGAGCCCCGGCCGCACGGCAGTGATGGAGCCAGTGCCGTTCCCTGGTGGAAGGAGCCGTGATAAATAATACAACAGCTCCTCGTTAGTTCTGCACCAGCAGACAGATAACCGAGAGTAGTTCCTCGCAGCCCGACTCCCCCCTGCTTCGGAGCGCTGGCAGGATCTGCAGGGGGAGGCGGTGCGGGGTGGTACCCGCTGGCACACTGGGGAAAGGCAGGCGATTTGCTACGCATGCATGAATCTTCTCCTGCTTGCACATTTCCAGACAAAGGCAGCACGATGAGGCGGTCCTGTCGTCTGCCAGCTCCTCAGGTTTGGTGACCTGACCGAGACAGCTCTTGGTTTCCAACAGATGTGGGGGATTCATCACCATGCACAAAATCCAGCATAGTCTGTGAAGTGATGGAGGTCAAATTAATTGATATCCTGCACTTTTCTCGTCTCTCTGCTTGCATTCGCCATTTTTCTCTGGCCAGTCACAAAAGACTAGCTTCCTCAGTCTGATGGCAGTGCCAACACATTGAGCTGCAGGAACTTAGCTAATTGATTTAAAAATAATTCATAATACTTGTTCCTACTACTCCTGACCTGGGCTGGTGGAAATTTGAAGTGCTTGTTGCAAGGCGAAACCACTCTGGCTTTTAGATATAATTGTAATCAATTTGGTTTTGTTACTACATTTTAGTAGCAAAACAGAATCAGCAGATGCTTGATTCACTAAAAAGTGCTGTGCTTATCACCACAGTAAGGTGTGGGAATATGTGAGAAACAACATGTTTCAGAGTAGAAATGTAGACTCTTGTGGAAAGAGGAGTATTGCCAAACACCGAAACGGTTTCCCACCAGTTATTGTTGGTGCCTGGATCTCTGTTCCTGCTCATTTTGAGCCATAAACTCAAAATACTCATATACTTCTCCCCACTATTTTTTTGTGGGTGGGCAGTGGCTATAAAATACATAGTTTGTAGTTTGCAGGTGTTACTTTGTGGCAATAACATATTCATATTCTGGAGCTGGACTTCTCAAGGCCGCCTATTTTTTTTATGAGTTTGCTCTTGGAATCTGGATAGGCTTGTCCTTGATGGACCTTAGACTCATCTTTCTTGCAGCACTGTGCACAGACCTCTTTCTATGTCTGCTGTTCTAGGAGCCTGTTCATGGCTTTGAAATGACACATGATGAAAATGTGTCATATAAATTGTATCATCTGAGTTTCTACACATACTGTACAAAAATAATGTGAAATATATTCAGTTGATAAAAACCACTTGGTACAGTTTTTGCAAGCACTGAAATGGGAGAAAACATTGTTTCAGCTGCTTTGAATAGACAATGTGTTTCCAGACGGAAGCTGGTTATGAAAGGATTTTTAAAAATACATTCCATACTGCCAAGTTCCAATGGTGATTTTGTTTACCCTGCTGGCTAAAAAAGCAGACAGGAACAATATTTTCAGAAAGAGGAAACTGAGTAGGAAGAAGTACCCATACACGTCTTGCAAGTGGAGGCTGCTGGAGGGAGTGTGTTTGTCATGTGATGAAATACTGCAGAAATTTTCTGTGTGAGCAGGAGAAAAAGAAGAATGTTATGGGGCATAGGTAGGACTAAGAGTAGGTTTGTATCTTTTGAGGATATATCAGGACATATGTAGCTCAGTCTGTGTTGAAGGGTCTGGCAGCAAAGTGCACGGAGATGCTGTAGGCACTGCTAACTCTCAAAGGAAAAACTCCCCATGGCCTTGGCCTGGGCAGTGTTGGCTTTTGGGATCTCTGATGGCCCCGTGGGGCACCACAAGGGGCAGGTGCTGTGGTTGAAGCAAGGGTGCTAATGCTGCAGGGGGCCCAAGGGGCTGGGCAGGGCAGGAGACCTCTGCAGCCTCCAGAAAGGGCTTCTCCTCAGGTAAGGAAGGAGTGGCAAAGCCTGCTGACTTAGCAGGAATCCTTGCTGCACACACTTCTCCCTGTACTCTCTTCAAGAGAACCTGGGAGGCTGAGGGGGAAAAAAAACTTCTGATAACACCTCCCTGAAGTGGCATCAGCTCCTGGCTAAATTCAGGCAGTTACTAGGATGAGCATCCTGGAGAAGAGCCTAGGGAAGAATTGGAAGACAGGAGTGGACCGGAGAGCAGCAAAATAGCAAACAAAAGTGTGTGCTAGGGCAGAATTCCCATGTGTTTCCAGATGCTGTTAGATGGGATGGCCAAGAACCAAAATTCCACTGGTGCTCTGGGGTGGTTCCTTTAGACAGGAGGCTGGGAAATGTGGATGGTCCTTCTGGTTATTGCTTTGGCAACACTGAAGAGTGGTGTAGAAAGAAAAGTCAGTGTTTCAGGAGTCCTGTAACAAAGGCAGAGGTGAGGTCAGAGGGGAACTTACAGTTCCATCAATATATTTAGTATTTCCTTTTACAAAGTATTTGTCAGACAGCATGGGTTTTGTACAGTTCCCTGCAGCTGTTCCTGATGTGTGTCTGGGAAACTGGAAATTCCTCTACATATTCCTTCAAAAATGTAGGCACATGACTGACTTGCCATCCGCGAGGAGAGCAGGGGAGTTCAGTGCTGAGGTCATTTTGCCTTTGTGATCTTGGGTTTGTTCTACAGCTCTGGACTCTCCTTCTAGGGGGCCAGAGCGTGGATTTGAAGTTCTGACTTCACTGCTGGGGGAAGACGACAATTTGGACTTCGAAAGCTTTTCATCCTCATCTTTTTGCTTTCACTCCTTGTTATACTCTGTGTTGTTTAGAACTTTGGAATGAAAATACTTTTAATAAATTATCAGAGGATATGAGTTCAAATATAAACCTCCAAACACAACAGAAGATTGTAAAATTGTCAGGGCTCTGAGCATTTTAATGGGGAGAAATTGCATCACTGGTGCCTCAGTCCTCTACACTCTTCTGGCTTATCACTGGTGTAGCATTTCATGTGTGCTTCATGAGAGCTTTGTAAATTGTGCTTCTGTGCTGATTTACTTGATGTTCCAGAATCTGAGAGGTGACTTGGCTGCACTCCAGCTCTGTTTGACAATAGCTCTTCAAGAGGAAATGCTTAATAGATGCTTGTGAATGAATTAGTTTCCTCTCTGGATTTTTTTCCTTTTCAGGTCTCTCAGGCAGCTGCAGAACTCCAGCAGTACTGTATGCAAAATGCCTGCAAAGATGCCTTGCTTGTTGGGGTTCCTGCAGGGAGCAATCCCTTTCGTGAACCCCGATCCTGTGCTCTGCTCTGAAATCAGGTAATAAAGATGCTATGACAACTACTCTAATTTGAAACTCAAACCCTTGGAGAGACAAAGACACATGGTGATACTTCTTTAAGTGTTGAGTTCTTGCTTGGATGTTCATTATTTCTCTGCTGCCTCTGCAAATGGTTTTCTGAGTTTTTTAGGCGGTGCAGTGGAAGCATGTCTCTTTTCTACAGATCTTTCTAGAGGTGTTTTCTTTATGAGTTGTTTTTTTGTTGGGATAGTTGTGTTTCTGTGTTTGTGCAGCAATAAGGTAATTAGCAGCATCCAAAGTAATTAAAATTGTCTAAGACACACAGCTGTGTTTGACATAGGTGGACAGTAGACAGTCACTTACCCAGCTTGGAGAAGTAAGACAAAGCTGTGGCAATTTTATATGTTCTGATGACTAGCTCACAGCCTAAGTAAATTATGTTAAAATACATTTCGGTCTTTAATGTCATATTGCAGTTCATTTCACTGTGTCTGTCCTTAGGCTTTTCCTGTTTTTACTGTTGGTACAGCACCAAAACCAGTGCAAGCAGAGAGGAGCTGAGGCAATCTGTAGTCACATCCTTTGTAACCTTTTTCAGCACAGATCTAAAGGATGAGCTGCTCCCTGAACTCTGCATTGCCTGCACCCCTGTAACACCTGCAGAGTAGGTGCGTGGCTGTCCAACATTTGCAAACCTTTGGGATCCAGTTTCATGATTCCCAGTCTGGCCTCTCCCATTTGTCACAAAGGTTATCAGTGATTGCAGCAGGAGAAATTAAGGCCATGCATGCTAGTAGCCTTGGGCAGAACCACACCATAACTTGAAAAATCTACTTCTTTTGCTCAACACACAAATGTGGAAGTAGGATATTCAGAAGGGGTTACTCCTCCTTTAAAGAAAGAATAAAAATAGTTCCTGCTAAAGAGCTGCAAAATCTACAGAGAGAGGAAGAAACACTGAAGTCTGTTCTTTTGATGAGAGTGCTATTAAAGAAAAAATGGATGTTTTCTCAAAGGGCAGAATTTAAGCTAAAACATAAGTACTCATAAAATCTTCTCCTTGCTGCTGCCAACTGTTACTGAGCTTGGACGGGAGTTTTTGCCTCATCAATAGCAAGGCCTTGATTGTTGCTACATAGGTTTAACAAAACGGGATTGAACCTAAAGAAATGAAACAATTGAACATGAGATGCTCTTCTGGAAAAATTCAGAGAGGGTGAAGCAAAAGCAGATTTTCTTATTTTGGGTGCTACCCAAATTAATTCTTTATGCAAATAAGATAATATTCTTAATACCATTGCATATGTTCTTTTGTTTTTTAAGCAGCTTTTCTACCTTTTGGTTTTCTGGGGGTCTGTGTGTGTGTCTACACGTTCTGAGTTCATCACATCATACAGATACATTACAAAATATTTTCTCAAGAAGAACTTGATGATTAATTTATAATACTTTTAAAAATGCATTGCTCAGCCCAAGATGTCATTTGGTACTTTTTGCTGGTAGATCAAATATTTAGTTTATTATTCTTGTGTTATCTTAGGATCATAAGAAATTCAGAGCAAAGTAAAAAAGCCAGTTAAAAACTTTATGATATTGTGAAGATATCAACATTCAGCAAAGGAAAATCATTATTTGGATTTTCTCAGTGCAAAGGAGCTTTTCTGTTACAAGTTTTAAGAGAAATTACATCTATCAGCATAAGAAAATGGCATTTAATAAGCCTTTTTTTTTTCTTCTTGTAGGGAAGGTCATTGGAGAATTGCCTTCAAGCATGACATGAATAACAACTGCCTTTCCTTCACAAGAAAAGTCTCTGTCTTTTATGTGGCTAAAACAACATCCTAGATATCTGTTTCTGTGTTCTTGTGAATCTGTATTCCACTATATTTTAGTAATGTTCTTGAAGTTTTTTAACTTCATAATCACCACCACTTTTACTACAGTATGCTAACTATACAAATATTACTTAAGAAGTTTACATTTTAGACATGAAAAACATGTGAATTTTTAATCAAATTACTTACTCTCATCTTGATAAACAATAACACCAGAATACTAGCAAAAACTACTCATGGGGATTTTTTTTTCCAAAATATAAAACAACCTAAAAGTGAATAATTAAAGCATAAAGCTAAATGCTGTTGGAACTGAAGTAATGTCCTCAGAGGACATTTTGCTTCCATTAGCAAGACCTGGAACCAACTTTAGGTTTTTTTCAAGTGCATCTCAGTGCATAATGACACATTTTAGTAACTGCTGAACACAATATGTAACAGAGGCCTGATTCCTAAATCATGTTTCTTGCAATACTTCTTATCTGTAAGCCTTCTTCTACTTTGTAACAGTACTGCTGCAGTGGAATGTTGTTGACGTATTTAAAATTACCAAACAGACACTAAGAATCTCTGAGCACCCAAAGATAACTGCATGCATTGTTGTCACGGTTTGCAATACACAGAATTTACTAAAATGTACTTGGTCATTTGCCTTCACTTTTTTGATAGAGCACTTTTACAAGAACAACTTTTTAAATAGGTTTTTAATTTTGTGTACTTCCTATTGTTTGTATTAATATTTTAGAAGTTTGGAAATAAAATTCCTATCCCTCTTGGCTTTGAACTCGTGTAATTGTAACAAAGAGCAGCTACTGTAAAGAAAAGGATATGTGGATTTTGCAGTGGGAGTGAAGGCCTCAAGCTCTTTGCTTTTTTGGGAAGAGATGGTTGCTGTTGGAGTTTTAGAAACTGTATCTTATTAGTAGAAAAATCCCATTCATATCTGTTTACCATAGTTGTAAATACTAACAATGTTATAAGGCTCACATGTTTTGAAGCTGTAAGGAAGAACTCTGCAATCCAAGTACTTAATGCTCATGAATGTTAACTGAAATGGGGCAACAGTGTCCTCCAGGCGGTTTGTCAAATATTTTCATGTTGCTGTCCTGCAGAAAGACATCAGCGTGAGAGCTGTAATACTGCCAGTATGTATTGTGCCTTTAAAAACAGAGAACATCCTTCAGAGCTTCTCTTCACTCTGACTTCCTTTCACTGCAGGCTATTTAAGTATGGCAGTTTTTCTGTTAGTACTGGACACAGGTACAGAAGTCTAGAGAAAACCAAGATACTGTTGCACAGAGGCCATCAGAGGCTTGGTTTGAGACCAAAATATCAAAGATACTGATGAGTCAAAAGCCTTTAGACAACCAGTATTTGGCTGCTGTCTGCTTCCTCCTAGGCAAGCCCTTCATATTTCTTTTCCCTTTTGCAATAAAACTTCCCCTCATCTCCACACCTGTTTCTCTCCCCAGAACCTCTGCTGCATATGAAATCAGGCTTGGCAATGCCACTTGGAGCTTGGGTTTTGAAGTGGCTGCTGAGCTGGCACAAGGAGTGGCCAAATCACAGTGTGCAGCAGGGAGCAGAGAGCCACCACTGCCAGACAGCCAGTCAGCCATGGCTGTCTCTTGGCTGCCCTGCCCAACTCCACCTGGTCTCTTGCAGCTGGAGCAACTGCGGGCGGGCAGCTGTGTGCAGCATCTTAGCTTCCTTCACCAAAGACTATGCAAGGCTATCTGCTGTGCCGATACCATCTGATGGCAGCAGGTCTTACAGGACACCCAGGGTGAAGAAGATTGAGTGAATGTCCACATTTGTATGCTCAGTGCCTCACGGGAGCCAGAAAAGCCCCACTTTTCTCACTGTCATCTCTCCCAGCTGATCAGCTCTTCTCCATCTACAGCTGCCTCCTGCCTGGTCACTAAAATGTTTATAAACTTGTTCCAGGAATGGAGTGTCCCTACCTGTAAGACTGGAGATTGGATTTTTGTACTGTGCCTTTCTGTCTAAGAATTAGTTGCTTTCTAATTCATAGTAATAGGTAATTTAGCAAGGTAGGGGTGGGGTAGAGGGGCGGAGGGAGAGGGGAAGTGCATCATTGTAGTTCAGCAGTAATTTTATTCCACATCAAACAGACAAAAGGAGGGGGAAGAATGTCATAATTTATAAAACTGTCAATGTGTCCATATTTTTGAGAGACTGAGATTTTTCATAAACAAAACCAGTAAAAACCAATAGTCATTGCAAGCCCTTTCCCTTATTTTCCAGTACATTACCAGTAATTTAACTGTACACTGACATTTTTTCTACCTAATGGAAACTTAACAGAGACAGCATTTGAATTTTTTTATTTAATATACACAATATATCTTTGTTTTCAAAGTTATCTACAGATGATCTATGCTATGCTTTAACAACTGTTCATGTGGAAGTTCTGGTGTCAGCCTTTGCTTTTGGAAGAGGAGAACATAAATACACAGCTTGGCACTGGCAGATATAATTTTCTCAAACTGTGGTCATCTGTGACTGAGGCTTTGTAGAGCTATACTTCAAAAAAAACCAGATTCCTGTTTTTTTGGGAGGTACTTCTGAACAACATAAACCATGATGCAAAGAAGGAAAATGGGTTAGGTCAGGTGACCACAAAAATGGACCATGGATAGTAAGCAAATTGCAACTTATATTTCAGTCTTTCTCGTATTCTAGGAAACAGTGGCTTTTTGCAATTTTAGTAGAAATCTTTTTATGTTACCACCTGTGAAAGGTATTTTCTCAAATCCTGCAAACTATGAATGTACAAATAATTCAGGAATATTACTGTGAACTAACATTGCAGTTAGTGCAGACATAGCTTATAAGAATTCAGTCAAAAAGCAGCACTCTGTTTTCTCTGACAGACCAAATCTTTCTTCCCTAAGTGCTAGCTTCATTTACGGAAATAGCGAATATGTGCTTAATGAAGGCTTTATGTCAAGTAAGTATTTAAGTGCAAACATAAACCTTAAACTTGGTTGGTTTTCTTTTATTACCTCACCCCCTCATCACCACCCCCCCCATTTCTGTTACTGCATCAAACTTAAGAAGATTGGTGAGTTTGAAACTTGAATCATCTCAGCTGAACACCACTGAACAGAGAAGGACATTCTGGAGCTGGCTGGCATGCTGGTGCAAACCATTTATGCATTCCTGTGGCAGACTGAAGTTACTGTCTACCATTGCTCCCACACATATTTCCAGTTTTGTTGCCAGATCTTCTGATGGAAAGTGAGGGTTTGGGTACTATTCTATCATGTTCTTTAGATTACAACTGAGATAGATTTTTTTTTTGAAAATTCAATCTTTCACTCCTTGTAGTTGTACCCTATATCTGGATCTGCCTCCCAGATACCTTTCATGCCCCCACTTGCCAATGCCCTGCAGAAGGCTGGAAAGCATGGATGCCAACAAATGGCCTCCAGCAGGTTATGCAAAGGGTGAGGGTCACAGCTTAGTCCCCTGAATTAAATCTATGAGAATGCTAAATTTCAACACAGTCTTATTAGCATGTTGTCCATAAAAAAAAGAGCTTTTTCCTAGACTGATTTTGATTAAAAGGAGGTCAGGAACTTATTGTTCCTGAAGGACCTGTCAGAAGAACAGAAGTGGAACAGAGCCCAAGGGACAGCTGCAAAAAGTCACAGCTGTAATTGCAAGAAATCTCTAAGACTCTGAGAAGCCTTGAGATGCCTTGAGATTCTGGCAGATCTAGCCCATTGGAACTCAGGCAGCAAACACAGGTGCCTCACCCAGAGTGACCCTCGTGTTTCTATTTCTTTTTCCTTTTTTTTTTTTTTTTAATATAAAGAGTGATAAAGTAGCTGTACATCACCCATGACAACAGAGAAGCCATAATTATCCAGCTTCAAGAAACTAGTTTGTTTAGCAACATTTTAAAAACATACAGAAGAATCCTGAGCTAGTAAGTATTTCCAAATCCTAATTACTTTCTAAAAACTAATAACAATAATTCATTTAATTCCCTTTAAAGAACGGAAAAAGAAAGAAGTATGTAATATGCAAATCTTCATTTTGCTGAAAAGAATTTAAGACGTGTTTGTCCATCTCTTCTTCCAGGGACTCTTTCATATGTCAATTTCCTTTTTTTGAACTCCTGCAGTTCTGGAAATCCTGAATCTGTAAATGAAGTGGAAAAAAGAAAAACCATGATAGTACAGCATATATGCAGACTTAACTGTGTGCTTCTCAGAAGCAGAAGCAGACTTTGGCTTTAACTAGTGTACTCCCTAAGAAAAGTATCAGCTGTCATAAAATAAAATGTGTACAGATTAATATTTGCTACTTCTTACTTCTACTGGCCTGTTTTATGCATATCGTCCTGCAATAGGAATATGGGACCTCATACAAAAATAAATAAATCAACCTATACTTAGCCACAATTCAAAAATATTTGTTTATTTCTGTTTCATTAATACTACACCTAAATTATTCTATAATTATTGAAATTTAGTTCTTTTTAACCAGACAATCATGTTTCTAAGTTGTTTTAAAAAGCTGCTTACATTCTTAAGATTCAAGTGCTTTTACAATAATGCATATGAGAAATTGCTTATTCAAAACAAGTTACTCTAAGGAAATGAGGAAATTATATTTAGCCTTTTTAAAAAGTATAGTCAGAAAACTATACTAAACTATATCGGCTAAAACCGACCTAAGGATTTGATCTGTTCCAGTGGAAATACTGGCTTGGCGTGGCGTCATGAATTATCTGTGGTTTAATGAGAGTTTTATCTGACATCAGAAGAAATCCTTGGGGTTTGTTCTCAGTGTGTCTTTCTAACTTGACTCTCTACATATTTCTTAAATTTTTGCTCTCAGAGGCTTTTATTGTATTAAGGTGAAGTTATGTTTTTTTTGATAGGTTGATTGGGTTTTTTGGTTTGATTGGTTTTTAAATTTTTTTTGGGGGGGGACAGTGGGTTTGCATTAGCATGCAAGACTATTTAGTATACTTATTTTTCCCCTGGTTAGTGAATTATAAAGTAGAACAAGGCTGTTCTTTCAAAATCTAAACCAAAAATCACTTTTCCTTGTTTTGTTTTGATTCACATTCAAGCATACTTTTGTCCTACTAGGCAAGAATAATAGAGAAAGCTTATCATTTGGAGATGACAGAATTTTCAGAACACTGTAAAATTTGTACCAGGAGAATCTGCCCTGATTTCTACTGAAGTATATTGTAAAATTTTATGCTCTCAGTGCCAGTTACAGGTTACTGGAACATTTGTTTTCTACTCAGCAATACTGCAGGTCAGAATTTCAATTGCAGAGAAGCAAAAGGTCTGTTCAGAGTTTCTGTATGAACATTTAAATTTACACAGGCTGAAAATTAAGAGAAGTTTACTATGTCAAATTAACTTTTCTCTCTTTATCTCCATAATTAGCCTAAGCAGTCAGTGAAAGAGTGATTTAAATTAGTTACTTAGGTTTTCATGAATGAGTGTGATCTGATTAGTGAAAGCATTTTAATGCTGTGTTGACCTTGTACCACCAAGAGATTTAATGACAGCTGCTAATAGACAAATCATAAATTAAGTAATCTGTAGTAGGTGTTAGGCACTTTTTAAAACAAACTTAATCTTGGATTTTTTTTTTTTAAATGTGGCATCTTACTAGCAGGGAAATAGAAGAATTAAAAAAAAATACTACAATAAATGATCCAGCAATATGTTGTCTGACAGGGACTGTCTTAGTTGCAAGACTCCATGGATACATATTATGGTTTATTAAAAAATGTTTCAAGCTTACTATATTTGACGGAGTAAACCAGGGATAAGAAAAGTACAAAAAAAGAGAAGCCTAATATTTTGTATAAGGACTGAACATACTTTCAGGGTAAACAAAGTTTTGAAGTACACATCATACCATCTTTTGAAAATATAAGCTTTGGAATGATTTCAAGTGGGGAGTTTAACCCTGGAGATACTAGCTAAAAATATTCCAAGAATAAGGAAGTTTATGAAACAAAAGATTTTCAGAGTGCCATTTTTACTCCATTAGTGCCAACAGCAAAATATAGCCATTGGTAGAATCTGAATTTCACTCTCAGGATTTGCTGAATCTCCTTTTGGTCCTATGGCGAAAATACAATTTTTTGTCTAAATCTATGTTTACAAAATAATATTTCCCATAACATTAAAATTAATTCTGGCATGTTCATTATCTATATTTTAGGCACTGTCAGAAAGAGAAAAGAAGCTGAATCTTATACTACTGAAGAGCTATGCTTTTCAATATTCACCAGGGAAAAATAATGGCAGTAACACTATTCTAGTTCATTTGGTTTGGCTTTTTTTTTTTAATACCCCAAGACATCTTTATGCTCAAAACAAAACATGTAAGAAACCTTTTATCACAGAAGAGATACATATGCAAGTACATATTAGCAAAGGGAACATACAACGTTGTTGGGCTGAATTTGATTAAAGAACTATTTAAATAAAAGATAAAGTACAGTCTTACAACTTTGCAGTTGAGTAACAAAAAGAATTTCAGCAAAATCTTCAACTTACTTTGGACCTACCTGTTTTAATTTTTTCCTTTGTCCATAAGAATGGAGGCCTTTTTTTCCTCTTTCCTTTAGGTGTTTCACCTATTTGACTAAAATTCAGATTTTGAAGCTCATTCGTATCATCAAAGAAATCAGATAGAAAACCATCGTGAGCAAATGAATTATGTGGGCCTGTGGATGAAGAATCATTCCACAGGGACTGGTCGATCTGAATTTCTGGGCTTTTAAATGTTGTGTCTCTAAATTCATCTAGAAAACTCTTCGAGCTCTCCTGAGGTGCACAGTCACTGAAAGCTGCAAAGAAATCCTGTTTTTCAGAGTCTTTGGAAGAATGATCAGAGCTATTATGCATTCTGAAAGGCTGTCTTTGAACATGGAGAGAATTTTTAACTTCTGGATGAGCAAAATCTTCATTGTCCTTTGATACAGCAAAGAAATTCAGCTTTCTCCTTGTAATTACATCTGACGAGCACGCTTTCTTTTGCATACAACTTGGAAGATCAGACTTTAAAAAACCCTTATGATAATTCAGTGGAGGATTTAGGGCTTCAGCATTCATACGAGATGGTCCTGGTAGAGAACAATTTGAACCACTTTATATGGAGAATGAAAGATTAGCTTATTTTCTACATTTTACAGAAAACTAAGATGTAATTGAGAATTGTGATTGCCATCTGTCTCATCAGAATAACTGACCTTACCATGATTAGAAAATAAAGATTCTAATACATTCAAATTTTTCACTTGGTTTCAAAGGAGACACATTTTACTAGTAATTCAAGATATTACCTGTGCTGTTTTGTGCCTTATCAAGCAGCTCTAAAATCTGACAATTTTGTTTATTATCAAGATACAATGTGTTGACTTTATTCTGGTTTTCTGGGTGTGATGCACCTTTCACTGTTTTTTCTAGAGCAGCAGCATTTAGGCTGTATGAAGATATCATGTCACTGAAATGCTGAAATGATGAAGAAAGTATTTGTTAGGAATGTTGATGATACATCACTACTTGGTCTACATTTCCAAGTACAAAAAGTTAAATCAGTTGTTAGGATTCTGAGATGTATAAATTTTTGTTTACTGGAACCAAAAAAAGGACTCACCAAAGCAGGAGAGGCATGTACAGTACACAATGTACCTGTCTTACATCTATAAACAGATTAAGTAATAGTCTCTGTCTCGAAACACAGGAGAAGCAATATCTTAATAATACAATTTATTCTCCTTCATTACTCCAAGACTGCAGGAAGCAGTCTGCAATTGGCACCTATCATGCATCACAGAGGAATTTACTGAGCTTTTTCTGCCAATAAAGATGGCTTTACACATTTACAGTTAAAACAATAGTATGCAAAATTTCACATCCAGGGCACAAATACCTGTTCACTTGCTCCTTCACCTTAATGGAATACTTCACCTTAAATGAATCGTTTCCTCAGCCATTTTCTTGAATGATAAAATATGTGTATTTTTCATTGAATTAGATGACTATATTCAGTATACAATTTTCCCAGACTTGACCCAAAAGTAGGAACAGTACGAGCACACAATTCTTCATCTCTACAGCTGTGTTAAACACTTAGTGCTATGAGGGAGGGAGGCAGGCAGGAAGGAAGGAAGGAAGGAAGGACGGAAGCCCTGGAAATACTTAATTGGAAAACATCTTTTACATTAGAAATACACAATACTCAATATTGTGAAGCTTGAGGAGGAAGTTGATCTAATGAGTATTTTTCCAGTTAAGGAAATGCTCTCATTATTTTCCCACAAACAAAACGGTGACTTGACAAAATCTGCTGAGAATCAGCAGACTCAACATTTGGGATATGAATGATATGCTAAAACCTGTAATTAATTTTTAAATGACACCAGCAAATGCACATTTAGCATAAGATTAAAAAAAAAACCAACAAAACAACCACATATTACAACAGAGCAAAAAAATGATATAGTACATAAAATAATTTTCACCAACCTTTAAAACTTTTTTTGGAGCCTGTGGCAGTAGTTCCTGGAGTTGATCAAAGCTTGCAAGAAATAATCTGTTCAGTGATAATCCCTTCTTTAACATAAACTGGGCAACCAAAGGATTAATACATGGAAAAGTAAGCAGGCATTTCTCTGGCTGGAAATGGAAATTATTTTGTTAGACTGAGATCTGACAAATTTTTTATCCTTTTTTTTTCCTGTTCTTCAAAGTCACATCTTATTGAATAAGTCCTAGAGTATATAATAGAAAGACAGCTTTCAAACAGTGCACTTTTATAGTCCAATAAAAACTAATGTTTTTTAGTATCATTTCTGAAAAAGAATAAGTTCTGCATAACCATATGACAAAAAGCAAGTCTAAAGATGTTTATTTTCTAAACCTTAAAACCTGTGAATAACTTAAACTGGATTTTAAAATGCATGGCCAGATTTACTAATGCTCCACTTTAAAGTGAATTACCTAGATCAACATAAACCGACAAAACTGGTTCTGTTTTACAAAAGTTGTATTTGCTAATGTCAATGAAACAGGTGGCAAAAGCAGGAGTTGTCAAGGGGAGGATGAATGTCACAAACAGGGCAGCATGTTGAGAGTAGCTTGTTTTCAGTGTCAGCTTCCTGTTCCTGACTTTCATAAAACACTGCCAAGATCAAATATGTTTAACAGACACAATACATTGACTCCTCTACCATTCTTTACCAGTATCCTTAATCTCTAAACTGGAAAACTTACAATCAAATACCCTGCTCTTGAAAGGCCATGCCAATACTTGCTTTATAATGCCTCTGAATTTTGCAAAGCTGAAAACAATCTCAGCTTTACAAGAGTTCAAAGCTGTCACATAAAATGAACAAATCTATACATTTAATTTGAGAAACTTACTAGACAAGTTAAAGGATATAATATATTTGATGGGGATTGATGGGCCTGTTCCAGCATTTACTGGAATATTGTGGGATCTCAGCACCTCAGGACTGAGGTGCCGAGCCACCGAGACCACCCTTGGGGGGCTCGGGAGTCCTGGAATGTTGCCAGAAGTGTCTGGTGGCTGGACTTTGATCCTACACAGGAGACGACACCTGTATGAGGATAGGAGGATTTCACCGGGGTGAATGGTGAAGGGATTAGTTAATTAGAGGGTGAGACACAGGGTTTAGGATTTCTGTACAGGGGGGTTTAGAGAAGTAAGATGGAGGAATTGGGGCGTGTCCTGTCCTTCTTCTTCTTCTTCTTCTCCTCCATCTTCTGTGGTGATGGTGGCACTTTGGGATTGGTCATTACTAAAAGCGCACCGGGCAATAAGAGTGAAAAGTATTGGGGAAAAATGATAAATATTGTACACGTAACTTTGGGTATAAAGATAGGTGACTGCCTGGAGGGCAGGACAGTGTGCTCATGGCTGGCTGCTGAGCAGACCTCTGTCGGGCCGAAAGAAAATCTTTTAGATAAACAATTAATAAACATAAAGACCGAAAGAAGAACTGAAGCCTCTTCTCGTCCTTTGATACGCGGGCTGCCCCAAGGCTACTCTGGGCCTTTCCAGGCCCTTCAAACAGCTGAAAACCGGACAGAATATGAGTTAAGTAACTGCAGTAGTTAAACAAGATTTTTCCATCTGTTACTGACACAAGTCAGCAAGCAATGCCACTGACTTAAGTAATGGATCAACACTGCTGAATTTGGCTTCCTGCCCAAGTGAGCCACTGTATGTTTTTCTTTTACAATTTGGGTAGTTTTTTAAACCTACTGCCTAGAACTATAGAACTGTACAAATTGGCAAGTAGATGTGGTGGATAAACCTCCCTACAGGTTAATTGTGAAGGCCCAGGGTAAGTCCAAGTTGCATCTAATTGTACTGACAAAGATGATGAAAATATTACACACACACACACACACACACACACAGACAGACAGACACACACACACATATATATGTATGTATATATACATGTCTTTGCATATATACTAGAAATATGCTTGTATATACATCTGCATATATATAGATACACAAATATAATAATGCTTATTTTAGTAATATATTTTAAGAGAACTACAACAAAAAACCCTAAATCTTTATGAATCTTAGAAACAGGAAGAAAACTGTCAGTTCGTAGGAAGATGAGCAAACCTCAGATGGTAAGATAGAAAGCCAGGATTTGTCCAGCCACTCATGAGGGCTGATATTAGATGCTATCAAAACGTTGTCAGCAATCTGACGAATTACCAGTGCTGTCTCTTCAATCCCTGGCGTAAGAACTACCTAAAGGTGATACATAATACTCTTGGTTAAAACTTACTCTAAGCAGTGTACTAATTTGCCCCAGACATTGACATGTCAACTAAAGGTCACCCTGAACACAAGAGTCAGTACTGCTGAGTAATTAAACCTGATCAAATCTGATCCATGCTTATCATGCAGAAAAACTCCAACCTTTGACCTGGCTGCAAATCACACTCCTTATTTATGAAGATCCTATGTAGGTGAAATTAACTTATTTATCCTAAAGGTCTTTAATATGTGATCAAGTTTCTGGTCATAACATGAGCTCTTAATAAAACATGCAATTGTGAGATGCCTACTACAGTTTAAGATGATGTGTAACACTTTGAAGCTATAATTTCCATAAAAGCTACACTGGTGAGTACATGAAATGAAAAAGCTTTGTCCTCTATTCATCCTCATAACTTTCATTTAATCAGGTAAGTTTTATACAAACTTTAATATGCAAATAATAATGACTTCATAAAGATCTGCACTCAATATTGGCTGCAAATAAATGGAAAAACATGCCTAAAAAGATATCACTTCGTTCTAAAATATAAGTTACCCACAATTTGGTAAGCTGAATGAAACTTATGCCCCATTTTTTTAATGCTGATTATTCTGGATACTAAAACAGATTTTCTAGATTTGCTGATTTTTAAAGAAAGAAGTTAACCTATCTTGTCACATTAAAAAAGCGCACTAGCTGACAGCAAATAATTTATTTTTTTCTTCTGTCACATCAGCAACAAAATATTGATCTGAAAATTCAAATTAAGACATAAGCAAGATTAATGTATATTCTAATAATTTATTAAAGGTATGATTCCATTTTATGACTCCTAGTTATGAAAATATTTCATCTGCTATTTGATTCTGATTCAACTTGTATTGCAGTCAACACAGTCTTTTCACTGACTTTAGCAGCACTGAATTACAATCTTCTCCTATTTAAGTAATTTTGAGCTATTTTATGTTTTTGATGTAGAAGGCATACTTGATTGAGCTTTTTAGAAATAGCATATCATGAAGATTAATACAGAAAAAAGTTACCTTCACTTCAAAGTCTTCTGACTTCTGTGTAAGTTCAATTACAGTGGCATAAATTAAGACAAGATTAAGCAGAGTATTTCCCTTGAGACTGTACCTGGAAAACAGTTTCACTGGATCATTAATATTTAATATGCACATGTAATAATCTCAAACCATTTGTTCCATGTCTTCATAAATATCTGTTTCATTTTCTGGAATTCAGAATACTGATACAGTTGGAGCATTAATATCTGTGGAAAGAAAACTAGAATATATTCTACGGACTGACTGCTGAAGGACTGTAAGGAAAGAAAACAGAAAACAGTAGTCTACAGAAGAGCAAGTCTGGTCTGAAGCAAAAGGTATGGATCAATGTCAGTCGCTGGAGACACTGGAGGAAAAACAGAGAAGAAATTACTTGCTTACAGAAAAAAATCTCAAAAGAGGTAATAAATTAATGTTTATGAACTATGTCAATAGAAGTTGTGCTTCCACTGCAAAAGGAGAACTACTGATGCACTGGAAGAACACTTAAAGAATATTTCAAGCAATATACAATGCAAATTATATACAATGGTGTTAACACAGTAATTCATAACCATGCATTTGTATGGGTTCATTTACTTCAAACAGATGTAAGAATAATTCCAGTATTTCATGTCTTTGCAGTTGTGAAATTTCCGGACTTGTTGATTTCAAATATACCTCATGTTAATATTGGCTGCCTCAAACTCTGTTATTTTATAACGACCATTTCTTTATCATTGGTGTAAGATTGAAAATAGTCTCACAAATAAAAAATTTTCTGAGCTTTTGGTGTTCTCCAGTGATCATTATTACTTTTACAATTCCACTAAGTTTTTCAGTAGGAGCATGACAACATTTTAACTAAGTGAAAAATCCAAAGCACACTAGAAATATGAGCTTACAATATTTGTATTGTTCTAAGAGAAATGTATTCCTACAGAGAAGTTCAAAGATAAATGAATATCAACTTGTTTTAATAAGCAGTTTTCTTTAGTGACAAGTTTGTTACAAAAGAATTTAGTAACTTACTCTAAACTCAGTCTTTCTTTGGAATAGAAAATAATCCAACAGCACATATATTGGAGTGATAATGCCATCAGCCTTGATATTACAGTGTCACAGAAGTCCTCATAATTTAGTTCTTCGACACTCTACCATGGAATTTAAATAAAGAGTAAAAACTAAATAAATACATTACCATGGCTGCCCCAAGCTTTTAATAAGAATAAATATAATATGCAGAAACTAGATCAAACATAAATACAGCTAAATAATGTAAGCATTAAGGACACATATGAGAATTGGGAGAACTAGTTTGTATTCCCAACTTTTATTTTCTTTGAACTTCAAAAGGCTGATTCAAGCTTTATGCCTTTTCTTCCTTCCTTCCTCTAAAAAGAAACAGTGATAATCCCTTTTTAGGCTGTTCTCAATATTTTTTGGGAACTTTAATAATGCAAAATATTGTTATAAACTTATGAAGTACTTACTTGGCCTATACAAGTCATATCATACCTACACGAACTATATAAAGTACATCACTAATTGCACCAGCTAGTAAGAATGTCTTTGCTGTACTTGTAATACTAATTGATTATTTTATTATGTATCTATCTTTCAGAAGCAGTTCTTCTACCTGTAATCTGTCTTGTTGCATACCAGAATATAAGTAGTATGCTATTGCTTAAACTATTATTTTTTATTAAAACTAGTACAAATTATTCTATAGATTAATTCAGATAACCATCTGAAATGGAAGGAATTAATATGCACACTAGTAAGAGAATAGAACCACAAATACATTTAATTGGTAGCTACAAAATTTTACATAACCCTCTTTTGAAGTATGCATTCTTTAGCTACTTTTTGTAAAATCAAATCACAGGTCAAATGTTACTTCAATGAAGAAACTGAGAACATTTCAAACTAGTCAAACTGGCACAGACTTTTAGGGTTAATGATTTGTGATGTGAAACAATGCATGAATTAAATAAGATTATGGGGAAGAAAAGATGTGTTAGAAGTCTGAAGATATGACCTAGAAGTGACTGAACACATAACAGAATTTGGACACAGTAGTTTAATTTTGTACCTGCAGAAAGATAGCAGTGCATTCATCTACTGTCAGCACAACATATTGATCTGCACTTCCAAAGAGCCTTAAGGAGTAACTGCTGCTTCTTTCAACAAAGGTAATGCTGTACCTGAAAAAGTAAAATTATTTCATTAAAACTCTGACAAGTAAAATAATACTATTTTCTAAAAGGAAATGGATAACAGACACCCCTTAATACAGTTTTTTAATTATATAGTCTTGATCTTTCTCAAATGCTCAGTTCACTTTAAGATATGTTCACATTTGAATGAAACATATCAATGTAGCAGTAATTAAATTATATTGCTAACTGTATTGAGTATGATCTTGACATCCAGGCTTTGAGTTTACAAAAAATATAGTGGTTACATAGGAACTAAGACACTTAGAAACTTTTTCTGACTTTACATACTGCATTTCTTTTCCTCCTTACATGATTGGGCAGCATAAAGCAAAGGAAACTGCCTGATTGCCATTGGTATGATCCTAAAATTTCTGACTGACTTAAAACTGCCAAGAGTAAAGGTTCCTGTTGTGTTTTACTAGGAAAACACGTTTTTCTTTTACGCAAGAAACCTAAACCTGAATCTGTCAGTATGTCCTCTAGAAACTTGTATGGACAATGTATTCAGATATTTTAAAAAAGTAAATTTTCCCCTTTCCTGAAATCTTACAGCTCTTTGCTCACCTATTTAACTCCCTCACCAGTGCTAAAAGAAGCTAGTGAAAAAGTAATAAAACATCATTCCCTATGGCCAAGCTGAACAGAGAACCTGAACAAGTCAGAGTAAAAGCATATCAGATTATGTGTTCATATTTTAAATGTCAGACATATATTTTTTCTCCCTACTGAACTGTAATAAGAAACAGACCAAAAATGGCTCCACAGCTGACTCAAGGATATACCCAGGATTAACACTGGCATGTCTGTCCCACAATATGATGAAATCAACTATCTGTATCTCTGTCACTATGTTTGAGCTGCTCTGCTCCCTATTTCTTTGTTTCAGTGTTTCTTTGTTTCTTTCATTCTTTCTTTTCTTTTTTTTTACTTTCCCCTCATGAGATATAAGGTAGCTTTACCAAGTTTTTATTACTGTGAAAGCAAAGTTCAAGAAAATTATGTCAAAGAAATAATAAAGAAGCCCAATGATTTACAACCCGAGCAGTATTCATACAGGTTACAGAGTACTAAAAATTAGGCGAATAGTGGATTTGAATTTTATGAATAAATTAGCTTTTGTTTTAAACTTAGCCTCTCCTAAACACTGTGATGCACCAGAAAATAAGATGTTTTACTATTGCTCAGTTTGAGTATTCAGCATAGCTTCAGTGGATAAAAACAACAAAAACAACAAGCAATTTTTATGAAGAATTAAATACAAAGTCTTCCAAGGACCAAGAAGCACGAAAGAAAAGTTTGTGAACATCATGATTTTCAGAGAAAAGTAGACAATTAAAAAAGTTGTTCTGATTTAAAAATACCAGCTACAATTTAAAGATTTGTACAATTCCATTCTGGTTGGCATGTGTGTGAATCTCTAGTACTAAGTTATCAACTTCAACAGAAAAAACGATATTCTTGTCTCTTAAAGAGCTAATAGTGTAATTGCAGAAACGTATGTGATAGCCAAGTAGACGACTAGTACATGATAGAGTAGAACAAAATACATGTGCTGAAAATCTGAAGATAAATAGCCCTCAGAAGCCCTTCTTTTCACTCACTTGGATTCAAAAAGCTGAAGAATATCTGGCATATTAAGAAGACCTTCAGTTGTCAGAAATACATATGGAATCTGTACTTCCAGAAGAAAGGAACCACCATGATTCCCTGAAACATTTTGTATAAGTAAGATAATAGTTTAATAAGCAAAAAACTATAGATACATCAAATGGACATTCAAAAATGCATCTTTTATTAATCTCCAATAAAATACTTCCACTCCATCCTTTTTCCCCCCAAAATGAAACTTCCTTGAATCTTTTTGAAATTATGCTTAAATTCAGATTTTTTTTTTAGAATGAGGAAGGGTGGATACAGCTTGCAGAAGCTGTAAACAACTTATGAACTTGGCACAAGCCTCTTATAAACCCACATGTACTCCTACATCCTGGCCAAAACCAGGCTTACACTCAAAAAAAACCACCTTCTTGTGGCATAGATAACCTAGCTCTGTTTGTTGAGCTTTAGCCCTCATAATGTTTTACTCATTCTCTTCCACAGGCATAAGAATATAGCATTTTATGGAACAGAAAATGTTTTCATATGTCAGTCCAACTGTTTATTACAATTCTGGAGAACACTTACTCATTTGTCTTGTTTCAGGGAAGGTCGTTTTAAAAGTCATGTAAGTAACATTCAGATTTTTGCACAGATTTTTCCAGCCAGAATTTTCAGAATAATCATACTCCATTACTAGTGAGAAGTGTGTCCAAGGGAAGTCAGCTCGAATTTGCTGATTATGTACAATAATGCAGGAATATCTACTAAGACTTAAAAAACCCCAACAAAATATGAGTAAAAATAAATGCAGGTAGAAATACACTCAACAAAATAAACAAGAACAAAATAAACTCAGTTTTACTTTGACAATTCTAACTGCTTAAAGTCTATTTACAAAAATATATTTACCATTCCTGGCTAAGGGTCCAACTCCTTTAAAAGTTAATTTAAAAATCAAAAGCTGTACTCTTCCTCCAACAATTATCTGCCTAAAATGTCATATATTTCAGAATGTCATAATTTGTAATTTCTTCTGTTATGCCCTTTCACCATCTTTTTCTATAACAAGCAAACATCATGTTTCTCTACATATTTCTCTTTTTCTAAACAGGCAAAACAACATATAATGAACACGCAATTGTTTGTTCCTAAAGTTCCTCTAGGCCTCACTAAGCATTTTTCTTAGAGTGGACAAAATTATCAACTATAAAAATGAAGCTATAGGTGAAAACTACAGCTATCAAACTAATACTACCATGAAAACTTTACTCCAGACTGGAAAGACTCATGAAAAGGAACTAAAGTAACTGAAGTTTCACTGACCTTAGTCTAGACTAAAGAATTTGTTCTCATGAATAAAGAATTTAACTTACTTGCTTATGATCTCTTTACAACTTAAAGGGCTTCCTTTTTTCTCAGAATTCAAATCCACAGCTTTCAAACCTGTTAAAAAATTAAAATTAAACAGTTGACGAAATAAATAAACCTCTGTGATTATGAATCAACACACAACAGTAAGTAGCAAATGTGGAAAACCACAGGTTATTAAAATTTTAAGTCTTACATAGTCTATCTTCCTGAAGTCCTCTACAATTTCTGCATGTATTGTTGGATGTAATGATTTAGAAACTTCCTTCTCAGAAACCAAGGAAAAAGTAATGCAAACAAGTTTAATGTCTCAGAAACTCACAACCCTATTACCTTAAAATGAAAAATTAAAGGGTAATACAAAAGGAACCGCATTTGCCCCTTTATAAATTAAATTCCTTTACACTTTTTGTACATTTGAAATTTTAACTGGAAAATGTATCTAAGAAGGAATGTTGGTTCTACACAAGTGCCTTTTTTCAAAAGCGTAGTTGGATTGACCTGTGTTTGCAAACAAGTCTTAAGATCTTAAAACAAATAAAGCTCTTTTCATTAAATATTATTATTAGTTATAGCGTTGTGAACATGCCTCCTCCCTTTCAAAACATTCTAAAAGACAGACTTTCTTCTTTTAAGAGCACAGGGAATCTAACTTTATTTTTAAAGGCAAAAGAACAGCACAATACACAACACTTGATAAGGTTCAAGCAAATAGGATTTAGGAAAATGAATTTTAAAAAAGCAATTTAAAAGGACCCAGTGACTTATCCTAAACATAACTATAGGCTCAAATTATAATTTTCCTAAAATGTGTTTGTTTTACCATCTGAATTTGCAGTGTTGAAAAAGCTTGTACTTGTGAAATCACTCACAGGTAACATGTTGAAATTATGAAAATGTTGCTTGTATCAGTAGGGAGGTGGGATATTGGAAACAGTATATTTTTACCTTGAGCTTTATAGATTGATACAGCTTATGCTGACATATCTAACATATTAGCAAACAAGATCAGCAACATATAGCTAAAGGAAAATTTAATTTGTACCTGAATACTCATTCAAGGCTTTATGCTGGGGAGCTTAGTTAAGACTTCTAAAATCTAACTGCTCTGAACATGCTTGCAAGGAAGAAAGCTTGTGACTAATGATCAGCTAAAAACAATGAGACAATGTCATCAAGATAACAGATACAAATATAATTAGACAATGGGCTGTCCACAGCTCCTGCATGTTCTGTTAAAAAAAAATCTTTGACTCGGCAGATAAATTATCACTCTCTTGAAATAGAAGACATTAGACCAGAACTCTTAAATGGGAGAATACAAAATTAAAAGATAAAAGGCTGATGGAAGAATAATGAAATATTAAACACTGAAAAAAATATGTAGAAAGGGTCCTGATGGGAAGGGAGAAAAACCTGCACCAAGCATCTACACAGGAATGCAGTGATCTACAGAATAACAGCCACTTTTTATTTCAAAAATACACATAAAATAATAATTCACCTTCTATCCTAGATAATGGATGAATGAAGGCATCTTTTTCTCTTTCAGAGTCCATCCTTGTAATGATTAGTACCTGTATGAAGACAATTGAAAGAAACTCAAGTAAGGTAAGTTTTTTTTTCTTTCAGCCTGCATACATCTTTCCTTCTCCTCTGCACAGAAAAGACAAGACTGAATAAACAGATGGCAAACCCAGAAACTTTAGAGTCTTCCACAATGAAAATCAAAGAATATTTCCAGTTGGAAGGGACCCATAAGGATAGAGTCCAAAATCCTGCTTCTCACAGGACTACCTAAAACCAAATATATGACTATATCCAAGAGCTTCTTGAACTTAGATAGGCTTAGTGCTTTAACCATTTATACAGAAGTTGTTCCAGGGAAGACCACACTCTGAGGGAGGAATATTTTGCCTAATGTGCCTGAATTTCCTCTGACACCACTTCATTCCAGTTGCTTGTGTCCTATTACTGGTCACTCGAGAGAGGAGATATGCACCTTCCCCTCCGCTGTTTTGCTTGAGAAGGAGTAGGCTGTGATGCGGTCACCACACAAGGAACAAAAAAAGTCACCTCAGCTGCCCCTCCTCTTGCCCTTGAGGCCTTCTACCATCTTGGTTCCTCTCCTCTGGACAGACAAAACAGACAAGTTTGATATCCTCCTTATATTGTGGCACCCAGAACTGCCCCCAGCGCCCGAGGTGAGGCTGCCCCAGTGCAGAGCAGGGCAGGACAATCTCCTCTGTTTCTGGGCTGTGATGCTGTGCCTGATGTCCTCCAGGACATGGGGGCCCTCCTGGCTGCCAGGGCACTGCTGACTCAACTTGCCATTGACCCAGACTTTTAGTCTTTTCCCACTGTGCTCCAGTCTCTTTCCCAATTTGTATGTATAACATGACTGCCTGTCGCAGACATCTTTTCATTAAAATCCTTTCATTAGCATTTTTCCTGCTGAAGCTGAGAAGTTTCAGCAACAAAATGTAAACTGCTATGGTTTATCTGCTGCTGTGGAATGCAACAGGTGGATCCGTGATTGGTCTCCCGTGGATGTTTGGATTTACTCACCACTCATGGCAGAGCTGTTCTCGCTTTCTGCTGGGACACAGATCTTTGTTATTTCATTCCTTTTCTATTCTTAGCTTAGCTAGATTCTGAGAACTTTCCTTCTATTCTTTTTAGTATAGTTATAATGTAATATCTATCATAAAATAATAAATCAAGCCTTCTGATCATAGAGTCAACATTCTCGTCTCTCTCTCATCCTGAAAACCCCTGTGACCACGGTCACAATTGCCCCATCCCAGGTGGAAAATGTGGCACTTAGTCTCCATATATTTCATAGAGTTGGTGAGTACTCAGCTGTCTAGTTTAACTTTTCTGTAAGGCCTTTCTACCCTCAAGAGAGTCCACTTAGTCCATCTCCTCCTAATTTAGTATCATCAGTAAAATCACTTAATGTACTTTTAATTCCTATGTCCAGACAACTTATAAGAACATTTAAGAACACTGTCTCTAAAACTGAGTCCTGGGGAATGTCACTGGCCATGAGCCTGATGTAATTCCATTCACTGCAATTCTTTGAGCTCAACCCATCTGTCCACTGCTCACCCAACCCAGTATTATGGACTTGCCTAGCTCTGTGATGAACAATTCATCTAGGATACTGTGAGAGACATTTGCTGAAGTTAAAAACTACACTCACTGGCTTCCCTTGGTCAACTAGATGGGTCACCTTGTCATAAGTGGGAAAAGAAAGGAAATTTAGTTGGTTAAGTGGCACTTTTCTCTTGTGACCCTGTGCTGGTGATGGCCAATGACTGCATTGTTTCTCAAGCATTTTTCAGTAACTCCCAGAATAAACTTTTCTATGATTTTAACAGGCACTGAAGTGGGACAGACAAGTCTGTAATTACCAGAGACTTCCTTCTTTCTCTTCTTGAAAACTGAAACAACATTTAGCATCTTTCAATAAGCTGGGATCTCTCCAGACTCCCAAGACACTTGAAAAATAATGGAAAGAGTTCCCATAATGACATTTTTGAGCTACTTCAGTACCATGGGATGAACCTCACTGCTCTATCTGTGCACATCTAGATGGAGCAGCAAGTCTCAAATAAGCTCAGGAGTCGCTGGGAGTTCAACATTATCCTTAGTCACAGTCTTCTAACACTGGGCTCTGGGGATTGAAGACAGAGGCAAAAGAAGGCACTGAATGTCTCTGCTTTGTCTACGTCCCAATTTTGAGGTGACCAACTGTGTTGAGAGTTGATGACGTTGCCTCTGTTCTTATTTTGCTCTTGACTTATTTAAAAAGCCCTTTTTGTCATTCTTCACAGTGTTGGCCAGCTTGAACTTCAACTGAGCTTTGGCCATATAAATTTTCTCCCTACAGGAGTGGACAGTCCCCTTTAAAGTCACCAACTCATAAGTGACATCCCAAGACCATACACATTCCTTTTCTACCTAAATTCTAGAAAATCCCTTCTCAGGCAGGCCAGGCTTCCGCCTTGCTTGCTTGGCTTTTGATTTGACTTGCTCCTGAATTCAAAAAGAATGCTAGTTATAGACACTATCTAAAGATATTATACCCCATTATGACTATTGTACTAGACAGATCTGTCACATTAGAAAAATCATCCTCATGGAGACAGAACTTAATCTGAAGATACTAGAATTCAGCCTGCAAGGTACTTATGTAACTGGATGTACTGCTGAACTGGTTAGAAAGATCTTCCAATATGCAGATGGAGTCACAAAAGTGTTTCTGCCAGAGATCTGGAACTCATTGAATATTGCTGAACACAAAAATGTTGAAAAGAATTAGAATCTACCAAACTGACACAGTCTTAAAAAGAATCCCCATCAGAGAAGGTGTTTACCTTGTCCATCATTTTAACTGATACAAACTAAACACATGCTACCCTAAGTCTATAAAGAAGAATATGAACCTAAATACATCACCATACTTTCCAACAGGATGCTCTCTGAACTTTTTTGCCATTGCACAGATACTTTTCATGTTGTACACAAGATACAGATTTTAAAGAAGGCACATAACATTGTGTGACTCTTAAGATTTACAGTCATAAGGTAATGGTAAGTGTAAATATCAAAAGCATGTTAGATCTTGTCAGAAAAGGACTTCTGGTCAGAGAGACAGAGGCAGATTTCAATTTCCATAAGCAGATGCACAGAAGAGCCACTCAACAATCCACTGGCATCTTTATAAGCAGTTTTGGACAACTGCATTTAAAAATGTAGACCTGCTTTTCCACACACAATTCAACAGCAGACTAATCATATGTTCCTGTGAGCCAGATGAAATTTTTAGTCATTTTCTATCTAATCATAAGTACAAAAGATAATGAAACAAAGAGCAAATTTTTTTTTTCTAAACCAGCAGTAACTTCTTCTTTACAGAGGAAATGTCCCATTACAATCCTGCATCAATAACAACTTTGGCTAATAAAAGGATAATGAAACTATCCTATATCACACCATATTAATGGAAATGTGATGTGATATGATAGAACAGTAAATAGTTCGTGGAATACAACTTTTACTTTATTTGAACTGGAATACTCCTTCTACCTAGTCTGGCTCATTATAACCTGTCTCTAAATGCTGGGAAACGGGAAAAAATTAGTAATTGTGAATAAAATCATATTTGGCATTATATTGCATGCATATCACTGTATGACTAAGTCAAGCAAACAAATCAAAACTCAGGAGTTATAGCTAAAAAATTTAAAAAATCATGTTTAGTGGAGTTCAGAAGAAAAGCCAAATTGCCACTGAGCTGACTTCAAAATGACATCAAGTTCTCATACACCTCCTACTACAACATAATCCTAGTATCACAAAGCAAAATGTGCTGCTCTTAAGATGACAAAAAGGATGCAAAATCATCTTAGTGTGTCTGTTGAAGGACAGACAACAAGATAATCAGCACCATTTTATTTTTGTTGCTTCATTTTAATTTTAAATTCAAAAAGGGTGTATTATAAGTTGTTATATTGTTCTTCTCAGCAAAACTTAATCAAAAGATATTCAGAGCTCCAAGTGCAACTCTTAAACACAAGAAGAATAAATCCTCAGGAAGTGAAGTATGGAAATAAGCTAAAATGAACTTAAAGATCTTTTTTGGCTGCATTTAGGATCATAAATTCTATTCCAAACAGTTAGAACCCTTTAAACACTATGCATTTCATCCTGTTTCTTAATGTGATTAGTTTTCTGTAAAGAAATAATAAATATTCTGCAAAGGAAGGTGGTATTTGGCATTGTGTCATAATTCCCAAAATATTCACACGTCCAGGAGAGAGAATCTTTGGGTAATTTGAATATCCTCCAAAACTCTCTCTTCCATGCCAAAGCTTTCACTCACAGATATTTCCTTCTTGTATCATTCAAATGCCAGGAGCTTGGCCAGATACACTAGTTAAGGAGAGGTTATCGTATGTGTGCTCCACATCATGCCATGAAAGCACACAACCATGACTTGCACTACGACTCTGTCTATGCCAGATGAATGAGGCTTTCAACAAAAGACTATATTATAATTTTCAGTAACTGATGTAACTGATACAATAAACAATAAACTTATCAGGAAAACAAAACCACCTGCAACAAGATAAAGCGCTGGCAATGCTAAAACTCTTTTGCATGTTATTTCAGGCATGGAACAAAAGGAGATTTGATCAAACAAAAACTTGTACTGCTGTGACAGAGTTCTAAAAAGTTATTTAGCCTTATTTAATAGATACCATGAGGTAATTATTAGACTTATTTTCATAAATGAACCTTTGTTCAAACACCATCTTGCAATTAGTCATGTAATCTGGAACAATTTTGTTTGTTAAGAGAAATTGGTTACTTTGTTAACCTTAACACTGTGTTTCTCTCCACAACTTTTCATCCAATTTAACATTTCACACTGAAGTGCTGTTATTTTGGGATGAGTTTCATGCTTTTTCTGGCTACTGTACTGTACAATCTTCAGCTGCCTCCAGATATTATTCAAACAGGATTCTAAAATGTTTTTGTAGATATCCTTTGCCTTGGACAAATAACCTGTTAATAAAGCAACAAAAGAAGTAAATGGAGTGACAAAAGGTAATTGTCAAGCATTGTGTTCAATCTGCATATCAATTTAAAATCTATGTGAAGGTATCTTGCACAAAAACAGATGAAATGTTAATGGCTCCACAGCATGGAAGGAAAATATGACCACCGGTACATAAATGATGTTTATAAAACTGCTGTACTTTATGTAGTATCTGCTATGTAACTCCAGACAGAATTATATAAGATTGCATCCTAAAGCTGCAGATGCGAGCAGTAACACTGCTATACTTAACTAATCTGTATTGTTTACACTGAGTAACAACAGTATTTCTATCACTGTTGTCTAAAGCTTGTTTGTCCTGTGTGTTTACCACTCTCCATATTATCACAACTACTCTCAACTCTGAATAGTGCCTTCTGTGTATAAATGGTGAACGATGCTGGGGTTATCTGAAAAGGCATAAAGAAAAAATACATCCAATATAACTACACGATGAATCACACAGCACAACAACATAACAGTGAAGACTACAAGGCCTACTTAGTATCTCACTCAATTTTCTAATTTTTTTACTTGTACAATTTCCTATGTGAGCTGTTCCTCAGGTTTGGAAACACAGGTGCTTTTGCAACTCTGAAATATCATCTAGGAGTGCTTCTGCTACATAAAGGGTAGAGGAAGAACTGCTCATTTTTCTTCCTCCCATCCCACTATATTGTTTATAGTAATGATGGAAAAGAATTGTACTTAGGCTTCTACTTATATATTCATTCTGTATTCTTCTTCCTACTCTTTTATTGCTAGAAATATTTAAGAAAATACAAAGTATTTCCTCCTACAGTTCAGTTTATGGCAGATGTTTTACATTTTTCATCAATATTAAGGAAACACCTTCCATCAAGGGATAGTTCAGACTGAAGGTAGATGCTGTGAAGCAACTTTATCTCCTATAAAGACAGAAGGAGTCTGACTTTCCTAGGGCATTCATAAACACTCACTTCAACATCTTGTAGACCTATCATGACAGAGATATTTGAAAATTCAAAGCACACCTATAGGAATTTGACAAGCTCAGCATTATCATTTCAGGCATTAAACTGGGTTACAATGGATTGCCATATTCCAAATTTGAATAAGACCAAAAAAGCTCAAAAAAAAGCTTCTATATAAGTCCAGTGTTGGAAGATCAAAACTCTTTCCTTCTGACACATTAAATAACATTTAAGATTTTGCTTAAAATGCTCTCAGATTTGAGTAGCTCACTTCCATGGAGCCTAACTATTTTATGTGGAATGTGTCCCACATTCACAAAAGATAGATGGTAAATAGAAAAGGACTTGACTTTTGCATATTCCTCAGTTTCCACATAGAGATTCCAATGAAAATTTGTCATTCTGAGATACAAGACATATTATATATGTGAAAGCTGTTAACAAATGGAATAACAAACAGCACTCTAGTAGTCATGAACTGAGCATATGCCCTGATGGTAAAGAGTCAGAGCTAAAAACATGAGGGATTGTCTGCAGAATGAACACAAAGCTTTGGGTTTCTGGGTATCATTATTCAGGACTGAAAACATACCTAGAGCTGTATCCCAGCCACATGTTAGTAGCAGATCTCGAACTGTCACCAGCACGTGCACCAGAGCAGCATGTCTGAACAGCAGGATCTCCTTCTCGTCTACTTTACCTTTACAAATAGAAGACAGAGGTGTGGTCTACAAAAGATGGCAGAACTCACATTTTATATGTATATATATGTAGTCAGCTTAAAAGATCCTGGTATTTTCATTAAACACACTTGAATATAGATAACCTTCAAAGCTTAACCTTCAGATCTGGTGGTTTTGCCAAATAGCTTAAGATGTAGCATAACATTTCCCAGGTCATGCGATCCAGGGCAAGTGGCACACAGGTCAGTGTTTTGGAAAGGTGTGTACAGATAGATGGTGCTTGCTGGAGGAGGAGGTAACAGGTCCCCTGGGCATGTCATTAAAACTACATTGCTTTACTGATTTTAGTGTGGCAATTCTTTGCACTTAATTAACATCTCATTACGAGAATCTTCACCCTCAAAAAGGTAAATCTGAATGACACTTGCTCCTTCTTAACCCCAAACACTTCAAACAAATTTATGGGCTTCCTATTCTGTATTGTGTGTTCATTTTGAATATATATTATAGGACTTGACTGAAGAGGCAGGAATTTCTAGTCTGAAGGCAGAAGGTATTTTTGAAAATTGCACACAGTTAATTGTGCAGTTCATCATTATAAACCAGAAATTTTTGAAAACACAACTACAGAGTAAGTGTGCTTCATAACAAAACACATACTTCAAATTGCTTAAAAAGGTTGAGGAAGATAATCAATGAATAAATTACTACAGCTGAAGGTGCATTCTAGGAGAAAAATAGTAGCTACTTCTGTGTACTGGGATTAACATAACTTTTAATTCAAAAATACAAGCAACACACTTGGGAAGGAAAAATCAACTTAAGGACACAGCATACAGAAGGACTTAGCTGGAAACTGCATGAAAGATATCGCAACTATTCTGCATCAAAAGATGGAAACTTAATGTCCAGCTCTGTTAGTGAAGGACTATATCCAACTCCTTACACCAATCAGTGAGGAATACAGGTCATTTAGAAACAACAGAACACAGTAAGAAACCATTTTATGATGAAAGACTGGAGCACTTGGTGATATTTGATGCATAAAAGACCAGCAGGGGAATAGTAATCTGCTAACAGATCACTACCATCCCAGTAAGTGATTGTTTTCTATGTCCACCCAGGGATTAAGGAACAAATACATCAGCATAGTCTGGAGGAAAGTGGAATAAGACTGGATATTGTGAAACTATTTAAAACCAGGAAGGAAATAAAAGAAGTACATTACTAGGGAGATTTTTGTATCTCGTACAGAGACAGAGAAATATTCATTAGGAATGAATTGGATATTTTCTCTCTTGTTTCTGTGAATCTTCCAGCAAGAAAGTTCTTACTTTCTGCTGCTTTAGCTGGGGAAAAATGCAATTTCTATAGCATGTACACTGTGTTTGAGAGGATGTAAGTTTTCTTAGATTAATCTTGAATTGAAATGCAGACATATTCTTTTCCTTGATTCAGAGAAGCAGTAGTAATTCTCTGTACACTTTTCTCACTAATGTTTTCCTTTCTGTGATTCACTGATACAGATATAGATACCATGTTTATCTCTCTTGTTTGTGAAGATGATGTTTGCTATTTTGTAAACTCCTTCACATTAAAAGAACACTGCTGCTGCTAATTTTAATATGATAATTCCATAAATCATCAGTCTGTCATTCTGTAGGGCCAACTACAGTTTCTTTTTGCTTTCCTTCTCATTTGTGGTTTCATGGTTGTTAATGTTTTCTTTGAGAAAAATACATTCAACACAGAAAATAATGAAATTGAGACATCAAGAGTTTATTGCATAATTTGTGACATAATATGGAAACTTGGCATGTAGTAGACTGCCTACTATGTTATCCTTACAACTAGTTCTCAACTATGAGCTGTACAACTCAAGAAATAGCACAAAATACCAAGTAACTTCCTAATGTTCCTCAGATCAGTCTCTATTTTGTTATGAAGTTTTCCTGACTCTCTTTACAGTCAAAAATCTTTGTAAGGAGTCACTAACTTTGATGACTTTCCTTCTAAGTTTTCTGTTTTTATAGGGCTTTCACATGCTGCATATGAGAGAAATGAAGTCAGAAGGAAACCAAAGTATAATAGATTTTTTTTCTCCTGATTTCTAACACAGACAGTGTTTGGCATTATGCAGGTGTAAAAAAAAAAAAAGAACATTGTTTGCTATATTTTTGCCATATATTTCTGAAGCACATGTAAAATATTTTAAATTTAAATCCAATTAGAATAATTCTGTATTGCAATATTGAAGTTAATAAATGTAATGTTGAACAATGAGACATTTTTGAAATAAAAGAGGAAATCAGTTGTAACTCTATAAGATAAACTGTTAAAAGATTTACCATTAATTTATAAAACATCTTGACCTTGTCTCACCAATTAAGTCTGAATTAGTTTCAAAGAAGAACAGATGTTTTAAAGACATACCTTGTTTAAAATTATCATATATCACTTTCTCTTGTTGTTTCAAGAAAAACCTTGTATGATCAATTTTAACACTGTCAAAGCTCCAAGTAACAGAAGCAAGTACACCCAGGTGTGTCAAATCTTTTAGTACAGGAATAGCTGCTTCTTCCAAGAGGCAGTATGCCTGGCATTGGCTTTCTGGATAACACAATGAACAAAACATAATAATGAAGTCTGGTTTCACATACCACTACTGGACATGAATATTAAAAAGACCGAGGTAAACATTAACAACTTTATCTTGTTCAGGCAAGCTGCAACATTAATGGAAAGAAGTTAACTTGCCACAGGCTCTCCTGAGTGTATCAATCAGCTCATCCTCACAGCAGGTAACCACATTGCATTTGATAACATGATGAAACTCCATGAGGAGAAGCTAGAATTTTTTACTCCTGTGACCCACACTAAGATTGTTCTACTATTCAGTTGTTCTACAGCAGCCTGTTTCTACATCACAGTAATTTTTGAAATGCTGATTTTTGTTTCGACTGCAGAAATGCTTTAATTTCCCTCTCCTGTTGCATTAAAGGAATTTTGCTTCAAAATTAAAAAAAAAAAAAATTCAAAAATAAGCTTAAAGCTGTGATTCCCATCTCAGAAGTGAACAGACGAAAAGACCATTCTACTCTTTCACTGGCACTGTGAAAGAAAATTCTATTAAGCACATGGCTCAAATGAATGCATTTCTCAGAAAACCAAACTAATCTCTGCTAGGCCTACAACTTCCTAGGGCTGGTTATGTATATAGCTTGGATAAATATTTTCTAGGTTCTCCTCTACCATTTCTACTACATGAAAAAAGCGTTGTCAGTTATGTTCTTTGATACAATGCCTCATACAACAACCAGAGTTCAAGGGGTAAGGCCCAGTCATATCTGAGATAAATCCCTTGTTGATTTCTACTGTGGTAAAGACCTTTCCTATCAAAATGACTACTGATCTCTTCCATCCCCATTTCCCATTTACTTAGACAAAAATGTGCAAAATAATAAATGGAAAGTACTAAATGGTATTAAGAGATTTCATGTCTGCTAATTTTGACCAGACATTACTCTAAGTCTCAGTTACTTTTTTTTCCATGCATACAATTGGCTTTAGTCTTAAGATGGAGCTCCATAGCCTGTTCTCATCTCTGTGCCAAATAAATATCTGTCTACTTGTAATACTTCCAGCCACAAAGAGAAGAGACTAAGTCTAATAATTTCTGTATTTGTCTGAGCACTACTATTTTATATAAAATTCTACTACAAAACTACATAGAATCATAGAATAAGTAAGATCATTGAGCTCAACTGCTAACCGAGCATCACCATGTTCACCACTAACCCAAGTCCTCAAGTGCCACATACTCAGTTTTTTTGAACACTGCCAGGGCTGGTGGGTCTACCACTACCTCGGGAAGCCAGTTCCAATGCCTGATTACCTTTCCAATGACAAAGTTTCCCCAATTTCCAATCTAAACCTCATCTGGTGCAGCTTGATGCCATTTCCTCTGTCCTGTCACTTATTACCTGGGAGAAGGTAAAACAGTTCTAAAAACAGTGTATACCTGATGGCTGAATATTGATAGTGATACTGTCTTTATTCTCTTGGGTGTTTTCCTCCGTTTTTACAGTCTCACAAAAAGAATTGTCCTCTTTGAGAATATTGATATGCTGATCTTCAGGCTGTACCCCTAAATAATGAAACCACAAGTGAATATTTAGCTAACCACAAAACCAGCTCAATAAATAAGAAAACTGCTCTATAAATTACTCTACATGAAAAAAAAAATTCAAATGAAGTTGTTTTTGGGAAACACACATTTTCTCTTTATGAATTCTTTATTGTTTTCCTGGACTTATACAGTACAAAAATCCACAAGATGCAAAAACAGGTTAGGCCCTCTCAGCCTTCACAGCCCAAGAAGTTAAGCATTATCAGATTGCTCTTCCTAAGAGCAGAAATACAGACCTGGGAAAGTCAAGGAGCTGGTACTACTGGTCTATAATATAGTTCCATAGGAAACCTCATCTACCTTTATATGGAGAAAAAATGCATGACAGAAAATATGCTGCTGACCATAAGGAGCTCCAAGTATGAAAAGCACACCAGTGAGTGTGAGTAGAAAAGTTTAGATACTTTAAGCCACGGGGAAAGAACACAGAAGTTGCAAATAGAAAAAAAAAAAGATAAAAAGAATTGCATATTGAAAATAATTTTTCTCCTTTCATCTAGCTATCTTTTGCAACTAGTTAATATTTCTAAGTAGCCTTCCTTCTTCTTGATACATACAAACACATGAGCTTCAACTTCTGGCCACAAAGCCTCTTATCTTTATTTCTGATTATTTTTCTGTGAGAGCGGTTCTTATCGAATAAGGATATTCTTAAATATTATTGACTTTTCTACTTAAGAAGGCCACTTCCCTCAGCAAATAAACTAATAATACAGAGACAAAAGGCAAAGAAAAACTGAATTTTTATTCTAGTTAACTTAGATAATTTGCCTTATTTTGAAAAGATGTCTGGGGTTCAAAACTGGATCACTGAGTTGTTTCTACTATTTCCCTCCTGCATATTTTCTAAACATTACACAAAATGATATCTTTAAAAAAATAATTAAAACAACGAAGAGGCCTTACAGGCACCTCTGGCCTTTCTACTTTTCAGTTAGAGTTAGAATGACCCTTGATAAAAACTTTTCTTTATTGCGAAAGGATGCTATGTTTTATATAATTTCTACATGGATGTGGCTCATCACAGTCCCCCTGTGGCTTCTCTACATGTCAGGCGTAACTGATCCGCACACCGTGGACTACCTGTACACATATCTTAATCTGCACTGAATCTTCTTAAACCCTCCCAAGCCTACTCGAGAAGGTGACAACTTGTCTTTCAATACGCCTGGATTCCTCGTTGGCCGATGCAGTGCTGGTCAGGGTCCACTAGAGGGCAGCATAAAACTTCAGGTACCTCGGTCTCTTACTTCTAAAATTTGAATTATTGCTTTCTGACGCCATGAAAAGTTTTATGCATCTTCGACAGAGTCAGAAACACATGAATTTTACAAAAAAAAAATTTACTCCCAAAAGATTTCATAAGCTTGCAATTAAACAAACATCCCAACTCTACAGGAAGTATTGCTGAGGCTTTTATGTAACAACTGTTTGGTTTTGGTTAATGCTAGGACATTTAACTAAAACACAGATAAAAGTTATTGTAAAAATTCTCTCATACAAGTCCAAAAAGTTTATCAAATTTTTTTTTACATATAATTACATTCTGAAAAGTGAATTTGGAGGTATGCCACTGTTACCTGCCACTTTATGTCACAGAGAATTCTTTTAAAAACCAAACAAGAAAGTTCTACTTTTTTTTACCTCTCTGCTATTTTGCACTCCTTCAATGCTGAGCACATAATATGATATTCTTTTCCAAGTACTGCCATCAACAAGAACAGGCTACCAACAATTTTCTGTTTTCCCTAATATCTGGTCTGGTGCATTGTTTGATGAATTGATGGGGTTTGCACCAACGTCAATAGCTCCAATGAACAATTCCTGTTCATTTCCTAGGCTACAGAAGTGAGTACTGATATTTGCCATCTGACAACTACAATGAATTTGAGGATTACTACTTCTCCAAGTGGCCAAGAGATCAAATTTAGAACATATGGATGGAACAGATCTTCAGAATTAAGTACCATTTACAGTTACTTGGTCAGAATAGGAATGAACTCAAATATTTATTTTATGAAATATCACTCTCAACAAAAAAAATCGCACCCCCGCCCCCAGCTCATCCCAAGTAAACCAACCAACCAACCAAAATCCTCTAATATATCTAAGGGAAAACAACAAAAGGTAAGATACTTAGCTAAAAATTCAGTTACATTTAAGACCACAAAAATGTTGCCAATTTACTTCAAATAATTCACTAGGATGAACTAGCATCTGTTGTAACTGGTGAAATGGAGAAGAATTTAATCTGGATAAAATGGCAGATTACACTGGTTCACATACCTTTTTCAGGCCTATCTACATAATATTTGTCCTCTCTTTGGGTGACTGTATATTTAGATCTCATCATAATGAAGTTGTTCAGATCAGAATCATCGTTGGCCCATTTAGAAGCAAGTGCAAGAGATGCAGGCTTTCCACTACAGGATGATTTGTCTAGTTTAGAAGACACATCTTTACAGCTGTCTGATTCAAATGGTTCGGGGGTTTTCTTTTCTTGGTTTAAGAAGTAAATTGCCTCTTCTGTCTTAATCTTGCTTATGCTTCCTCCAGTAAGCTCTGCTACAGATGTATTTGTACTGTGAATTTTGGCAGGTGACAGAGCACTCACAGCAAAGTTCTGCCTTTGAATCTGCAGTGACAAGTCAGGATTAACTACTTTCTCTGATGAATGTCCTTCAGCAGAAAGCAGCTCTTGGTTTGTCACACAATTCTTCTCCTCAAGCCATCCTAAAAAATACAATTTAATTTATGTGCTACGACACAGATTTTTTTCTTTTCTTTTTCCTCATTGGAATTAAGGACTTTGGGTGATTTAAAGACAAGGTATTTTTAGAAACTTCTTCTTTGCGCCTTCTCAGATCACTAGGATCCCTTTTCAGAAAACTTGCACTGACTAGTTCTAAGTAAAATGCACAGTATTAAGATACAGAAGGCAAGGCTATTGTTTGAAGTTTTCACCATCTACATGGAATTTACTGATGTTAGATTTCTAGAAAGTGAGATGAAATACATTTCATTAAGAAGAAAAATTGTCAATTTTTGTTTCCTAGAGAGAAAAAAGAAGAACGCAAACAGTTCCCTCTGAAGATATGCTTCACTAGAACTACGACTTTTTTGTACCGTGGCTGCACATCCATCTGAAATACAGTAGCTAAACAATTAAAGAATGTAAAAAGCAGTTAATTGGAAATGTTCCTGCATGAGCAGTATCTACATGTTTCACAATATATCATGTTACTGTCAATCCTTGGAGTTCTACAACCACAGCTGGTGCCTTGCAGTCTAGCCATAGTTATACAACAAAATCTGAATAACTTTTTGCTTTTTTTGTTGAAGTTTGATTACAAGTATGCAAAAATGTCCATGAAAAATTCTGAAGTGATGAGCTGTTCAAATTTGAAATAGTCTGCATAAAATAACCCCTCTACAGCCTCACAAAATAAGGAATTTTCACTCTAACATACTCCCCCCACTGACCTTGTACAGGTAGGACTATGTGAATATCTGCTTTATTAAAATATTTCAAAGCAAAACTACTACTACTTAAGAAATTATCCTGAATGAAACTATTTTATTAAAAAATGACTGGTGGAGGGTATTCTTCATCTGCACAGTAACAGAAAAAAAATGACTTTGTGTAGCTCAACACTTTTCTTTCTCCAATTTCTTCTAAGTTAGTGAAAGTACACCTTAAATGCAGTAGTGTCCTTCCTTCATTTTAATGTAAAACATTTTGTTCTTAAGAATAAGAAAAAATTAATTTCCTTTGTTCTTGGAGATCTGTAACTCCCTGCATGATTCTCTGTTTAAGTACCAATCTTTGCCTTTCTATCACTTATTTTAAAAAAGAGGATACTTACTTTCTAATTTATATGTTGTAAATTGTGTGAATGTTTCTACTTCTGTTGGAAGTAGACTGTTTGCATTACTTCCATCCATATTGAATTGTTCCAAAATTTCTACAGCTGCTGGATTTAAAACTCTATGAAGCCACCAGCCCTCCTCTAGTGAGCCAAGCATTGGTGCTTCAACCTCAAGCAGCAGTTTTTTCTTCAGCTCTCTCAGTGAATGATGCTGATGTGCAAGGTTAACAGCTGGATGCTCTACAAAAGAACCAGAAATTAACACATAATATCAATAAACCAGAAAAATGAAAACAGAATGTCCTTTTTGAAATGAAAGCTCCCAAGTACTCCTGGCCTATTACATGTATCTGTTATTCATACTTCCTTTTGTAACTCTGTGTCCATCAATAGATTTAAGAGCAAAGTGGTTAACACTATCAGAGGAAGTGTGCTTTTCTGAGTTCTGTGAGTAGAAAGGGTGAGGGTTTCAATTTTTTTTCAAATCTAATAATGTGTAGCTGCATTACTAAAGTTACAAATTATCTTGTTAATTATCAGTAGGTTATTGTCATGGTTACAAAGACTTATCATATCCTTAGCTGAAAAAAATTAACTGAAACAGTAATGAGCATACCATACATTATTTTCAATTATAAGTCAAAGTACAAATGAATTGGACAACAAAACAAGTCAATATACAGAACTTAATCCTGAGACTTGTAAAATGAAGGCAAATAAAGTGAAATGAAAGAATAGTAGTAATATATATTCTGGCACTTTCATGAATAGCCTGCAGCTTGTTTTGGTTTTGTGTATTCTGCTTCTCTTCTACTCTTGTGAAGTTACAATATTATTTTCCATTAACAGTAGTATTGTATTGGTTGCTACATATTTTGAAACATTATTTATAGGAAAATACCACACAGGAATGAGTTAAACAGATTACCAAATTTCAACTATAAGTTATTTCATATAACAGTAGTGAACACTGTCATAAAAAAATAAAACTCTTGCTTAATTCAAATTATTGCCATAGAAGGATACATGGTATTTCAACTTCTGTGTTGCCATACTCTAACTTCTTGTAAGTACTAAAATAATCACAAAACTTCACAGGGTTACAGTAACTGAATAAACTTCAATTGCTCAAGTATATGCTCTGTAATATAACATTATATTTTCTGCTATATTTCTGCACGTACATGGAACTTATAAACATCAGTTAGAAATTGGTCATCGATTAGAATCCTTACCGACAAGCAAAAGAGAGCTCATATTATCCCGATACTTCTCTGATTGCCATACCAAAGATTCTAAGAATTCCCTAGAGGGCTCTGCAATCAAAATACTATGAAGAACATAAAAAAATGTGCAGGTATGAAATTTAGCAGCATTATCTGTTGAATTTTGATTTATATAGATATACTTTTAAAGATATATACTTTGTCTTTAAATTTTCAGTTCATTCATTCATTCACTCATTCCTGAATTTTTTTTTCCTATCCATACGGAGGATGATAGGAAAGAGTAAGTGGAGGAGCCATCAAGGTTGGGTCATGAAGTAAAGGAGCACTGAGTGAAAACTCTGTCTAGACTGTGGCTCCCATCCCAAAGTGATATTGAAATTCTTCCTGCATGTGCTAAAAAGATAGCAAGGCAAGAAACGCTAGTCTCAAATAAGATGAGAAGGAAAAGAGGGAGCAATCCTAATCCTATATTGGCATGAAAAGGCCTGAAATCTAGTGTTGGAGGGTATCCCTGAAACAGACAATACTTTCTTACTATATCTCTTCTGGACATTTTGCAGGTGATCCTTGTGCAACATATGTGCTTGCCATAAGCATAAATACATGCATATGCCCATACATACACTAGCTAAATACTTTAAATATTTACTGTTGCCTACTGCAAAAACAAGACTGGATTTTCAGGCTATAAAATCCTCCCAGAGAAAGAGGACTATGGAAGCAACTTTCTTTCCTTTTTCAGATGCCTCTAGAAAACCACACATATAGACTGTGCATTTCATCACTCTTTCACACAAAATAAAATATATTTGCAGCTCAAAGAATGTAAGTAAGTACCAATTCATAAATACAGTGAAGTTATTTTTTCATTAATTTTGAGGATTCATGACAGAATTTGTCACTACCAAGGTTTCATTACCTGTTACCAGAGAGAGAAATAGGTTCTTCTTGAAGTCCTCTGCACAGAAAATTAACCCATGATCTTTGTTGTCTGCATGGAGGAGTTAAAGGCACTTCCATTTCATCTTTCAAATATGGAATGTATTCAGCTGGAAATTGCATAAAGCCCCAGCCAAAACAAAAATAAAAATCAAAATCACAAAGCTACTTGTGAATGAAATATACATGCTTATGAATCTTACACAAGTGAAGTTCTGGATTAAAATAGACAATATTTTCATGGGACAATTCAATAAGCTATATGCCCCACACATACAATTTCCAGACAGTTTGGGGAAACAATTGTAGATCACATTCCTTGATGTAGTTCTGGGTACATATGCTTCACAGATAAGATTATTTTTATAATTAAATCACCAGGTATCACAGCTGAGATTTTGAATTTTATCCATAAATGAAGTTAATTAAGTGTGAGAGACACTATAGGCAATATTGTGGTTGCTGTAAGAAAAGCCTCAGGAACTTCAAAAGCAGTCAGGATTTTAATGAAAAAAAAAATACTCTTTCAAGCAGAATTAGTTCTCATTGAAATTTCTAGGGAGATCACTGAAATTAATTACAACACCAGTTTTTGGTTTTGGTTGTTTCTTTTTTTTAAAGCAGTATACAAAAAACCTGGCATGTTAAAAGTCTTCTACAAATAATTTTGAACATTTTTTATTTCTTCCTCCCTATTATATTAAATGTGGACATATTAATGATTACCGGGTTTTATTCAAGTCTTATTACAAATTTGCAACTTCATTGATTTTGGTGGTTCACATGATTGCCTTGGTATTAGTTTCTACAGCATTCTACTAATCCAAAAGTAGAAACCAGAAAAACCACAGTCGTTCCATGTTCTGTGAAAACTAAAAATTGTGAATAAATCGGCACCTCCACAAGGAAAAACACTTATAATGAATTCCCTGTTCCTTCTACCAGGCAGCAAGTAGATGCAACCATCACACCCACATTGCCTGGACAATGGGCACAAAGAAGCCTATGAATCAGTCACCTGTCCAGCTGCTCACAGCTTCTCCTTGAAGGACCTAACAAGCTGATTGTTAGGCAGGAAGGGTAAGGAACAGTGATAGAAAGCCAGAGGACATAAACATATCAGAAAAACAGGGAAAAAAAGTAAGAAATTAAAGTGGGTACAAAATAAAACAACACACTTCCAGTCAGTGTAACTTCTTTTCCACTTAGAACAAAAAAGGTTCAATGAACTCATGCTGTGAACTTCAGCTCACAAACCAGTTTTTGTGAGGAGTGACAATTTTAGGACTTTACTTTGAACAAGACAGAAAATATTTTTGCTGTCTCAGGACAGCAAAAATACCTGCTGTATCTAAAAAGAACTATTCTTTCTCTTTGAGCAATACTATTAATATTTGTTCTTGTCTAGTTATTTATGCCTTTGAGACTGGAATTCTTTATCAGCTACATTAGTTAAACTCTGCCTACACCCAGAGTAACATTCCCTTCTCAGAACATTGCTGACTCAGAGAACTATCCTTGTCTCTCAATGCCTTTTCTAAACAAACTCAGTGACTACAGAAAGAATGTTCAGTCTTATGACTGCTTCTTCACTGAATTTAAGCAAACATATTTCACTTCTGGTAACTCATAAAGAGCAAAATTAATTAGAAAGAGAAGACTGCTTGATAGCACAAGTTTCTATTGGTGTCAGTATTGGGTGTCAGGTTTCAGCTGAGGTACCTGACAGTCTTCTAGTTACCTATGCTTGCACACATTTGTAGGTCTCTAGCCTACAGACCTGAGTCCATTCTGAAAAAAAAAAGAAAAAAGAGAGAGAGAGAGATGGAAGCTGATTGTGGCTGCCTAACAATAGAATTCAGCTTGATCAACACCAGACCCAAGACAGCAACTGGTAATAAAGACTAATGCAGCCACTTTCTTTAAAAGACAATTCAAGATGGCTTGACCACTCATCTACTGCAGAAGAATGAACAATACCCTAAAGAAGATCACAGTCTATTTTTTAGTACTACATACAGGGCAAGAGTCCGATCTACTGCACTTAAGCCCCTCCTGCTTGTAAGCTTTAGAAGTAAAGAGCAGTCAAGGGAGCTGACTACACACAGATTACAGTTTATCATGCTAGACAATAATCCCCAGATGTAAAATAAGCTTAACTTTATCTTGGTGGAACTTGGTGTGTTTGCATTGAGCTTTTATATCAGACACTTTGAATGATATGATTGTTCCAACCAAAATTCCACTACAATAGAGTATCTAAAGCATGGTACTATTAGTACTATTAGTCTGCAGGGGACAACTATCAGCTAAATTTAAAACTTGTTGAAACTAAGACAATAAGAAAGGTCTTGGTCTGGAGAAAACTCAACATTTCTTGAGTATTTTAATAACTTCTGTATGGAAAACTATCAAGTAAACAAGCACTGATGGATAATACTGCTACTGTCCACTGCAACAATGGATAGATCTTTTCATAGAAAGGATATACATGAGGATGAGATGTACATGCATCATCATGCTCAGATCACATTTATTTGTAAATGTTACTCTTTGTGCAGGCTCTTCTACATTAAACGAAAGGTGAAAAATGTCACCAGCACAGCCATTTTCCTGCCTCGCTTAGTCAGCCAGAATTTAGCTGTGAATATAGTAGGTCTGGCAAAGACTGTACATTATTTTGAAAGGTTACATCTGGAACCCAAAAAAACTTTAACTAAGGTTGGATGACTAGGTTGAGCAGTGAGACACCAAAGCTGCTCAGCACTGGTCAATGGTGTAAACAGCATGACTTGGGTTTTCAACATAATAAACGTGGACGCACGGAGTGTATTTCCTGATTCCAGTGCAGGAGAAGAAAGGATCCAATGCATATTAGCACATACTTAACAGGTGGAGTTTATTTCTGTAGAAAACAGCTCTGGCCTAATTTCCCAATCACACACAATTACTGAGCCATTTGCAAAACAGGATATCTGCACAGGAGTTTTCAGTCTCTAGAATTTATAAACACAGCACTGTTACCTGAATTGTTTCTCCACCACCCTCTTTTGAAAGCATTTATATCAGACTTCAACAAACTTTAAACTGTGCTCTTTGACTCCACAATTTTAATCAATCTGCCTTAACTTTCATCTCCCCTCTCTCGGTAGATGAGTTGCTAGATATAAAAAGATCTAAAAATCTAATAAAGTGCAAAAGTTATAGACATTGCTTACAGCCAAATGCAACACGAAGGAATTGTAAAGGTGCATGTGTTTAGACTATAAAGCTCTACAAAGGAGCATCTCGCTTCTACCTCCTTATGGTGTGGGTACAAAAGAATAGATTACACAAAGTGAATCTTCTTACCTGTGTGATACATGTTCTCCCAAAAATAGAATATTAGAGAAACTACTTGAAGAATTCATCTTAAATATTATCCCTTGATTTATACAGATCTTCGTACCTGACTCACAGAATTCCAACATACTTGTGCTAATACTGGAGCAAATCTCTTGTGGAATGGCACAGTACTTGGAAATTTCTATTTTGCATGTAATTTCTGCTTTGAGATCTGAAAACAGATTTTAAAAGGAGCCATAAACGAACCATTTATTAATTTTCCCAGTCAGACCTTTCAGTCTTTTTATTGAAACTCCATGATACATTGTTATGAAAAATTAATCACGCTTGGTAGCCCCAGATGCTTTAACTGATTAGAGCAGTGCTCAGTCTTGTCCCTTAAGTGACAAAAAAATCCCCCCCCCAATACTGTGCAGTCACTATCTGAATTATCCCAAGATCTTATGACTACAATGATTTCCAGAGCAACTAAGTAGCCTAAATATAAGCTACTAGGGTATGTGTACGTAGATTCTTTTGCTACCAAAAAAGGACTAAAACAAAACCACCCACAATAGGTTGACTTTTATGTACGGAATCCTCAAATCTCTGCAATCTCAGCTTGAAACATGACACATACTAAATATATCGGGGAATGCACACAAAACTGTTTTAATGAAATATCCACTTTTAAAGTATTGTTTCTGTCTTCAGTAAGAGACTGGTTTACTTCAAACTGCTGTTCTATGAGACAGAATTCAGCACACATCCGCCATCTTTAGAAGCATTAAGCCTCCTTCTTTGAGCTGCTTTCTGTCCACCAAAAACGTGGAAAATTATTTATTTTGACTTTAAAAAAGCCCAACCCTCAGGCAATGCCTTTTTCTTTTAACTAAACAAAATACTGTCATACAAATCAATCCATTAGTCAACAACTGTCATCAAAGTTATATTTATCAGTAGTCTGAAAGCATTCAGTAATTTTTCGAAAATTCCTTTCAAGAAACTATTACTGTCATTGAGAATAATCCTGCTATCCATGGAAATATTTAACCATTTTCCCCCAGAAATCTGCTTTTGTGTTTGCAATTACAATGCAACAAAAGCATTTTTTATGGTATGACTGCTCTGCATATAATCTTCTTAGGGATGTCTCTGAAAGTAAACTTAAAAACATATTAGAGAGCACAGCACCAAATTATTATAGCTATATTGATTATATATCACAAATCACAGCTCATATTACTTTTGTGTAAAAGATGACAACACAGCCCTGGACTGAGTCAAATGGCAAGTCATTTACTACCCCTAAAGGTGACCTGTCTAATACCAGAAATTTGGGTGTAACACAAATTTCTAGTTCGTCTAGTTCATCTAGGTCCTAGTTCATCAACAGAACTTCTCATTTGATAAACTGTGAAGTAATTTTTAAGTGAACTCAATATAAAAGAGTTTGACTGGGCTAAATGTGTTCAAATGAAAGGAAAATCAGGTCAAGCACTTAAAAAAACCAACCCTCACCTTCTCTGATCACTTGTTTGCAAAGGTCTTCATCATCTACAGTGACTGGAGCTAAATTTAACACCTCCTTTAGTTCCAAGTATGATGGAACTGTCACAGATCTGCCACTCTTAGGTTTGCTCAATTCTAAATCAACAGGCAACAGGAAATACTGAAAAAAATATTAATCACAACAGAATGGCCAGTAAATTTCCTTTCATATGACTGTACAGTCAAAGCTTCTTAAAATCTTCAAATAACTTTTATCCTAAACCAATTTAAGAACTCTTAGGAGAGAAATCATTTGACATTTACACATGAAGCTTTGCTCAATACAGAGTAAAATACAACGTTACACAACTTCAGATTGAGTCAGTAGAGCACAAAAATTGTGCCTTAATTTACAGTTCCCAACCGAGTACAATCCTCCTTTATTTTACTGAAAGTCTGCTTTTTAAAATTTTGAAAAATGGAGCAAAAAGTACATTTGACTTCTTTAAAAAAAAAAAGCCAATCTGGCCCTCCAAATCCCAGAACATGTCTTGCAGCCTTCCCTTTTCCAAGCTCATGTCATGGCTTCCTGTTCTAATTAATTTTTATTCTTAGTGTAACAAGTATCTACATAAAACTGCAAACACATCAGGTACCAGGACAAACAGCTTGTCAGAGCACAGATTCCTCAAAACAGCATCCAAGAATTAGAAACCCACAAATAATGTCAGTGTTTCCTAATATTGGAAACATGAAAGCTCGAAACATTTGGCAAATATGAAAAGAACTCAGTAAGATGACTTGCAGGTGAACAAACACACACGCATAACAGAGAATAATCACTAATGTAATATATAGTATGAAAAAACAGTATGATACCTCTTCATCTTTTATAGATACAGTACAGAAACTCTCTTTAATCCCCTGCAAATCATTTTGACTTTCTTCCATCTTCATTCCATTTTGGAAAGTCAAACATTCTCTTTAAAAGATCATAAAAGAAAGTAAGTGACTTCTCTGTATCACCTAATGTCTAAAACTGAAACTCTTTGCAATAGTTTTGATAGCCATATACATGGCAGACGTATTTCTAAATCCATGCCTTTTCTAAGAAGGCAATTACAAGTGATGCTGTACTGATCTGTGTAATCAACCAAAGAAAATTTTTAAGAAATAGTTCATTATATGCAGAGTAGAATTGCTTAATATTGGGGCTTGCCTTAAACAGTTACATCAAAAAACCTTCATATTATAATTCTTCAGCCTCCCAGCACAAAAGTCCCCTCATATAAAAGTCCTTTCTGCAAAAGCTGCAGATCTAATTTCTTCCAATGTACAATTTTTTACTAGACAGAAAATCTCTGTAATCTATTTGCCTTATTTATCTTTTGCTACCTTTTGTTCCTATTTTCAGGAAAGATTCAGCATGAAAGAAGGCAGAGTGTGCTTATTACTAGTTAAAGTGAAAACTAAAAGTATGCTCCTGATTTAACTGAAAAACTTTAAAACACTTGGAAGTAAAACTCAGGAATGAAGCTAATACTTGCATTGTAAAGCACGGACACATGCAGCACAGGGATGAAGATTTGTCAGGCAGAAAGAAAACGCTTCATCAGGCGTTTGTGCTAATTACAGGCACTAAATTTGTAGTGACTTGTTAGGAGAGTAACTTCTTTATCAGTCCCTCACACAACTATCTTCCGAAGAAATATTTTAGATTGCAGAGTACAAACTGTTCTATGTCCAGCCTTGGGCTGCTCATTAATTTTAACTCAAGCTGAAGTCTGTCTAATTGAGTCCCTTTCAGTAATTGCATCTCCCTGTGTGCTGCACTAGGAGATCTGGACTCCCACCTTGGACAGGTCCATGGTTTTGCTAGTCAACCACAGGTCAGGAGGTCAGAGCCATTTCTGTAAAGCTTCACATTAGCATTTTTCTCTCCAATTACTGGTATTTCTGAAAGTCATTTATAGAATTTGGATGATGGTCTCTTCATGATCCAATACCCACCTCTTTCACTGTATATTTACAGCATTCACACAGTCTTACATCCAAGATTCACTGCAAGACTGGGCTCATCTTTGAAAAAACAGGCAAACAACCCCATTCCTTCTTGTTCTACTATGGGTACAGTTGGTTCAGTTAGAACCTGTTTTACCTTGCCTGTCAGTCATGCAACTCTTCCAAGTGCAAAGGAAGCAATACAAATAGTTCAGACATGAAGTAAATCAGCACAAATGTTTAGTCAGACTTTATGAATGCATATACATGATGAGTATATTAACAAAACACTAAGCCCATTTTTGATACAGCATACCTGTTTAAATGCACTGGTTTGTTCAAATTCATGACATAGGTATCATTCAATTAAATTCAATCAACCTAGCAATACAAAACTGAGCAAAACCATAAAAATAAATAATATTTGAACTTGAAGAAATACAATTCAACAGGGTAAGAGCATGGATTTACTGGCAGCACATCTGAGAGGAGAGAAAAAAGGAACATGGAAGCATGTGTAAAATTCTAGCCCTACTAAATTTAGTGATACTTTCATGGCAGGGAATCAGTCAGTTTGAAGAAGGACTAAGTCCCTTAAAGATGCACATTTTTTCACATTTTTTAGTATTTCAAAACTAATATCCTGATTGCATTTCACACCTATAGAATGTAAGAATGACAATTTCATTAATCCAGTTGTCTTAATGCATATAAATTTCACCCTCCTCATTTTATCCTAAGATGAAAAGCTGAAGTCTTTACGTGTTGCAAACATAAACTAGTTACAAAGGTAAAATATAACAAACAAAAAAATGTTAATGGCATTATACACAGACTATGTTTTATGTTTAATATTATACAGAAATTTGTAGGTACCTGAAAATATTCTCTGCTGTTAAAAACTGTCCTTCAGAATCCAAAAGGGGATCTTTCACTAAAAAAAACTGTAGTCTGCTCAGAAGTATAGATAAATTTGGCATTTTTTTACGAAAACTTTCAAGATTGTCAATAAAAACAAACTCCTCTTCCAGACACAAATCTGACAAAATAGAAGAAAAAACATTATAAAACAAGATAAAAATACTAAGAATTATCAGAATAAAGAGAATTGTTGAGCAACTGTTGGAATACAATAAATGTCAGCAAAACAATAAGCTTTTTACTTTAAACTTAAATCTTAAAACATTTAAAATGCAACGAAGTCTAGACTTCTATGGCCCACATGGTAACCTCTAGTTTTCTTTAGCTTTTCCTTTTGCCTTATATAACATCTGTTAAAAACAAAAGGTAATTTTTTTTCCTCGTTTGCACTTTCAAGTATGAAAAAGGAACTTCTGAAGTAGGTTCTGGCCCAGAAACTTAGCTCATTGCAATTTTAAATGATGCACTCACTCCTCTCAATCTAATTAGAGTTCCCTAACTACAAAGAAAACAAATTAAGAAAAAGGTTGCAAATTACTGTGATTTCAAGAAAGATGATATTGTATCAACACAAGCTGGGGAATGAACAAATCAAGAGCAGCCCTGTGAGCAGGACTGGGGGGTGTGAGAGGCTGGGCATGACCCAGCCAGGGGCACTCCCAGCCCAGAAAGCCATCTCTCTTGAGCTATTAAAACAAGTGTTGCTTCTCCAGGGAATAAATCTGTCTTTAGTGGTTATACCTTATGCAACTGCAAAGTTTTTGAACACTCAAATGATTTCATGTTTCTGGAACATGTGCAAAAAATTACAAAAGTTAACAAGATTACTCAACCAAAACTCAGAAAGCAGCGAATTGAACATTTTACCTTGTTGTGGTTCTTTAAATTCAGTGGCATAATAGATCTTCAAATATTTGTCTTGGGTGGAGTCTTCCTTAAAACCATTCTTCATAAGTAAAAAAGATTCTTCTGTGTCAGTCTGAGAGCAAGGATTTGAACTTGGAATAACTTCTATTAAATCATTACTACTCTGAAACTCTACAGAGGAGATAGGTTTCCTAAAAAACACAAAGAAAATGCCTGATGCTAAAGTTGTAGCAAAATCAATGTTGTAACTTCCCTGACTCCTCAGTGAATCAACAGCACTTAGATGCTCTAAGAACTTTGATAATCACCATATTTACTGAAGAAGATTGGAATTTAGGGTTCTCTCTATTCACTGGATCCATGGTCAAACTACATGTTCAATTTTTCCGCAAGAAAAATCCTTTAAGTTTACACCCAGCATAAAATTGCACCAAAAAAAAAAAAAAAAATCAAACCTATTGATGTCATAAGGTTTGTGATAAAAATTTGCTGCAGGGTTAAATGTACACTTTTTTTCCAAAAACCATGAAGAGACAGGAAGTAACAGCAATATGAAAAAGACAGGGTAAATGAAGAAACAAAACCACTTCTATTTCCTGCAACTTTTCATACTAACCTCAGTACTACTGTTATTCATTAAAAAAGCCTCCCTACTGTTTGCCAAATAAGTAGGAACATCATTTGACCACAGAAAGGAAAAAAAACCCCTGAGCTAAGCATGCATCTGGACAAAACAGTTACAATCATTTATTAAAATATGTTTTAATGCTCTGCTACCTATATAAATTGACTGCAACAATATAGTAACTCTGACAAGTGCTGACATTTCTGAAGCACCCAAATCAGCTCATCTACAATTATTGTACTTACTATTCTTATTTCAGATAACTGATTTCTCAATTTTGCATCCTATTGATTTATTAATATTTTTAATAATACTTAGCATTACATCATCTTGCTATTTGCTAGTCATCTAAAGGTAAGGCTCATAAGAACAATCAGTGTAGAAGTACATGTCTGAAATTCAGTACAGGACTTCATGTGTAAACAGCAATAGTGGGGAATCTGTGCTACCCATCTTAAAAAAATTGACTATTTTACAACATTTTGACTGTAGTTCAGAATGTATTTTAAAGCTATAAGTACTATACTTCACAAGTAATAACTATGCGGTACTGATAACAACTAATATCCAAAGTTTCACACGGCATAAGTGTCTGAAAATCCATGAACCTTAAAACATTGCCCAAGTTAGAACTTCACTGAAATCACTCGGTGTCACGACAGTTTTATAGATAGAACAAACCTAACTGAGCTGCTTATTTTGAGAATACACAGACCACCTCTTCCAAAGTCAAAGTCCTAGTAAGGCTTTTGTAGAAAATGGCAAATATTTTAATGCAGACTATTCTAAGTATGGAAAAATATTTTCAAGTCACATAGCTATGCTTGTACAGTTACTTAAGATAACTGTCTTAGAGAGGAGAGGGGAAACAGCTTATTTTCATGGTCATGCAGTTTTCAGAGACTTTCTCCAATGTCATAAATAGATGACACAACCATTAAAAAATACATAAAGAACCAGTGAACTCCATAAAAACACAATGCTGCTTTTAGTGGAAAAACCTATCTTTAAGTTATCTGATACAGTGTACAGCTCAAGCACACTTGCTACTATCAGGAAACATCTTCATATTCTGTTTTCATCATTAGTGCACAAATCACAAAATACCTGAGTGATATCAAAGAAATCATAAATGTTTTTAACTTAAAGTTACTGACTTTTCCAGGAAATCCTCCACAGGTAAACTTCTCTTCCATTGATCCAATACTGAAATAGCCATCATGTTCTGTGTTGAACCAACTAAGATGAAAAGGAGAAAAACATTCATGCAGAAAATATTAAAATTAATTTTTATATATTGATTAAATTATTGCAGAGGTTAATCAAACTTTCCACATGATGCATAGAAGAAACAACACCTTTAGTTTCCATTAGCAAAGGTAATACAAATGCACAAGAAAGATGCAAACACTTTTATGCATGTATTTCCCTTTGTCATTCGAAGACCTCATTTTTTTGCCACATCTCATAACCTCAGCATCATCTTCCAAACCTCTCCCAGCTAATCAGGTTTGGTATTTTACTTATCTCTGATCATTGCTTTTCTTCCATAATCATTTTTCTGGAAAGAAATCTATCCAGAGAACTCTACAAACTAATCAAATGTCATCTCATTTATGATGCCTCATATAAAATAATATACTCAAATAAATATCCATTACCCATTTGCCTCAAGTTGGACAATGAAGATGTTCTACCTTCAAGAAGTATAAGAAAGGGCATAGTGCTATGTCTGGAATATTTTTTTATCAGATTTATCTTATTATGGATAAACACAATCTTTTTTTTTTAATCTACAGTAAATCTAAACTAAACTTAAGGATTATATTACATACTTCTAGTCCATGGCTTCCTATACTTATCATCAGCAAAGAGTCCATTGAGATGATACTTTTCATCTTGATGCAAACAGGGAGGAAAGCAAAGGGATAATTTCCAGATGGAAAACTTCTGCCTTGCCATGCTCTGAATAAAAAAAGGGCATGTGATAAAATCATGAGAGAGATAGCTCCATTCTTTTTGTGTACTGCTTCTTCAAACATTCCCACAGCTTTCAAGGGTTTTATTCTTCTGAAGAGAAGATACTAACATCTACCTGATTTGCTATTTAACTTTTAATCTACTTGTCTGAATATGCAGAATTGAACATACACTTAGCTAAACTTTAACTAAGCTTTGAATGTGCAATTACAAGTGCCTATCTTAACACTTGGAATGGTCCCCTGAATGGACATATGGATAAGCTGACCAGAAACAATCATTCCTACTATTGCTGTTTCAAGTGCTTTTAATATTCTAAGGCCTCCTGTCTTTCATGTGTCATTATGAGCTAATGAAAGCCCTTTTAAAGCCTTTCATTTTCTCTAAAACCAGGGACAGTAATCAATTGAATTCTGGAATGAAATACTTTACGTGGCAAGTTTAGTAACTTTTCACTGAATCCAAGTTCAATAAACTACCTTACAGTTCTTTTGTCACAGAAACCCGTGCCTAGTACTTATGCAATAGAGCACAGAACCAAAGAATAACCAGTGAGTTCAGGAAGCAAAGAAAAATTATACTTACACATTTGTGTTTAATGAGTTTATAGAAAGAAGAAGAAAGAAGTTGTTCTTTAAAAGTCTGCGGAGTTAAAGGCATATTGGAAAAGAGAACTAGCTATAGTCATGTGGAACAACATAGTGAATGAAACCAGAAACTTTTCTCTAGCTGTAAACCCATTGCCTCACTTCAGCTGTGTTGCTTCGGCTCTCAGAACTGCCCAGCCATTCCAACATATGCTGTCAAGCCAAATTTTGCCTGTACTGCTAGAAATCTCAGGTGACAGACTACAAATATTTGAAATATTTCACTGATTTGGACTGCAACCAGATTAACCATGCTATTGGTGTACTTTTCAAACCTTCCTATAAGAAAAGAGAAAACCTAGGGTCAAAGAAATCCCAAAACCACAAACCAAAATAAACCAACATCGACAAACAAATACACACATGGGAAGCAATGAAAACAAATACTGCCACTGCATGAATACAAATCCTTTTTCAATTTCTATTTAATCCTTTGTGGGATAGTTACAATTCTGTAAATGCTAGTTAATTTTAATTAAAAATCCAAAAACTCCTGCCATCATCGCATCATTTCCTTAAAAGGCTCTTGTGAAAAAACAGATCTGATCCAATGGAGTTTTTCTTGCCTAAATCAAAAGCATGGCATTTCCTCACTGATCTCTTTCACAAATTCTGAATAAACAAGACAGAATCAGACAACTATGGGCAGCTAGACCAATGTCTTCTACATGTTACTGGCCATGTATCAGTTTAGGTAATCAGTATTGAAGTTACTGCTGAAACAACTGCATTTATCATAAAATAATGGGCAGCTAGTAAATTTCCTAATAGAGATAACAGGAACAGGAAATGGTATGGATAACCCTTCTTTTCATTAAAAGAAGCTGTCAGAATTAGCACATAAAAGTTGTCAAATGACACATAGGATAAAGAAGAATGCTACTGCTACTGTAGAAGCTGTTGAACAAGTAAGTATATACAATAATAAAACAGAGATCAGAAAGAAATTTGAAACACCACTTTGTAGTTTTACTGAGGCTAACTTTAGCTTAATAGATAAAATTGTTTCTGTCACTGATATCTGTGAAGTGGAAGAAATACATCCTAGAGCTATTATCACAGGTAATAGCCTTACATCAGGAAAATGGTGCATTTTACAAAATATTTTAAATGAAACAGTTCAAAGCGTAAAGTTTAAGCTAGATTAGTTCACTTTATAAAGTCTGATAAAACACAATTTTTCTTGACATTCTCAAATATATAAAAGTATTTTTCAAGGCCATTATTAATAGCTGTAGCATTCAATCGGTACATATTTACCCCTGTTTATCAAGAAAATATAAAGGTCTCTGCACATTTTTCTTCCAACTGAAAAATATTATCCCAGTTCTATTCAGTTTGCATGTATTGTTTTCTTATAACACTAGAAAAACCTGCATTACCAAGATGACTTTGCAATCACACCTACAACACTCAGGAGCATGTAACTCTTGTGTCTAGGATGACTGAAAGTATCTTTCTTCAAAGATACTTATAAAGAGAAGCTGGAAAAACTACACCTGGAATTGATATAAGTGCATAACAAGTATATTAGGAGCAGGATTCTGCATCCACTTGAGTGAGCTATGCGCAGGAAGCAGTTTGATATCAGGTCATTGAATTTCAGTGTTTCCTAAAACCTGGAAGCTTTAGTCAAGGGCAATTGATAGAGGAAATACCAATGTAGCTTTTTCTAGACGGCAGCAACTAGGCACAAGAGTGGAACCAGATACTGCAGTCCGAGCACAGCATCTCCCTTGCACAGTCAGATCTGTATACCTTTAAATGTATACAACATCCATGGGCCCCTTGTGGTAGCACCACAGAGTGAGATTTACTTTGCTCCAGAGCAGCCATTCAGCAGGTCCCTCAGCATTTCTCTTCTAAAAGTTTTCAGTTGTCCTGATGTCAGAACCATCCTCCTCAAAACTCGGGCAAGAAAAGCCATGTAATTCTCTTTTGCATAAAGCCCACGACATGTTTTGCTAACACACCTATTTTTGATTTGTAGACAACACGGAAACAACTGGTGATCAAGCTGAATGGAACTACATTGAGAAGATATCCACACAAACACTGCATGACAGACTGCATACTGCAGGAATTACAACAGAAAAAGAAATTCTGGTTGCTACAATCTAAGAAAACAGCAGGGACAGACACAGGCACTATACAGAACAGCTGCTGTACCCTAAAGAAAGGCATGTGGGCGATGTTTCATAATTTGGATCGCAGTTCAACCACAAGTGCTACAGCCGGACCACTTCCCAGGCTGTAATTCTGCAGTTAAGTGCTAGGAGCGCCTCCAAGTGTCCTTCTGCTCCCCCTGAACTCCTGAAGGCCTCATGTCTCGCTACATTGTTCTGCTCACACACCACAAATGGCCTCTCTGGCAAGGTGCCCCTCTGCTCCTCTGCAAGAGAAGTCTCGTATTTGGTCTGTGGCCTTTCTTTGAAAATATAAGTAAGTGAAAACCAGTTATGACTGGGTACTTTGGGGATAAGAGGTTGTAAAATAGTCATCGTTTGTGTGAGAAAAAAAAAAAAATCTCCTTTCCATGAATTTAATCTAAAACATTGCAAAAACTTTTCCCTACAATCATTAAGGAATACAGCATTATTTATCACTATTCTAATACACACCAAAGTAGCTAAAAAGTTGGATTATTTCTACAGAAAGTAATTAATTTAATTTAACAGTGTATTCTCCAAAGAAAGCTCTAAACAGGAAACTTGTATGTGCATAATAAGTAAATCATTATAAGTAAATGCAACAGACACTAAAAGTAACTCATGTTCTACAGTCTGTGCAAAATTGTACCTAAATTTTTTTATTAAAAAAGCCTGTAATCACTTCACGGTGTTATCCCACAAAGTGCAACACAAAAACCTCTTAACGAGAATTTGAAAAAAAGTATTCTTGTTTTCTTTTTTAATGCGCACTCAATCTTTTAGCACAATCCTTTCTCAATTTCACTGAATTTGCTATATTTTGTTCAGACTATTAAGAGAAACAATAAATCCATACCTCGTATAAATAGTCTGTTGAGTGATACTTCAAAGCTGCAAACATCTTGTTTTGTGATATTCTCAGCATTTCAGTTGTCTGGAAGACATACAGAATATGGATCAGTTAAAAACTTTTCATATCACCTCAAAATGTTGAAAGGGGAGGTCGAATTTCAGGTTCAACATGAATAGCTTCAATAATGTCTAGCACATGCACAATGGACTGAATGTGCTGTAGAAGAAGGCTACACAAAGCATTCAATAATCTTCCTCTGGAAGGATGTAACAGACCAACTACAGAGCATGAACATTTGATTTCTTTCTGAAAGAACTGGGGTTTTTTATTTTTTTAGCTATGCTTCTTGGTGTTTATTTCTCAGAAAACCTCTAGAACCATTAAGAGAATGTAGGCAATACAAATTATCTCCCTTAAGTAATAACTCTTAAATTAACTGATTCAGTGATTTTTCTTATGGATTATAAATTTGTTTTTAACGGCACTAATTCAACTGTCTAGACTATTAACTTCCCACTGCCCCATGTATTTGTGAGGGGGCTTTCCCCCTTCTTCCAGTTTCACAAGAAAAAAGGAGATATTGTATAAGCTAGCTGAGAGCACCAGGTCTCTAAGTGAGTTGATGCTTCTGAGGGGAACCAGGAGAAAGGCAAACACTATACAAGGCTAGAGACACAGTGTGAATGCAAAATAGGATATACTGTAATACAGTACTTTTTCTTAATTGAAAATAGGTGGAAGACTCAAACTCAAGATAATTACATTAAAAAGTGCATTATGTAATTTAATTTTAATAAAATGAACTGTAGCACCATAAAGAAAACCTGTGACAGAAGGCAATTTTCCTGTATGTATCAGTAAGTATCAGGACATGAGGCTAAAAAACTGCCTACCTTACAAATTTGGAAATACCAATTACAGACATGAATGTAATAGAATTTGAACCAATTCTATGGTGGAGGAAAAGGTAACTAGGGGGTAGTTGGTTACTTGAATGGAGTCTGGACAGAGAAAAGTAGTGCAGGAGAAGTAAAAAGGTAGGTTCAGGCAAAGAAACAAAAAAAGGCAAAAAGATATACAAAATCATATTGAGAACAAAGTAGAAGGGAACCTTCTAAGGGAAGGAGTGTGGATAGCTTGAAGCAGTGGGCCAAAATCACATGATCGTAGAGAAAATCCTTTGGACAGCCTGCTGGGCGCTCCATCAGATCTACATCCAACAGACTTGGTGTGGGAGAGTGGAGCAAGCAGGGATTGGTAAGCAGGGATGGATCCACACCTTAAGTGCTGGAGGGCAGTGGACAGAACTGCACCTTAGCATAACTGATGTGTATCACTGACTAAAACTTCTTTATAGCAATATAACCATGGGATAATTCAAGTATTGGCTATAGAATTGTTACTACTACTCCCAGTGATAAAATTTGAATGAATACGCTAGAAGTAGCGAACTGCTCAGTACTCACTCCAGGTATCACTAGTTCCTTAAGGGTGTGTCAATCAGTAAGAAAAAAAAAACACTGAGTCCAGGTACGTTCCAAGTTTCCAATTTAAAACTGAAAAAGTGGGACCTAGAAATACCAGTCTGTGAGCCCACAAGGAAGTCTTCAAACTTTTTAAACCAAAAACAACGAGTATGACCCTGCTTCATTCTCCAAGGACTCGAGGGAACACCACGTTCCGTAAACGAAATATTCTGGATGAGGAACTTCTGCCAGCATCAAATGTTTTTAAATCTACCAACAGGAAGGAACCACAGCGACCCACCTCAGCCCCTCACGCCGCCACGACAGCCCTTCCCTCAGCACCGCGGCGCCTTCGCCCCGCCCGCTAGGGACAGGGAACCCAGCCCTCTCATTGGCGGTCTCCCCTAGCGTTCCCCTCTGATTGGCTCTCGCGCCGTGCTTTTCCCCTCTGAGTGGAGGCCGCTGCTCCCGCCTCCCGCCCTTCCCTCAGGAAGCGGAGCGCCTCAGGAAGCAGAGCGTCCCTAATGGCTGCATGGACAAAGAGGAATCCTCAGGAGTTGGCCGATAGGAAAGCTTACGTGTTTTTCGAAGCTGAAAATATTTTTAAAGCAGTAAATGCATAAGTAAAAGCAGTTAAGTAACTACTTCTGTTCCGCGGGTAGCAGCTTGCATGGGAGAAGAAGTTAAAAGGACGGGACCGAGTTAATTTTTAAAGGGATCATATCGGAACGGCTGATCTGCTGCCTGTTACCGGGGAAGAGAAATAGAACGAGGCCACGACTTACTACGCAGAAATACTTACTCTTCTATGTTCGGAAAACCAGTGGAATGTCAGTGACAGTCGGCTTACGGGAAAAAAGAGTGGGTTTGTTTTGGTTTTTTTGGGTTTTTCTTTTTTTTTCTTTTAGTAGTTGCCTAGGTTGCTCTCGGAAACCTCAAGCTGCTGCCTGTTGAACGGTGTTTCTCAGAAGGCAGTTTAGTGTCAGATTTCTGCAGTGTCCAGACTCTTGACTAGTCCCTGGAATGACAAAGATTTCAGGAGTAGCTGTGCAAAGGCTTCATCTCCCCTCCCCTGCCTCACACCACCATAGCTCGTAAATAGGTCCAACACTTCTGCTCGCTGAAATGACACCTTGCTGTTGTTGGTGACACAAGGCCATTTAGTTGTCCGTCCATGCCTTCTCCTTTTGCCATGGATGTGGATACCCACAGAGAGCCCATCCAAAGTGCAAAACACCTTGGCAATGCTGCAGCTGGTGCCTTGAGCTGCTTGGTATAATAGTTTGGGGAGTCTGGAAGAATGCATCTCCTCTAAGAACTCATTGCAGGTTCAGTTCCACATGAGGGTTGGTTTCTCTGTGGAAAACAAAATTTATGCTTTTCACTCTAGTTCCAGGAATTCCATCAGTGTTTATAGATTCCATTGAGTGAGAAAGTTAAATAAAAAGCATATGACAGATGGTTTCTTTACTGCTATTGGGGGTAACTGGGGTTTTCATTTTTTTTTTTTAACTCTGAGGATGGGTTTAACTCAGTCACAGGCATCTTGCTAGTGTTTCCATTCATATGAAAAATGCAAATGCTGGTAATTGATAGTTTTCTTGGTATTTATATATTTATAATATATTTTAATTCCGTTCTCTGAGAATGAGGAGATGAATTGTTAGGCCAAGAAGGCACAATGCAGAACCCACTAACTTCCAATTGAAATATTTCATTCAGAAGTGATCCTCTCAAGTTGGAATATGCATGTTTTACCCATGCTAAGATGATCCCACCCCATCCCCAGGAGAAGGAGAAGCTGTTGGCAAAGGTTCAGGCCCCTGGCACAGATGCCCCAGGCTGAACAGGAAAGGTGAGGGCGTATTTGCGTGGTGCAGAAGCTGCTACAGTGCCACTGCATGGCCTGCAACGTTCTGGTGTTCACACTCCTCCCTGCATGCTTCCTGGGCTCACTCCCCTTCCTGGGAAAAGCACAGCGAGATATTGGCTGCTGAGGCAGGGGACAGGGACTCTTGCTGCCCTGTGCCAGGGCATGTTGGTGCAGCCCCTTATTTCCCTTTAGGGTCAGGATTAGTGTTCATGACTTGAGGAGGGGTATGAAGCCCCAGCTATGCTCATGGCCTCCAGCCATGCTACATGAGCCCAGATATGGAGCAGCCCTGCCTAAAAGACTGATGCAGCCTGGGGATGTGCTCCACGTGTGGCAGCCTGCAGGGACGCAGGGATGCTCTCAGGGAGGGGAGGCACTGGAGAGACCACCACCTGCTTCTCACCCTGTGTGAGCAGTCTGTCCACAGCCCCTCCTCTGCCTGCCCAACTCCACCTGTGCCTTGGGGTCTTTTCCTCAGGAGCAGCCCCTGCTGCAGACCAAGCTTGCTGAACTCTGCTCTTGGGGGACAGACTCAAGGAGACCGTGCGTGTCTGAGAGACAATGTGCATCCTACCACCGGAGCAGGACAAGGAGACTCAGCCAGACGAGAAATGGACACTTCCACAACCAGGCAAGAGTTGCACCTGCTGTCGAAGGCTTTAATTCCCCTTCAGTTATCTAGAAGCCATCTCAGAGCATCTGAGTAAGCATCTGCCAGTAAGTAATGCCATAACACTTCAAGTGAAAACAAAGAACAAATGGATTTTTTTGAACTTGTGAATTAGCGTAATGATAAAAGCAATAAAACCTTATACTAACTTTCATTTCAGAAAAAAAGCTGGAAAATATAGTTAGTAAGTGTAAGTCTAAAAATGGTGATGAGAGAAGAATAAAAAACTTGATGATACAGGGCACATAGCTAATTTCTAACTAGAGTGAGTGAAAAATGAAGACAGGTTGCCATATTGATTCATTACTTGTAGAAAAATGTACGCCCATGTGTTGCAAATCCAGCAGTGGTTGTGAAAGAGGTTTTGTGAAAGGCTGCTGTGGACATAACTGAGTTCCACTAGGGGCTGTCATTGTCACACATCTAGGATAACAGTTTTCTCCTGCAAGAGCAAAGTGTAGGGAGAAAAATCCCACAGGGACTGAAAAAGAAGGGCTTCAGATCTCCAGGTATCTCCTTTCAAGAGATCTTTGTATTAGCCCAAAGTCTGTCAGAAGGGAAAAATCTCATAAGGGAAATTGGCTTTAGTGATAGTCCCTGAAATAAAAGTACAATGTTTTCATGAAATTTTGATGTATTTTCTTTGCTGCTTTATTTGCTTTCTTTTTGAGAGAAAATAAAAACTTCATGACAACTAAATGATTATGCTGACACAGAAGTTTTGTGAACTTGTTTAACAGTTCCCAAATACTGCAAATTATCATTCCATCTTCCTAGAAAAACCATGTATCTATGGTATGTGGTCATTGGCATATAACACTAAAGATTTTGTTTTTCCAAATCCTGTTTGTTGAGGAGGAAGTATTAGGTAATATTTTTGCCTTTTTTTCTTTCTTGTTTTTTGGTATGAAGAATACTTCTGTCACATGTATCTCACTAAGCCCTGGAAGAAGTTCAAGTAAATAAGTAATGCCATTGTATTATTAAGAATGCTTTTTGAAATACATTTGCAAACCTTGCCTTGTACTAACCAGAGTAGGCACCACAGTGAGTGACACTAGAAGGTGACTCCAGCCCATGTGCATGGTCGAGGAAACTCATTTAAAAGTGACCTTATAAAGATGTGCTAGCCACCGACAATCCTGGAGACACATAAAAACTTAACAGGAGTGAAATGTTTTTATTCTGTGATACCTGTAAGATGAAAGCTTTGTTATTGTTCATTAAAAAAATTGGTCTAAGACATTTTGTAGTGGGATAATGTAGTATAATACTTTGCCACAGGTATAGTAGCTGGAGAAATGTGGTGAAAGCATAAAGCACTGCCTCAGAGAAAGTACAAGGCAAAATAGGTATACTTGTTGCAGTGTTTCTCAGTGAAGTGACTTACCTGTCTGACACAACTGCAGCAATATTTCCAAAAATTCCTGGGACAGTTAGTTATGGTGACTTGAGTCTAAATCTGAACAGTCCTTTCTGTTCTGCACAGGTAGGAAGCTTAAGAAATTCTGGACCTTTCAGTGGCCATGTGTGTTTTTAATCACTAGGAAGAGACATACATTGTTTAATTCAAGGAGTTTATTGTCAGGGTCCCTGTACAGTCAATATAGGTGCTCTGTATTTCAGTGCATGGAGGAGTGCTGTGTGTTTCATTGCTCAGGCTGGGGAAGGGCTTAGCTACCAAGCCTGTCTCTAAACTCAGATACATGCAAAGTGTGAAGTTGGATGGTTTACTCCCAGCAGTCCTGGGTTGCATTTCTGGCCTAGAAACACCATTCTGCAGTGAGCATGTGCCATTAAAAAGAGCTCAACATCCTTGTCTTCCTTACTGTGTTGTCATGCTGTCATTCCTGTCTCTGCCATCTTAAACTTTTGCCAGGTTATGGCAAAATATATTCTGCCTAATGGAAATATATAATGCTAATATATAATGCTTAAGGGCAGCACCTCACGTAGAGACACACATCTGAAATACTGTCCTCCATTAAATGCTGCAGCTCTTGGACCAGATCAGTGGACTACCTGCACTTAATGCTTAATTACACAAGCCCAGATGGCATCTGGATCATTGCTGGGAAACGCTATATGTTTAACATTTCCTCTACAAGCTCAATAGTAGCTTGCTCCACTGTGATGTGTGAGTGGACACTGTCATGTTGCAGGACTCTGTGATACCTGCACCATACGGTCACAGCATGGTTTGGGTTGGAAGAGACCTCAAAAGATCCTCTAGTCCAGCCTCCCTGCCATGGGCATATCTGTCTTCTACTAGACTAGGTTGCTCAAAGCCCTCTCCAGCCTGGCCTTAAACACTTCTAGGCCTTATCCAAAATGGCCTTAAACACTTACTGGGATGGGACATCCACACCTTCTGAGAAAGAGCTCGTCTTTCACCCAAGCTGCCAGTAGAGGAAAGGTGAGGGGTTGAAAAGAGAAAGGAGGCAACATGCTGACAGCAGGGTGGCTGAAGAGGTCGAGGATACACTCCTCTACTATGTGTTTTAGGAAGGTCTCACTGCAACATATAGCCAAGGCAACAGGAGGAAAGCAGGGATTGAATTTTAAGGTTTTAGAACGTTTGTGAATTATCGTAAGAGTAAAATGCTGTGAAATACAGAGGTCCAGATTCAGGGAAGGTACATCTGCAATGTCCTTAGTGATATAACAAATCAAACAGGAATTATATGAAACCAGATATTGTGTTTAAGTGGAGGAAACCAAACAGAAAACTGCAAAAGGAGCAAAGATAAACACAAAATTTGCATGTGTTATTGGGTGGTTCTCTTTACTGAAGAAAGTTTTCCAAGTCTCAGTGTGGTTATTACACTAACTAAGCCTCTCAGGCATTGTTTCATGCATATTTTCTGCACTTGCTAAATATTTGTAGTGGTTGTTAGTTTCTGTGAGCTCATTTGATGATGGAGCTGAGGCATTTACATTTGTTTTTCTCCTGTGTATCCAGAACTGTGAAAATTTAGGTATTAATGAAATTCTTAATAAAAAGGGCAACAGTCAGGCTATTCATAGTACTGACATGGGGTTGGTGATAAGCTGCAGCTTTTTTATTCTCTTGACTTCAGTAAGTATTTGTAAATAGCTTGAATAGTTCTCTCCAGGACAGGTCTGTGGCTGACCAAAACTGCCCTAACATCTTGAGCAGTCATCTTGAACAAAGTGTCTTGGGATTTGGACATGGAGAAGCTAAGTGCTTCAGCATTACAGTATTTATTAATTAAAGTCACAGTATTTATTCCTATTGTCGCTGGTTTTTTAATGAACAGCAAATTAACACATTTTGAATAACAGTTGAAATTTTAATTTGTTAAGCCAAATAATTGTGATGTATTTGTCGACTGAGGTAGTTGATAGAATGCTAAAGCAAATCTGTGAGGCTCAGCTTATCAAGTGTTGCATTCTAATGTAAAAGTTTAGTAAAAATCTGTTTGCTTGAGTGACATATGCTTTTTTACTTGGGAGACTTATGTATGGGTTAAAATATGGAGATCTCTTCTACTGAACATTTTTGCACATAAAATTAGTAACTGTAGTAAATAACAGAAATATGATTTGTGTCTCCAGATGTCTTGACTTTGGCTAATGTTTAGCAATTTTTTACAGTAGCACTTCAGTTAAACCTGGCAAAATACATTAATCAGGATATAAAACTGTAACAGAAACAAAGAGATGCTGATAGTGGTAGGAAGTGTTACATCCCATGAGTTTTCATAAGTCTCCTGAACAGGGAGAATGCATTGTTGTAGCCTGTTCTAAATGGCTTTAATGGCATTGATATGCACTAAATCACTGAGAAAAGAATATTTTTTTCATGTAGGAATTGCAGGAAGATATTTCTGGTGTTGCAGTGAAAAGCACAGGTGTACCTAGAAACTATCTGAACGTTTTGGCTATTGTAACTATGATGGAGCAGTTTTCCTGGATAAATGGGATTTTCAGAGATGTTTGAGAGCTTCTCCAGATGCTTTCTTGTCACAGTCAGACTCAACATCTTCTAGTCGGAGCTGAAATGAAGCCAAGTTGTTGACATTCCGCGTACTAAGTTTGACAGGTCATAGTATCTTCCAGCTCTGAAAGCCAGTTAACTATCAGATTAATGACAGGACTCTAGTTCAGATACCATCTCAGGAGTTTCTACTGCGCTTACAAATGGGAGGGCAGGGGAGCAAGTGTGAACACTGAATAATTCTATCTCTGCTGCTGGAAGGATGACCTGCTCTTTCTGTCAAGCACTTCAGGCAATAATGAGAAAAAAGAACAAAATTAAATTGGTCTTTCTCTCTGTCAAAGGAATCAGCAGCCCCCTGTGATTGTTAAAATGGAGGGCCTTGAATAAATACTTGTAGTAGGAGAGTCTAAGGAAGTAAGAACCTGCAATGACAAATTCTTTGTATATGAGGTAGGTGTCCCAGTCTGTACTACAATGGGCAGTGAGCAGGGACTGACATCATGATCTCACAAGGACTAACAGCTGGTTGTGAATTCTTTTTATATAAGCTTAACTATTCACTGAACACTTCCATACTGTTAAGGTGTTGACAGATTCTTGGGCATTAAAATCCAAAACATGGATTTGCAGTTTTTTGCAAGGCTGTGATGTAATACATCAGATAGCACACTAATGGGTATTTGGAATACGCTCAGGAACTGTGATGTCTGGTATAGGGTAAGGCCTCTAAAAACTAGACTTTAAAATATATGTTTTTTAAGAGCTAGAATAAGTACAGCTCTGCAATTAAGTATTTCAAGGCTTTGTAACAGCAGTGGTAGTTCCAAGGAGAGTTCAGTTTTTCTAACTAGACAGAATCTTTGACATAATGATCAAGCTCAGAATTTATCTGAGTTCAGGAGATGTCAAGATGTCTGTGCTTGGGACTATGCTGATAATATTCCGGCTACAATTTTTAAACTATCCTTCAAACAGCTTGTGGGGGTTAAAGGCAGCATTATGGTCAGAAAACTTCAAGGGGACCAATAATGACAAACTTATTTCTTTCCCCTTCACCTTTCACCAGTCATTAGGTGTTGCCAGACCAACATGTATTATCTATTTATTCTGTCAGCAGATGCAATGCATATTGGTGGCTGTTGGAGGAGACATGAGACCAGACTGGATGTAAAGGCATTTGATATAGGAAGCTACTTTTAACATTTCAAAACATCTATGAGTTGCTGGGCATTTTTACTTGGTTTCTCCATACTTTTGTCATCTGTTTGGCTTCATCTTCCACATGTGATAGACCACAGAGGGAGGCTTGTTTTGAACTGACATTAAAAAGCCATAAAAGTTTACCTACTGAAAAATCATCACCCACTGTTTACTGAAGTGTTGTATTGCTGACATTGTAAGCATTGTTGAGTAAAATATTTTCCAAATTGTGGCATTTAGTAAATATTTGTAAGCACCAATGCTTTCTCTTTATGTGGATGTGTAAAACCTAGTGACAAGGGTTTGGTACTTTTTAAGGGGAAAACAAAAGAAATTATCACATAAAAATAGACTCTATAGGTACTTCATAGCAGGGATAGATTATTTTAAAGAAAAGGTCCTAAAATGTATGTTACTGATGGTAGCCACAAGATTTTATTAACAGACAGCGTCTAATATACTCTGGGGACTGGCAATTTTGAGGATGTTAGTTGCCCAAGAAACAGAGGTAAAACTAAAAGTGTGCAATCAATGTGCTTTGCCTTATCAAAGTGTCGTCTTCTCACTTCTGATGCCAATTCTTATTCTTATCCAAGCCTGACTTTGAGTAATGTATTACAACAGAAAATGCTTTCAGAATCATGGATCAAAGTGTCATAATTATTGCAAAATGTTTTAAAGTCAAGTTTCAGCTTATGAATGTAATTGAACAAATTATTTGGTGTAGTGAGAGGGTAATTAATGTTCTGTTCTGGAGTTCTTTCTTATGTTTGCTGCAGTACAGCAGGTCAGATTTTTTTATACCACAGAAACTAATCAAAGTGCTGTTGCCTGGTTTCCTGCTGAAACATTGCATTTAATGTTAACCGCTAGAGTCATGGAAAAGTGGAAGATATAACTGGTGCAAATTCTTAGGTTGTTGATGTAGCTGGAACAGCTTATATGCATAAACTGTCAGAACAGGATATAATTACCTTGTTCTTAGGGAAGAGCTTTGGAAGCTGTAACAGTAGCAAAGAGTTCACATATGGCAATAGCTGTCTGAAAGAGTTTGTCATGTGTCCCTAATACCACTGGACTGTGCTTACAGTGACAAGCAGCAGTGACAAGCATCATTTGCTTCTGTTTCACAAGAGTATTGTGTCCCTGTTATGTATGTCATCTGAACTTTTGTGCTGGGAGTGCCCTCAGTCTGAGATGAATTTGTACATAGATATGTTTTCAGTGCCTTCATGTGTCCTCTTATTTACCCTCCTTCAGTTCTGTGTCAGTAGCAGTATCTAAGCCCATTTCTTCTACTCAACTGGAGACACCTGTACTGTTATTTGAGAGGAGGGGTCATTTTTGTGTTGACAGAAAGTCAGCAGGAGAGAGCAACTTTAGTTAGTAGGCTTCATCTGCAGTTCCTGCAATACTCCTAACTCCCATCTTGGGCCTATTTGGTCTACAATAACTCACACTGCTGTGCACTTTTTGTTTGGGAAGTTCAATACAAGTTCATAAAGGAAGATGCTTAAAAATCAAACACCCTTTCCTTAAACTCAAGATCAGAAAAGTAGCAAGACTTGGACCCTCACAGCATGCCATGTAATCCCATTCTGACATCCACTTTCTCATGCTCATCCATTCCATTCATCATGTATATAGTTTCCTTGCAATGCCACACAGTGATGTTAAATTATAAAATTAGTAAGTTATTTGAATGAGAAAGCTTCTTGCACTGCATGATTTGTAATGCACAGGTATAAGAATGATACAGTCACGTAATAAGTGTTTGCATAACACTGGTGATGTTACACTTCCAGAGCCTAATTGCATGTTCCATCAGTATTGCAGGGAGGACAGGAGCATAGTTACAAGACTCTGACATATTGTCTTCTGCAATGTTGTTATGTCATGTCATGATTTTGGTGCCTCACTCACTGTCAGAAGTTTCAAAACTGTCAGAATTCCCATGCAACTAATATGACATTGGTTAGTAACTAATATGACATTGGTCATAGCTTTTGCACGGCACTGGAAAATTAGGGAATGTTTTCATAATGTGTGTTGTGTGTACTTAGAGGAAGTCCAGCTGAAGTTTCAGTCCCGCCAGCTCTCCCTACCTGAGCAGGGTGACAAGAGCAAAGAATTACTATTGGAGAGAACTCTTGAACAGCAAAAGTATAAAACTAAAATTTCTGTTCAGAGATGCAAACTTAACAATGCTTAATTTGTATTTTTGTAAATTGAACAGAAAAAAGCAAGCTAAAAGTCCATATAGAGATATTTCTGGTGTGTTTATTGCCCTTATGAGTTTATCTAACATGAAGTAAACAAGAAAGAACACTCTTTGGTACTTCAAATGACAGAAAAAATGTAAAAGCTTTAGGCTGTTTTCAATAAACTGCGCCCCATGCCTGTGTCCTGTTTTTTATGTATTATTCCAAAACTGTGTTGTTCTTTTCAGGAATGAGACTCTCAGCTGTAAAAGAGACATACCTTGATTATTCATTAACAACAGACTCAGCCAAAGAAATTTTCTTGTTAGTATGTGCCGTGAACTGGAATTGATGGGCAACACCACAGTTTCAAACAGTTTTGTTTGGTTTTGGGATTTTTTGTTTTGGTTTGGTTTGTGGTTTTTTAGGGGTTTTTTTTTGTTTTGTTTTGGTTTTTTTTATTATTTTTGTGGGTTTTTTAAAATTTGAACTTAATTTTCGCTATAACAATAATTTATCTAACTTTTACCTGAAAGAAAACTTCTTGATCTTTTTTATTCTTTAAGCTGTCCTATAAGATAGCAGGTAGTGAAGGGAGCTAAAAGGTTCCTTCTGTTCTTTTGTGGTGGATTGTTAAACTCAGGAAGCACCTGTAATGTAAAATGTCTTTTGGGAAGTTCAGCACTTTACTAAAAGCTACAAGAGCAAGATTGAGCAACAAAGTAATCCCATTTATAATTTCTTTTGGCAGGCATCCAGAGGCAAAGAAGCAATTCATAGCTCACAGATTACACAGAGCACAGGAACACACGGGGAACATAGATCTTTGTTTCTGCTGGGAAAAAATCAAAGCAGCAAAGACTTTCTTCAGTTTTGATGGTCATTTTCTGAGGGTAGCTATGTCCCTACCTGCAGCTGATGCTGCAGACACTGAAATACAAGAAAGCAAAGATAAAATTCACTCTTCGAAATAAGTCAGCTACTCCATTCCCTGATCTTCATGTCATCCTTCATTGTGCTTTGTGCAGTCTTATATTGATCAAGCAATTTCCCTTTTTTTTTTGCTAACATGAACATTCTTGCTGTGGCTGGTACTTGTTCTGGTAGTTGGAAGATACCAGTGTAAACCAGGGCACTATTATGCTGCACTGGGAATGTGGATTTCCTATTATGCTGCACTGGGAATGTAGATTTCATGGGTGAGTGAGCTTTGGTTTCAAATGTGCTTATAAGCAAATCAGGTTTTGATTTACTCAGGATCAGTATTATATACTGAAGTATTTACTCAGTAGGATCTTTTTCGAAGAGAGAAAATATTTTAATATTACAAAACTCCTTGTGTCGATGACTCAGCTCCCAGTGATTCATACTCTACACTCATATTTCATTTAGTTTTCACATCCTGAAGATCTGGGTCTTGGATGACACTTTTACATGGCTGGAAGATTTATCACAGTGCAGGACAAAGATAAGCCCATTTATTTTTTGCCTTAGCCTGCCAAAATCCACTCCCTCCTGCTCAATACTTAGCTATGTGAAACTTGGTGATAAGAAGCTCCACCCCTGATTTTGTGGCTAGTTCTGCGTAATTCTTTTATTGTCATAGTGAATAGATAAATGAAAGAATCATCCCAAAGAGATTGCAGTTTAGATTGGATAAGATTGAAAAAGATAACAAGAAAATGGAAATGGGAGGAATGATTACAAGTGAAAGGTAATAGGCACCTTTCTTACTAGTGCGCATATATTAAGCCTGTTGGTATCATTAATGAACACTTTTTGCAGATACACATTGTGTCTCACAAATTCATGCTGAATTGTGTCGCAATCCGTGTGCAGGTCAACAGGAGACTGCTCAGGAGTTAGCAGGACTGGCTAATCTTGGAAATGTACCCAGCAACGAGATGTTTTGGTTTTGAGGAGACATTGTCTAAATCAGGAAAAGAAGGGAGTTTTAGAAAATGTGGCAGACAAAACAGAGAAACAAAAGGAATCAGTAAATCTGAAATCCCCATCTATAATATTAAAGCGTGTATGGTGCATGTTTAAAACACGTTTCCAAAAAGAAATGTCCATAAAGCCAGGAGGCTACAGTGTGTATAATGGGAATCATAATAAGGGAATCTAAGGCTGAGAGGACCTTTTCTGACACTGTAGTAGAATTTAATTTGTAGCAAGCAGTAATCCTCAATTGAACAGCTCTTGAATGTTGCAATAGGATAAAGCTTACTTTGTGCCAGGTCTCTTTCATGTGAAAATGTTGTTATTTGACCTCCACTCACAAGGGCTTCACTTCATGTTGACAGCAAGACTTTCCAGTACAATATGTAAGAGCAGACCAAAGAGCAGTTTACAGAGAGTGTTGGCACACTGTGTTTCACAGTTGTGCAGTTGGTGTGTGCCATCAGCATGCCTGGAGTAGTCAGTTAATTTTTGTCATGGACTGTACATATTTACAAAGCCATGATTTGCTTGCAGAGTGCTTACCCAGTCCCTATTCTCTAAAGGACTATAAAGAGTACCTATAAAGATGAAGGATTACAGATGTCACCATGGGAAACACATAACAGGATTTGACTTTAGCCTCTTCTTCTCTGAATCATTTCCTTCATTGTTGTAAAAGGGCAGAATTGGAAGGCAAGAGGGCAGGACTCAGCTCCTCTGCCAAGACTGGGCTATGAAGGGAATTTGTCTTGTGGGAGCCTATCATTGCCTCAGAGTTCTTCGGGACAATGCTGCTGGTCGTAGGGCTTGTCCTGTTGGTGAGTGTGATGAGGTTTTTGGGTAGTAGAATGTCCCACTGAGCCAAGACAGCTGGAGGTTAATGGACCGGGAAATTCAGAGCATGAAATTTGCTTACTGTCTTAAACGCTTGTGAGGTTTGTCATCCCAGCTGCTGCTGCTAGTGAGCAACACAGAAAAGGAGGCTCATCATGACTGGCTGTGAGAACACACATTCGTGCAGCTGTATGGGGCAGCTGGTATTATCATGTGACTAAACTATGGGAATATCTTAGAAACTTACTAAGCCTTGTAGCACACAACTTTATTTAAAGATGGTGAAGTTTATTTCATCACTAACTCATACCTAACATGAAAGCCAGGAAAGATATTCCAGGATTTTTCTTTCTAGGAAATTTTGGGGACATTGATGATTCCTTTATTAATATATTTAATAAACTTTTGTTAGATATAATATTAGTTATGTGTACATTTGCAGAGTGTTGCAGCACATACACTATGCAGCCAGAGATGTGGTAGGAGGGTAATGTTGCTGTCCTGTAGGGGCTTGTCCTGTGTGTGAAGGTCCTGAGGTTTTGGGATAGTATGGTCACACTGAGCAAAGTCAGTTCCTGTTTAATATGTATTACACTTAGGGTAAAATAATTAGTGAAGTTTTGGTGATACCTAAACCTAAAACAAATGCACTTGATAGGATTTCTTTCTGGTTTTCTTACAGGGTTCTCTCACTGAAGGTCACAAATATCTTTGGAATTCTAAGGCTGAAAAGGTAGAGTTTGTGCATGGAAGCATGGAAGTTTAATGCTGAGACAAAGCTTCTCTCATAGGCTTGGAGGTGTCCATAAGCATGCCCTTTAGCCTTCACAGTACATGAGATTGTAATGGAGTAGCCTTTGCTACCAACCAGATGGCTTACATGGGTGCAAGCCATGTCCTGCAAGCCTGGACTCCATTTTTCCTGTGTTCTCAACATGCAGTGAAGCCACTCTGACCTTGTAAGCAAATTGCTTTGACAACTTATACCCAAATGATCCCACAGAATATTACTTTCCACCTGCAAAAAAAGTATGAAACCAGTCAAATCTTAGAAAAATCATCCCAGATTACATGTCTGCTGATGAGGCTGATGGATCATTTGAGCATCCAGGAACAGACATCTTGGTATCACTCCTATGCTGTGGTTGCAATCACCTGATGTTTTTTGTCCAGCTGTGGCCATCTTCTAGCACTTCAGATAATGGCAAACTCCACCCCACAGCTCCCTCTCAGCTCCGCATAGTACACATAAAGCTGAGTGTGTTGTTCTCAGAAAAACAAAATCATTCTAGGTTTTGGGGGTGTGACTACATGAACCTTGCAGAGCAACAAATTCTATAGGTACACCTAAGGTGTCTGCCCTGACAGCTCTCTCTGGAGACCTTAGGAAGAGGTGAAGACATTATGAAGATTTATAGGAATGTACATCTTCTCAGCAATGTTTAAGACTGATAATAGTGAAATAAGAGATTATAAAAGTGCTTTTTCTTGTGCTGTTTCCACAGTTGTACAGAATAGACACCAGTGCCAAGGGACCAACAGTACAAGAAGAATTGCTGTGTGAAAGTCAAAACTAGTTCAATTCAGGCTTGAAGTAATGGAGGAACTTTTAAAAATAAAGCAAATTATTGCCTGGAAGTCATATTTTCCCAGAGATTCTTCATCTTCAGCACTGGAGGTTTGTTGAAAAGCAGTGCAGAAATGCTCAAACAGGAGCATTGAGCATCTGCAACAACAGACTTGATGTAGAAATTGCTGAATTTCTGCATCTTACAGGAATTCTATACTGTCTGTCCCCAGAAGCTCTGTGCCAAGTCATTAAACAAAACACTTCCTCAGTATCACATAACTGCCCTTAAACTTATTACCCTCAAATCTAATACTAGCAAACTCAAACAAAGTAAACCAACACATTCTGGCTAATGCTGATGCTGTCAGATATATGAGATAGGGTACAACTGTCATATTTGGAGGGGTAAACAGTGCATAAAAACTAGAGCAAACTGCATAAGTGAAGTGGTGAGATGAGTCAGTTCAGGAAGCCAACAAGGGTAAAACCATTCAACCACTGTCTTCAGCAGTAGCTAAAATTATAGTTCATGTGCACTGTACCCTAACCCTGAGAGCTGCTTTTTTAAATCAGACAAGGTAGCCACTTGAATCCACTTCTTTTCTTGTGGGAAAGATGAGTAAGAGCTGGTGTTATTTTGGTTCGTATTTATTGTTTGTATTGTACTGGAGCCTCGTGTATTGTACTGGGCCATCTTGTGTGACTATCCATTAACTGGGAATTATTCCCCCCCCCCTTGATTTCCTTAAGATAGATATAATGGTTAGTGAGTTACATCCCTTAATTCTGGCAAGATGGAACTATGTAAGGCTTGTCAAATGACATGGCATTCAGACACTACAATGATGGGGTGAAGTGTAAACACAGAAGCAGTTAGAGAGAGCAGATTTGCTTCTGGAATTATCTGGTTCTCAGATTGGAAGAAATGGTTGATCTGTAACCAGGACAATTTCTTAAGCCCCCAGATGGCTGTATGGCAGTGATTAGGAATGTGGAGGGCCTACAAGCGACAAGAAGCAGGCCAGGAAAAGCAGGGAGCCAGGACCTTCTCAGGAAAGGCACCACTGAGCCAGGCTGTTGGATTCTCCATTTTTGGATCTCAGATAACTTTAGTTTCTTTAGTTTTGAGAGGGGTTGCACCAAAAGCCTGAATACAAGTTTGCAAATACAAAGAGTATTTGCACATTTAAATTATTGTGTGAGCTCATTTTAGACCTAAAGTAAGCACCATACGTGAGTGATAAGGTGGCTTAGAGAGAGAGCAACTTTGCAATTATATATAAAAATTCCCCAGACAGCTATAATATCCATAGTTTGTATTTGATCTCTAGCAGACAAACAACTTTTAAAAATAATTATCCTCAAATCATGAAGGTCTCAGTCTCTAATACATAGGTGTAACTGCCAGGTAAATCAGGAAGGCAGTAATGCATCCATAAAGACCTTTCACCATAGCTGAAGGCAGAAAAAAATAAGTAACACTTAGTCCCTATCTATGATTTCCCTATTTGATATTTTTTCTTTTGTATTCTTGTGTTTTCAGGTAGCTTGTCATTGTTCTCTGTGACAACAGATATGGATTGTCTAAGTGCATGTCAAATAATTTCAGTCTGCATGAAAGCTTCTCTCTTAGCCTATATAAATTGCAAGTATATATTTTTCTTTCAATGCTTTGCACTAAAGAACACCTGAAAGGTTATGGTAGAGATTAGATCCTAAGTGTAAGCACATAATAAAAGACATTTTCATGTAACTTAAACTAGCCTGAAATGGATTTTTTTTTCTTGAACTTATGTTCTTCAATAAGCTTTAAAGTTCTGAAGTACTGTAATACCGCTTAAAAAAATAATGTCTTACCTAAAGAGGAGCATCTTTGAGATAGGTAAATAGTTGGCTGAAAATGCTATAGGGACACATTCAAGTGTGGTCCATTCTTCTCAAGGTATCATAGGTATCAATTTAGTTGATGCTACATCCCATTAGACACCTATTTAATTTTTTTTTCAAATGGTGCACTCTGAAAGCACAAACCAAGTTAAAACAAACTGAGAGGCAAAGTCTCATTAATAACCTTCTTTCAAACTCTTACATGTTCCACCTTAGCCTTCTCAAAAAGATGGTTTGAAACCACCCTGCCCCACTAATTACATTTATTCATTTTCTGTTTTCGTAATGTTTTCTCTCCGCATGTTTTTAAAAAATTAACTACTTTACATTCACAAATCCTCACAGTTAGGTAGTGTCAATATTCTCAATGTGTGTATGTATATATATATATATATATATATGTGTGTGTGTGTGTGTGTGTGTAATGGAGTTTGTCTTTTAAAACTCGATGACAAAGCTAATAGATCACTAGGATCATTGGATGCTGTTAACCCAGCACCACCACGCTCAACCACTACACCACTACAGACACCACATCTACATGTGTTTTTAACACTTCTGGGATGGTGATTCCATTACTTCCATGGGCACTGTGTTTCAATGTTTGACAACACTTCTGGAGAAGAAACTTTTTCTAATGTCCAACCTAATCCTCCTCTCGCACAGCCATTTCTTTTGTCCTGTCACTGGTTGTCAGGGAGAAGAGAGTGACCCCCACCTGGCTCCACCCTCCTTTCAGGCAGCTGCAATGCCTGACAAGGTCTCCCCTGAGTCTCCTCCAAGCTAAACACCCGCAACTCCCTCAGGTGCTCCTCACACAACTTCTGTTCCAGACCCTTCGCCAGGTCCTTTGCCCTTCTCTGGACTTGCTCCGTCTGTTTCTTGTAGTGAAGGGCCCAGAGCTGGACACTGCACTCAAGGTGTGGCCTCACCAGTGCCCAGTCCAGGGGCACAGTCACTGCCCTTTCCTGCTGGCCACGTTGTTGTGTTGGTGATACAGGCCAGGATGCTGTTGGCCTTCTTGGCCACCTGGGCTGGGTCATGTTCAGGCACTGTTGACCAGCACCTCCAGGTCCTTTCCTGACAGGCAGCTTTCCAGCCACTCTGTCCCAGCCTGTAGTGCTGCATGAGGTTGTGACCCAAGGGTGCTTCGCCTTGTTAAACCCTCTTGAATTAGCTTTGCCTCCTCACTTCAGGATGGAAATTTGAAGTGTAAGACTACTCATCAAGAGCTAAATGATACTTCAGATTCACATCTGTCATTGCTACAAGCAAGGGCTAGCTCCATGAGGTAACTCCTTACTCAAAACAGCTGGCTGAAGAGAATTCTCAGCTGGTATCAAACTGCACTAACACTTAACAGAGATGCACAGAATGAAATGGCTTTATTTTTTTGTTTTGTTCTCAAATTACTGATCTCAAATACCATGTTTCTCTGTTGATGCCCTTTCCCTCCAGCCCATGTGGGAAACAAAGGCACAATTCCCTCCACTGAGACTGTTTGTAGCACCTTTGAGAAGAAAAGTTCTGCTCCTTCAAGCTTTGGATTTGCTCTTATAACTCAAAGTGGTTTTTTGTTACTCTGTATCTCAGGTTGTTTCCAGTCCTGCCTGTTAATTTTAAATTAACACTGTACCAACTACCATTTCATAGCACCTAAGCCTATACGCAGTTTGGGTTTCTAAATTTATTTACATCATAATAAGATATAAAGGTACTCCCATGCACAATTATCAAACCTCCCTTGATTTCATGGTTAGATAGTTATTTGATCTACTGAAATATTTTAGGAAATCTCCTTCTAAGGCTACCAGGCTTTGCCTGTCAATCTTTGCTGTATATGTTAGCTGAAATATTTTGTTCCTTTACTTTTAACATAGTGATTGAGAAGATGTGCTATAAATGAGTACTAGAATGGGAAAAAGACAGTTTTATGCTCTTATCTTTTACTGAAATTGACTTTTTTGCCTTTTTTTTTTTTTTTTTTTTGTGGGAAAGGAAAGAAAAGGACAGACACTGACTTAAGTAAGATATATTGGTAACTCTGAGTATAATCACAGTTTCACTGTTGGCCACAGCCACAGGACTGGCTTTGCACTAAAGGCCTTCTTTGAACTGCAGGCTGTACATTTAGATTTCATCAGCAAAAGTACTTTCTGGTGCAACTGGCTTGCAGTATTTTCATGCAAATGACACAGAGGACAAAACTGGATCCTAACTACTATAAGATCACCAGGCAGATTTAGTGTAGCAAACACATTGCAAAGAATAATAATCATCAATGACAGGAGTGAGTTGATTCTTCCCACGTTGTGCAACACTTTTATGCAACATTCTTCCTCTTAACATGATGCTTTTTTTTCTCCCCTCCAAGATTTTTCCACTAGTATGATATATTACAAAACAAAGAGAAGCTACACTGATATATGGTGAAAAGTTCAGTTTAAGGAGATTAAAAGCTCTGGTGCAACTAGACATACATTTGTATCACTAAGAAAAAAACCAGACTTCATAATTTTTAAAAAAAACATCATTTTTGTGGTGGGACTCATGACTTCAGTGGTAAAACAGGCAGTATATATACAGATGTATTTATCCACTTGTCTTCATCTTTAAAGCTCAAAAGATAGACAATTTGCAGTGTAGTGTATTTGGGAAAGTTGCATCTTGGAAATTGTCCCAGTTATGGGCTTTCTGCATTCTGAGTTTTGTGTTAGCTCATGTATACACACATTGGTGATTTTAATAGCAGCTTAGCTAACCTAATCATAAAGTTAGCTGGGGTCTGCAAAGAGACAGATCTTTTCAAAATGTTAAGTCTTATTCAACAGGATTTCCAAGGAAGACAGGTGAGGAACTTGAAATACCCAGACTAGTAATATGTCAGTTATTACTATTGTCTAACTGAGCCTTTTTTTACTAAATTTTTATATGGACTCTGCTGTGTGGCTTCTGCTGATGGTTTATAGCTGGTGAGTTTGCCAACATAGATGTGTATCTGGAGAAGAGCCCCTTCTGAAAACAGCTATGAGTTTGATTAAGGAAAGGTTGGTTAGGAATTGGCAACGACCAAAGAAACAAGAAGGCAAACATTTGAATAATTTGTATGTATTCTCTCTTTAAACCATAATTATGGGAGTGTTGTAAGTGCAGAAGTGAGGCACAAAGTGATGGTAGATCCTGCACAGATGTGTGCCTGTGATTTGGACATCACAGCAAACTGCAGAAAGTTGCAGCATTTTATAAGTTGGAAAATCTCCAAAAAAGCAGTAAATATGGGACTGTAAGTTTGAAATACTTGTTGTAATAAGAATACTTACTTAAATAAAACAAAGCAATGAAGGTATTTACAAACATATGGTTTTTAGCCCAAGCACTAATGACATAAAACCTTCAACCCCTAGAAAGAAAATAACAGGGTGGTAATTCATAAATGAAGAAAAAATGGAGGCTTGCTTTCACTATTCCTCAGCCTAAGGTCATAGTGCTCTTTATTGTCTGCAGAATAAAACTGCAACATTCATCACAGCACAGTTTCCCAGCTATTAAAGACCACATATGAAGATCACACAGTTGACTATTCTCAGAGAATCTATCCAGGATTTACAGAACAGCATCGTGAACGACTCCTCTGCTGAGGCATATGGCTAAAAATATTTCCTTCCACTCAAAGTACCCTTTTCTAATTTTGCACTCTGCAAAAAGCTGCTTCAGTAGAGCAGTTCACTTGGCTTATTTTTTAGCAAAAATCAGTGCAATAAAAATTTTTAACACCAATGCAGCGTTAAGAAACAAGCATTCTTTATTTAGCATCAGACACATGAGGGGATATTTCCTCTGAAATACCATGCATCCTGAGTACAGAAAAGGTTCCTGTGTGCAGAGGAAATATATATATGATAACGACTTCTCTGGAGTCATTAGCTTGTATTTCCTCCCACTGGCACATGCGTTCTTGTTGTCCCAGCTGTCCCTCCAGTGGTCTCTGATGGCTGATGATCCTGAAGTTATACCTGACTGCCTAATGAACTTGATACTATGTCCTAAATTAGGAGAAAAGTTGGCATAGCTGGCCAAGTTCATTAACTTGCAAGTCCTTAGATCAATGAAGTATAGTCTCTTATTCCTTTCCTTGGTTAATGTTTATTGTAGTTGTAATTGTATGGTTCCACAGGCTAATGATTTTCCAAAATGATCATTGTATTAACTCAGCAGGTGCAAACAATTCCTCCATCCCTCCCATATTCACCCCTGTATTGTGGTGGGAAAATTGTATAACAAAATAGTTTGAAATGATGTCACTGTCCATGCAACTACTCTACAGTTTCTCTGCATGAAGTGTTTACAGCAACATGTCTTGACATGAGAAATATCATAGGAAACTCTGCGATCCTCTATGGAACTTGAGCAAGCTGGACAATCTGCTGTCAGAATCAAAAATGTTTTATGTGTCTGTCTGCAGAATCACAGATTTCTGTCCAGTACATGTGTATGCACAGTATTGGAAAATTATTCTGTGCTTCCTGCAGACACCAGTGTAATGTAGTTTTCATTAACCCCTCTTTTCTTGGAAAGTCAGTGACATGAATTAATACTTCCACATTTGTGACTAGCAGCTTTTAGAGTTTCTATGTGGCAAATCTCAATCTAAACCAGAACCCAATCTGAACCAGTTTGTCCCATGTGAGGATACTGCTCTGCTTACAACACCAGAAACACCAGTTTGTGACAGACTGCTAAATGATGTGAGGGCCAGTCAGCACAGTAGGGCCACCTCACTATCAATCTTTGTGCAATGCAGGGTCAGAGGACCTCAGAGAGTGAACAAAAATTCCTTATATTTTCTGTTTGAACTTTTAGTTCACTATTAGAAGTTAACATGGGTGACAAGAATGTCAGTCCCCAAGCCCCTGACACCGAGACATTTGCATTCCTCAGAATGGGAAGGAAATTACACAGTGCTGGCTACCTCCTAAACCTAATGCCAGCCCAATGCTGACCTACCTGGTCTCCAACAACTGCAGATGATCTCTTATTCTCAGAGGACATGGGAGTATCACACAAAAAGTAGTAGACAGAGCATTTTGTAAGCACATACTGATTAAAACAGCAGAGAGAAAAGATAATTTCTCTTGATGTCTAATTTAAAAAGGCTGTACCCTGTTTTTAAGTGCAGCTTTGGTCTCCTACTTGAATAGCAATATATTTTAAAGCTATATTTCACAGAAAATAGAGCATTAGTGAAACTTGCTGTGCTTCAGATTAAAATGAACTGCCATAGAATTTTCCCAGAAATATTATTATTGAATTATTGTGAAAAGAAAGACTAGAGTAGATACAAACAGAAATGACCCAAGAATACTAACACTGTGTTAATTCCCATTTACTTCTTAGGTTACATCAACAAGTAGCTGATGTAACCTAAGTAAATGGGAATTTTCTGCTGGATCAGAAGGGAAGTGAAACAGCACATGAAGTTAAAACCAGGATATCCAAGAAGACAGATGACTCTTCTGGAGAGTCATCTGGTCATATGCTGTATGACCCAGTCAATGCTGGGTCATACTCCAGCATTAATTTCTGATGTGTCTTTGGGTAAGTCAAACAGAATGATTAATCCCAAGCAGCTATTGTTGCAGTAATGCCTAATTAAAACTAATTATGTAAATTATTCCTGAAAAGGGGGATTATTCATGTGTATTTGAGTCGTATGCTCCTCTGCAGTCATGGCCCTCTCTCCATTTACTACAGAAGAAAACTCTGGGGTCACTTAGATATTTAGCTTGTGCCTTCTTCAGATGTAGGTAACATGAATCTGTGTATTAGTTTTCTTTAAGTTCTAGTTTAGACTTGTTTTATTTTCTCTAAATCCATATGTTTAAAACATAGTTATTCTTCTTTTCATCATGTCTTATACAGTTGAGTGTTTAGCTCTTTGGAAATAGGACTGTCCCTCAATAAGTGCATGCAGTACCACACAAAAGAGAATTCCTGGAGGGTTAAAGCACTACTGTAAGATAACCTCTTCTCTAACTCTTGAAATAGGTGATTATTTGCCTTGCAGTCTGTAGTCCAGTGGTTACAGTACAGTCTAAGCTTTTGCTTCAATCAGAAGTGAGTTTATTTGCTAGTGAAGGTGACTAAAAAATCAGAAAGAAAGGCTCAAACTAAAAAGAGTTAAGAACAGCTCTTTCTCTTTAAAATTTTATTTAATCCCTTGCGTTGGAAATAACATAGTACTTACAGAGACAGTAGTCTCTACTGGCTCTTGGCTCTGATGAATATTTCACTTCATGTTGACAGACTAGGTGGATTCCAGCATCTCCTGAGATCCAGGGTAGGAGCCTCATTAGGAATGTGTTTTTTGAATAAATTTCTGTTTGCAGATCTCTTCCTGAAGTATTTACTGTTTTGAATGTCACAGAGAAGGGAGAATATCTTCCTGCTCTGTCTGCTATCAACTCTGAGATCAGCAGGGCCTTAGTCACCACTAGCTGTGGGGAAAGACTATGCAACTGCAATAAGTTGTCCATATAAAGGACGTATATGTTCTCTGGCACAAACACAAGACATTTTGTGGGAACATATCTGCCTTCAGAACAGCCACTGGAATTCTATCAGCCAGCAACCTCACCTCTGGTCTGCAGCTACTGGACCCCTGGTTTAGGACAGTGGCAGGATAGATGAATGCATTGCATTCTTTAGAGTCTTCTGTGGGGCTGGGTATTTCTTGGGCAAGAGAGAAACTTAATGAAAATTAAATATTTTTACCCCAAATCTGCTTTCTTTAATATCTACATCCCCAGTTTGTTGCCTGAAGAACACTTGCACATATGTTTACACCTGCTTTTGCAGCGGGGCCCACACAGAGAAAAGTGTAAGGTGAGCACAGTTTTGTGTGCCCCAGCAGCAGATACACGTGTCTGGCACCACCAGTGCCCAGCTGTCCAGACAGCAAAAGCTGCATCCCAAGTTTGATTTATTATCTTTGTCACATCTTCCTTTGTAGAGTATGGCATAATAAAAATTAGGATCTTTAGAGCAAGGGCTACCTTTTCATTCTTTGTCAATGCGACATCAATCACTGTGGCATCCCTATACATGCCTGGAGTTTCTATACATTACCCACCATGTAAATTGTAACTAAGAACAGTAAGTGACACCTGTGTGCCAGCAGCTGAGATTTTAAGGGTGTTTATGTTTGTAGTTGATTAAGAACTGTGGAATCCTCCCTTTTCAAATAGCACTTTATAAATCCAAGTAATATACTTTTCAAAATTTTACCCATTAAAAAAAATATTTTGCAGTTTTAGCTATGAATGATGGCAATCATCCTTATCCTGAATTGATCTGTAAATAAAAGTCTGAATGCTAAAGAGCTTGGGGTAAACTCTGGGGTAAGGATTAGGGACACCATGCACTGATGGTCAGCTGATGTCACTATGACAGTGATGACTCTTGAACCCTGCAGCAGCCCATGACATAAACCTGATGTAAACCATGGATGACCAAGACACCTCCAATTCTGCAGCTGTAGTCCTTGGGTACTCCTCTGTCAGTGGTGCTGTGTCCCAGGTTTGCTTGTATGTTGGATGGAGCGGAAACCCAGCACCCATGAACTCGCAATGACAAGAGCCTGCATTGGGCCAGCTCCGCTTTGACTGAGCCAGTGCTGATGCAGAACAGGAAGACATCAATTTATTCAGGAAAGGAGAAAGAACTGAAGGATCCTAACCTTAAATTTATTCAGAGAACATAGACCTGGCAGTGAGCTTAGGACTTAGAGGTGGCATAGATCCTGCCCCAGTCCTTGTAGCAGCAAAAAATGAAGATACCATTGCTAAGATTATTTATATGGAAAAACATAATTGGATAAATTTCTTTTTATTTTTAATGTTCTGATAGGATAATGTAATGGCTGGAGGGAGGAGGTCACATTGCCCAGTCTTAATAGTATTTATCACATAAGGAGAAGAGAAATATGGGCTACTTTTACTTAACTGTTAGCTCCAAAAACAGCTTTGTTTTTGTAAAACAGTAAAATTAACAGCAATAATGAATGATCTGAATAGCTGTATCTTATAATGGATGTTGCTATAGAAATTGTGAAAATATGCTTGTTCTTAGAATTACAAGGAGTCCCAGGAACTTTTAGGTTCCTTCCAACCCAAGTCATTCTATGATTCTATTACATGCAGGATAATAGAAATAATAAAAAAAAAATTATAACCACTCTCCTTAAGTGGTTCTATGACACAGACAAAAATGTGTAGGCCTGCTTATAATTCTTATGCCCAAAGTCAGTCTCATGTCATTTACTTGTTCTCTAACACTTCACATGGTCACTTCAAGCAAACACCCTTGAACAATCAGGATACAAGCGTGAAACTTCACTTACAGCTTGGACTCAGGAAGTTCTTCAATACGTTTTGCATTATTTATGCCATTGCTTCCATGGGAACATCCAACTTTGCTGCTAGTAATTGAGAAAGGAAAGATTCAGAAAGTTCTGCAAAACCAGTTGATAACAGTTGCTGCAAGCAGTTTATGTGTCCTAGATGAGACAGAACAAAGGGCGCTTTAGTAGGAGAAAGGATGGAAGAAACTGTAGTCTCTTGAAAATAAATCTGTATACCTGAAGAAACAAGGTATTTATTTTTAGTGTATTGGTCCCATTAGTCCATAAAGAGCAAAATTCATGTGAAAGTACATATCACACTTATAATAGCTCCAGGCATTATTGAAACTGCCAAATTAAGGGCAAAATTTACTTGAGTGGGTAAATTGCAAGAAACACACAAACCACATATGAAAGTAAGAAGCAGCAATGCTTCCTTAATTTTGGCCAAAGCATGAAAAATTGGACCTGGCCACACTCTTGGTTTTCCCTTGTAATATATTGTATTTCTTGGGCTCTTGAGTGCCAGGGATGCCACCTATGTGCGTTTTACTAGTTTCTGCTCCTTTATTGCCACACTAGGAGTATATTTTTTTGCCAAGTAGAAATGAAGGTTGGGGCAAAGCTCCCTGGGGCTCTGTTTACCAGCAAGGCATTCAGTCCTACTAAAATTGTTACCAAATGAAGGAATGTTGCCTCTGAACTATCAAAACCAAAATATCATGACTTGTCAATAGACAAGGAAAATGTCACTTTAAGTGTATTTTATTAACAGAAATATATGTATAAGTGAAAAAGATCTATGGATGGATTCCTTCTATTAAAGTAAAAGAAGGAAATTTACTTTTTCTCAAAGGCAACTTCTTAGATTTGTACAGTTTATTTGTTAATTTGTATAATACACAGTTGTAACCTAGAATTTTCTGAAGCATTAATTTTATGAGGCATAATTATAATATGAAAATTTGAAATCACAGTTCTTGATGCTGAGTTTGCTCTTATAACATTGCTGAATTAATCCTACCAGGATTAAAGGAAACTGTGTCAATTTTTGAGCAAAATCACGACCATTTTCTAGCAGAAACTAGTTGCTAAGTTCTGGGGAATTATTTTATTTTTGTCTTCCTGGAAATTCTTGACTTTGACAAGCTCAAAAAGTATTTCATCTACTGTGTCTTTTAAAGCAGCACTTCAAGGAATATACTTGGCAAATGCAGTTTGATACTTTTGCTAGCACATGGAGTGATGACCAGTGCATGCTGGTATTTTGATGATGGCTTGGCATGTTAGTGCTGTTTAGCCATGAAACTAAGGCAAGACATTGCAGTTCTATCCTATTCTATTGCTGATAGATGGGAAGATGAAAAGTAGGAGTGCAGAAGCTCAGGGATTTGGGGGTTTGTTCCTAAGTTGTGTGGCTAGGTCGTGTTGCTACAAAGGGAGTAAAATATCTGTGAGAAGAGTGAAATTGCTGTCTTTAACTCCAAGCTGAATCACAGTGCAAGTGCTCCTACTGCTCATTGCCAGGTAGCTTTAGAAGTCCATCACCAGGGCAAAGGGAATCACAGAAGACAGGTTTACGCTGAGTGAAAGATTACTGATGGAAGACTTTGCACATACACTACAAACTTGTTTTCAAAGTGATTTTCAGTAAAGCCTTGTGCAGAACCCTGCTGTTGAGTGCAGCTGTCATAGAGAAGGATGATGGTATTGGTTCTGGAGGGGGATAGCTAGACTGCTAAGTGAAATTTTACCAACTGCTGATCTTCCCGGCTGACATGAAGAAAGGTAATTTAGTCTGGAGTCAATGAATCTCATTTGCAGCTGGGTGAAGTAAATTAATGCTTTTGAGATTGCTTTCTCTGAATTGTTAAAAAAACTGAACAAAAATAAAACCTTAATTTTATCACCTTAAGAAGTCCACTGAACTTTGCATTTCAATTTTCCTTTCAGCAAAATGTGATAACTGTGTCTAGTTGCTTCCCTGAATAGTTGTGAGAATAAGTTATTGTTCCTAAATATCTTGCAAGCTGAAAAGGGATGAAGAAGGGAACAGTCAATGTTAACATTTAGGAAAAGGAGAGCAGAAGAGGGAAAGGTTACAGGTATGCTTTTTACAGTTTCCTCACCCAATATAGCAGTCACTTCAGAACAAAAGAGGCCAGGCACATGAAAACAATTCTGAGACACTTCTGTCAGGATTTGCAGGCCAGTACTGCAGCAATATCTGCTCATGGGTCTTCAGGATCATATGGAAAATGCACACAAGAGCGGGGGTTGATTTACAAGTGCAGGAAGAGAAGGCGAATCATTTACTATTGCTTAACATGGGCTCAGGCAGTATTCTTCCCAGGCCTTCTTGAACACACCCTGGTACCTGGGAACACTTTCATATGGAACGGTTATGAAATACTGTGGCTGATGTAGTTCTGATAAGAAGCTGTAGCAATATTTATAAACTGCTGAGCTCTATAGATAGCAATACACTTGGTAACAGGAAATGGGACATGGTTGCTTCACCTGTGCAATTAGTGAAGCAAGTCTCTGCATGCTCATCTACTCTTATACAACATGAACTCCATAGCAAGAGCCTATTGGCACTTGGGCTCATCAAAATGCCATGGAGATAGTAAAGTATCAGAAGGCACTGGGCAAAACTAAAGAGCTTAGAAGGCACTGCCTTCTTACAGTAAAATTCTCTAAAACCTGTGCTGCTGTGTAAATAATTACAGCACTGAAAGTGCTGAACTTTTGGTATGAATGGTATACATTACTCTCAAGTTGGGATTGCTTTTTGCATCCATACAGAAAGGTTTTAATTTTCTAAAATGCCTGTCAAACTAAGGAGCTCTGTGAATGCTGAGCATCTGCCTACAATCAAAACCAAATAAAGCAAAATAAATATAAAATAATTGAGAGAAATTAAATTAGAGAAATTAGTCACAGCACCTTGTGTCAAAGTTTTGCTCATGTGCCTCAGCAAACAGATTTCATTTACTTTTTCCCAAGCACTAAGTTAAATTGCTTATAAATAGCATTTCCCTAGCTCCCTCTCCCCTAAATTCCAGATCCAAGGAATTTAATCTGATTGGAATCAAAATCCACGGTCTCAGTGGCCATCAACTTCAGATCAATGTGGTCAGGTTTTGTTTAATCATTACCAAATTTCACACCATTTGAATCCATGTGATCTGAAGTGAGTCAAATTTGATTTTTTCCTGAGAGTTAAGATTTCAAAACATGTTGCATAAATATGATTGTCTTACTTTTAAGAAGTTTTGTCAGAAATCTACTGTGTATATAGAAGGGGTAGGCGATGGAGAGTTAGCACCAGAATATCACTGACCATCTGCTGGCGTGGGGTGGGGGAGTGCTTAGCACACAGTGGAAGAGGGAGATGGGGGAAAATTTTGATAAGTTTCTGAAATCTTTAAATGTATGACTCTAAAGACACAGAGACCATATAATTGTAGAGTTCATGGCTAATATTTGTAATAGGGAAAAGCTTCTGTAAGATGACAGCAAGTGTGATCTTGGTGATGGAAAACCACTGCCCTGACAACACGAATAGAAACAAAGCTCTACTCGTCTCTGTACTGGCTGCAAATAAGTATAGCATTTTAGTCCTGTCTGTTGTGTGAAAAGGTGGTTTTTCTAGATCTCATGTACCTAAAAATACAGAATTAAAAAATTAAGAAGTCATGTAAGTGGATACAAGTTGGAAGAAAAAGTTGGAAAAACATGTTGAACCTTGGAAAAGGAGGAAGAGGTTTATTTTCTGTCCTGTGTATTGCTGATGGCATGGTTGGCACTGTGTGCATTGTAATCAGAGCCATTAGAGATACACAGGTGTTGCTGTAGATACTCTAAGTAAAGTTCTTAGCTAGTAATGACTTCTTTCCCTTTATTACATGTCAGCAGAAAGATATTATTCTGTGGACCAAACATTCCTGTGCATTGCTGTGCCAGCTGGCCACTAATTCATTTCAGTAAGAAATCCAACTTGCAAAACATGATCAGGGTGTCTCTCTTTGGAAAGCTGCACACACAGTGCTTATTGCAAGCTAGACACACACATGGGCTTTGACAGAGTGCCAGAAAACCACACAGCAGATAGGTATGTTTCCAAACACTCTTGCCACCTGTTTTTTTGTGTATTGCATTCTTAGAACATATTCTGGTAACTGTTAAGGTTTATGAAGGCCTGAACGTCTCTGACTTGATCCCCTTTTTCTGTTGCTGAGCCAGGCTGAATTATTTCTTTTTTTTTCATTTGGTTGGTCTGGGGTTTTTTAAAATAATAACCTCAGCTTTTTGTTTTACTTTACCACAATACCATTTCATCCTCTTTTTTGTTATGGGGTCCCTCTTCACAGATGTGTGTGATCTTTTCTCCTTTACAACAGATTTAAAGCAAAAGTGATAATAAAAGGAAAACTGCTATATCTATCCAGGAGAGAATTTTTTTCCATGCAGGCACCTCAGAAGACAGAGTGTTCTCTGAGCCATAGACCTCCTCAGAAACCTATTTTGTGGGAAACAAAGCTTGGGATGGTGAAGAAGCTGGAACAAACTGCATGTGCTGAGAAGGGTCTAAGCAGATGTGTAACCTGTAGAAACATGCCAGAAGGCTTTCTGGAGTTCTGCTAGTCCTCCAGGACTAAGTATCTGGAGAGCTTACAGCTACCATGATCTTCTTTTTGCCTGGCCTACATATATGGTAGACAATCTCAAACCTGCATTTTAAGTATGACTTACCAGGTACTTCATTTTACTGTCATTTGTATCACTAAGGCTTGAGTGCCGTAATAGCTCTCTTTAGAAGTCAAGGGTCTGAAAAGACATCTCAAATAGGTAGTAAGAGAGATGAAGTTGGACTGAAATGAAAAAATTACACATAAAACAAAGTTTAGGCAGTGTAGGCTCCTGACTATTGAACATACAGGGAGTACAAAGCAATTGGATGGCTGGAAATTTTAGCATCAACATACAGTAAGCAGTGAGAGCACAAGAATCTATGTGCTGTGTCAGTAAATGCACATAAAAAGTTCTAAAAGTGAGCATTGGAACAAGGGCAGTGCTCGGGCAACAGGGTTGCTGAAAAAACATAGGTCTTGAGGTTCTCCAGCCTATGAAGATCAAGATAGCTCTTTGAATATTTGGCTCTTCGTTCCTTTATCACTGTTCCAGGCATTTACATCAAACACTGCAAATGAATTATGCCAAATTTCTTACAGACTTTTAGAGTACTCATTCTCATATTTTAAAGCATGCCTTACCTTCCCTCTTACTTCCAGCCCATTTCAGCCCATTTCTCCAGGAACAGATCTTCTTCAGCTGTATAATGGGAGTGATCTTCTGAAGGGAGAGAAAGAGGGGCAAATTCAGAGCAGAGTGTCCACTACAGATGTGGGGCAGCACAGCCAGGGTGCAGGACAGAGGAAGGCCCTTTGAAGTCAGATGGGCATTCTCCTCTTTCACCCATGTGTGAAAGGATGAGGTTCATAAAAAAGAGAATTACAGGTTCACAGATTCAATTAGAAGAAGTGCATAGCACACAAAAATGCAGAAAGTATTCAGGGAGCATTTACGTTGCTCAGGGACATCCAGATATTAAGTGTATTGAAGCCAAAATTGAATCCACAGGCAGTAATCTATATATGGCACAGCAAAAAATGTGTGGCATTTGCAGTATCAATGTCACCTCTCATATTACCTTTCTGCTTTGGAGATGTTCTTATGGAGCCCTTTGCCACCAAATTTGATCCCAGAACTTGGGTGGAAAGGGTTTTTAACATGTTATTTACTTTGTGGTTCCAAAGAGGACACAACATGTCTCTGAATCTCTGTACAATAGACTGATCTGGTGCTTTACCCTGGGAAAATGGATGTTAGAACAGATTCCCATTCAAAAAAAAATGGGTATATTAGAAAAATAAGAGAAGTGCAGCAAGCTAAAGGGACTAAAGGGGGAAAGTGTTTGAGATATGAATATCAGAAAATAACAGTAGTATTTAGATACTAAATAAAGAAACTAAATAAACTTACTAAATAAAGAAATATACTAGAACAAAATTATTCTTCATAATTTATTCATTCTTCTTTAGTGTCTTGGAAAACAAGCCTTAATTCATTGGAGCTGGCAGATAGGAACCACTCTAATGTTACCAACTCTTTTAGAAAGTATAACAAAGAAAGAAAGATTGTCTTTCAATGAAAACATTTTGCAAAACACTTTGGTAGCCTTCAGAATCAGAAAGCCACTCAAGACTGTTGTAACAAATACTTAGTATTCTTTATGTCCTGAAGCCATTTTTTGCTGTTTACAAAGCTCTGTAAAGTTGCTGAGGATCATTTCACTTTTCTACCAGCACATCCATGGAAACTGCCTTTACTTATAAGTTGATAACAAATTGAAGATCTTGGTAATGTGCCTAATGAAGAAGGACACAGAGGTTACTTTCTTAAGGAGAGCACGGTTTAAAATTAAGCCCTAATTTAGGGGCATCTTAGAAAGTGATTTTGTACCTTATATAGAAAAATAATTTGGTAATTTTTGAATAATTTTTATTTCTGGGTACGTAGCAACTATTTGTATTCTTATATGCCAAAATTATCACAGCAAAATTGATTCAGCCACGATGCTTAAATATGTGCTTTATGCCCTAGTATTTTATATTTGTTCCATTGCTCTAGAGGATTGGATTGGATTTATGAATTGGATTTATATATGTGAATGAACATCTTTATACTCCACGGTATTACAATTAAATGTTTTAGCTGCAATCTTAATTTTCCTCATTTATTGCTCCATCTTTGTTTATTGCCTTTGTAGAATCATGACTAAAATCTGACAAGCCTGAGGAACTGTCTGGTCTCTTTGTGGTACTATAGAATATGCAACATACTTAGAGCAGAAGTGAAATGAAATGATACTAAAAAATCTAGAAGATTTTGCATGAAAGTACCCATGATTTTATCAAAGTAAACATTTTAAAATTGCATTAATTGGAAATTGTAGCATTGAGAATGATTTTCCTAGCTCTCAGAAATACAGGTAAAAATTACAAACATATACATAAGAATGTTGGTATTCACTGTGTCAAAGGAAATAATCTGTTAGCAAAAATTCAATTTCATAAGTATAGATAAAGTATGAAAATATAAATATAAATTAATTTGGCATGATCAGATGTGAAACACCATATATTTCAGATACCACAGTGTGATTCAGGAGAGCAAAAATTGGATTTGTTCTGTTTCAGTCTTTGCAAAAGTATGGGCACTGAGGTTTCTTTAAAATTTCAGAACATTTCTAGGACAAATAATGAAAATTTCAATAATTTCTTGGACATGCAGCATGGATTTACTTTAATAACTAGAAGTGGGTCTTTTTAATGTTGGGTCAGGCTTTAGGCTAGTATAGGTGAATATAGTTCCCTATATACAGTCATGGTTAAATACTAGGATACCCAAAAAAGCATCCTGGGCTGCATCATGAAGAGCAGCGCCCACAGTTGAAGGAGGTGATCCTGCCTCTCTGTGCAGCCCTGGTGAGGCCTCACCTGGAATGCTGTGTCCAGCTCTGGGCTCCTCAGAAAAAGAGGCATGGAGCTCCTGGAGTGGGTCCGGAAGAGGATATGAAGGTGATTAAGGGACTGGAGCATCTCTCTTATGAGGAAAGGCTAAGAGAGTTGGCCGTGTTCAGCTTCAAAAAGAAGTGACTGAGAGGGACCCCATCAAGTATTTGAAGGGAAGGTATTAAGAAGCTGAATCCTGGTCCTTCGTAGTGGTGCCACGCAATAGGACAAGGGGCAGTGGGAATAAATGAGGAATATGAAGAAGGACTTCTTTACTCTGTGGGTAATCTTGCACTGCAACACGTTGCCCAGAGAGATTGTGGAGTCTCCCCCACTGGACATTTTCAAGAACCATCTGGATATAATCATACGCCATGTGCTTCATATGACCCAGCTCGAGCAGGGAGCTTGGAACAAATGACCCACTGTGGTCCCTTCCAACCTGACACATTCTGTGATTGTGTGAACTGTCAGTGCATTGCATCAGTGTGGAGTCAGCTTTGGGACACCAATTAGGACAGTTGCTGACATGTTGCTTACTCTTTTGCTTTAGCAATACTTTGTCATGGGCTACATATTTAATGCATAATGGCATGTATGAACATATATTACCAACCTATCCACCCCTTAACCCAAGTGCTGATATCTGCCCTTTAAATAAGAGGGTATTTACTAATGTGGTAAAACATAGTGAAGTAATTTATTTTGCATTTCCCAGAATAAGACAAATGCTATGGAAGTAGTCACAATCATAATTTAACATTCCTTAATTAATTGGCTTTGTCTGTCACATCATTGTCACATTTCCTTGATATTTAACTGTCTCCATACAAGGTAGAATACATATGGGTGAAGGTACAGAAGAATATTTGGGAGTACTTTTACTGGAGCCTTAACTCTAATGCAGCTACAACCTTTAAATACCTAAGTGTAGACTTGTACCACTGTGCCAGACTCTGCCATAGGACTCCAGTGGTCTGTGCTCTCACCCCTTTAAGTTTCCATAAAGTTTCTTAAAGAGGTTGTGTTCAGACCCCGTGTGATATGCTTGCTCCCCATGAAAGGTCTGACACCTGCTCCTTATTCCTTAGGGATGAAGAGAAGGACTGCAGTCAATAAATCCCAATTTCTTTGGGCACACAGCCTCTAACCAAAGAGTAATTTGCCATGTAAATGTCTGGATCAGACAGAGGAATTTTTTCCTAGCATTTGGAAAAGCTGATTACTTCATGCCAAGCATAGCTGTATTGCCCAATGAGAGTTTGTTTATCAGCCCCACTCTCACAAGTAACTAACTGTGAAAACACTCAGTGGTGAATAAGTTCCTGCTGGAAATAGTCTGGAGTTTCTTTCAAAGCCACACCTGTTCATGTGATACAAGCCTCTTAGCTGAGCTGCTTGCTCTCTCTTGGCATTGAGAAACAGAATGTCACAGCCCAATGAAAAGCAAATGCATATTGAGCATACAAACACATATGCAAGCAAGGAAATGGCTTTAGCCTGCATAGGAATATTGCCTATTTAACCATATCTAATGTTTGCACTCTCTCTCACACACAAAACGTTTGGTGCCTGAGTATTATTTCTACTTGCTTGAGAGGGAAAGAATGAAAGGACAGAGGACAGGTTACTAGGAGGGGGTGCATAAAATATTTCTGATTCAACTGTGATGAAGTCAGCAGAAAACAAAACGCCTACTGGTTTTCACAATTGACCAGGACCTTACAGTTGTGATACACAGAAACAGAATATTCAATATTCAGAAAATTTCCATATTCAAACTTACAAAAATTACATGCCTGAAAAGAACCTTTAACTGTAATAAAAACCAGAACAAGTCACAAAGAAATGGATGAGAATATATATTCTTGTAATAGTCTCTTGGAGTCCATGGAGGATGCAGTAATTTGTAGACTCTTGCTTCCTACTTATCAAAATCAACTGTCACACCTTGCACTGACACCATGGGTTTGGAATACATGATGCAATGCAACAATGGCTCATGATGACGAGCATGCAGAATTAACCTGTTCCCTGTATTACAGGTGATCCACCCAGTTATGACTCACTGGTAAAGGACTGAACTTTTTGTCCTGAGGCAAAAGGGCACAGCAGCGGTGTCTCCCAGACACAGTGCCAATGCTTTCATGACATCTTCAAGTGCACTCAAGATAAGACTGATCCAAGAGCAGGTTTTTTGTACCACAGGGATTTTTGGCACAACAGACAAGTAGAAGGCTTGCAGACAAACAAGACAGATCAAAAACCCCATGGCTTTCGCTTTCGCTCTCTGGGCTGAGGTCTCAAACTTAAATGAAACTGGGGCAAATTACCCAATCATTTGTTTGTTCACTTTTGTCAGTATCTGAAACAGATCACGCTCCTGAACAAGGTTGTCCTGGTATAGGGCAAAATTGGGAGGAAATTTGGGGTGAAATTTTGATGCAGCTGTTCCCACTGTTTCATCCTTGATGTCCAGATTGATATCACTAACCTTAACACAAAAACAACCAACTGCTTATACTTCTGTTCCTGGCAAGACTCTACTCGTACAAATATACGCAAGGCTGAACACAGACAGCGTTGGTTGCAAAGACTAGTTGATTCCAGAAGTAGGTGAGTCGATATTCCATTTCAGGGGCATCCTTTTGGAGTGCATTCTACCATTTATCCACACCAAATCACGTTAGTTCCAATCTGTACATCTTTATCTAACAGTCACTCTCTGGGTCAACATGAAAACCAAACTGAAGAGAACTGCTGAGTAAAACAGAAGTCACTACCTGAAAAGACCATGATGCTAAGAGCTCTAGTAAGCCTCTGTCTCTTCTACTGCTGAGCAGTCCCCAGCATGAAACTAGTTCACACAACACCTAACCACTTAGTATTTGCAAAAAACTAAAATGGGTTCTGCTTAGAGAAAGGAAAATGTACATAGAATTTGTTAATTCACTATTTAAAAAATAGAGTTCTATTTTCAGAGCTGACTCCATTGTAAAAAATCAAAATTCAGCCTTCTCTCTCACCTGTTTTTCACCTGATTGTAAGAATATTCTTTGCAAAGAAATTTAGAAGAACATTAAACTGTAGTGCTTTTGTAATGGGCTTAAATAGTAAATGAAACTTGATAATTTCCTCAGCAATTTTCCTCACATTTTTAAGGTTTAAGTCCTGTCAAGAACAATGTAACAACACAACTAAGGATGATCATTGCAAAGAAAAGGAAAATGCTATGGAAATACTGAATGTTTTTAGAAACAGAAATTCAGATAGCATCATTTATATTGGTTATCTAGAGAGAAGCTGAAAACTCAGGCTTCAAACTGTGCCTGTCTAGACTCAATGTATATTAGTCTTCTGAGCCACTTAACAGCTGCTTCACCATGAAAGTGGTAATTAAATAACCACAGCAAAAATACAAATGACCGACAACAGAGGAAACTTGGCAGATCAGACCTCTCAGGTCACCTGATTGCTTCTAACTGGATGCAAATCCCTGTGCAAGAGTCTGTAACTGCTGTGGAAAATGGGCAAAGGTCAGAATAGATGATCCCTGCGAGCTGGGTAAGGAACATCCGAAGCACCAATTGCAAACACTCTGCATGAAGGACTGCACTGTTTCAGCTAGTCTCGGCTCACCACACCCTGTGCACTTCCCAGACATGCAGGTGTACCCACTGAAGTCGGGACCTCTCAGCCCAGTTCCGCACACAACTGGAGAATGGCTGTATTACTCCAAGTCCTGAGAAAACAGTTCTTTTATTCTGGAAAAAAGCACTTCTCTGTTTGAAATAGCAGGTCTGGGTTATGCTATAAACACATAACACAATTTGGAACAGTGGAGCTTCTCAGGTCCAGGGGCCTGTTACTTGCAACTCTTTTAAAGAAATGCAAGTACAGCTTTTGCAGAATGTATACCTGTATTAGACATGGTAAATGAGAGATGTTCCCAAAAAGGAGTTGGGAAAACTTGCTCAATGTGGTTGTGAAATATATTTTCACAGTGGCTTTTATCATGTTCCTATGACCTCTATTATTGAGCTTAGTTTCACAAAATAAAGGAATTGGAATATCTGAAAGCATTGTGGTAAGATGGAGGAGCAGCTATAACAGCTAAATGATCAACTCTGAAATCGTTCATATCTGATTGAAATATTGTGTTAACAACTATTTAGAAACAACTGTTTATAAACCACTTCAGGAATAGCATTTAAAATAGCTTTATAAAACATTGTTTTTAAAATGCCAGACAAACTTTTCTCTTGACAATTTTAACTGTGTATTTTTGCCTTTAGTCCTCAAGTTCTTTCAGCAGCAGCCAGGGAGAAATTGAAGATGTCCCTTTCAAACAGTGCTATGAAACTGTGACTCTTTGTGATGAGAACCAAGTACATGGCTAGAACAGATGTCTCAGTGCACTCTGGCTCCTTACACATAACCTTTCTGTCCATCTTTAGTCTGTACCTCCACTCATATTGTGGGAAACTGCATGCAAATACTCATAGATATCAGAAAGCAGATCCCAGCAGTCCATAAATGAGTGCAGAGTGATTCCTGGATGCTTGACAATTCTGTAGTGGTTGGGAAAGATTCAAATACAAATCATATCTTCAGAGCCATTTGGGAAAGAGGCATTCCTTAGGGATGCCTCTGACGAAGCTAATGGTGTATGCTGTAATTCCAGCCCTTGAGACATGAGTAGGAAACCGTGTGAGATATCTTGGACTGTATTCAATCACAAGTTATCTTGTCGTCAGTGTGTTAATCTCGACTTGAGAAATTGCTGGGCGCTCAGCTTCAAGGCAGGGCTGATCCTGATTTCTAAGACAAATATATTTCTAAAGCAGTTACTACCTCCACCCTCTAAGCTTTGATAAGTAATGACCAAAACATCTTTACAATTTTGCTCACCTGTCTCGTCAAGGCAGTTTTGCTTCCAGGCCATCATGGCTGTAGTAGTGAGAAAGGACTATGAGCTTTTCAGCTGCTCCTGGATCTGCTTTGACTGAGCTCAGGAACCAGCTCAGTCATTAGCCACCCTTTTTGTACCGTGGTGCTAGTGTTGGGGCCCAGGAGTTTCTTAAGGACTAATCTCAGTGTCAGTATCCATAGATCCATTTAAATGTATTATTTGTGCAATATGTATTCTTGGAGTATCAAATACTTATTCTTGGAAGCAACAAACATTACCTTTAGATACAGTGTCCCATTTAGTCATGAAACATTACTATTTAGCTCACTTCTGTGCTAGATTCTGTTCCCTGGATTTCACCCTTTTTGGCTTTTACTCTTGGCTTACAAAAACACTCATGTTTTTGATCCCCAAGGGGGCTCTCTGATCACAATTTCTGTTGTCTTGCTCCCTGACCAAATTCTTTCCCCCAGTTCAGGCCCTGATGCATGTCTTTGGTTCTTAAGCCCTGAAACAACCTGTCCTTCATTGAATCCACTAAAACTTGGGAATAGCTCTTGGCTATCCTTACTTGGGTTAACAAGAATGCGACAGTTTTGCAATAAAAAGAGTTGAGAGATGCAAAGAACCCTGAGTGTCTGCTTGGGTCTAGCAGGTGGAAAAAGAAACTTCATTACTTGTTCCTAATAGTAGTAGTATACCTTTAACTTGCACTCAGCATTTTTAATTTCCAAGAAGGTTTACACTGATGAAACTCAGAAACTCTTCTGAAAATTATCAAATATGTAGCTAGCTAATAAATTTGTAATTTTGCTTGATTTTTTCCCTTATCTTTATAAAACTGAGATATCCATAGAAGATATTGGCCATTATGAGGAGATGTCAATGGCCAGTTGAGTTCCATGAATAAAACTATGAATTACTTATAGTCTGAGTGAAAAGTCCATGCATAGTGGGCATCCAACTGGACAATTAACAGCAAGAAATTTTTTAAGATACTTGTGAAAAAATCCAATTTTATTCTCAAAACTATTAATGAAAAATGTAAATTTAAAATATTACCCAAATAGATAATTACCTTCTTAATTAAAGTAAATTACCTCCTTCTCTCTCTATGCTTGTACTCAGTATTTCTCTAACATGTTTCTTGGTTAAAAACAATTATATTTTGATATATATTCTGCTCAGCATGTGAAATTCCACGTACATACTGTTTCAGATGAATTATTTGCTCAGCTGGTGGGAAAATACAATGGTTATGCTGCAAAACCAGTAGCCAATGGAACCAATAAGCCAATGCATATTCTTCAGGATCATGTTAAATGCTAACCAAGAAGCGCTGCAAAATAATGAAGTTACTTCCATGTTTGGACAGTAACATCAGTTTATACAGCAGTCAGCTGTAACTTCAGGGTTTAGGACCACCAGAGGAAACCCCAGGACATAAAAACGCATGTGCAAAGGGGAGGCAACATTTAATAATAATAATTTCAGGGAAATAATTGTCACATGTATGTTTATTCCAGGAAAATCAATATTATGTAAAATTCAGTATAAAAGCAAGAGCTTTTCTATACTCAGCTCAACTGGTGGAAATACCCCATGTGCGTCCAGTGCCACAATAAAGAATGCCCGCTTCTTAATGCCATATTGGTAATAAGGAGCTTTATTTTACTGATTTTTTTGGTAATAATATCTGCAACAAATTTTGTTCTTAAAAGAAACCTGTTTGCTTAATATTCCTTAGAGGTATGACTTTTAAAACACTGGAACTGGTGGAGTCACTGTGTCATGGTTTGATGCTGGCGCAATGCCAGTGCCCCCTGAGAATACCCTCTCCCTGGGGTCTGCTGTGAGATGGGACCAGAAATAAGCAAAGCAGGCCCCCACTTAGAAATAAAGAAAAGAAAACTTTATTAACTAAACTACAACTCTAAGTAAAAAGAAACACATAGGGAAAATGAAAACCTTCCAAAAACATTTCCTCCTCTGTGGTAGTGTGTTGTTAAGTTTCTTGTGTTATTCCCCCAATTTATGTATTGCTCTCCCCTATTATGTGTAAAATGGCTTCGTTCCCCCAGTTTTTCCCGCCACTGCTAGCCTGTCAGCTAAGTTGCTATAGTAACCGCTATTCATAGTTGCCGATGTGTAATTGCTCCTCCCCTGGTTTCCCTTATAAGTGAAAGTTGTTTCTTCCCTAGGTCCAGTCAATCACTCCCTTTCTCCTCCCAGGTTTCGAGAACCTTCTCCTCTCTGGAGATGGTGGTTGGCTGGGGTCCCAGGACACCTCCTTTACCTTTTGATTATTGGTCTCCATGGAGTGTCAGTTCTGTGAAGTTCATCCCCTCACCTTTCCCGATTGGTTCCGCCTGTACCCACCCCCCTCCTTTATAATCCTGTTTCACCCCCTATGGAGATACTTTTTCCCGGTTGGTTTCCCCGCGTTTGGATCCCGCAACACCTTCAATAAACTGATGTTTAACCCCCGGGAAATGGTCAGCTCCGTTCCTCTCCTATACCAGCGGTGTACGCCAGTCCGCAGCCAGCACAGCCCGAGGCCATCAGACGCCGAAGGGTGCTGGCCAGGAATTGCAGAGGGGCGTCGGCCTTTCGCCCTCAGCTAGTCGGACTCTAAACTTCGGGCCACATACGTTCTCCTCTGCAGATGGCGCCCACGCGGGGGCTTCACCGTACCCCGCGGACTGGACTTTAAATCTACTAGCCGTCAGACTACCTCCGGTGTCAGTGGACCAATCCGCCTGAACTTTTCGTTTGCAACGCTGTTCGATTAGGTGAACCCCGGACTCGGTTCCTCCCCTGCCTTTTTAATTTTCCCTGGGAGCTCTACGCGGGGGACTGCCGTCTGCCGCTTTTCGCGCCCGCGGTGTTCCTGCACGGTGGCGCCGGGCCCAGTAGCGGGGCTCTCGGCGCGGCACTGAGCGGTTGCGGCGGGCTTTTTCAGCGCGGGGCGGCTTTTCCGCGCGGTTTGCCGCGGCGGGGCCGCTACACCCCCCACGATCATGGGTGTGGGTCAGAGCAAAACCCAAAAAGGAGTTTTTTTTGTAGTTAAGGGTTTGTTACTTGGAAGAGGTTTTACTGCCCCCAAGAAAGAGTTGTTAGTGTTGATTAGATGGGTATTCTCACATTTCCCTGAAGTTTCCCCAGAAGTTGCAAAAGAGATGCGTTTTTGGGCAGCCGTTGTGGCCAAATTAGACCAACAGGTTAACGCTGGGGAACCCCGGTTGTCTAACGTGGCATACTGGGCAAGCAAAGTATTAACTTCGCTGCGCCCAGCCGGGAGTTCAAGAAAGGATCTTTCTTCTTCGAGTTTGTTCCCCAGTTCTCCCGGTTCCCGCATCCTTACCCCCCAGCCCTCTCCCTCTTCCCACAAGCAGGAGCCCTTGAAAGGGATTTTAAAGGCCAACAAAAAGCAGGGAAACCATTCTGCCCCTGCTCCCTCTCGACCTGCTCAGCCTCCCCGTTCGAGGAGCCCTGGCCAAGCTCCTCCATCCTCACCCTCTACCCCAGTTCCCAAGTCCCCAGTTTCAACCCCTAAGTTTGTTCGGCTTAGTAATGAAATTCCACAAAGTAGCTCCTTTACTGTTCAAGATGGCGGGGACCACGCGGTCTCTGCCGCCAGAGCTCCTTCTTCTTCCGCTAACCCTTTTTTCCCAAGCACCAACCCCTTCCTTTACCCTGACCACATCCCTTGCCCAGTTACCCCTCCCTCATACCCTCCCTCCGTCCCGCTCACTTCTCAGCACTCCGCCCCACCTTCAGCTCCTCCTCAAACCCCTCCCCCGGTGCAGCCCCCCATTCCCTCCCCCCCCTGCTCCGCTTTCGTTTTTCCCTCCGCCTCCGAACGCCGCCCAGGGGGTGGAGAGGGGTGGTTTGCCGCGTCCACTCCCTTGCCTTGTGTCATCGCCAAACCCCGCCTCAACCTCCTCCAGTTTCAGTTCCCACGCCACCCCCCCCAGCTCTCACACGTTGTGTTCGGAGGGGGGGGGCGGGGAAAGCCGGAAACCGGAGCAAGCTCCCTTGTTAGAAGCCGCCCCTGTTACATACCGCCTCGGCGGGGAGGGGAGTGCTCAGGCCCAATGGGCACCCATAGCCCAGGCCCAGATAATAGAACTGTGCAAGGCTCAGAGTGACCACTCCCGGGAATCAGAATATTTCCGAGGGCTCCTTCGACCGGTGGTCTCACAGGGAAATCTGGTACCTGCGGACCTGAGAGCTCTTTTCTCCAGTCTTTTGAGACCCGTTGAATTTAGGGTCTGGGCGGGAGAATGGAAGAGGCAGATTGTAGAGGTTCTCCCAACGCTTTGGGAGAACCCCTCCACATCTCATGACACCGAGGGCTTGGCAATTTCTGAGGACCATCTTGTAGGCACCGGGCAGTGGGCGAGTGGGGCAGCTCAGGCAAAGGCGTTGTTCACAGAACAACTCAGGGAAACAGGGAAAGCTGCGGAGCGTGCCTTTTATAAGCTAGCTACTATCACCTCCCAGCTAGAAGAAGAAGAAATAAGGCAGGGCACACAAGAACCTTACCTAGAATTTATAGAAAGACTCTACCGGTTCGTTGAAGCGCAGGGTCCAGGAGAAAGGGAGAGAGAGGAGATGCTTAGGCAGATGGCTTATTACAATGCCAACACAGCGTGCAGGCGGGCTATCCGATCTCTCCCTCGAAACCCCCGACCTACAGTAGAAATGATGATTGAAGTGTGTGCCAGGACGGTTCCTCTACAAGACCCGAAAGCGTGCCCCAAAAGAGCCTCCGTAGCCTTCGCAGAGTATCCGACGTCAGAGGACACAGACGCCAAAGCTGCCACCGCCACCAGACCAATGACACCGGGATCCGGGAGAAGGACGATGGCAACTCACCCCTGCCACCTCTGTGGCAAAGTGGGGCATTGGTTGCCCCAGTGCCCTATGAAGCAAGATAGGAAGAGGACAGAGGAGAAAGACCATCCAAATGGGTCAGGCCCCTCATCCCGAAGCAGAGGATGCAGAAGGAAGCTGAGTCACAGGTTCAGGCGTGCTGGTGGCGGCGGAGAAAACCCTCCCAAACACCATCAGTTTCCTCAGATGTTTACTTCCTCCCCAATGCTGAGACTGCTGCTCCTACCCCTCTCGTCACTGAACTACCTCTGGTTTATTAATCCCAACCTCCCTCCCCCATTTCTTCTCCTTCTCCCGAACTGGATTTATTATTTGGAGCAGAACCATCTGTTTAAGTATTTTGCGTTTAACTGTTCCCTTTTTGTCCTTTAGTACATTTCCCAAACTCACTTTTGATTTTCATCCTCCTAATTTGCAAGCTAGTCCGGAGAAAACTGACAGCGCCGAATGCCACTGTCCCTTGCAATGTTCAGAAGACAAAGACACTTGTCATGACCAGCCGCGAGTTCCTGCATTCTAAGCTTAATTTGGACTTTTCTCTTCATTTTAATTTTTATGTGGTAAAAAACGGGGAGATGTGGTAGTGTATTGTTAAGTTTCTTGTGTTATTCCCCCAATTTATGTATTGTTCTCCCCTATTATGTGTAAAATGGGTTCGTTCCCCCAGTTTTTCCCACCACTGCTAGCCTGTCAGCTAAGTTGCTATAGTAACCGCTATTCATAGTTGCCGATGTGTAATTGCTCCTCCCCTGGTTTCCCTTATAAGTGAAAGTTGTTTCTTCCCTAGGTCCAGTCAATCACTCCCTTTCTCCTCCCAGGTTTCGAGAACCTTCTCCTCTCTGGAGATGGTGGTTGGCTGGGGTCCCAGGACACCTCCTTTACCTTTTGATTATTGGTCTCCATGGAGTGTCAGTTCTGTGAAGTTCATCCCCTCACCTTTCCCGATTGGTTCCGCCTGTACCCACCCCCCTCCTTTATAATCCTGTTTCACCCCCTATGGAGATACTTTTTCCCGGTTGGTTTCCCCGCGTTTGGATCCCGCAACACCTTCAATAAACTGATGTTTAACCCCCGGGAAATGGTCAGCTCCGTTCCTCTCCTATACCAGCGGTGTACGCCAGTCCGCAGCCAGCACAGCCCGAGGCCATCAGACGCCGAAGGGTGCTGGCCAGGAATTGCAGAGGGGCGTCGGCCTTTCACCCTCAGCTAGTCGGACTCTAAACTTCGGGCCACATATGCCCTCCTCTGCACTCCTCCCCCCACCAAATTTCCAATACATCCATCCCCCAAATCACCAACTCTCGGTCTATCACCACCCTTTAGATAATCAATTCTCAGTTCATCAAGAGAAGAGGAGTCCTTCTTGTGCCATAGGCTTCCCCTGGAAACACCATTGAAACCTCGTGTGTTTCCATGTCACTCGTGGCACTGCCCAGAGAACATCTGCCATTGTGATCTCTTCCTTCCTTGGCCAGTGCTCTCACCACTGCACATGGACCAGAGCTGCTTCTAGGGTCCTTTTAAGGGTGCTTTGTCCATTCCAAAAAGAGCACAGTCTCTCACTTTCGGGACACCTGTCCCCCCCAGATTTCACCCCCTGGGCCAAGGGGTACCAACACTGAACCCTCTTGGCTCTGAGCCATTGCCTCCCCCTGGATGTAGTCTCTGTGTCACAGGAAACATGGTTCTGTCCATGGCTATACAAGAAAAGTCCAGCTAAGGCCACTCCATCATCTCTTCCCACCTAAGATTCTTCTCTACTCTTCCGCATCTTTCACTTGCCCAGACCTTCACACTTGCACATTTCCTTCTTCTATTTCATCTCTGTCTCTCTTCTTGGAAGGTTAATGTTCTGCAAAGTTTTCATTGCCTAAAAAAACTGTTAAAAGCTCGGGCTCTGCCTGCCCAAAGCTCCCACAGCGGCCGGACACCTTCTCACTGCACACCCCCCTCGCCCCTTCGCCGCCAGCCGGGCTGTGCTGCCAGCACATGATATCAAATTTCAAGGTGGCACAGGCTCTCTCTCTCTCTCTCTCTCTCTCTCTCTCTCTCTCTCTCTCTCTCTCTCTCTCTCTCTCTCTCTCTGTCTCCTGGGGGGCCTGCCCGATGCCTCTCGCTGCTCTTCCACTCTTCCCCCCTTCCATCCTCGCGCCCGGCCTACCTCCCCTCTCGGTCCCAGGCCCGGCCTACCTCACCCGGCCGCATGGCTGCCCCTCCCCTGCCCGGCCAGCAGCTGGGACAGGGCAGGTCTGACCTGCTTCCCTCGCCAGAACCCAAGAGGGCTACCCATGGGAATGCTCTGCTTTTAACCCCTGTGTTCTCAGAGGCGTATCCAATGTCCCCAGTGGCCACACCAGGTGCCAGTATTCAAATCTGAACACCTATTGGTGACCACAGAATATCCCAGAAAACTTACTTCCTCTCAAACCACGACACACTGTCCCTGGAGGTGTTTAAGGAAACACTGGATGTGGCACTCAGTGCCATGGTCTAGTTGACAAGATGGTGTGAGGTCAGAGGTTGGACTTGATAATCTCAAAGATCTTTTCCAATCAAGCTGATTCTGTGATTCTGTGGAATATATAGAAATATAGATAGATTTACTATTTCCTTTTGTACTTCAAATATGAAAAATATCATAACTATCACACTTTTTCAATCAGATGCTCTCATACCTATGCTCTCATCCCTGGTCACCACCTTCTTTTTCTCATACGTCCTCACAGGGAGAGATTCCTGGCCATCCTCCTTCAAAATACTGTGGCCAGATGGTTTTGTTTTCCAGGAGGTAAGGATAGTATAATATGCCTAACAAGGAGCATGTAATTTGTTTATAAGACTTAAAAAAAAAAAAAAATACACTGGTGTGTAGATATGACAATTTTGTGACAATCTGTATATTGAAAATAATGTCTTTTCATCTCAGAGGGATAATGCTTGCTCTAAAAATTTCAAAATAAAAATGGAGAAAAGAGGAGGTAAAGGAATAAAAAGGGAGCAGATAAAAAAATGAAAAAATTACCTGTTAACACTTACTTATAATAAAGCCCGATTGTTCTTGTTCATTGATAATTGTAAATTAAAAGGAGAGACTCTGGAGCATGTAACACAGGACAAGCCAGAGCAGACATTTGGAGGTGGGTCTTGAAGAACAAATCCTTACGAAATGTGGCTGCTGAAGTGAGGAATAAGAACTCTGAAGGAAAGACAGGAAAGAGCAGTAAAGAAATGGAAGATATTCAGAGCATATAAAGAAAAAAGGTTGAAATTATCTGTATGAATAAGCAAGGTCTCCTCATCAAAATCAAGTATAAAATGGAATCTTAGAAGCAGTGGGACCAGTAGCTCTGGAGGAATACTGACACTCTTTCTGAGCACAGAGGGAAATCCACAGTCCATCTGGAGTTGAGTCTGATAAAGAATGTGAAGGACAGTGAAGTACTCTGTAGCAAAAGAAAGATCATAGAAAATTTATGACCACTGCTTAAGCAGGGAGGATACATGGTGACAAAAAACGTGGATATCACTGAACTGCTCAGTGACTACCTTCAGTGGAGGAAGATCAGGAGACCATTCCACCTGACAGATGCACATGAGTGCTGAAGCAGTGTGCCTCTTCTGATTGTCTTTGGCACATCTGCAGAACATGGGAGGTCGCTGAGCACTAGGAGCAGGCAAATGTCCCTCCTGTTTTCCAGCAGAGCCACCAGCTACAGCCATGAAACTACAGACTGATTGGCCTCACCTCAATTGCTGGGAAAGTGATGGATCAACTATCCTGGAAACCATTTCTAAACAAACAAAGAACAACAAAGCGATTGGGAGTAGTTGGCATGGACTTATGCAGTGGGAATCAACCTTCTATGTAGCTTTCTCTGACCAGATTACTAGTTTTGTGAATAAGGGGTGGTAACTGGAAGTTGTGAATCTGAACTTCAGGAAGGCTTTTACCACTTTCTCCCACAGTATATTCCTAGACAAAATGACAAGGAATAAACCAGATAAGGGAAGTAAACTGAAAGCTGCCTTGGGGAGCCAGGCTCCAAGCCTTGTGATCAGTGGCAAGAACTCCAGCTGGTGGCTAGTCCCTATTGGAATGCACCAAGGGTCAATAGGGGGGCCAGTGCTGTTTGAACCCTCAGAAAATTTGCAAATGATACAAACTGGGAGATGTGGCTGATAACATACATGGGTAGATTGAAATTCAGAGGGATTTTGACAGTCTGGATGGATGGGATGACAAGAACTACATGGAATTAATGTAGAACTAAAGGAAGAACACTACAAATCCTGCATCTGGGGAGGAAAAACACAAGGCAGGAGTGCACACTGAGGGATAACTGTCTGGAAGGCAGCTTTGCAGAGAAGGACCTGGGGTGCCGGTGGGCACAAAGTTGACCATAAGCAGCAATGCACCCTTTGGAAAAGAAGGCCAACGTCATTGTGGCTTTCATTGTTTTGTGCATTGCCACTGCATGTAGCAGCATGGAAATAGACCAGCTGAGGGTCACAAAGATGACAGATACTGAAGCATCTGACATATGAGCAGTGACAGAAGAGTCAAGATTGTTCAACTTGCAGAAGGCCCTGGGGGAATGTTACCAATGCACACAAATACCTCATTGGGTGGAGTAATGAAGACGGAGACTGACTCCAAACTCAGCAAATTACTCTCAATGACCCTGCTCAAGCAGTAAGCTGGAACAGATGATCTCCAGAGGTCTGTTCCAAATCCAGCTATTCTATAATTTTGCAGGTGACTCTGCAAAATTATTTACCTTGGTTATGTAAATGTAACTATTCTTCAGGTATTCCACAATTTAATGCTGAGTGCATAAGCCTAGTTATTTCCAACAGCAATACATGGGAGGTTTATAGGCTAATCAGCCTGGATCAACTTGTCAAGAAAAATACATATACCTGAAACATTGTTTGATATTTTTCTTTTAAAACTGCTTTCATGTTCTATTACAAAATTATTTCTGAAGATCAAAAGTACTGAGGCTTTATTTCTTTCAGACTTCTACTTTGAGGTTTCACTGCAACCTGTAGCTTTAACTTTTTCAACCCTTGGGCATAAGAGCTCTGGTCTCTGTTTTTTCTGGTGTTTAATTTTTTGCGACAGTAACAAACAAGACAAAGACTGTGTTATGGGCTAGCCTAGAACTACATTTGTTAAACCTCACAAGCCACTTCACATATGCAGATCAGATTGCTCGTTACTGCCAAACAAAGAGGATGCTGGCAAAAGTGTCTTTTTTGGTCTCCCTTTCTTGTCCCTACTAGACAGGCTTTTATATACACAAGTGCTCTAGGACTTAAATATAAGTTCTAAACTCACTTAGGCATGGAGGCTAACAAGCAGGAAGCAATTGCATAGATTTCTGTTTCAAATCCAGCTAATAACTGCAAACTTCATTCTTAATCTAAACATGTAAGAGGAAGATGCAAGGCAGAGTACTCATATAGTAAAAATCATGCAGAGCTGTAATACGCACACTTCTTTGATTTAATTAAAAGGAACAAAAGTGGATTTTTAATAAAAGAAGACAGACATCTCAGAGTTTAAATTACTAGAACCAAGTTTCAAAGACACACAATCCTTACCCATGCATGTTCCCTTTACAATAAGGTATTTTACAAAGCAGTTTCAGAGTGCAGATGCATAAATGGATCAAATCATTAAGCAAAGAGAAAACTTCCACTGTCTGTCCCCTTATTTTATATTTTCATAAAGAAATGACACATAAGCAAGAGAAAGCTAATTTATTCTTGCCTTCTATTTGCCCAGAACCTCAGTGTACCATTCTAAATGGAAACAGTAATGGTAAAGTGAACTGGAGAAAGTGTACTTGAAACACTAATAAAAATTCTGAAATAGCATTTCAGCAGATTTTAAATACAATTTTAACTGAAATCCAGGTGACAAGCTGTCTTGCCATCTGAGGATGGAGACTCAGATCAATTTTATCTCTCCAAAGCTTATGGTTTTTTTGCATGTAAGCAATGGTTTTCAACAGAAACTGATGGTTGAGAAGAAAATTGGGAGGTCTGTATAGGGTTAAAATCTTTCATAGGTATACCAGTAAGAAAAACTTTAGTGGTTTTGGTTTCCACAGCCTTCTCAGCATTAATACCAGTATCACTACAGATTAATCCACTATTATTCCTTTGTTAACTAATTATATTTATCCCTTTTTATCAGTTCAAGATTACATGTTTCTCTTGCATCATATTTGTTGTGGGAACAAGTCTCATATCTAGGCCATCTCAGATTTTTATTATGAAGATTTGTATTAAATTAATCTTTCTCAGTCTGCAACAAACTACACTCAGATGCTGTTAAAATCAATCAATATGTTGGCAAAATGATGCATGAACCAAGAACAGCAGCTTTATAGGATATGGGAGGGCTAATTTTTGTTTTTATTTTAAACATAGTACACATTTGCATTAAGTCCCAAGCACTTGATTAAACACCAGGGTGTACCATGCCCCAAGGCATAATGAGGCACCTTTGAGTAGGCAGATTTGTCCTGCTTGAAGAACACTGCTCTCTGTGAATTGCTGCCTTCCATGCTTACAGCGGGGAGACCAAGTACATGTCCCTTACTACTGAACTGTCACAACTCCAGGTGGCCCCATGCTTCAGGAAATCTTTACTCTTTGCTCCCCCACTAATCTTAATTTACCTGCTGAAAGAATCCATGTGGCAGCAAATTTTACTAGAGAAATTGCTCAGGTTGAAGGCTTTACTATACCTGATTTTCCTCCATTACAATTCTGAAAGTATACTGAAGATTCTGCTTTTAAAGCTTACATCAACTTGAACATTGCTTGCTGCAGCTTTTTACCTTAAACACCTCATGGGAGAGTTCTTTCTCCCCATACAACCAGAGGGCAGAATGACATCCCAGAGAGGATGACAGAAAGGTGGATCCTTGTCTAGACAAAGTTATTTGTACTACCTTGGTGTTTCCTCACACCTGCTGGAGGACTGCTCATTCATCAGTATGGCTAGCTGAAGTACAGGAGTCAGTACCTCTATTCCTTTTATTTATGAAGAATCCTCAGCAAAGTTTGTTTGCATGGAGTCATTGACCCTACCTGTTGCACAATAAGCAGCCTCTCAATTTAATCTCCCAGGCAAACACTTTCTAGGACAAAAAAAATAAGCTTTACTGCTTCAGTTTAATAAACTCTGGTTATTTGCTTTACTGATTACTGGAGACAGGCCCTCAATCTTCTTCAATTCCCTGTACTGTCATATTTTAAGCCAAGAGAATCTTATGCACAGGCTGTTTCTGCCTTAGAAGAGAGATGCAAGCCAACCAGGTAAGGGTTATATGAGCTATATTCCAACAATTAATACGTATTAGCTCTGAATTCTTTGACTCAGCTAGTTTTGTGACCGTGCCAACATTGAGCAGGCAATTCAAATCATGGCTAAAAAATGCCTATAAAGCTCATTGAGGCAATCTTAAATTAATATAAATGTGATCATTAGACTCTAAATGAAGGAACAAATAGAAAAAAACCTGCCACTTGCAGTTACAAATGACATACAAACACAATAGGGGAATTGTAAAATTAAGGTAATTTGTTTTATTTGAAAAGCTACTTTTAAGGAAGTTATAATAAGAAATCACTGAAGCCAGTGAAAAGGCATGTTGCTAGCCCCATGATTTATTTATGTGGAAACTAGCGTTAACCAGGAACTACAGACTATACAGGCAGTGTTCACACTAGAATGGACTGATACCTCGCCTGTTCTTACCAGTTACTAGTAGCTTTTCACTTTTAGTTTTAAATTCTAATTTGGTCAATTCCACACCAGATGAGATGCCTTTTTAAGTTGCCTTTAAATTAGTATATCTTAACTTCTCTCATACAACTAGAGCTAACTTGAAACCCAATTCTTTCTACAGTTATTGTGGTGCTATAATACTTTTCAAAACCACAAGTGAGTTCTTAGCAGAATTTATGAACACTCCTGAACCTACATTAGTAAGAGAAAGCTGTGGAGGGAAAAAAAATAGAGAATATACATACATTTTGCAATGTTCAGCTTGTGTTATTGGTGAAGACTCCTGAGAAAAAGTATATCTTCTCATGTACAGGTAAACATAGTGTCTTATGTAAGGCTATACTTATTCTGGCAAGCTCGGTATAGTCAAGGAACAGCCAGTCAAGTCATTTTATCTTCCCACAGCATACCCCAGATTAATGGAGTTAAATTTAAAACAGCTAATGCAATGCATGTTTGCCTATTACACAATAAGCAAAAAAAAGAAAAAAAAAGAAAAAAAAGAGATAAATTTATATTTCTGACCCCAGATCAAAAATGCTGAACTGTAAAAGAAAGCAGAAGTGTTGGGTGGTTTCTGCATATGAACCCCCTCAGAAATGGAGCCACATCACAGTAATAGTAATTGCCATTAACACAGTAATGAAATAAAGGCAAGAATAGCTGGCTCAGAGGATTAGGAATGAGCAACTGACTCTTTCATTAACTGGATGCTAACTCAAACGTAGCCAAGGCTAGTAGTCACAGGTTTCATTAGCCCTGCTTAGGTTCCACAGATGGCGGTATGACTGATGAATTGCCCCAGTCCTTGGAGCAGCTGCTCTGACTCACAGAGTTCAGCGCTGCCAGCCACTCACAGGTGCACACCTATGCTAGAAATAGCAATCCCGTCCTGCAGCATTCAACATCACCAAGAAAGTGTTTGGACTCAAAAGCAATAAAGAAAAATAACAAAGGCCATACAGCCCTGTATCAGCCCCCCTGTACTAGATCTCAGAATCAGAGAGCAGTTTGTGTTGGAAAACACCTCTGGAGATCATCCCGTCCAACGCTTCTGCCAAGTCACCAAGGGTCACCTAGAACAGGTGAACCAGGAACAAGTGGAGGTGGGTTTAGAATGTCTTGGGACAAGGAGACTCCATGACCTCCTCGCATAGCCTGTTCCAGTGCTCTACCCGTGTAAAGAAGTTCTTTCTCACATTGAGATGAACTTCTTGGTGAAACTTCTGATTTAATTTATGGCCACTGTTCCCTGTCCTGTCACTGGGCCTCGCTGAAAAGACTCTGGCACCTTGGTGTCGGCACTCCCTTTTGAGATATTTATATCCATTAATGAGATCCCCTCTCAGTCTTGTCTTTTCCAGACTGAACAGCTCCAGCTCCCACAGCCTCTGCTCAGAGATGCTCGGCAACACCGACAATATCCGTCTGCCCCCGATCCCCGGCTCTGTGCACAAAGGGCCACCGTCTCCTCAGCGGCCAACACCGAAGTTGGACGATACGGAACCAGCGCCTTCGCCGCGCCCGCACCCCTCCCCGGCGGCCGGAGCGGGCGGGGCGAGGCACCGCCGCCCTTCGCCGGCGGCCCGAGGGGGACGGACCCAAGGTCAGGCGGCGGCAGCGGGCGGGGGCCGGGCCGGTAACGGATGTGCCCGCCCGCCCCGCCTCCTGCGCTGACAGAAAGGCGGCGGCGGCGGCGGCTCTCGGTGCGCTAGTGGCTGCCGCGCGCAGGCCGGTGCGGAGCAGCAGCGGCGCCCCCGGAGCCGCCCCAGAGCCCGCCCGCAGCAACCGCCGCCCCCGGGCCGCCCGCGCCCCCGCCTCGCTCCGCTCCGCCGCCGGCTCCTGCCTGGGCCGCCGCGCCCCCCGGGGATGGCGGTGCTGGCCCTAGCCTCGGAGGGACTCGCCATCTTCGGGCTCATCCTGTTCGTCGTGCTTTGGCTCATGCACTTCATGTCCATCATCTACACGTAAGCGCTGGGGTGCGGGGGGATGGCGCTGGCGTTGTTCCGTCACCCACCGGCCATCGCGCCCGGGGAGCGGGCCCCGTCCCCCGCGCCGCCTCCGCCCCGGGCTGGCGGCTCCCCTGCCCTGGGTGTCAGCCGGGCACCCGCCTGCCTGCCTGCGGTGTGGTCCCCGCAGACCCTGCCGAGAGACGCAGGGCTCGGGCTGGCCGTGCTTAGGGCACGCCTGTGTCCCTGCCGTCGGTCTTCGGTCTTCGTCCTCTGGTTTTCTGCCTCTTGGTCTGTGCGGTGATCTTTGCTCCGTAGCCCTCAGTGCTGCTGGGGAAGGCTTAGTGTTTGTTGTGTTCTGGTATACACTTGTAAAGTGTCCTTTCCCTGTGGTAGTGGGTGACCAGGGTGCACAGGACTTAAAAAATGTGTGATGTTTGACTGCAAAGGCTGTACGGTGCAACAACTGAAAGAGCACAGTACTCTGTGCCAGCCATAAGCACACTTCTTTTCTGTATTGAGAAATAATGATAGTGCTAGTAAAACAAGTATATGTAGTGAGTCAGATCCTTCTTGGATAAGTCCAACTGAAAATGCCTTTAGAGTTTGTGAGCAGTGTTTGCATTTTAGGGACTGACAAAGCAGATAGAACCTGGCAGAGGAATTTTCTATAGGTATGTAGGGAAAAGATTAAGAATGCATCTCTTTGTAGATAGTTGTTTTGCTCTCTTAAGTAAAAGGCCATTCTTGCATCACTACTAGGATTAGAAAATACCTGAATTTCAGTTTGCTTTCTTTGTGCTTATCTGTTCTCCTTTCTTGCTGCTCTACTGCATCTGATAGGTACCTGTGATAAGCCTCAGCCCGTACTGAAAGCAAAGCTCACAGAATGGGTGAGGTTGGAAAAGACCACAGTGGATGATCTGTTAATCCTAAAGCACATAGCACAGGACTGTGTCCAGATGATTCCTGAATATCTCCAGTGGGGGAGACTCCACAAACTCTCTGGGCAGCCTGTTCCAGTGCTCAGTCACTTGCACAATAAAGAAGCCCTTTCTAATAGGTGGAACTTCCTGTGCACTAGTTTCTGCCTTTTGTCCTATTGCTTGGTACCGCTGAGAAGGGCCTGGCTCCATCCTCTTGGCACGCTCCCTTCAGATACTCATAGACACTGATTGGGTCCCCTTTCAGTCATCTATTTTCAACATTGAAAGCCCCTGCTCCCTCAGCCTTTCCTTATATGAGGAATGCTCCAGTCCCTTAATCATCTTCAGCGTTCTCTGCTGGACACTCTCTGTTGTCTCTTGTACTGAGGAGCCCAGCATTCCAGGTGAGGCCTCTCCAGGGCTGAGTAGAGGGGCAGGGTCACCTGCCTCAGCCTGCTGGCACTGCTCTTCATGATGCAGCCCAGGATGTCACTAGCATTCCTGGCCACCAGGGCACTGCTGCCTCATGGAGAGCTTGTTGCCCACCAGGACCCCCAGCTCCTTCTCCACAGAGCTGCTTCCCAGCAGGTCACCCCCAGGCTGTGCTGGTGCCAGGGGCTGTTCCTCCCCAGCTGCAGGACCCTGCGCTTGCCTTGGCTGAATTTCAGCAGGTTCCTCTGTGCCCATCTCTCCAGGCTGCTGAGGTCCCTCTGAAGGGCTGCACAGCCCTCTGGGCTATCGCCACTGCTCCCAGCTTTGTGTTGTCACTGAAATTGCTGAGGAGGCCTCTGCCCTTCATCCAACTCATTGATGGGTAAATTAAACAAGACTGGGCCCACTATGGACCTTGGGGGTCATCATGAGTGACAAGTCTCCAACCAGAGCCTGTGCCACTGATTGTGAATCTGGGATCTGCTGTTCAGCCAGTTCTCAATCCGCTTCACTCTTCACTCATGCAATCCACGCTTTCTGAATTGAACTTATGGATACCAAAGATTTGCTTCTGCTTCTTTTTTTTTTTTTTTCCTTTTGTGGTTTTGTTGTTGGTTTTTTGTTTGGTTTTTTTGGGGGGGGTGTTTTTTTTTTTTTAAATGTGAAGTCACTAATAAGCGCTAATTAGTTTTATTTTCTTCTACTGTTGTTCAGTTATCCTTAGATCTTATATTCACTTGGATAATTAACTTCTTTCTTGAAAAATACCTGTATGGTATATATATGGTATATAACCAAATGGCAGGGTTTCACTGGGGAGCAGAAAGGGCGCTTTGTGGGCAAAGAGACTGCTTTGGGCATGTCTGATTTTGGTCAGCTTTAAAGATGATAAAACGGTCCATTGCATGCTTAAATCTCAACCTGTCAAGTGGGCATGTGTGGTGCTACTGCTTAGAACTGCTTTTACAAATAAGTGACAACTGAAGTGGGCAGGAGACATAAATGGGGAAGATGTGCAAGAGGATGAACAAGAGGCAGAAGTATGAGACATGCTAAGAGATGTGAGAAGAAAGAACAGGGAAGAGCTAGAGGGAAGAGTACACTTTTGGGCAGACAGTGCCACAGGAGCTATGCCCTCAATGGGACTGCCTCCTGTGGAGGCACTACTGGAGCAGGGATACTTCTGAGTGCACTGTGGGCTGCAGGTAAGGCACTCCTGAAAGGACTGTAACTGTAGAGATGCCTTGAGGGGCTGCAGCCCCATGGTTGACTCTCCCCTGAGGAGATTGGAGCCTGTGGCAGGCCCAAATTGAGGCACAGACTCTGCCAAAGGGATTGCAACCTGTACAGCAGTCACTCGTGAGCAGTCACACCTGCTAGAGCAGAGTAACAGTTTAAGAAAAACCAGCGGTGGAAGAAAATGAGTAAGAAGTAAGGTATGGAAGAAAAACCATTATGTGCTGACCCTTGCCTGGTGTGTCATCTTGCTGGAGGTCTGGGGAGGGACTGAGAGTAAGGAACCATGCAAATGAGCAGTTCAGATAGAAGGGTGAGGGGGAAATGTTTCTTACTGAAGCAGAGCTTGGGGAAGAAGGACAAAAGGTACTTCCCTAAAAGTTAGGTTGTCTTTTTTTCCTCAATACCCAAATTGATAATTAGTTGCCTGATGATTGCCAGTAGTTTAAATTGAATTGTCTGAGTTGAGGCAGTTTTGCCTGTGGCAGTAATTGGTGGGGAATGCAAGCAGCAGCTGGACCTGGTATGGCCTGCATCTAGAGTATTTGCAGTGGTGTGAAATCTGGAAGGAGTTGTGTTTTTTGCTAATGAGCATTACAAGTGCATGTATAAATTGTGTGTTAACAGGTGGAAAACTTGTCAGTTGTGGATGGAGTGGGTAAGAACTGGGGTGATCCAGTCTCAGCCTCTGAGGCCTCTGGTCTGCTTCCTGCAGGGCTCTGGAATTGCCATCTCAGTAGGGCCAGAGTCAGGAGCTGTCTTTGACAGAGTAATGGGCTGATGGCAGTGGGGATATTTAGAGTTCAGTTCAGCAAAAGAGTGTCCCGTGGTTGGAAGTGAGCGGCTGGTAGCACTGAGGTGACCAAACTGCGAACTGTTCTGGGTTCACAGGCAGTTGTGGGGGAGCTGCCCTGGTTACAGTGATTTGGCAGGTCTGAGGAAAAAGGACCACAGCTTCCCATACTGTGACCACACAGCTGCCCTCTGAAGTGAAAATAATGAAGTGGGGGACACCATCCCAAGCAATTGTCCTTGCAGCGTCTCTGGTGGTGCTGGGAAACAGTAGGTGATGGGATGTAGCCGATGGCTGGAGAGGGCACTGTGCTTTTGGAGCCTGAGCTGCTTGTTAGCATTGCCTGTGTGAGGGAGGATGGCTGGGAGGTTGTCTGATGGAGCTGCACATGGAGGAATGGCCTGCTCCAGCAAGCAAGGTAATCCTGTGAAGGGAAGGTGAAGGAGGTGATCAGTGGTATGTGCTTTGAATGCTGGAGAGTATTTAGGGGCAAAGGGCTCCAGATAAATGATGATTGCTGGTGTTACTTTCTAGACCCTTCTTTGGCTTTGTTGCCTGTCTCTAGACAAGCTCCAGCACCTCAGTGTCTTCCTTGTGGGAGGCCCCAAACTGAACAGGGTACAAGGTGTGGCCTCACTGGTGCCAAGAGGGACAGTCACTGCCCTGGTCCTGCTGACCACACTATTTCTGATATAAGCCAGGATTCCATTGGTTTTCTTGGCCTCCTGGACACGTGTCTGGCTCATGTGCAGGCCGGTGTTGATCAGGACCTCCCAGACCCTTTCTGCTGGGCAACTTTCCAGCTACTCTGCCCTCAGCATGTAGCCCTGCATGGGGCTGTCTGACTCCTGAGCACGACCCAGCAGTTCACCTTATTGAATCACTGCCGTGCCTTAAGCCCAGTAGAAATTAAGCACCCACAGCAGCTCACTCATACCCCCCACTATTCCCACCTTGGTGGAACACCACCTCACAATTGATCCTGGCCTATTGATCCAGATCCCTCTCCAGAGTCTTCCTGCCCTCCAGCAAATCAACACTCTGGCCTCTTTAGTATCATTGTGAACATACTGTGTACTTGATCCCATTGTCTGGGTCCTCACTAATATATTAAAGATGTTACATGTTTGTCAACTCTCTAAAGCTATCTATCTTTTTGTCTTTATTTATCTGGTAAAAAAACCTGAACTAATGTGAAGTCATGCTCTGGCTTTGAGTCTTCATTGTTCTTGTCCCACATGTCAGTGGCAATTCTAATTACAGCACTTAATGGAAATCACTTTTAGGCAGCCACAGTCAGTTGATATTGAGGTTGCTCATTTTCTTGGTTTGTAGGTGTAAGCGGGAAGGGTAGTGCATGACACTTAATTGATAAACATACTGCTGGTTTTAGACAAATTATTTTAAAAAGCTTTTAGTTACAGTAGTCAATGGAGAAATAATGAATTCTGCATTTATGTGGCATTTTGGGTGTAACAGGCCTTGTCTGCTGAGTGAACATCAAGACTTTTCAGAAACATATACAGATAATAAAAAACCCAGTCGTAACTAAAAGTAATTAATAGCCTTATTGTGTGTATGGACACTAGGAGGAAATTCAGTTTGCACAGATGCATAAAGATCAAGTTTCCTGAGGTACTTCTGCAACATTGAAAGGCTTAAACATGGCTTCCAAACCTAAGCAAAAACCTCCACATTGCTGATGTTTAACTGCTGCTTTTTTTAATGTGAAGTTAAAATACTTTGGTTAATAATTCCTCATTGCATAGTAATTGTGATACTTAGTTCTTAAGAAAAAAATAATTTGGTTCTCTTCGCCCTGTTTGTCTTGTCAACCCTTTCTTTTTACTCTTTGACCATCTCTTGCTGCTTAGTCTGTAATTTGTGTCAAGGTTTATCCTCTAATCTCTTAGCTTCTCATTGTCATCTCACTTTCAACTTTTTGTGTGTTGCTGGGACTGTCTCCTTTTTTAAACTTTCTTGTATTTTCCATTGTCTGGCAATAGACTGGGTGAGATAGCTGTTAAGAGCAGCGCTAGTTACACAATTAGCCATGATCAAGTTGCATTTTCTTTGATTTGTGGAACTGCTGCAGACACATCTTGTTGCAGATAGGAGCTAGGTAAGTTGTAGTGTAAATCTAATTTAAAAGGCAGTGTTTAGAGAACTCTCCTGTTACTATCAAGTGTTACCAGGCATAAGTGAACGAACACTTCGATAGACTCTGATGGAGATAATCCAGCTACTCCTGGTAGCTGGTGAGAGGTACCCTTGCCTCCTGATGGTAACCAAACTTGGAAAACTGCAAAGTGTGATTGTACTGGAACTTCTCCGGGAAGTGGCTGGAATATGTCTAGCACACGCAGAATGCCGTTTCTCTTTTTGGGTATGTGACTTAAATGAAATTTTAATCAACTTGAGCAACTTGCGCTTAAATGTCTTATGCAGGTTATCTTCCTCAAGGTACATAGTTTTTCCATTTATGTAGCTGATGACAAGGATGATGCAGAGTGTTGGTGACTCTAACAACAAGCAGATTGTTGTCTGTGATCTTGTATGTATGAAACAGGGAATGAAGCAAATTCATGATCTGATTAGCAGTGTCTTTTTACAAAAATTCTTTGAGGGTTAAAAGCAAGCAAAATGACATACTTAAGTGTTTGACCATAAACTGGGACATTGGAGAGGCAGAAAAAGTTGGAAAGTTATCTGAGGCTTATGTTTGATATCAGATGACATTTCATCTTCCTGATTTTTCCCTGAGAACCCTTATCTCCCATAATCTGTGCATTGATGATGAGCCCTACTTTATACAGAAGTCCCAAGGTGTTTGCAGCAAGTGTTACATCCATAAAACTTCATGTTGTATGGGTTTTCAGCAAGTGGATAACAACATTGTAGCAAGCCAAATCTGAGAGATAGCAATGCAAAGATTGGAAGTCAAGTACAGTTACTGGGGACGAACACAAGAAATTCATAGGGTATGGAAACACAGAAGTCAGAATAAACAGAATATCCTGAGCTGGAAGGGACCCACAAAGATCATAGAAATTTAGCTCTTCTTCTGCAGGACCAGCTTTGAGAGTCACAGCTACATGCCTGAGAGTGTTGTGCAAGCACTTCTTTAGCTCCGGCAGACTCAGTGCTTTGACCATGTCCTTGCAGAGGATTCTTTTTCTAATATCCAGCCTAAACCTTCCTTGACCTTCATGCCATTTCCTCAGGTCTTGTCACTGGTCACCACAAGAAGAGATCAGTGCCTGCCCCTCATCTTCCCCTCACAAGGAAGCTGTAACTGCAGTGAGGTCTGCCCTCAGTCTCCTCTTCTCCAGCCTGAACAGACCAAGTGACCTCAGCCACTCCTCACACGGCTTCCCCTCCAGACCCTTCATCTTCTTCGTTGCCCTCCTTTGGATGATCTTTAATAGCTTTATATGGGTTTTTTTTGTATTGTGCCCAAAACTGCACACAGGACTTGAGGGGAAGCTGTACCAGTGCAGGGCAGAGTGGGACAATCTCTAACAACTTAGAGGTGAAAGCCATTTTTTTCAACACTGAAGGAAAGTGAAGTGCTTTAGGTGGGAAATACCAGTTTTAGGTTAAGTTTCACCTCTTGCTTGAAGCGGAAACAAATTTTCATAGTTTGCATAGTATACATGTTGCATTGATACGGTAATAATAGCTTATGATAGAAGATGGAAACTATTGAAGGAATGTTAAGTTTGAGATGCACAAAATGATCAGGTGTGAATGATTGCTGGGGCCATTTGTCATCATTAATGACCTGCCAAGTTTGCTGATGGTACAGAACTGGAGAGAGTGGCTAATACACCAGATGAGTTCAGAGAGACCCAGACTGGCTGGAGCAATGCTCTGACAGGAAGCTTATGAAGCTCAAACTGGGAAAATGCGATGTCCTGCACCTGGCAGAAATAACTCTATGCATCAGCACAGGCTAGGCACTGAGAGGCTTGAAAACAGCTTGGCAGAGAAGGACATGGGATTGCTGATTTGTGCCAATCAGCCTACCAAACATCAGTTTGTGAGCAGTGACATTCTTTTGGTGGAGAAAGCCATTGCTGCACTGTTAGCAGGTTGAGGAAAGTGATCCTTCTGTTCTACACAGCACCAGAAATGCTGCCTGGAGTGCAGAGCACAGTTTTGGTCTCTCACAGTATGAGTCATGGGTATGCTGGAGCAAGTCTGGCTTAGTGCTACAGGGATGATGGTGGGACTGCTGCATCCTTCACTCAGGAAGGCACTGAGAGCTGGAAATCTGCCTGGAGAAGGCTTGGAGGGATCCCGTTAATGTGTGTGAGTACCTGATTATTTGGGGGGGTGAAGGGTGTGAGGTCCAGGACTCATCTCAGTGGTGCTGTGTGACAAGATGAAAAGCAACGAGGACAAATTCAAGCGAAAGACTGTAATTTTAAAGTAGAGAGGACACTCCTGGCTGAATGTTGAAACAGGCATTCTGGAGAGTTTGTGGAAGCTCTGTCCTTGGAGACAGGAAAAACTGGGTGGTCCTTAGCAACCTAGTCTAGTTACCCCACTTTGAGCCAGGCATTTGGAGTAGCTGACCTCCAGAGGTGCCTACCAACCTCTGCTAAATGGTGATTTTTTTTTTTTTTTTTTTTTTTTGTGTGAAAGATGACACTGAGGCAGCTGTTTGGACCATTACAGAGCAATAAACTAAGAAAGGTTGTGTGGAGCTGTAAGTGTTGTGTGTTGCTTGTTTTAAACAAGCTGAAATTTACCTGATACCATGTAATCATAAGGCTTAAATTTAGACAATCCTTAGGGGAAGTAATATTTTAAAAAAACAGGAGGTGTTTTTTTTATACACTAAGATTGTGGTTGGATGAGTTTCTGTATTACAGGCTTGAAAAATGGGGAAAGCAAAACAGTGTAGGACCAGAAATCTGAGAATGGTAACAGTGTGGGAGAAAACCAGTAATGTGGAAGGCAATTAAGGCAGGCCAATTCTTTAATAGGGGAGTCAAGAGGATGAGACAGACTATTTGGGGTAAACATTAAGGTATTAGTGGCCCTGAATGATTTACTAGAATGCAAGAAACGTAAGCCTAAAGACTGTCTAGTGTTCATTTAAAGGAAAGGAATCATGGCAGTGGTGGATGGTGTACTTACATTGAGAAGAGGGTAGATAGTACAATAGATGCATTTTGATTTTAAAGCCCACTTGTCACATCTCTTGGAGTGGTTTGTGTGGAAGGGGAAGATAGAAGGCTCTAAGATTTGGAGTATGTAATATGGAAATTAAATGGGTTGGGTTAGTGGAGCTCTTATAGGGCAAAAAAAGTCCCGCTTTTTATGTGAGCTGGAGTGGAAAAAGCTGAATAGTGGGATGGGGAAAAATGTCTTTTGGTCAGCTTTTATCAGGATACATAGATTTTAAAGAAGTTGATATTTTACATGAACTGTTTCCATTAAAGAACAAATGTTGATTAAGGTGGATGAGTAGAATGATAGATGATAAATTACTCTAAAAATTGGAGTCTAAAAATTCTGTTCTAGCTGCTCTATGACATGCTGAGCATATAACTAGTTTTACTGGTTTACTAGAGCACCCTTCAGTATTTCTGTCCATCACGCCCTGAGAATGGTGTAATGGTAAATAGTGGTGTCACAATTCATTAGGATTTTTAAATTGCTTTTTAACTGAAATAAAATACCATAATTTTGACACATTTAATATTGGTTTTACATTTTACTGAATACTACTGTTTAAAATAAATTATTGATTACTTTATTGTGAGAGATGTTTTCCTATAGACTAAAAAAAATTTCATTTTGCTAATTGCAAGGTGACTTGTTTTGCATTTTCTTGTATACATTACTTTTAATAGTAGGTGGTGAGGTACATATTGAAGACTATATCATCTCATAAGTACTTTGGGTGAATTCATACCCTGAATCAAATTATTTCAGTTTCAGCATGTATAAAGAAAGTCTTATACTATCCTTTGGACAACTAAGGTAAAAAACTTTCTTACAAGTATAAACTTGTAAGATAGAAAGCTGATGGGATGCAATGTGCTAAATAAAAGATTAGGACTTTCTTGCCAGTGCTACTTTCCTGAGGAATTGTTTTATTTCTCATGACAGTTTTTTGAACGCCTGGTGCTTCTAGACCAGTCTTTTTACATTAAAGTATCAGGATAACTAACAACCTATCTTTGCTCATTTGTACTGGTAGCTGATCTGGTCAGGTTTTGACCACTTGAGTTCCAGTCTTAGAAATACCACTTTATAAACTAAAGATTATTTTGTTTTCTTCCCCCTCTGTTGATAGGGCTCATCTTGGATTTAGTCCATGACGAGGTATCTGTAAATGAAGTTAACCATTCACTTTGATGTTTGCAGCTGTCCTATTCTTGTTAAGCACTTGCCTTGATCTTGATTCAATTTGCCCGTGTTGTAGTGATTTTCCAGATGACTGCTGCTTTGGTTTAATAATGGGTAGTATGCTGCACCTTATTTTATGAAGCAGAAGTGTCACTTGTCTGGTCATATGCATACATTGTTAAAATATTCAAGCTGATGAAAACGAGGTATTGGTTCATGTACTGGGCTGTTACAGAGCAAATATCCGATGTTTTATATTTAAATACTTGGAGTTAAAAATTGGATCAAAATTGAGTTCAAAATTGTTACTTCACACTTCCTTTTAAACATTTTTAAGAGATAATACATATGTTTTGTGCCTACATTTCTGAGAAGATTCTTTTGTGCAGATTGTGTAGTGGTAAGGGCAGTAAATTTTTTGGCAGTACAAACCAAGTATTGTGGTGTTTTTGTAGACATAAGACAGATAAAATTTGTGAAGTTAGTTTTTCTGGTTTGTACTGTCAGAAATGTAAAAAAAAAAATTACCCTTCTGAAATGCAGTCAAACATGTTGAGTGTAGAAGTGTTATTTTAGCTTAAATTTTCTTTCAAAGCGTTTTTGTTTTTATGTAATTGCTTCCTTTAGTTTCTGATGTTTCATACGGGAGACTTATTCAATCTTTCCAAGGTATTTGCAGCACGAGGGCAGTCACCCTCTCACTGACAATTGTGTAGTACAGACAAGATGTACCGCTTTTTTATTATCCCAGCTGTGGGTAATGTGGTCCCAGACTGTGTGTTCAAACTTGTGTGAATTGGTGTTTTAGTGTCTTTTTCAGCAGTGTGCTGTTTTGTACTCTGGAAACACTTGCTGCTGAGTTAATGACATAAAAATCAGACTGTCATACACTGGAAATAAAGAAAAAATGTTGGCATGGTACCCTGCAGTATGGTTGTTAATATAGTTTCTGGTGAGCCCTTAACATAATTCTGCTACTGGCAGTTAATTGTTTTGGAAGTTTTGAGGGAGAAGAAACTGGAAAAAGCTGCACAAAAGGAGCAGCCTGGGGTCTGTAGGATGCACATTATGTAATGTTTAGCAAATCATGTTGTCATTTAAACTTGTGCCTTATGAAATAATTGAGGCTGAGCTAGTTTAATCTTAACAGATTTTCAAAATACAAGTCAGAAAACCAAATAGAGTAGTCTCAAAATTTTTCTAAAGCTTTGTGTTTTAGAAGCTCCCAAACATTGATGGGTTGATCCTGTACTAAAAGCTGTCTCCTGTGGTTGGTTTTTCTGGCCCAGAGTTATGGCCATCCCCTGGAGATACTTTCATAAACAAAACATGAATTGTGTTGGATGCAGCAGTTCTCTAAACTTGCGCTGTACTTGTTGCAAGGGTTTCCAAAAACATTTCTGTTTCTATGCCTTAGTAAATCTTTATTTGATGCACCAGGGGATAATACAAATCCCTTCCTTCTGTTATACTTTTCTAAACATTTCTGCCATTCTAATCTGCTTTTAGTGAGCGTGCGGCTATGTGGTGACTCAGATCAGCAAGCGAGTTTTTTCTGTGGGGTAGTTCCCTGTTTGATCAGCAGGCTGGTCCAATTTATTTTGTGGTGCTGCCTGTTTTATAGCCACAAGTGGCCTGAGGGTGTGGGAAAGCAGAATCAGGGAATAAACTGCTATTTTGATGGCAGACTGTAGATAGACTACAAGGAAAAACAGTGTGTTTATTTTAATGTTTAGCATGATGCAGTAATGGATGTGTTGTAGGCATCTTGCTATGTCTTTGTTAACTCCATTCAACTTGCTGAATTGTGAACTATCAAAGATTTGGTCAGTAAAAGGGTTCCTACTGCTTCAGGTTCAGGCACAGCCTATTGTATGGCTGTTTGTTTCTCCCTTTATCCAGAGGGAGTGGGAGGGGAGCTGGGGAGGAAGTGTGTTTGCTGGCTTTAAGCTGAGGTCTCTAGTGTTTGCTCTTTCTTACTTCTAAAAGATAACGTCAGGGTTTTTTCTACTTGAAACTGTTAAACAGGTTTGAAAGCATTTTCAATTCCCCCGTTTTAGAAAAGACTGTATCAAGTTGTGGGTTGCAGGTACTGAATGTGACTTAATGGTAATACTTGGAAAATCCTGGTTAAAGAATTTCAGTAGTGCATGGAGTTTTTAAATTTGAAATGGCAAATAGCACTAGATAGGACTTCAGCTGTTCTATATTTAATGATTTTTGTCCTTATTCTTAGCCACTGATTGAATGACTCCAAAATTGAAAAAGCAAATTGGTACTTGGTTTTTGAGAACACTCACCTTCTGAAAAATAACAGTGGTCACAATCTGGTTTGTTCTTGATCAATTCCAGTTCAAGGCCTATAATTTGACCCTTTGTTTTTTTTTTTGTTTTTTTTTTTGTTTAAAGTTTGGAGTTTCTTTTAGCTTAACTTTTATTTTTCTAATTTCTCTTCCTCTCCACTACCTATTGTGATTTCAGTGCATTACTTTGTAAGATCCCTTTCTTTTTGTCTGTGGAGGTTATGTGTAGGACAGGAGAAAATATGCATTGGAATTGAATGAAGTGTTTTATTTGCCTTGTACACTCAACTGGCATGTGATGAAGCTCAACTGTAACATGCTTTTCAACATAAACCCCTAGCATGCAAAAGGCGGGTTTGCTTTTTTGTTTTCAGTGGTTTTGCAGGCATGCACAAACCTATGACTGTTTTTCTGCTGGCAGACAGTCACAAGAAGTCTCTGCTACAAACTGCGTATCTGAATCATACCTGCCATGTTTTTCTTTCAGACTCCTATACTTCCCCCTGTCTCTGAACATTTTATCCAGGCCAACTGACTTGTTAAATGTTTTTAATTACATTAGGGTTTCCCCTTAAGTCCTTTTCTTGTTGTCCACAGCTGCCTGTTTCTGCTTATCCCTCTTGTTGGATCTGAAGGTTGTGTAGCTATGAGGCTGGTGAGTGGGTGGGTTGACTTGTCATGTGTCCGTGTGGCTGTTGAATTGGATGTGAGCAGTGACAAAAGTGGAGGATGGGAAAGAATGCCTCTCTGAGAGCAGTGACTGTTGGGTGCAATGGTTTGACCCAGGCCAGCAGCTGAGCAAGGGTGCCTGGCACTAGCATATTTCTATAAGCTGATGTCTTCCTTTCAGTCAAGAAAGGTCGAAGAGGGATATGCCTGAAGTATTACTGCAAGAGCCACTTTTGAACACTGGCATTGTTTTCTGTTACTGATTAACTGAAGTTAGCTTTTTGTGGCAGATAAGGAGCAACCTCTAAGGGAGTGAGTGCTGTGAGGGAAAACTGTGATGTGGAGTTGGTTGTGGAACAGTTTTTAGGGGCCTAACCCAAATCTATGGTCAGCTCAGCCCTTCTGGAATCCTGCTGAAGCATGAGGTGGAGGGAGACCCTATTCCTGCTCTTCTCCTGTGATCTTGGCAGCACATTCAGAGCCTTCTTGAACATACTCTGGAGCTTTGTGCAGCCTTCCATAAGATGCCTGTAAGATGCCTGAACTCTAATTTGGCAGAAGACAGTCTGAAGTGGAAGAAAACAAAATCCAGATTTAGCTTTCAGTTGGGTGAGTGATTTGAAGCAGGATTGTGTGTGCATCAATACTGGCACGATGTCTTGCTTGGCTGGTATTGATGGCAGCACAGCAGAAGGATTACTGGGGGACCTTTGCTGCCTGTGAAGCAGCATGATTATCTTGCTGCATCCTTTCAGGCTTGCTAGGTTGAACTGATGAAATTCTATAATTACATGTTGAGTAATAGTTATGTGGTGGTTTATGAATCTCAGGTAGTTCACTGTGGGATCAGACAGTTGTCAGCACAGGACATCCCAGAAAAAGAGGAGAAAGGGGGAAGAGGGAGTGCCTCTGAGCAGCAGCCTGCACTTCAACTGGTTCAGCTACATTATAAAGCTCTTCTCAAGGGGAAGAAAGGTTTAAAGCAAGACCAAGGTGTTTAATTCTTGCTTTAACAAGAATTCTTTCAGTTTACTAAGAGGCTAGTGGCCACAGGTGATTTTGGCTTTTCTGTTTGTTCTGTCTTTCAGTTTTTAAAGCTCTCTGACGTCTGTGAGGTTCATAAAAAGAGTAATAGTGTAGTAGGTCTCCACAGTAATGCAGCAGTAGTATTTCTGTGAGCTTAAATCTGGACAGAGAAGTATAAGAATTAGATACTTGATAATAGTGTGTTATTCAGCCTTGATTTTATCATTGCAGAGTCCTCTTGTGTTTCTCTGCCTCCATGTTTTGCTTCCTGATGGGATCTACTAGAGAAAATCCCTCCCACCTTCACATGCTGACAAAAACCTGCACATATATATTTATTATACAAAATGTAATTATAGTCATAGATATTTATTTTATAATATTATATATAGAAAAAATATTATTCACATAGGAAACATAGCAACATATGGAGTCATAGAATAGTTTAGGTTGGAAAAGCTCTCCAAGATCATCAAGTCCAGCTGTTAACACTGCCATGTCCACTACTAAACTGTGTCTATAAGTCCCATATCTACACACCTTTTAACTGTGTGGTAACTCTGCCACTAAACGTAGCCCAGTGCTGCAACTTGAGGCCCTTCCTCTTGTCTTGTCACTTGTTGCTGGGACCAGAGACTGACCCCCATGTCACTACAGTCTCCTTTCAGGGAGTTGTAGAGAATGATATGAGGCCTTCATTCTGCTCCCTATTCCTTTCTTTTCACTCAGAGACCTTGTTACCTGGAGAAGAACTGGTCTCACTAGTAGAAACTGAAATGAAGAAGACAATATCTGAGCCTTTCCATATAATTTCCTACTATGTTTCCTCTGCATCCAGTAAAGGATGGAGGTTCTCCTCAGCTCTCCTCTTTCTCCTCTTATTGCTAATGTGTTTATGTATACATTTTCTTGTCTTCTATGACAGTAGCAAGATCAAGTTCTAGTTGTGTTTTGGCCCATCTAGTTTTCTCTGTCCATAACTTAAATGCAGAGCTGCCTGCATTGTCTTTCAAAGGTCGTAAACTCTCCTTTTCATCCTGAATTCCAGCCAAGCTCCTTCTTTAGCCAGGTCACTCATCTTCTCTGCCTTGTCTTTTGGCACATGGGGATAGCCTGCTGGCTGTGTCTTTAGGATTTCCTTCTTGGATGTGAGGCTAGCCTCCCAAAGTACTGTGTTGAACGATCTCCTAAACAGGCCAAAATCTGCCCTCTGGAATTGGCAGCTCTGCTGACCCTTCCTACTTTTCCAAGAATTAGAAACTCCATCATTTTGTGATTCCTGAGCTGCAGCCAGCCTCAAATCACCCCAGCATCCACCAGTCCTCAGATCACAAACAGAAGATCCAGTGGGGGCCCCCCAATGGGTTCATTCAGCTTCCTGACACCATTGGTATCTTCTGCCACTCCAGGAACCTCCTCGACGGTTTCTCTTTGCTGTACAGTATTCCCAGCAGACATCTGTGAAATTGAAGTCCCCATGAGAAAAAGGGCTAATGATTATGAGACTTCTCCCAGCTGCTTATAGAATAATTAATCTGTTTTTCCTGTTTGGGTGGTCTATAGCTAACTGCCACCTGGGTTTCTGCCTTTTTGACCTATTACCTTGATTACTGCCCCATAAACATTTAACCCCAAAATCACCATCATTCAACTCTAGACAACCAAAACAGTCCCTAACATACTGGCTGCCCCACCATCTCTCTATCCCTGCTTATCCCTTGTGAAGGGTTTATAGCCAGCCATTGTAGCACTTGAGTTGTTGCACCGTCCTTCCATGGTGATAGCTATGCCATAGTTTTCCAGCTGCACAATGGCTTCCAGCTCCTCCTGTTTGTGGCCTATCCTGCATGCATTGGTGTAGATGCACTTCAGCTAGACAATTACTTCTGCCACCTTTTTTTGGAGGTTTGTGACAGTTTTCAAACACTTCTGTTGTTTCTGGGACATCAGTAACTCTTGTCTTTGCTGCAACATAGATCTCAATCCCCTACCTCCACTGAGAGGGCCAGCTGACAGACCTCACAGCACACTGGCCCTTAAATACTGACAGTGTCCCCAAGCTTATTTCTACCATGCCTGATCCCTTTAAATTACTTTAAAGCTCCTACAATGAGCTGTGATAATACCATGCAGAAATCCTTTCCCCTCTTTGAGACAGGTATACCCCGTCTGTTGCCAGCAGCCCATGGTGTCACATAAACCAATCATGGATCAAGAAACCCAAAATTCTGCTGATGACACCAGTTATAGAGCCAGGTATTATATTCTGCTTGATCTTCCTATGATTTCTTCTCTCATCCTTCTTTGCAATGAAAGGATATAGGAGAAACTGTTTGTGTTCTGATCCCATAACCAGTTGTCCCAAGGACATTATTCTGTGCACATTATTATCCGTATAGAAGTCCTCTTCCTGTATAAAAAAGATTCTTGGTTACCTAATTTTAAAAGGATCAGATGACTGTATAAAAAGTTACTGCTGTGAGATACTTTTTTATTAGCTGTCTATGACTTCTTACATGGAACTATCTTTATAATATTACATTAAGGGTGGGGTTTTAGGTCTGCTAATGTTAGTCTTGGTGAAGCAATGATGCTGTTAACACTTTCATGAATTTAGGGGTTGTTTGTAATACTTTTTGAAATACTCCAGTCTTTTACAGTTATATTTAATGTACTGACTAGTGTGGTATACCAGTAGCAAATGTCATTGTTTTTTCTTTGGTGGCTAAAGGTACCAACTTTTGGGAGTATTTTAATTATATATACATGGTTAAATGTATAGCTATATAGATAGGTGTATTTCATTATATACATATAATATGTAAAGTGAAGAAGATATGAGGAGCTCATCCTTTTTACCTTTCTGTTATCAAAAGGAAAATAATTTCACATTTTCTTATTCCTGTTTAGGATGAGATCTTATGCCCTGTATTCCATAGCAGACCAACACTCCACAAAGACCTGTTTGAGGTGTTTCAGATCACTAAAAATTCAGAGTTGAAGCAGGAGAACTAGTCCCTTTCAGAATTAGTAATCTGCTACTTTATCTTGATGGGCTGTGAAACCACAGTCTTCAAGGAATGTCATAAGGGCTTTCTGCATGTTGTTTTGCTGTCTGGCAATATTTAAGTATCTGTTACAAATTTCTCATCAAGGTTTACTTATCTCCCTCCAGCAGAATAGTTATTTAGTTAAATTAGCTGCTGAGGGAAGATTGACAGCTGTGTTTAAAATGTGTATATCTGAGAGATCCAGCAGCTTGTCTACTGTAGCAAGGTTTTTGGTTGTGCTAGAAGAGATGGGGAGGGACTTTTTACAAGGTCATGTAGTGATAAGAGAAGGGGGAGTAGCTTCAAACTGGTGGAGTAGGTTAGATTAGATATTGAGAAGAAATTCTGTACTGTGAGGGAAGTGGGGCACTGGAACAGGTTGCCCAGAGAAGCTGTGGATGCCACATTCCTGGAAATGTTTAAGGCCAGGTTGAGCAGGGCTGTTGGCCACCTAATTTAGTGGAAGGTGTCCCTGCCCATGACAGAGCATTGGAACTAGATGGCCCTAAGGTCCCTTACAGCCCAAGTCATTGTGATAATACTCTTCTGCCCTTTATGAGCTGGGGAGAAGTGGTGTTGTCCTGGCCTTTTTTTTGGTTGCATAATTTGGTACAGATTAACAAGAATTTCATTTTGAACAGTGATAACTTGTCAGGATTTTGTCTTTGGAGACTTTTTTCCCAGAGGAAATCTGGGGTACAGGCTTCTGTGTGTTAATTATTATTGTGATAAGCAACCAAGTTAGAGAAGATTTTGCAGGTCCTTTTTCCATGATGCTGGATAGTGAAACTACAGCTCTTGGCATGATTCCCCTATGGCTGCTTTTTCTTTTTTCTTTCCTCATCTATGTATGCCAGTACCAGACTGTATAAAAAAATTTCAGTTTCACTACCTAGGGACTTCAGGCTGATTAATTTAATAAATGTGGTGCCAAAGTACTTAAATACAACCTGGCTACGTTTGCACTACGTTATCTGAAAGTGCTTATGAACACTGCTCTGCCAGCAGCTGTTTCAGAGTTCAGAGGTCATTGGAGGTTTTGACTGCCTGGAACTAATATCAATGCAAAATAACATATATTGAGAAAGGATTGCTTGGCTTTATAATTTTGAACTGTATGTGTTATACATGCAGAGTAATGTAGAAATTAAGACCTTTGTGATCACAATGTAAGCCTGAGAGAACTGAACCCACACAAGCACAAGTTAGGGCTCAAAACCACCATCTTCGTCTTACTTCTCTTGGAGACTTTGGTACATATACTGTAGCGGATTTGCTTAAAATGTACTTGCATCAACAGTGTTAATGATCCTTAAATTTAGTCTATTTTGACTTTCATGTTACATGTTAGCCTGAATTTCAATACTGTAACTTTTTTAATGGTTGGCCTGTTTCTCTGGTAGGTTGTCAATTTAATTCTTTTTCAGAATATGCCACTTCACAAGTAGTCCCCAGTGTAAAATGATCTGGTTTACTGTTAATTTGCTGTTTGGTACATGGACTCTAGCAGAGCACCATGGTTACTTTAGTGTCACAATACCTCAGTGCTTTCAAAAGGGCAGGCTGCCCCTTTTGTGCAGTGTTATGAATAGCACATGAACTGAAGTCTTACTTAAGATAGAATGTTAGGGACATGCTTGCCAGTTGCTGTCAAAACTGTATGGTGCTTCAGAACGGAATGGATTGTGATAATGCCGCATGTCTTATTTGTGTGTTTTGCAAGGTTTCTCTCTCTCTTTCTGTCTCTTACTATAATTCAGTCAGCATGGTTTGTAATAGGTTGCCTTGCAAGAGTCTGCAGTTTTTTCACTTCATGCTTATTCACCACAGTCCTGCCTCAGAACTGTCTTTGCAACTTAGTACAATGACACTTCCTTATAGTTTTTCCTGTTTGTCATGGCTTTTGTTGCTGTACAAAGCTCTATGTATCGGTTCTTTTTTTCTCCCTTGTGTTACCTCCTTTTTGACCCTCCTGGTCAAAGATGTATTCTTCACACTCTTCCTTTTTATTGGCACAAAAGGCCTTATTTCCTGTTTTGTTTTTGAACATTGCAAGGAAAATTTCTGCCTGGGGTGGTAGCTATCTGAATTACTGCTTTTTTTTACCCCTTTGGTCTGACCATCCCTTGTCAGTTAAACAGTCAGCAAGACTATTTCAATTTACCTCCGCAGAGTCTAGGCCTGAACTCAAAAACAGTACTAGGACATTATCTGCTTTGTTCTGTCTTCGTGGTCAACTCATTGTTTATTTTCTGTAACATTATGCGCATGATGTCTAGCTACTCACCTACCTAAAGGCAAACGTGCTGACTGGGGCTGATTAGGTATCAAATGCCACTGTCCCATATCAGGGAAAAAAAATAATCTAGAGATCTACTGGAATCTTGTCTCTTACTAGATCTTCTTCATAGTTCAGTAATTTTACTTGGTGAAGATGAGAATTGATAACATTAGATACATATTGCAAGAAAATAGTCTTTCAGTCTGACTACTCTTCATGGTAGAGAATTACAGTATGCGGTACATATGTTAATTTGCAAATCTTGTTTCTGCAGATACTTGTCCTTCAGTTATTTATGTATATGTATTTTCTTGATGCAAATTCCATTGTATACTGTCCCATTGCTACAATGTCGTTTACCACAGAAAACTGAAGGAAGTGAAGCCTCTGTGAATAAAAGAGATTGGACCCAGAAAGATTTGAAATAAACCCAAAAAATGTAATTAAAACCAAAGGAGGTTAGATGTTGGTACCAAAAAAAATGTATTTTACGTAACAGTAAAAGAGGCAAAGAGAAAGGAAGAGGAAAGAAAGAAGGAAAAAGTGTGCATGTGGGATGGGGGGACAGAGAGAGAGTGACAGGGGTTAGGTGGAAGCGTGTCACCCATCTGAGGGTCCCAAAGACGTCCCATTGCTCCCCTCTGTCTGATCCTCTCGGTGTGAGGGTCCCCCGTTGCCGCCGCCACGCACCCCAGAGTTCAGAGTTCCGTGGGCTCATCCCCGCTGTGGGCAGGTGGCAGCGCCCCGGTGCCCCCGGGCAGGGGCCGCTTTGACACTGCCCCGTGCAGCACCGAGGGTCTGTGGCATCGCCTGCAGCGCTCTGGCGCCGGCTCTGGGACCCCTCTGTGGGGGCCTTTGGTGGCCGTGACGCCCCCTGTGCCGGGGACAAGCTTTTCCCGGGGTGAAGGGGCCCCTCAGGCATCTCCCGCGCCCAGCCGAGGGTGGGCGGGCACTGCCTCTCACAGAGGGATCCAACAGGCACCCAGATCCTCTCCTGCCCCCGCCCTTTGGGGCCAGGGTCCGTGGGGGCTTGGGGCTGCCATATCCTCCCTGAAGGTGCTAGACTTGATTCCTGTGTGAATGTGTTCCTCTCTCCGAAAACCTGAGCTTACTGTGTTTTGTCTCCATGAGCGAGCAGTTCACTGCCTCAGTCAGAAGCTCTGTTCAGGGTGTGGCGTCTTCTCTGCAGTATTTGTAACAGAGTTTCACTGTATAGTTGAAAGGCCCTCATGAAGATATTTAAGCCTTAAGTTAAAACATTCAGTCTCCAATATCCATCAGTCTTTTGGATTTAAATTTTGTGTTTATTTACCCAGGAGTGTAGGATTAAACATTCATTTTAGTCACTTTGTGATGTTATTGCCAGCACATTTTATATATTCATTGTGGCAGTTAGGGACATGGTTTATCTGTTGTCCTGGTAGTGCTGGGTTAACAGTGTGACTTGATGATCTTAAATGTCTTTTTCAAAACCTAAACGATTGTAATTCATTGCTGAAATACCAGAAAATATTTGAAATTGTGTGTAAAAGTTTATCCATGGTTCTGACCTAGCCTGGTGTCAGGATTTTTATGCTACAGTGAATTGATCCTTAATCTTTTCTTGAAGTTGTTAACAAACTGACCAGTAGGATCAACTGTTACCACTGTTTCAGTTTGCTCTGAATTTTGCATAACTTGATGCAGGAAAAAGCACCTGAGCCTTTCACTTGTTTTTCATTATTATTTTGTTATAATACTATGTTATAAATGACAATATTATATTGGCTTTTGCATTTATATATTAGCTTTTGCATGTTGTTATTAATCAGAACTATTTTGATATGGTACAATATATACTTACTTTTAACTGCTTTTGGCATAGTATAATCTCTCAGTTTGTGTAGGCACCATATAGCTTCTTTAAATAGTAGTGTTGTGTGTGTGTATATGTATATATATATATATACGTATATAAAATTTCTTAGACCATAGCGTGCTAGAGGCTGTGGGATGTTGAAGTGCTTTTTCATGTAACTAACTCAGCAAATGGTGTAAAATAATAAATTTCCCACATTCAGGGCTTATCTTATCTGAAAGACAACGTAACTCAGGCAAAAGCCAGAACGCTGAGAAAAGAGAATTTATTGACCCTGGTTATCAGGGAATAAAACCACAAGAAGAAATAAAATATATTGATCTAATCAACAGGATGGTACACAGACAAGTCAAAGGTTAAAAACTGAGCAGGAAAATCCCTGAAACATCTAAAATCACAAGAATGTTTGAATAATGAATGAAACTCATGAATATGTATGTAATGTAACAGGATATAGAGAACATTGTTTTACACTAACTGGTGTGTTTTCTGGCCCATCACCAAAAACACCCCAGCTCTGGTTATTTGTACTTTTTTTTTTTTTTTTTTTATCCTGTATTAAACTCTTAAAAATTCTCAAGTGTGAACTTTGTTTTTCACATACTGTGACTTTTAATGCTGTGAAGGAAGGCATCTCATCTCTGCTACAGTTTGAAAAAAGGTCGTATTCCTTTTGGTCAAAATGCTTTGTGTAAAATGCATTAATCTGAATTACCTATTAAGTTAAATAAAGCTGAATGTAAACTACATGTCATGGTAAGGTTTTTTTAGGTGTTGGCTTTTGACATCAGCTGTTGACATCAACTTTGACATCAACTACTAGATAGAAAAACAGCTGTTTTTTCAACAGCTAGATTTAATTCTTTTTGCAGCAATTTTAACTCCATAGCTTTCTTCGTTCTGACTGTATTTTGAATGGCATTCTCTAGCATATTTTCTTAAATGGTGTTATGTGCTGTTTCTCATTACAGACGCCTCCATCTCAATAAGAAAGCCACAGACAAACAGCCATATAGCAAGCTTCCTGGTGTTTCACTTCTAAAGCCGTTAAAAGGTGTAGATCCTAACCTGATCAACAACCTAGAAACCTTCTTTGAGCTGGATTATCCTAAAGTATGTATATTATTTCATGTAATTTTTTTTCTTCCTATGTCTCAAAAAGTCACATGACGAACTTGGATGGTATGCTGCTTGGTTGTCTTGGATTGTTCTTCCTTCTGTAGAAAATGTATCATTACATATTTTACACTTTGCAAACAAAACTTACAACTTTTTAAAAAGCTGTCTATTGAGGACCATGTCCAAGGCTTAAAGGTGAAACATACTCTACACTCCACTAGGATTTGCCTAATCAATATTGCTGTATTGTGGAGTTTATAGATTTAAGTGCTTCATACTGCTGCAAGAGCTTACTTGAGAGGCAGGAAATTCTCCTCAGTTGACTACTTCTCTGTAAGAGATCCTCCAATAGAGAGCACTTTAACTGGTAACCTGAAACTTTTTGGTGGTTCTTACTGATGGCTCATCTAATGAAGAGTTGCTCAGTGATGAGATTGTGTACCTCACCATTTGCTGGTAGGTAGGGTAGTCTCTAAGCCATGTGTTAGTGTTGAGAAGCAGATAGTTCAGAAAAGCTCACATTTGCTGTTAACACTGTTTGAATGTGTAATACAAGCAATAAGCAATGTAATTGATAAGTGTGTCAGATGCTCTCCTTGCTCTAAAGAGCTTAAAAGAGTAAATGTTTGCTCTATCATTCAATATTTGAAGTATGCTCCTGTGGATAGGAAAAAGTACATTTTTTACTGAATTTGTGTCTGCTGAATTCTGAAATTTGAAATTTAGCTTTAACGTAAAAGCTGCTTTTTCTCAGTTCTTCTCAAAACATTCAGTTTGCATCTGACACTGCTTCTCCAATTGTAGAAGGTCAAATGTTTGTGTGAGCTGTACAGTCAGTGTTTGTGTATACCTAAGTAGGCAGGGTAGAACAAATAAAAATCTCTAGCACTTGGAACTAATCAGAAATTGGAAGTTTTTTCTGTAATGAAGCTTTGAGCTTTTTGAAGAGCTTCAGACATGAACATACAAATTCTTTCAGCTCAACAAAGTGCAATAAAGTGTAGCACATTTGAAAGCCATACTTAAGGCAAGCTGCATATGCCAATATTGCAAACAGTGCAAAGAATCCTCAGCGATATCATAAGCTGTTATATGACCTATAATGAGCATCCAAACATCATGCAGGTGAAACATTTATTTAAAAATAAAACTTGTTTAATAATTAAAAAAAAATGTTGGATTTTGCTTTACAAAAGGTAGTCTTGGTCCTTAGTTCTGAAAGCATATGGATAATTACTTGAAAATGTTGCTACTTCACACAAATCTGAGTTTCAGATAACAGTAGATAATCATGTTTTTTCCAAGGAGAGTGAAAATGCAAGTGTGAATGCTTCAGTTTGCTGCAGCACGGATTGGACAGTATGAGCAAGGTCCCCAAACTGTCTGAAAAAACTTTTTGTAGTTACTGTCCCGAACTACTTTAAGAGATGACTACAGGAATTAGAGCACCAGTATTGCCTGGTATTCAAAGTTCAGCTGTGCAGTGAAAAATCATTATGGAAGATTAATCTGAAACTTTTTCCGGTGAAGCTGAATTCAACCTGCGGTGATAATTATTCTTTTGTGATACTCTGTGTGAAATACTCTTCTCTTGAATGGAATCCAGTTATGCTGTCTCAAAACTGCAGGACTTAAACATAATATTTTTATAAGTGAAGAGTTCTTACCTACTGTGCATATTGTAATTGTGCAAAAGTTTCTCTATTCATGTTAAATTCAAATGAACCTGATGGTAATGCTTGTGTCAATAAGTTTTTTTTTTTTTCACTTTGCTACTGCATACAAAGGCCATTTGTTTTGAATTTTTCTTTTCTCAAGTATTGGAGTCTGAAATATCTGGCTTACTTCTGGTTGAATTTCTTGGAGAATATGGACATAGAAGTGTCATGGCTGCCATGGATTGAAGATTGATTACATAATGACTTGGAAAACCAATTTTATTGTACGAATTAATTTTAATGTGCAGTAAAAATATCATTTCTTCAGTTATTTATTTCTATGGTGTTCATGCTGTCAAGATTCTGTTGTGATGAGAGGACCTGTCTGCTTAATGAGACAACTCTTAAAATCCATTCTCCATGCTGTAAGATGGTAGAAGTCAAACTCTGCATGCTCCTTAGCCAAGTTGACTTTAAGTTTGCATTCTGAGAGGTACAGATGTTTGCCTGATAGTTTGTAGTGCTAGAACAAATTTTAAATCCCATTTAAATGATTTTAAATTTCCTCCATATTCTGAATGGAGTTAGAGTAGATCAGGCTTTTGTCTAAAACAATACCATTTATTAATTTGAAGTATATATATTTAACTTAATATCTTCCATTGTATTTAATACCCCCTAATACCTCTTACTGAACAAGAACATCAAAAATTGTCATCATAGAGCCAATAGGAAGCTTTCAAAATTCATTTTTTGCTTAAGTAGTTTAGTGAAAAGAAAGTTTTGTGAAATGATAAAATAGTCTAAGGGAGAATAAGAACTGTTTTGATTGCTAGTTGGGATCCTTTTTTACAGCAACTGCTGCAAATGTCCAAGAAAATTGGTTCTTGTTGGATTGAATTTTTCAGTCTTTGTCAAAATGGCTTTTGGGTATCTTGATCAGAAATTGGCATTTTTTGTATTTTATTCTATTTATTGGAGCTTTAATAGCTCTAATTTTAACAAGGTAAAAAAAAAAAAAAGTTGTATCAGGTAAGAATTTGCTTCATTGCCAAGGCAGAAGTACCTTTATCAAAGCTGCCTCAATGTTGAATGATTTATTTCTTTGCCCACTATCACTAGCTTGTATATGCATGTAGTATCTACAGCTTTCCCTTAACACTTGTTTTTTCAACCATTACTCTATGAATAAGAAAATACATGTATGTTACATATACATATTCCTGAGCTTTGCTATACAACTAAGTATACATATGTACATATACTGGTCCCTGTGGATTGTCTTCCAACTCTGTTCTGCATATATATCCATAAAGTAAAGGAATGGAAGATATAGTTTAGAGGTATACAGTCATAGTGTGTCATAACCTCATTTTTAATATTTTAGGTGCTGTCATTTCATTGAATATAATATTTAAGATTTCATATGTGAGCAAAAATGGAAGTGGAAACAAAAATTTTACCTTGTATAGCAAAACATCTTATTTTATGACTAATTGAATGAAACTCTTCAATAACAGAAGAAGTAATGTTCATCAGTAAAAGAGCTCATTGAGACACACTTATAGTTGTTTTTTCAGACATACTTGGCTGTGCATTAAAAAACTAGACTCATTTAGCTGTAAAACAACCCCTCTGTTTTTAATTCTGTAACAGCACTCTTTATTTTTTTAGCTTACTACACTCTTAAGCTTTATTTCATAGACCGTATGGATATTAGCTGTATGTCTGTAAATATATATGTGAGTGTATACATTTTTGTTTTTACTAGTATGAAGTACTACTCTGTGTACAAGATCATGATGATCCAGCTATTGATGTGTGCAAAAAGCTCCTTGGCAAATACCCAAATGTTGATGCTAGACTGTTTATAGGTAAGCAGTGCAACTTGAAGGTGGGACTCTGACTTGTAACATGATAGGTCTTCATCTCCATATGGAGTACTCTGCATGGAGTTGTAGACTCCATATGTATATGGACTTAAATAAATAGTTGTCTTGTTCAGCCCATGTTGCTTCTGTAGCTTAATCACCATTTTGCAGTAAAAAGTAAGTTTGTAGTCAGTCTGTGACAAAAGTCCAAGAAAACTTAAGAAGGAATGGTTTGGGTAACCCCCTGCAATTTTCTCCTAATTCCAAAACAACAGTTTAAATCCTGTCTTTGCACTGAACTAAATGTGCAGGAAGTGACTCAGAGTTGTGGCTGTATTTGAGCTTGAGGTCCTGCAGCAATCCTTTTTAATCTGCTTAGGCTGTGTGGCTCTTTCTTCACTTTGTATTTGAATTAGCGGAGAAAAGGGGTATTAGAACAAGGTAGTAAAATGTAATTCTTTTTTTTAATCTGATGTGAATTAAACTTTACCATATCTGTCAGCTGTATGTGAAGGAGTGTGTCTCACTTTATTCTGCTCCTTTTTAATTTTTCTGCTGAAGTTACTATAGAATACAATCTTCATAATCATAGTCTCAAAGAATAAGAAATGAATAATGTTTACCTTACAAGAATGTAGTAATAAGCTTTATAGTTCTACTGCTGTTTTAATTACATTAATCTTGCTACACTGCCATTTTAAGGAAGCATTTGAATATTTTTTCTTTTTATTCTTCCAAGTATAAAATATAGAAGTGAAGATATACGTAAAATATAGACATTTTGTATAAAAGTGGACTTTAAGAATTGGTGGGTAAATATTTACTCTACTTCAGTTCATATATTTAAATATTTTGGATATTGAGTCTCAATTCTAAAAACTCCCCATACATTAATTTTTATGATGTTTGTATTTTTTAGGTGGCAAGAAGGTTGGCATCAACCCCAAGATTAATAACTTAATGCCTGGCTATGAAGTTGCCAAATATGATCTCATATGGATTTGTGATAGTGGAATCAGAGGTAGGTGTGTATATGCTAACTGTTAAACTGTGCTTATTCGCCATAAGCAAGCAGATTTTGGAGACTAATTTAACTGAGATTATAAGTGGAAATTAAAGTTAAAAGTCTGGAAAGAAATGTTTTTGTGAAATAAAAGATTAGCCTCTAGTTAGAGGAGAAAATACCTTTAAAACTACAATTCGGACTGTTTCCATTTTATTTGTTGTTGATCATAATTGTTAATTACTAATTATTTTTGTGAAACCATTTTTATAATATAGGACTCATCAAAGCACATGTACTCTTGATGCTGGTAATAAAATGAGAATCAGTGTCTTGCTGCAGTAGTCTGCTAATGACAGAGTTGCTCCATCAAGTGTCATTTTTTCCTTTGTCACTTAGTAACACCAGACACGCTGACAGATATGGCCAATCAAATGACTGAAAAAGTGGGCTTGGTCCATGGGCTCCCCTATGTTGCAGACAGACAGGGGTTTGCTGCTACCCTTGAACAGGTGAGTGCAGTGTTGTGGGGGGAATCTTGTTTTATTCTTTTTTGCTTACAAAACCTTGCTGCGTGAAAGCTGTAATGTGCCTCTTGTACTTTGTGAGTGACGAAATGGTTATTTTCTATCACATTCCAACTCAGGGTAACTAGGGCAATTTCTAAGTGCTTCAAAATTCCTCTGTGGTGCTCTGTCTGTTGATTCAATATTTAGGTTTACAATAAGAGCAGTAAAGATTACAAGATACACATTTTGGAGTTTATATTTAAATTTATTAAAAAACTGAAGAATTGAACTTGATGAATGCTTTCTAGTGCTTAGTCAGAAAGGACTAATTAATTTTATTTGGATATCTGAAAAAGCACACAAAAATGGCCATGACAAGTCTAAGGGAAGTCTAGCTCACACAGTATCTTACTTCCAGCAGGATTTACAAGCAGTGTCTTTATGGAAAGTAGAATAAAAGCAAGGCTTATATCCTATTTTCCTGTAATACTGCCTCAATGTTCTGTAATTTTCAGCTGAGAGACTACCTGAGCAGGAGTCAGACTTGTATGTTTACTAATCCTTAATATAAAAGCATTTTAGTAAGAACAGATTTCTTAAATGAACTTTTCCATTATTTTTTTGAGTCCATATGAATTTTTAATATGTAATTTTCTATACCAGGAAGTTGCATAGACCTATTTGTTACAGGATGTATATCTGTTTATTCTGACCCTTGTTCTGTAGTGCTATTTCATGTCTCATAATAATTGTATTGTGAAAGAGAAAGTGAAAGTTTGATTCGTATCCATCATCTTCATATTACTCATTCTGTTCTATTCTTCCATGTCCTCTTTCTCAGTAAGTTCTCTTTGGTAGAATGAAGAGTTTGAGTTTGCTTTTTTGTTCCTTGTGTCTCAAGGCATGTAATCTAATAAATTTTTATTTGGAGCTGGCCTGTATAAAGCATTTTGGCCCAAAGCTAACTGGTAGGGGGGTGGAAAAGAGAAATGTGAGAGATGAAAGTGGTGAAATTCAGTACTCTATCATTGCTCTAAGTGAGAGATGGTTTTTGCTGATTTTTTTCTTCCTTTTTTCTTTTTTTTTAAATGGTACAAAGTCTGAATTTTTTCTTACGAGAGAAAAGCAGAGGTCTGTAGCACAAATTTCCTAGTACTGCTACTTGTTAAAGCAAGAATTACAACTCCTGCTCCTGTATTCCTGGAAGAGCTTTTTGCCTGCTGATCCAGGGTACTGCAAGATGAGCACACCTTTTCTTGAATGAGTTACTTTACCAGTGTGAAGGCAGTCTACACTAAGTAATAATGAGAGGCACTAGCACTCATTCCCTCTGTTTTGTAGGTCATTCCTAGTCTTCAGGTACTGAATCTTGTAAGAAGTTTTTCTCACAGTCTGAATTTTTTCTGCATTGTTTTTGTTTGCAAGTGTGCTAAATAAACAAATTTCCCATGCTTCCATAGAATCATATAGTAAGTTTCTACGAACATGTATGCAGGAATGCAGTTAATTTTCACCTGTCTGTCAGTTATCACCACATAATACATTAATCTTAGTGATTAGTCGGTTACTTAATGGATTTTTAATACATATATTCCCTGAGAAAAACTTCAGTAAGTTAGAAATTAAATGCAAAATGAAGTGCAGTAGTTTGTCATGAGAATTTAAAACCTGCTTATAGATTTGCAAAAATACAGCCAATATCACCAATAGATTTCTCAGATCTGGGGATACACTAGGTTTTCTAAAATGGTACTAAAGGTCTTTCCAAATACACCATTGTAATTGGCCACACCTAGTGTATTTTACCCTCCTTATGTTTCCAGAGGAAAAAGTTGTCATTGTAATACTTAAATACAGAGTTTTAAATGCCTTTTGTTCTTTTCACAGGTCTATTTTGGTACTTCACATCCAAGGTCATATATTTCAGCCAACTTAACTGGCTTTAAGTGTGTAACAGGAATGTCATGCTTGATGAGGAAGGATGTTTTGGACCAGGCTGGAGGACTGATAGCTTTTGCACAGTATATTGCTGAAGATTACTTTATGGCCAAAGCGATAGCTGACCGGTAAGATGACTCTGAAATAAGCTTATTGCTTTAGGTGTAGTTTAAATCTTTCTTTTTGTTTGCTTTTTGGGTTTTTTTTAAACACACAGCACATACTGTAAGTATTGATGTTCATATCAGCTTCACATATGTATAGCAAGCATATTAATGACATGTGCTTTGTCCTGTCAGTGTAAGGCTTTTAGCAATAATTAAGCCATATCATTGTCAATTCCTTTCGAATAAAGTTTCAGAACTTGGTTTAAGTTCTGAGTTTAAGTTCTTGGTTTAAGTTGTTTTTTTTTTTTTTTTCCAAAGAAGAGTATATGGTTTTGGTTTTTTTTGTCTACACCCATTGTAATAATAGGGCACACATGCCAAAGAAACTTCTCAAGCCTAATAAAATTGTGGCTTTTATCTAGTTGGTTTTTGCATCTATTTACACATTTTTATTATAACAAATTCCTTTTTCAGGGGCTGGAAATTTGCAATGGCCACGCAAGTTGCAATGCAAAACTCTGGTTCATATTCTATTTCTCAGTTTCAGTCCAGAATGATCAGGTAAGATTTTGATCTTTATTTCCTCTCCCACCCATCCCTGCTCCCTTCTTTTGGTGGGGACAGCCTCATGAGAGGAAATACGTTTTCCAAGGGAATTTGATCTAATGCCCAGTGTGCTAAGGTTCAGTGCACAGCTTGATGCATGCTTCTTCATTGGTGCTGGGGGAGAGGTGCTGACTTTCCACAGAGGAATGACTGTTACAAGTATTAAGAAAAATTAACACACCCTTGTCCTTAGTACCTTTTAAATGCTATCCATAGCATCTTTTAAAAGGAGGTTTTTTGCAGTATTTTATTTGGAGGTGTTAATTAAATCAGACTAGTATTTTAGAAAATACCGTGATGGCCTATTTGGTGAGGCAGGGGAGGAGGAGTTAATGAATAATGCAAAGTCAAAACTGATTTGTTTTTCTTTTCTAGGTGGGCCAAACTACGAATTAATATGTTGCCTGCCACAATAATTTGTGAGCCAATCTCAGAGTGCTTTGTTGCCAGTTTAGTTATTGGATGGGCAGCTCATCATGTGTTTAGATGGGATATAATGGTATTTTTCATGTGTCACTGCTTGGCATGGTTTATATTTGACTACATTCAACTAAAAGGTGTTCAGGTATGTAATTTTTTTTTTCCAGGAGGTTACTAAAATTACTTATTGCCATTAATTTCAGCAAAAAGCTAAGCTTAATTACAACCATAAATAACTCTATTGACATGCAGGAAATAGCAGATCTAATCCTGTTACTTCTCAGTCTTCTAGCTTCAGTTACAGTATCATAAAAAGGAGGAAGTAGTTTTAATTTTTGTATTCTACAAAATACAATGTTGTAATTTTGTATTCTACAAAATTCTGCTCTTTCCTCTGACTAGGCTCTGAAAGTTTGTGTCCCCTTAATTAATATTCATGTTCCAAATCTGCTCCACAAGGGCATGTGCAGAAATTTTAAGCTCTTTTGACAGTACAAGACCAGAAGCTTTGTGGGATTTAATTTTTTTGGGGGAGAGGAGGTATTATTTTACTTTATTTTAGTTGTCACTTTATCTTATATTTGTTGAGGTGTATGTCTACTCATACACACACATTTTTCAATTCATTTTGTTAATAATGGATAAGGAGAAAGGCCTTATAAAACTTTTAACATAGAAAGATGCCACAAATGTGAACAGCATTTGTTATTCTAATGCTACAGAAAATATTTAATATGGGTAATTGTATCTTGAACAAGAAAATATTCTTGGGTTTTAATGAAGGATGCTATTGATACATAAATCTGCCTAGTAAGCTTTATAAAACATTATTAAAAGGTTTTAAGTTACTTTAAAATTTCACTTGAATTATCAGTATGATTAAATACCTTTCTTTTTATTGTTTCTAGGGTGGTGCTCTGTGTTTTTCAAAACTTGATTATGCAGTAGCTTGGTTCATCAGAGAATCCATGACAATTTATATTTTCCTATCTGCTTTGTGGGACCCCACCATTAGCTGGAGGACAGGGCGCTACAGGTTACGTTGTGGAGGCACTGCAGAAGAAATTATTGATGTATAGCCACACATTTGTAGCTGTGAATGTCAAAAAGTGAAGGGGGAAAGAAAAGTATTATAAGTTGTTTATATACTTCCAAGAAGATCTACCTTCAGTAGTTTTATTACTTGTATGTTTGGTATCTGTTCTTCAATTTATTTTTGCATGGCACTTGCATCTGTGAAAATACATCTGTAGTCTTGGCCAAATGGTACCTTCCTTCTATGTAGAAATAAAAATAGGGAGAATTGGTCCTGACATCTGCTTTCTATTTAAATGCTCTGCAGTAGACTTTTTTTAAAAAAATATCCTCTGGGATATGAACAGCTTCTTACTCCTTGGTGTGCTAGGCTAGCAAAACTGGGGTTCACATAGCTATTTTCCAGCTGGATTGCACAAGACTGTACCTAGTAAAATCACAGAGATACAGCTGATTTTTGTTTTATCCCACTAAATTGAGCTAGTAATGGGACCTTAGGAAAGAAGCTCTGAAATGTTTTATGCCTACCTCTTATAGTTGCTGCAGAACAATATGAATAGAAAGACTAAACTGCTTTGCAAAAACAAACTAAAGCAAATCTGTAGTCTTGTGTTTATATGTATATAGGGAATATTTTAATCATTGCAGTAACCAAAAGTGGACTGAGTTGGATAAGAATGAGTTGGAAGGATTTACTGGTCAAGCATGTATTATGGGCATCTTTTGGCCAAGTCTGATCTGGTTCTGTCTCTTGAACCTTGTTAAGCACTGTGCTGTAACTAGCCAAGGTGATCCCCTCAGTACTTCCATCCTTTTTTAAGGGGTGTTTGTTTTTCTGTGTGAGTGAATGCTTTCATGGTGGGGGGAGGGTGTTGGGGGTGTGTGTGGTACATAGTAGGGAGCAGAAATACATTTCAGAAACATTTCACACATGAGCTATTTTCTTACACAATGTCTTAAGAATGTAATTTCATGATGCAGGTATTTAATATCTTTGTAAAGTGAACATACATACCTATACTAGTCATAATTAAGTATTCAATTGCAGTAGATATTGTGAATATATTAAAGGGCCAGGTGAGTTTGCTGTTACTGATTAAAACTGTAGTCTTAATTTAGATATCAAACTAAGTTTACTCTTGGCTGTTTGCCTGTTAGTCTAGCCTTTAAATTGGACTTCTGTATTCCAGTGGTATGACTAAAAGGACTAGATTATAATGCATGCCATGGTTTTCCTCTCTCTGTTCCCTGTAACTTGGTTTTCAACCTCATTGTGATATTTCCTAATTTGTGGTGAACTGGACTTGTTTTCTTTGAACATTTTTTATTTAAAAAAAAAAAACATAGCAAAGCTAGAGAAGACTGTTGCATAAGCCTTTTGTTTTCATAATTGCATTTATGCTGCTTTACTTTCCTTCATATGGAATAGCATATTGTCACCATGAAAGTGAACTGCTAATTACAAGGTTATATCAACAAAGCAGCTAAAAGTTGGATTATTATTAGTTGGATGATGTGTAGCATATTAGCAATAATCACATGTATTTATAAAAAATGGACTTTTAACCTTACTGAGCCAATCCCTTACTCATCATATGCTACACAAGTGTAATGTGTAGGTATTTGTTGTAAAACATACTCTGGGCCAAGATGCTTCATCCGCATTAATAACTCTTTGCCTTATGGTAACATGGAACTTTTTTAATGGGCATTTCTGTATGAACAAAGGCTTGTGATGCATGCTTCATACTTTTCATGTGAATCAGGAAGAAGCATTATTCCTGAGGAGAGATTTACACTGAAACCCAGTCTAGTTGTGACCCACAAAAACATTCTTTTTTTAATATTGTTTTTGACATAGTTGAATTTCACTGACAATGTTTGTATCTTCATTTGTTTCATGAAGTTTGATGCCATTCATTGCACTGCTGAAGTGAAGCTTAGCTTGCTACTTGCTTTATGCTGATTTCTATGCAGGCAATGGAACAGAACCAAAAAAAAAGGCTGAACAGACTTCCGTTTAAAAAACTAGGTGGGGATAATTGTTTAACAGGTGCTTTGGTATTTGTAAAGCCATCTTTGGCTGTGAAAAATAAAGCTTCACTTAAGCAAATGGTTTCATTTGGGTGTTGTTTGGTTGATGATGAAATGGAAACCAACAGTGTCAAATGTTGTAGACAATGCTGCAACAGAACTTTTAAAAGTTATCAACAGCTTATGTAAAAGTTATGTTGATTTACAGCTGTGTAGAATACACTTTGTTTATTTAAAATAATTGTATTGTTTTTCCTTTATTTAAAAATAAATTTTGAATACAATCTATATGGAGTACTTTTTTTCCTTTCTTCCATGTTGTAATGTGACAGATTTAAGTATTTATGGCAGTTTTGTTAGATTATATTTCTAATTAATCTTCACAGCAGTAAAGGGGTGTGCCTTTAAAGTCTTTTTACAACTACACCATCTCTTTTGGATTTTATATTGGATTGAAATTAACTCAAATGTGCTGAACTGATTTTGAGTTGTTCTTAATTTTTTAGAGTAGCTTCAGTGTACAAAAATTTTGCAAGTGAACAGCATAGTTCCATATCTATTCTAACTAGCTTAGATTCAGATTTTAGAGGTGATAGCTGTTGCCACAGAACATGTTGACATTGAGAAATAATGTTGATCCTTTGTTTTCAGGTACACTAACTCGGAAGCACTCTGAACTTGCTCTGCCATCTAATTTGGTTTTTTTTGTCTCTTCCCTACCATTTATGAACATCATGTGAAACTTAGTAAGAGTCTGTGTTTATGGAAGGGTTGTTGGAATCCTGCATGCATGGTGTAAACAAACACTGCTGGAATCACTTGAAAACTATTTATAGAAACTTAAATGTTCCCGAGTGTATTTTGTGCTCAGTACATTTGCAGCCACAAAGCACAATACTTAAATCCTCTTCCCTCAGTGATTTCATTACTGTCATGCCTACTGTTAAAATAATGTTGTTGTTTTCTGTACTTTCAGTTGAAGTCTTTCTCCCTTGAATTCCTTTTGCCACTCTCCTGTTTCCTGCTGAATGCTGGCTACCTACATTTCCTCTCAAGTCTGTTTTGACAGCTGGAAAAGCTTGTCTCTAACCACCTGTTTTCACAAATCACTTCTGGAAGCTGTTTCACTCATCTTAAAAGCTTTTAATCCTCACACCTAATTTCTGGTCATCTAAATTTAGGGTGGGTTTGAGCTCCAGCTTTTCTTGAATTCAACTGGTTTCCCAACAGCACTGATACTGATGATAGCTGTTGAGGCTGAGGAAGGCTAAAATTTAATATAGCAATAGATACACTTTTAATAGCGTTTTAATAGTTATACAAAAAGATTTCTGCTTTTATAGTGTCTATGCTTGCATAAATAACACTTAGAAGAGAGGAATGGCACTGTATAGAATAGCAATAATTTCAAATTTAGTCCATTTTTTGGGTCTGAGAATGTTAGTTTTGAACTAATGATCAGATTATTCTGAATAGTTTACTACTTGGATATTCAGAGTGAATGCACAGGTTTACATAAGGATTTTTCTTATCTCCTAAACTAAAATCTGTGTCAAAGGTGGTACTTAGTGTTATAATGCAGTTATCTGGGCAGATGAGAATTTCCCTCCTCAAAGTCATCTCTGCTTTTATGTTGGTTTTGGAGACTATATGAAAGATTCTTATGTTAGTGTTGTAAAAATGCACTGTAATTGAAATCAGGGTCCTGGGATGTGCTTTAACAAAAAAAAAAAATCATTAAAAAAACCCAACCAAAAACACAACAGACAAACAAGAAGCTTCCACAAATAAAACCAAACCTAAAACCACCACAACCAAGGAAACCACCAACCACAGAGCCAAACCCTGCTGACTTTGTGCATCCTGTTGATTCTGAGCCTTTAGAGTTGGACTGCTTAAAAGATTGTTAGCTGTGCTGCACTGCACAAACCAATTTCAATTGCCAGCTATCGCACAATTGAGAATAAATGATAATTCTTATGGTTAAATGCACCACATTCTGCTTTTGTTTATTTGGCAGGTCCCTAAATGTTTCTTTGTAGCAGTTTCTAAGGACAGGTGCCCGTGTTTTCAATTTTAAGTCTTACCTGTCATCCATGTCCAGTTTTCCTTACAAATCCAGCATTAAGTGCAGCATACCAACCACTCCTGTGGATCCTAAGGCTTTGCTGATGTTCAGCTATAACCTTGCAAGGTTGTGACCAGTGGGCTTCCTTTTCAATGGCAGTTCTAGGTTAGTGTCCTGTAAAAGTTCTAACTATGCTGAAGCCCTGCAGGGTCTACCTGAAAGGATAAGTGTCTAACAACCCTTTTAAGTGGAAGATGTGTGTGCTGCCCATCTTTACGCTTAGCCGAGGTTAAAATAACTAGCCAGCGTAATCCTGTAACCTAAGAGACTGCAAAAAGCAAAGTATTTTCAATGCTTTCCAACACAGCATTTGGAATGCTTTATTTCTTGAATTCTCATCAGATCAAGAGTGAACTTCTGCTTATGTGTGGTTTGTGCTTCTGGGGAGAATTTTTTTTTTTTTTTTTATGAGCTGAATCAGATCTAATGATTTTTCCCTTATTGTTGGTGTGACTGCAGAGGCTCAATTAGGAAATGCAGACCAGGGAGCCCTGCACTAGAAGTTTATGGATTGCTGCTTCTTTCTGTCTCATCCCTCCACACATTCCCCCAACAGTTTTTTTCCCAGTTTCAGACAGGAAGGAGGGGCCTCAGCCAAAAGCCCAAGTGCCAGCTGGAATTAACAGCCATATTATATGTAGCCAGTTTGTGGGTGAATGGGAGAGGTCAGGCTCATATCCCTGTGCAGGAAGCCAGTAAATTCACAGGGAGCACAAAGCAGGAGCTGTCAAAAAAATCTCTTCACTGGGCTTTGACATGAAGTGAGTTATTATTCTTGACTTTGTCTTTGCATCCTCTGGGCCTGTGTTAAACTTAGATCTGCTCACAGGGTGGAAGTGAGCTCAAGCCAATTTAAAGCTCTGCTAGCCCTCCCCCTGCCTTTACTGTATGATGAAGTGCTTTTCTTCTTTCAAGCCTTGCCTGATGCCTGGAAGAGTGTATTTCTATATGTTGAATGGTAACTTATTTTTGGTGGCAATAACTTCACCTTTTCTGTGATACAGAACGCTGGAAGAGGTGATAAGACAAACACAGGCCTGTAAATTACATATGTAAAATGCAGTAAGACATTCAAAAGTGACTCCCTAACCCTATAGAAATGAGAAAATAGAAACTATGAAGCCTTTGGGGGAATCTGTACATACAATTTTTGTTTTTCTATTGCATGTATACACACTACATACATAAAGGTATAGGTGCATGTATTTTTATGTATGAACTTTATATATAGATATATATGTACTAATGCCAAAATAAAACCTTGTAAGAAGTCTTGAATTTGACAAACGTATTCTTTCTGTAACTGGACCATGCAGGTAAATTAATGATTCGCTCGTATAAAAGGCCAGCAACACAAAGTTAAATAAATCATGAGCCACTGGGTCTAATATCCAGTTCCATTTCATGTCTCAGTAAGCAGACAGAGGAAAGCTCAAAACCTGTAATTGTCTTCCTGGACTTTTTACTTATAAGCCTGAACAATGTTTTATCCATCTAGACTTTGATATCTTCCTCTAAGAATTCAGAAACTCTGCTTCCTTAGCTGGCAGCCCCCCAAATCTGAGCAAGGCAAGACCCATATTTTTGTCACTTGCCTCCTTTCTGTTCAGTTTTATTGGCTTCTGTTCCTCCCTTTTGGGGCAGCTATTGTTCCTGAGGGTCTTTATAAAAAGAGTTTTCCCAAGGAGGGAAACGTGGGAAGGAGAAATAACAGCAATGAGAGGTGGAACTGGTGAATGCAGTGTTAAATTTGTTTGTGACTAATGCTCCAGAATGAAGTATGGGCGAATCTGGCCACATTTAGAACATACTAGGTAACAAGGAAGAATAAAAGAGGTGAAACTTTAGAAAGATTCTTTAAATTTTAAGAGTTCTTGCTCAGAGAGAGGCTGGAAACCTCTGAAACATTCCTGAAGGCTAGATATCTAGAATAAGTCTCTTTCCATGAATTTTATGGGGCTTTCAGTGTGATCTGTTTAAGGCTAATGTTGTATGGCTTGAAAAGGAGGAAAGCATTTCAGCAGGGATTGCAGTTCATTCTGCAAGACAGGGCAACTTAGACCTGTTGTCTCTGGATTACAAACCTCTCAAAGGCTGCTTTATTTTGGCTTCCCATGTCTTGAGACATTCAGCTTGCCCTCCTGCAGATGATTTGCAGGGAGGATGGGAACAACTTGTCACTGTTGGGCCATTGGCTGAGCAGGGAGGGAGCTCCAGCTGGAGCAGGCAGGTTTGGACTTTCCCCATGTTTGGGTGTCGCAATCTTTGCTGCAGTGTTGTTATGGCCTCTCTGCTGGGGCTCTTCTCCTTTCTCTGCAGCACAGTCCTTCCTTTCTTCTCAGGGGCTCCTCCTGGGCTCTCGACCCACCCCTATTTATCTCAGTTACCTTCACGAGCCACAGCTGCTGCCCAACTAAGGACCCTGCAGCTGCAGCTCGTTTGGAGCAACTCAGAACCATACAGGTCTTACAATACAACATGTATTCAGGCCCCCACATTTCCCCCCTTTTCTTTTAACAATTATACGATTACAATACACATACAGTTCCAGCTCTCAGGCTGTCACAGCTCTCGGCTGTCTTATCTTCTATCATAGTCCCAGCTCTCTGGCTGATACTCCAAAGTCCCAGCTCTCAGGCTGATATTCCAAAGTCCCAGCTCTCAGGCTGCCACAGCTCTCGGCTGTCCGGGGGATTCCATACCTTCTCTCTCTCGATGTTTGGCTGCATGTTCGTCTTCACACGGGGTCACCAGTTGTCGCAATCTTTGCTGCAGTCCCAGCTCTCAGGCTCTTCTCCTTTCTCTGCAGCACAGTCCTGTCTCTCTTCTCAGGGGCTCCTCCTGGGCTCTTGACCCACCCCTATTTATCTCAGTTGCCTTCACGAGCTACAGCTACTGCCCAACTAAGGACCCTGCAGCTGCAGCTCATTTAGAGTAACTTGGAACCACATAGGTCTTACAATACAACATATATTCAGGCCCCCACATTTGGGAATATCTGCAGCCACTGACTTTATTTGAGATGAAAATGTTAACTCCATGGTGTGGTGTGACTGTACCATGAAGGGTCTCTGCTGATGCTGTGGGACTGGGGTGTCCAAAAGCAGACTGCCTGTCTAGTAGGGAGAAGGCAGATGTTGGAAGGAGTGTAGCTTTGTGAGTACTACACTGGTGGTGGTATGAACTAGGACCCCTCTTACTAGAGCTTAAAATCTCTATTTAAGCTGAATGTTCAGGCAATGTGGTTCAGGCATCCTCCCGCAGTGATAAACGCACTGGTGAAGGTGAAGCGTGTCTAGTCTATGTGCAGACTGACACAAACAATGATCTCATCAGTGCGTCAGCAGCACGCTAGCTCTGCTGGGACACAACAGTCACATTTGGCATTCATATTTTTGTGTGTGTACATAAAAACAGTCTTTCTGCAGCCAGAATATAACTGCATAATATTTTCGTGCTTTGCCTGTCAAACAGATTGCTTTTGTATGCAACAGGTGATGACTAAAGAGATTATTTCATTTAGTTTAAAAACATAGCTGAAACGAACATCAGAAGTAAAATTTGGCATTTCCAGCTCTCTGTCCAATGATTAAAAGAGAATCTGGTGCAGTTTTGCCTCAGGCAGAATGTTACTGTCAGTGAACAGTGGAGTCATTCTTTATGAACAAATAAAGTCATAAACCAAGTCTGTGCAGCAGGAAGGACTGCACTTGTCTGTACAGACTGTCTCAAGGCTGGTTTTCGTGGCGTCACAGCAAAGTAGCCAGCTTTACTTTCCTTGACTTAGGCCAGGAAGCCATGTACTCCATTGGGTTTTCAATGTCAAAATGCTACAAGTATCCAGAGGAAATTGCCCTTCAAGTCCTTCAAATGGGTGGTGATAGCAGATTTGCAGGATCACAGAAGCCAGGATTCTAGTCACAAAATTATGCTGTTTTGCATTGCATGAGTAAGGTAGCATTTCCTGCTGTTGTTTCAAGCCTAAACACAGATTATATCCTAAGGAAAGTATCTTAGGGAATAAAGGAGTCCTTTTTACTAAAGATTGTTTCCTCCTCCAAAATCCAGTAGAATTCCCTCTAAAAAACTCCATGGACTTTGTCTGATTTATAACTCCCAACATCGTGGGGTCTTTTTCCCCTTGTAGGCTGTGAAATGTTTTGAGTTTCTCAGTCCCCAGGAAGCTGATATTGTCATAAATAGGCCAGACACAGTTTTCTTCAGTTTTCTAAGTGGGAGATGGCAAGTGTCTGAAGGGACAGAAGCTCTACCATTTCAGTGCTCTGCTGCCTTCATCTGGTTTGCACTGCAGCCACTTCTGATCTCCGCTGCACCTGTGGGAGCCATTTGCTCCCACTGCAATACTGCAATCAGTGGATAAATCTGTTTCCTCCTGTCAAGGGAATTTTACCATCTCCTTCCTGCTGCTAGCAAAGTGTGAAAATCAGAGAGCACTAAAGGGCATACTGAGTTCCAGGCTGGAGAGCCTTGTCTCCATGTACAACAGTGTGCAGATGCTGTAAGTCTGATACACTGATGCTTGGCAGTTGGTTTTTGGGAACTGGTTCCTGCCAAGGTGGTAATAAAAGGAGGGGGGAAATGGTATTTGCTTAGCATTTATTTAGAGAAAAAGACATTGTTTGAAAAGTCTTGCTGTAGTATTCCCATAAAAAAAACCAGTCCTTGCTACACGTCTCCTAAGCCTTGTTTCCAGTTTCTGGGATGTTCTCCATACTTAGCTGAAACCTGTTGTTTTGTAGGGAGAAAGGTGCATCACTACCCACTTGAGTTTGATCAGATCAACACAAATGTCCATTTTCCTTTATATGCCCAGCTGATAGATCCTTAAGGATTTTTTCCCTGTATGATATGTTTAAGTCCTTTTGTGATGAGCTCACTTTGTTTAGTTACTATCTCTGTGTCCTCTAGAAGTACTCTACAGATATCCACAAGTGCGCAGGCAACAAATCAGAAGAAAACTCTAAGAAAACTTCATGTGACAAAGAAATTTCTGCCTCCAGCCAGAGGGTGTCTGTGTTACCACAAGGATCTCCTCAGTAAAAATGGGTATTGGATTTTCAGTAGAAGATGGGTAATCACTGCTGCTTCAAACAGCACCAAACAGCCCACCAAAAGCCTTCTTGCAGCACAGGAACTTCTTGCCCCCTGATCCATTCAAGACTGGATGTGTGAGCTGGTTGCTTAGGACTGGGTCCCGGTGGATTTTGAGCATGCAGACAAAAACTCTCTGGCCATACTGTGCATTCACTCTCACAGCAAAAGTGTTTCAGAAAGTACAAAAGCAATATCCTGTGTTTCAGTTTGGGCCCACTGTCTCTAATCCTGGCACTGTGCACCACTGAAAAAAGTCTGTCTCCTTCTCCTTCACCCTCATCAGGTACTTGTACATGCAGATAAAATGCTCTTGAGCTTTCTCTTCTCCACACTGAGCAGTCCTAGCTCTCTCAGCTTCTCCTCATTTGTCAGATTCTTCACCTCCTTCATTGTGCTTGTGGCATTCCCATGTTCTTGCTTGAGTTGCGACCTCACCAGTGCCAAGTATTGGGAAGGATCCCACTCCTCAACCAGCTCTCATCGCTCCTTTCTGTGCACCCCCAGACACCATTTGCCTTCTCTGTGGAAAGGGCACGCTGCTGGCTAGAGTTCAGCTTGGTGTCCAGCAGACCTTCATTTCCTTTTCTGCCAAGCTGCTTTCCAGACTGTCAGCCCCCAGGCTCTGGCTGCTCCCTTCTGGGTTCAGGATTTTAAACTCCTCCTTGCTGAACTTCATGATGTTCCTGTTGGGCCATTTCTCCAGCCAGACCAGGTCCATCTAGATGACAGCATGACCTCCTGGCTGTCACATGTACATCAACATGATGTGAAAAGGGAGCATGAATCTGAAGTTATTTTACTTCAGTATAAATATGGAAAAAAAATCTATTAGTCTAAACCAAAAGCAAAATATATCCTTCTTGGTCTGAAACAGAAACAATGCAAATGGATTACTGATGGTAATCACTGGCTGTAACTACTGGCTGCATCACTAATTCCTGAAATAACTGAGTGAAAAAGATAATAAATGGGTTTTGTTAATCCTTGATATATCCAAGCAGAGACTCTGAGTTATGAGTCATCTTGTCTGGGTGAGGGAATCGACATCTTGTCCTTCACAATAACAATTCCTCTTTGCCTCCAGTCTCTTGGCTAGGTTTCCCCTTCACCTGGCCAATGTTTCCAGGGCCAGCATCTTACTTCCAGGTTTCCTATTGCTGTTTTCTCTCTCTCTAGGTTTGCTCTCTCTGCTTTTCCTTCCTATTTCTTCTCTCCCAGCCAAGTACAGGCACAGGTTGCCACTCCCTCTCCAACCACATATCCATGGGATTGGGGTGCCTGTCCTCATCTCTGGGCCTCTCTTGTGCTTATGTGCCGAAGATCAGTTATACGATCACTTTGAAAAAGTGATGAAGCCAAGTTGGAGGACAAAACAAAGGATTGTCTTCTGTGTTGTGTTTTTGCCTGGCTATCCGGAAACCCAGAGAGATGGTGCAAGGAGACACAGTGTGTCCAGCGTCTGTGTCCCTGAGAAGTGCAGCTCTCCTGGCTTAGACAAACAAACAAGCTGTCTGGCCAGTGGCCATGGGTGCTTGAGCTTGACAAGTCACTGCAAATTGTAAGCCTTGAAGCACATCCTCCACGGCAGAAATATGAGCCTCTGCCACTGTCCAGGCACAGGTACATTGGGCACATGTACATTTGGGGACAGGTACATTGGTACATTGTTACATTGTACGCAGGTATATTGGGTACAGGTATATTTGGGCACAGGTACACTGGGCACAGGTACATTGGGCACAGGTATATTTGGGCACAGGTACATTTGGGCACAGGTACATTGGGCACAGGTACATTGGGCACAGGTACATTTGGGCACAGGTACATTGGGCACGGGTACATTTGGGCACAGGTACATTGGGCACAGGTACATTGGCACAGGTACACGGCACAGGTACATTTGAACACAGGTACATTGGGCACGGGTACACTGGGCACAGGTACATTGGGCACAGTTATATTTGGGCACAGGTACACTGGGCACAGGTACATTGGGCACAGGTATATTTGGGCATAGGTACATTGGGCACAGGTACATTGGCACAGGTATACTGGGCACAGGTACATTTGAACACAGGTATATTTGGGCACAGGTACACTGGGCACAGGTACATTGGGCACAGGTACATTGGGCACAGGTACATTGGCACAGGTACACTGGGCACAGGTACATTTGAACACAGGTATATTTGGGCACAGGTACACTGGGAACAGGTATATTTGGGCACAGGTACACGGCACAGGTACATTGGGCACAGGTATATTTGGGCACAGGTACATTTGGGCACAGGTACACTGGGCACAGGTACATTGGGCACGGGTACATTGGGCACAGGTACACGGCACAGGTACATTGGGCACAGGTACATTGGGCACAGGTATATTGGGCACAGGTACATTTGGGCACAGGTACATTGGGCACAGGTATATTTGGGCACAGGTACATTTGGGCACAGGTACATTGGGCACAGGTACATTGGCACAGGTACACTGGGCAAAGGTACATTTGAACACAGGTATATTTGGGCACAGGTACACTGGGCACAGGCTGAAGAGACCAGATATTACCGAATGCCACTCCATTGTGCTGGCTGTAGGGATAAATAAACCCTCGGCAAGTTCATTTCAGCAAACTAAATCCAGTTGCAAATGAAGGGAAGGAGTCAGGTTTGGGAATTTTGGGGTTGATTTTTCTGTTTGACTATTTGTTTGTTGCTTTAAAGTTGGAAGGCCTCAGTGGAGGGTCTCGTGGCTGGCAGAGGGAAGCAACTGCAGTGATCAACACTAGCATAAGCTGCAGCAGGCTCACAGCCTCAGACAGAAATGCCTTTAATGGCTTAGCACAGATTTCAGTGCACATGCTGGGCTTTGCGTGTTGGGTTAAGTGATTTAGATTTTATGACTGGCCATTAAAGCAGCAGCTTAGTCATAAAATATATTAAGCTGTGGGAATTTGAGTTGTGTATTGGATTAGTTTTAGGTTTAAGCTAGCTAAACAACATTAACCCTGTGCATATTTTGTTTATACACAATATATACACTTTCAAACTAAATATATTTACCTTCATATTAATAATTAGTTTTTATTCTTTAGCAGGGTATATTTTAAATGAATTTAAATAAACATTAGACGTGATTGCTATATCATAGGTTTTGTTTGTAAATAGAAAAAAAAAGAAAATGTGGTCTTGATTAATTTCTTCCCTTTAATTTTATATTATAATATAACATTTTTATGTTAGTAAATGAAAAAATTGTAGATTTCCATGGTTTCCATGAGTGCTGTCTGGGTGTGTTTGTATTCCTTCTTGCTAAAAAGACCTTTTGTTAAAACACAGTATTCTTTCAACTGGGTACCAGTTTTTAGCTTTGATTTTTTCCACCAGGTGATACATCCTATTTCTGAGAAGCTTCAGTATTTATCTGGCAGCTACAGGCTTGGATTCCTCATTGTCTTAATTTGTTCCAGTGGGAAAGAGAAGGAAAGAGTATAAAATGCTGCCATTTTAAAATCTAATATCTTCCATCCTCTTTATTCTGGTTTGCCTGGCATAATGGTGCGTAAGGCAGTGGATGTGTTCTCTTTGTGTCTTGTTTGAATGGCTGTAGTGGTATTTGCAGCAGTGTTACTTGGAATTAGTCTTTTTTCTAGGGTGTCTTCTTTTGCAAATGTGTCCTCTAGACTTACATCACCCTGTGTGTGTACCTTAGACTTGCTCTCTCAGGTTATGTTCCCTGCCCAGGAATGAGCACAACATTTTGTGTCTGTTTGACAAAGAAATGCATATAAAATAACACATGCTGGTGAAGTCAGACAAAGCCTCTGGACATTGCCACAGGAGGAGATGAACAGTTTTTTCTCGAAAACACATCTGTCAAAATCCTACACACCTCCCACGGCACTGTGTTCATGCCCGGGACAAAGGGCAGTGAGAAAACCTTGCTGAGGTATTTGCTGTGTGCCTGAGGAGGTGGCAGCACCCTGCAAGGGCAGGGACAGGCTCGGCACCTTGAGGCTTCAGTGATGTCTGAGTAAATGCTGCGGAGACCCAGAGCCCCTGCTGTGCATGATCCCAAGCCATGAACTTCCTCCTCATCTTCACACTCAGAACCATAACCTGAGCAGACTGAAAGTGAGTGCTTTTAACTCATGCCATGTACTAAGCTGTTTTTCTTCTAGGCTGTTTTTAATATTAATTTTATTCTCAGTATTTAGTCATGATCACCCATGAATCGATATTCAATTGGCTTTTGGACTTAGATGTACTTTGCAAATAGCACTGTTCTCTTGCCTGTTTCTTGCATTGTTTCTCTGGTGGCTGAACAACTCTTGTGATGTAAGCTTTTTGGAAAGCCTGCCCCAGTATCACTGCATGCTGATGTTTTTCTCATTAGCAGCCCTTTCCCCATTCAGCCAAGAGCACAGCCCAGATGCTGTGTATGTGCTTTTGCTCTGCTTTTGGGAAGTAGAGCCTGTGGGACATGTGGTGCCATGGCCACTGCGGTTCTGGGGGCGAGGGAGTTGCTGAGCAGGTGATGGCATATTTTGGGCAGCCCGGGGCAAACAGCCATGCCTCTGGTGTCCTGCTTCCACATTAACTAACTACATGTAAACCTTGAGAAATCTAAAAATGAAAACTCATGGCTACAGATTGTGCAAACCTGTAATCAGTGCCAATTATATTGGGCCAGAGGCAGGTCTGAGGATGCCTTCAGCTGGTTTTATGTTACTCATCCTTCCCAACTTCCTTAGCCAGGAGATGGCTGTCCCAGAGTGTGGTTCCTTCTGCCGCCAACAGACAGCCTTGACTTGGCACCAGGATCAGGTCTCAGCTGGGTAAATAACTCTTTCACTTAGAGGGAATGCAGCTATCTGGACCACTTCTGACTGAGCCAGCATGGATGGAACAACATTACGCACACAGTTAGCTGTGAGCTTCCAGCCAGGAGGCTTCTGTGGGCTGGGGGAAAAAGCTTTAAGGCAAATTCAGAGAAAGACAAGGAGGGTGGATGGAGATGTGAAGGCCCTCTTTTAACTCCTTAAATTGTGTGCTCCTCTTCTCCCTCCTGGGGCTGGGAGGAAGTAATTTGGAATTATATTCTTATGAGTCCTCCTTCAACCCTGCTGGAGTTATCACTGCACAGGGAAGCAGAATAAAGAGGCATCCCTCTCCATCAGCAATGCCACTGAAATCAGGTATAATCCATTTTCCCTCACGGCGCTGCATGGGGTGAGCCCCTGCAGTGGTCCATGAGAGGATTTTGCTGCTCTGCTCTCACGCTGGATGAGGGAGTACAAAGAGGCAGAAGTGGCAGAGTTGGCACAATCACCATGTGCAGCGGGTGCTGCCGGTGCAAGAGGTGCTGCCAGCCCTGTTGGGCCCTTGAGAACAAGTGTCAATGTTGTATAATTAGGAGCTGACCCTGCTGAAGTCTCTTTGCTGCCCAAGAGGTGCCAGTTCAGTACCAGGACCCCCCAGCCTGTGCAGCACCATCACTCTGAGATGCATCACAGGGTGCTGTGTGTCCCTGCAGGGTCCAAGCATCACCTTCAGGATATGTAGGGCAGCCTGCAGGAGGCGTGGGCAACACATGTGAGATGAGTTGTTGCCTAATAATTTTGCTGAATCTGGAGTTCAGGTGGAGCCAACTGTCTTGTATTCACACAGAGGGCAGGACTCTGGTGGGTAAAGGTTGGGAGCAACTAGAATCCTTTAATCAGAGAGTACCCTGTTCCTTATTCTGCCCTATGGCCAGCTCTGATCATCTGGGGACATGAAACAGGGACCTCTGCAGCCTTCATAGCTGCCAGTGGTGCTGCACTGCCCATTTGTGTTGCAGCACACTCCCAAAAACTGGTACCCATTCTCTAGACACCTTGGGGAATGGGCCTCTCCTACCAAGGGGATAAATCTGTTCGTGACTCTCACGAAAGCTCCCTTTACTTTTTCATGCTCTTGGAGCTCAGGTGGGAAAACCCAGCAACCTCTCCTCCCTGCAAATGGTGCTTTGGCACTGCACAGCAGTGCTGGTTTTTCAATTGGCACGTGCTGAATACCACAGAGGTTCGTTTTTCTTGTCCTTTTTTTTGTTTTTTCTTTCCACAAAGGATGAAGGTAATGCAGTTTCAAGAATGTGGGGCTTTCTGAAGCATACTGAACAGAGTTATTATTATTACTGCTTGTAGCAGTAATAAAAGATTTGTCAGTGCTGCCACTTAGGAGAAGCACATGAAAAACATCCTCTGCCCAGCTGCTCTTGTTGTGTACACATTACTCATCCCCTTGCCGTCTGGATAGGAAATAGCAATACTTAGCTTAATCCAACCCACTGCCAGATAACACTGCATCTGTTTTGTGCAAGTCCAGTTCCTCTAAAGCTTAGTATGTCTCCAGAGAAACGGCAAGAACTTGTAATTCCTGATGCTGGAGAGAAGGTTCACACCTCTCTGGAGCTGCTGACCAGCTTGCAGGCTTTCTCAGAGATTTTAGACTTGCTTTTTGGAGGGTGAAAACTGTTCACAAGTGCCAGGAGAAACAGCAAATTATCAGCACCAGGAGAGACAGTGTTCAGTCACAGACGGGATCTCAGGTGTAGCTGTCGAAGCAAATATTTCCCATGTGTGTTATCCCAAGATCTCAATGGGACTGGCACCTGGAGGGCAACACCTCTCATCCCAGGAAATTGCTGATTATCAGAAGAGGGTTAAAGACCAGTGAACTCACATGCACATGAGCAATGTCCCAGAGCCATCTGCACTCACAGATAGCAATGCTGTGAGAGAGACCTTCTGTCAGTGGGCAAACGTGTTGCTGGCCCATCCCTGATTTACCTTCTGAACACTAGCCAAAGGTTCTAGCAATAAGTTCTACAACCCCCACAACAGTCAGCCAGGATGAACAGGTTAATATTTGCTCAATATCAGAGATTTCTACTGTCACTGTTTTAGCTGCAAAGCAAGGCAAATGGCTAAGCTCAGGGCCCCTCCATTGTAAGGCCTGATAAAAGAGTGGAAAGTGAGATCTGAGACTCCAGTATGAAGTAAAATAACTCTCTGACTGATGTAAATTGGTGCAAGTCTTTTGTTGGTTATCACTGTTGCCAGTTGGGTTTTTGTTCCACCAGCTACACTGATTATCTTCACTCTGCTGAAAAGAACAGAAAGGAAAATAAGAGAGAAGAGCAACCATATAGTCTTTCTGAGAAAGGAAGCAGCCTGAACAGGCATATCTTCGGTGCCATTTGTCCTGAAACAGTCCTTGGCCTCTTTCTACCACAGCTTTACTGCGTGATGAGTCATAAGTTAAAGCTTTATGCAAGGAATAAAAGTAGTAAGTGTGTGGAATATGCAGGCATAGAAGCTACCTGCAGAATGATTCCTGAAGCTGAGATAATTTTAGAAGGAAATTGTTTCAAAGAAATATTTCTACTTATGCACTGAAAAAAAAAAAAAAAGAAAAAAAAAAAAGAAAAAAATCCCCAGACTTCTAAATTCTGGAAACTTCTGCATGAAATTAGATCTGCATGAAATCAGTCAAAAAACTTTGGACTGCGGCCCAAAAGGAAACTCTTATAATGCGTAGCAATGGCCTGGGACAGACCTGTGGAACAAGGCCTAACAATTCTGCCTGGTAGAGGGGCCTCTCATTAAAAAAACTTCTTGAGAGAAGTCATGTGCCAAGCCAAAATGTCCCTGGCTGTGGCTGTTCTGTGGGTTTTGTTCAGCATTTACTATCAGAAAAACCTGGGCACGTTGCAAGCAGACCTTGGGACATCTTGTCCTATCTCTTCCACACTCTATGGCAATAGTGACACTGTTGACAGTTTTAGCTGTCACCATGAGAAAACTGGCCCTGGAGTTTGTGCTGCAAATGGTGACAGATGGGTTGCTGTCTCTTGATGGACAAGACCACTTCAGGCAGACACAGCCAGGCTCCATCAAAAAGCCCAGGTTTTGTTTGCAGAAGGGCCTGTGTGGCACCTGATGGGTTGTGTGGGGACAAGCCTGCCTTGGTGCATCAGCACATCTTTGCAAACTGCTCTCATATATTCATATGCCATAGCTTGCTTGCAGGAAAAGGCTACAGAAAAAAAAACCTGTAGGTGACACAGTTTTCTAATGGTGCAACCATTGTAACACTGGTGGCCTGAGAGGCCTTAGTATAGAAATGGAATGCTAGTATTTTTATCCTGCATGTCATTTCATGGTTTTGTGTTTGCTGGTTTGTAGGAGAGGAAATGCTTTTGCTTCCTTGCAGTTTTTCTTCCCGCGATTTCTTCCTGTGAAGTAATGAGCATGCATAAAAATCAATGCAGTAAGTAATTTAGCAAATGTTTTCACTTTAAAAGAGAAACAAAAGCATGTCTATTTTGGAGAGGAATTGGTAAAGCTGCTATTTTCTAGAAGTCCTGAAATTTTCTATTTTCCTCACCTCCCTCCAAAAGTCCAAGTAAAGACAAAGCACGAAAGCAAAACTTTCTGGCCCTGAGGAGTTACAAAAGTGTATCTGGAAATGTCTAGATAGAATTTTGACACAGTGCAGAAAATAAAGTGCAGAAAATTGTATTTCTAGAGATCTTGGAGACAGATCCTGAATCTGCTGGCCAGTGGCTGAGGCTGACCAGTGTGAGGGGTAGGAGTGATATGGGGAGGGTGGATCTTGCAGAATAGGCAAAACCAGTGGGAGAAAGCACTGGCATGGGAAGCACTTCCCACAGTGCAGCTGGCATTGTGCTTTCCCAAGAAGAGGAAGAAGGGCTCCAGCCCTCAAACCCAAGTTGCAAACACCATTGATCCCTTTGACTACCAGCTTCCAGATCTCCTGTCTAGGAGTAATTGTGCTCTTCTGGTAAATGCTGACAAAAGGGCTTGGTTTTGGTTTTGTTTTGGTTTTTTTCTCTACGAGGGTTTCTGAGGCTGTTCAGAGGCCTCTGTGCTGTGGGGCCAGGATGGCTGGAAGTCACTGCTCAGTGGGGCCAGGGCCCAGGGCATGCCCCAAGGCATTAAGGGCACCATGCACAGCAGCTACTGACCCTCCTACACAGAGAGAGTGAGGGCTGTAAGCTTTGGCACCTTTGGCTCATGGCCAGCCTCATACAGAGGCCCAGAGTGTATGACACTACATGTTGGCACATGTTGTCTTGTGGTATGTGCTAGAGGAAGGTAACTAGAACATGCACACTTGTCTTCTTGAACTCCATAATAGTGTGGATCTACTGGGAGTTTATGGTGGTTTCACAGTTTAAATTGAATAAGAATACTAGGACAAATTACAAATTATGTGGTGTTTGGTAATTGCAAATGGGACAAGCTAGCTCTCCCTGGGCTCAGCCTTCAGAGGGTGGTCCTTGCCTATGACCAGTATGTTCTCAAAGTTACTGATTGTGCTGCAGAGAAGTGCCAGGAATGCTTGGAAATACAGCTCCAGGCCCTTTGTCGTCTTTCTGGACTTAGTCTAGTATATCCATGTCTCTCACACAGGAAGCCCAGAAAGAAAAGCTAAAGAATCCATCGAAAGCATGAGACAACTGAGAGAGCAGATGGGATTGGATGTGGCCCTCGGTGCCATGGTTTAGTTGAGATGCTAGGGCTGATCTTAAAAGTCTCTTCCAACCTAATGATTCTGAGATTTTTCTCCTTTCAATTCAGTGAGAGGGATTCAGCTGTGTGAGTTTTTCATTTTCGTTTTAATCTGAATCTCTGCTGAACTCAGCTGAACATTGCATATTTGGAGAGTTTCATTTTCAGTGCACTTCAACAAATTCGTTTGCAAGTAAATGTCAGGTTGTGGTTTCTGTGCTACTCTGCACTGAACTGGTGGTTTTCTGCCGACCAGGCCAGCAGAAAATAAATCAGTGGAAGAAACCTATTGTTCAAGGGCTTCACTTGCCAGATATAGGTCTCTGTCTCTATTAGAAAACCTGGAAGCTTGGTATACAAAAGCAAATTGAAAACCACTACTGTAATGTCAGTCCTTTAATTCCAAACGATGCTGCCAGATCCAAACACCAGCACTCATCCTCAAAATGCAAACCAAAATATCCCTTTGCTTGTCCTCCTCCTGAGCAGAACAGCATTTGGGGGGTGAGGGGACAGGGGCAGGCACCAGAAGCATTCCATAGCTGAGACAGGGTCTGTGCCTTGGTCTTTCTTCACTAGCAATGGGAATAAGACTGAAGAAAAGATGTAGGTGCATGTTTGGTTTGTTGTGTGATGTACTGAAACAAACCTGAAATACAGAAGGTTTTTGGGCTGGAGGAAGTAGCTTAGTATGTGAAAGGAGTAATTTGACTTTTGGTTTGTTGCATTATCTCACTCACAGTGGACAGCACTGTTCATGGATCAAGCCTTCCAAGTCGCTGGCACAGAGCAAACCCAGAGCAAGACAGTGTCTGAGTCGAACCCAGGTGTTTTCCTTCCCCTGCACACTCTGCTCAGACACAGGCTCTCAGTTTTGCAGAGCACCTGTAACACGTGCAGGTGAAATAGAATGCTATTTTTGCAGTGAGCTGCTGCAGCTGCATTGACACAGCTAACAGCCTGGCTGCAGGTGTGAGCCTCTTGTGAAGCACACCCAACAGGGGACACACCTGAGCAGTTGCAGCTAATTTTGTACTTCAAGGGATGAGTTACAAGTCACTTTATTGAAACAGCTTATTTTCTTTTTAAGTGTCATCTGTCTTGCAGAACAGGGCTGCCCAGAGCAACAAGGCTGCCTATCACTACAGCAGCTGCCTTACTGAGATGCACACTAAATGTACTCCTGTGGAAAGCCAAATTCCACACTTTCAGGCTTGGACTCGGCCTGCTTGGGCTAATTCTAATGTATTTGACAGTTTGAGAACTGGAATGTTCTGAATTCAGTGTAAACTGAAGTTTCAACTAATTTTGATTTTGTGGTTTTAAGGAAGTTTTATGTCTGTTTCATAATTTGTCAGTGTGTGAGTTCTGTACTGATATGCTTACATGATTTTTTAAATCACATCTGGTTTTTTTTTATGTGCAGTAACTTGGAATAGAAGGTGGTCTTATATCTTCTGAGATGAGAAGCCAAACGGGAAGCTGAAAATGCAATATCTGATCTCTGAAAGCATGGAACTCACAGGGCTGTAGACATAATCTCCTTGGGGGGAAAAAACCTAAGGAAAAATTTTATCATTTGCAGCTGATGTCTCAATTTGAAATTCTGTCTCTGGGTCCAACATCTAACACGTTCCTCACAAAATTGATTGAGTGGTAGCTAATTTGCAAATTTTGTGATCCTAGATGTCATCTGTTTCCTTTCAGGAAAGTGTTTGTCCTCAGTGCTGCACATTTTGACTTTACATGGTCAGGAATGCATTTGAAGGCAGCTGTAACAATGGTTTAAATGACTGCCCTTTGTCTAATTCAAGAACAACTGGTTTTGTCTAAGCAGAATTTACACAAATTCATTATGTTCTTTTAGAAAATGCCACTTATGTGTTGGATTAGATGTCTCAGACACATTTACAAATTCCCGAATTTATTCCTAAATACACATATTCCCCCCTCCCCCAGTGTAAAAAAACAAACAAAAAATGGAGGCTGACAATGAAGCCAGCTTGGGCTGCATGCTGAATGCCTTTTTCTTGTCTGCATGTACTTTCTGGAGGTGGATGGTCTGCTTTGTGTGCTCTGGAGAGGCAATGCTTCAGTGCCATTTACAACAATCCAGGACCATCCAGGATAGCTGTTTTTAAAACATATAATATGTTTAATGCATAGTTTTAAACTACAGGTTTAAAGCAATGCCATTTGACACTTCAAAAATAATCTTCAGTTCTTGGACTTGCATCAGCATAGAGATGCCTCCGTATACTTATGTACAATAAAAATGTGTGTGGCTTTTAGTCTAGCAAGCATAGTAATTCCCTGAATTCATTCTGTCAGCTAAAGACTGTCATCTGAAGGGTGTACTCGAGTCTTGGCCAGAGAGGGACAACAGCATTCAGCATTTCCTTGCTTCAGTGAGTATTGTGGGAGGTAGTTCAAAGAAGGAAAAAACAAGGACTGTCTCACAAGTGAAAAAGATGAAGTTTGTCCTATTTTTTTCCCTCATGTTCTCTGATATTTTCATAATACTGCGTTTATTCCTGATGTACACAGCACCAGGGATGCAGCCCAGTGATATTCTAGATGACTGTGCTGTGGTCCTGTTGAGTTTATGACTCAGCGTACTCAGTGTTTTCTTTAATTGTTTATATACAGATATTTACTTGATTTTTTAATATATATCTTACATATTAAGAGTTTCAACATGATTTATCCTATAGTTGCAAGAAAATGTGATAGCTCTGTCTGATACTACTTGGAAGGAATTAACTGGAGAGTAAGGTGAAGCGGGTTGCAGAGTGGATCATAAAGTGTAGAGTGGAGAGAGGTTGGTATGTAAAGGGGAATATGGAAAAGGAGCTTGAAATAATGCTACAGGATGTAAGGTTCAGTGAAAATGAAAATGTGCAGCATCCTGAGGCTCTGATGCTGTGGTTTGACTTGGTGTGATGGTCAGTGTAGCTGAACAGCCAGAGAATGGGGGTGGTTGGGGGGGATGGCAGTGTGTGTGTGTGTTTGGTACAAGAACTTAACACTAGGGGTGACTCTGCTGCAGATGCATTGGCTTGCTCGTCTTCAGACTCAAACTGCATGTTGTACTCATTACGTGCTTGGGACAGAAATGTCATAATGTTTGCACAGGCTGCAGTTTTCTTTATTACTACAGCTGGATTGCACAACTGTTCAGATTTGTTTGCTTTGCAGTTTCATTAAACCTTATCTTCACCTTTAAGGTTGTGGTTGAACAATGACTGCTGCTGCTTTAAAGGAATTATTCCCAGAGCTGCCTCCTCTAACCTTTGACATGATCCAGGCAGTGATTGCCATCAGAGCCTTTTGCAGCATGCTGAATGTTCATGTCACTGTAGGCTTTCTTCTGCAATGGCAGAAACTTTGGTCTCCCCTGTGCTGGGGTCTGCCTGCAATTCATGTACTCCTTCATCCTCTGCTGGTTTTACTCTGTAGCCTCCCAAAATATCCTCTGCTGGTGCTTATGTTTGTCTGCTGCTCCTCTGAGGACTCACCTCCAGAACAGAGGCATTGTCTTGGTGACCTTAAGATTCAAACTGTGCGTACTACTCATTACCATAGAAATTTTCTTATATCTTCTGTTGAAAGCCAGTTTTATCTCCACAAGATACTTTCCGTATAAGTCAGTCTGTTCCCTTTTTCCTTGTAAGTGTTGTTAATCTGTCACCTGTTGCTGTTGTGTGAACACCTTCTTTCCACTATTAACCACAGCTAGCAGGGGTTAATATGATTCATGTACAGCTGGCAAAGGTTAATGTCGTTCACAAAGTTGCAAGACTTAGGCCTTATCTGCCTTGCCTGCTATTTATGTGTTGCTGCAATTCAGAGGAAAATCACAGCTGCCTATCAATGGAAAGTTTAGGTCTAATTTCCACCAACTAATCTAGGTCTTTCCAAGATGAGTCACAGACTTTTGAAACTCCCTCACAGTCCCACATAGATTTTTCTGCAATGACTGATTAGTCGCCATCAGTTAATGGAAACCTAGGCATGCTGACCAGGCTTACAGGGTAAATTAGGCCCTGGGTTTTCTGGGCAGAGGATCCTGCACTGTTCTGTGGCTGTCACAGGAGGCAGGTGTGTGCTGAAGAAGAAGCAGGAGAGGCTGAAAGAGGCACAGAGCAATCTTAGGGGTGCATGCATTGTTGGAGGGCAGTCTACCAGAGAGGCCAGGTGATGGTGATTTTTACAGCATGTGCAAAGTTGGGACTCTCTCATGTTTTAAACCTAGACAGCAACTCAGAACCATACAGATACAGCTGATCACTCGCTCTCCCCTGCCCCCTCATTGGGGAGGAGAATTGGAAAGGAAAGTAAAATTCCAATCTAAACCTCACATCACACAGCTTCAGGCCATTCCCTCAGGTCCTGTCACTGTCACCACAGAGAAGAGATCAGAGTCTGCCCTCCCTCTTCCCCTCACAAGGGAGTTGTAACTGCAGTGAGGTCTCCCCTCAGTCTCCTCCAGCCAAGTCACCTCTTCCACTTCTCACACAGCTTCCCTTCCAGAACCTTCACCATCCTTGTGGCCTCCTTTGGACACTCTCTAACAGCTCAATGTGTTTTTTGTGTTGTGGCACCCAGAACTACCCCCAGCACTGGAGGTGAGGCTGCCCCAGAGCAGAGCAGAGCAGGACAATCCCCTCCCTTGCCTGGCTGTGATGCTGTGCCTGATGCACCCCAGGACATGGGGGCCCTCCTGGCTGCCAGGGCACTGCTGGCTCATGTTCAACTTGCCATTGACCAGGACACCCAGGGCCCTTCTAGAACACTGCTCTCCAGCCTCTCCTTTCCCAGGCTCTCTGTACATCCAGGGTTGCCCCATCCCAGGTCAGAACCCAGCACTTACCCTTGCTGAATTTCATACCGTTGGTGCCTGCCCAGCCCTCTCATTGTCAAGGTGTCTCTGCAGGGCCTTCCGGCCCTTGAGGGAGTCAGCTGCTCCTCCCAGTTTTGTATCATCTGAGACCTTACTTAGTAACCCTTCCAGTCCTGTGTCCAAGCCATTTGTGAAGACAAAGAGCACAGAGCTGAGCATGGAGCCCTGTGGAACCCCCAGTGACAGGTCACCAGTCTGGTGCCACCCCGTTCACTGTGACCCCTTCTGCCTGGCCCCTGAACCAGTTGCTCACCCCTGGCATAATGTGTTTATGCAGCCATGTGTTGGACAGTTTGTCCAGAAGCATGCCGTAAGAAACAGCATCAAAGGCTTTACTGAAATCCAGAGAGATTGCATCAGCTGGCTTCCCTTGATCAGCTAGGTGGGTTATCTTATCATGAAAGGAAATCAGGTTTGATAAGCAGCACTTCCTCCTCATAAAGCCATGCTGGCTGTGTCCAGTGACTGTGTTGCTCTTCTTCATTACCTCCCAAAATAATCTTTCTGTAATTTGACTGAACACTGAAATGAGACTGTAGTCTCCAGGGTCGTCCTTCTTGTCCTTCTTGAAAATTTGGACAATGTTCAGATTCCAATCAGCTGGGATCTCTCTGGGTTTCAAAAGCTGTTCAAAAATCACTGAGAGAGGCCTTGCAATGACACCAGCCAGTTCTTTGAGTACTATTGGATGAACCCCATCAGGCACCATGGACTTATAGGGATTCAGCTGGAGCAGCAAATCCCACACTAGTTCAAGACTGACTAGGAGTTCATCCTTCTATCAGCTGTGGTCCTCCAGCTCAGGCCGCTGCAGTTCCCAGATCCTGTCACTGGTGTTGAAGGTCAAAGCAAAGAAATCATTAAACTGCCTTGTCTGTGCCCAGGTTTATGAGGTGACCATCCTCATCCTAACGGGCTGATGTAATTTCTGCACTCCCTTTTCCCATTAATATATTTTTAAAAACTCTTTTAATTGTATCCCCCAGTATTGGCTAGTTTCATTAATTTTATTCTTACAGTAGCAAAAACCATCTCTGTATTGCTCCCATATCACCTGACCTTGCTTCCACTGGCCATATACCTGCTGGTTTTGCCATAGCTTCACAAGAAGATCCCTGTTCAGGCAGGCTGGCCTTCTGCCTTTTCTGCTTGACTTCCAGCATTTGGGAATTGCCTGCTCCTATGCCCTTAGGTGGTGATGTTTGAAAAGTGACCAGCACTGATGGACCCCGGTGCTGCAAAAGCATTTTCGCAGGGGACTTTACTCACTATTTCCCTGAGCAGCATGAAGTTTGTTCTCCTCATGTCCAGAGCTGATGTTTTGCTGGCACTTTTCCTCCTGACAACAACTCGATGCTCTCTGATCACTGAGGCCTGGATAGCCACTTGTCTCCACTGCTCACAAAATCCTCTGTGTTAATAAGCAACAAATCCGGTACCTGTATCTTGAGATTACAACCCAGGTGTTTTAGCACTCTTCCTGACCTGATTGAGTCAGCTGTGGGATATTTCCAGTAAACATCTAGCAAGCTGAAGCATAAGGACAAGGGCAGATGATTTGGAGGCATCCCTTAGTTTCTCAAAGAATAGTTCATCAGTGTCATTGTCCTGGCTGCATGGCCTATTACAGGCTCCCACAATGACATCTGCATTATTTATGCATCCCTTAATGCTTACCCAGAGGCTGTCAGGTATGTCACTGCCAACTGCAAACTCCACACACATTCCAGCCTCTCCATTACTTACAGCGCTGTACCACCTCTACCTTGCCTGCCCAGCCGGTTCCTGCTGAAGTGTCCACAACTACCCATCCTGGCACAGCAGTCACAGGACTCATCCCACCAGGTTTTGCTTATCCCAGTGATGGCAGATCTCTGGGACTGGGCCAAAGCTTCTGCTTCCTCTTCCTTGTTCCTCATGCTGTGTGTGTGTGTGTGTCTCTGTGTGTGTGTCTCTGTGTGTGTGTGTGTGTGTGTGTGTGTGTGTGTTTTTATGGGAGGGTTTCAGGTGTGGTTCATTGCACCTGTCACCTTGTGGAGCCGATTTAAGCAACTCATCAGCAATTTGTCACTCAAATTTTGGTGCGGCATCCTGCTGCAGATCACTGGCAAGACTGATTTTTATCCATTCCCCCTTCCAATCTAGTTTAAAGGTCTAATCAGCACTGCTAATGTGTGCAAAAAAGGCTTTTCCCCTTCTGAGAAAGGTGCATCACGTCAACTGCCAGTGGTTCCACTATTCTAGATCACTCCACAATCAAAACACTGTACAGTCCTTCATTCAGGATAAGCTTAGCAATAGACAAGACATCTGTGTGCTTTCAACATAATTTTCACTCTGAATCCAAAATAGAGCACTGCACCAACTATTAAAATTAACTCTATCCCAGAAAATTAATTCTATCCCAGTTAAACCAGGACAGATTCCCAAGGGGAGAAGCTTTGGCTTTGCAAATTACCTTTTCCCACAACCTCTGTTTCTGCCAGAAGCTTCTGTCCCACAGCACGGTGCATACTTTGAGAGACCAAGCGTGCTGTGCATCACAGTCCCGGCTGCATCCTCCTCTGCAGCAGGGGAGAGCTGCTCACATGCCAGCAGCAGTGAGAGCAGTCCTGCAGGAGGACTTGTCATGGACAGGCAGCTGTTTGTGGGTGCTTCTGGATCTCTCATCCCGTGGCTGTGGACTTTGCTGCCATTACTCATTTAGCCAAGTCATCATCATTTAGCCAGCCCTGCCATCATTTCCCTACAAACATCCCATTCAGCAGCTGTCCTTTTGCACCCTGGGGCTTGCCAGCTCCTCTGGTCATGACAAAAGACCAACACCTGATGTGTCAACAACTGAGATCTGAAGCCTTTTCTTCGGGCAAGTTATTTTTAGCTACAGATACCTTTACCCTCCTCCATTTATGGTGAGTTGGGAGAGTCTTTACTCTCTCCACCTTGCCAGCTGCTAATATCTGCTTTTTGCAAGACTGCTTTGTGCTCTTACTGTTCACCTGTGCAGGGAACAGAAAAGCAGAGTGATGCTTTCATGAAGATGCTTCCATAGACACAAGAAGAATTCTCAGCCCTTGCAGAAGTGGACACCTGCATTTATTATTTATTATTTACCTAACACTGGCCTTGGAAATTATCTGCTGCACTGCGAGCAGATCAGGTGGCAGAGTGTTTCTCTGTGTGTTTCTTCTGCAGACAGGGTTTACAGTCTGGTCTGAACACCAAATGACAGAAGCATCTGGTTACAGTTAGCAGGCAAAACCATTACAGGAGCAATGAGCAATGCAGGTGCAATGCAGGTGCAATGAATTTTGCATGAGCATATTTGCTCTTTGCCCATGACCATCTGCAGTTTCAGGAGGGAGGAATTTTTAGTTGAGGACAAAATGCAAAGCAAAATAATCCTTATGCATCCAAGGCAAATACTTATCACAAATCCAAATTACATAAAGCTGAAGAAATATCTTCTGAAATGAAATGAGACTAAAATAGCTAATATTTATAAAGCTTGCAGGAGTAAATTCTTGGTGAAATTATAAGAGAGCAGATTATCCTGAACAAGGCAGAATTTTACCTTACTTGTTATGATATCAAACCATCGCAAAGTGAAATTATTGTCATTTCAGACCACCACCATGTTGGTCTGAGCAATTTCTGAACCTAGGAACACATAGACCCTCTTTTTGACTATGGGAAGTCTTCCTACAAAATCCACATTTGCTCAGACAACATATTTGCACAACTATTCATCCACTACTCAACTTACAACCACACTTGATCCAAGGCAGTCTCTGAGATGAACTTGATCCATTCATTGGCTATTTTTATAAAATCTTCAATATTCAATGGGAGCCATTGTGAAAATGCAGCAAAATCTGCAGCTGCAGTAACTCTGGACAAGAGTGTGTGGACAAGGTGTGGAAGGCAGAGAGACAGATGGCTGCAACGGCTGTGTAGGGTGTAAAACTGTCTTGTCAGGCTACTCTGGACCTCTGGGAATTCCTACAGACTTTTCTTGAGACCCTTCTTCCTTGTGCAATAATCCCTGGGTTTTTTTACCCAACTGGATAGACTTCACTGTATCAGCATCAGCTATAACCTTGTTTTACTCTGGGGAAATATTTATTTTCTTCTCTTCCTCTCTAGCTCTCAGTTCTTGTTGATTAATTTTTCCTACTTCTGGGCAAAAACCAGCATACCTGATTCTTCTGATTTGCTCTTCCACTACTGTATTTCCATGCTAAATTTTTTGTGTGATGTTGTTTGAAGGCAGCATAAGTCTGTTTCTTCATGGCTGTATCACCAAGACCACATTTAGAAGCTTTTGGCTTTCTTTTTAATGGTATTTTCCTCTCTAAAGTAATACTATTTTTAATATGAAAAGCCATACCAGGAGCCTGAGTATTATGAATCTAGCCATTGTGCAAGTCACCAACAGCTGATTAAGACCTCTTGTTATTTCTGACATAGAGCACAGGAATGAAAGATGTTAATTGCCCACATTTGTGTGAAATCAGTGAAAATAAGCCAGACTGCTGTGAATGTCAGAGTACACACTCTGTCTGTGACAAGAACAACATTGTGTAATCTCCTTTTATTACAGGCCAAGCTAGTAACACATTATCTCATGTTTTCATCAGCTAAATGCATGCACACAGACCCTTACCTTCCATCTGCTCGTCTCCATACAAATTAGGATACTGCTGTGGATCCCTGCTCCTCCTGCTCTTCTTGCATTCCATACTTCTTTCCACCTTTCTTACCTCAGAGAGAACCACTTCCTCCATCCACTCCCCTTAATGTCACCTTCTTTGTCTCCAGGTTCTGCATCTTGTTTTGGAAACAGGGCCGGGGGATTGCAAGAGTAGTGCTCAGGCTGTTGGTCATGCCAGTGATGTTTGTACCAGCATTTGTGCTTGGTGGTACCAGGCTCCTGGGGGCACAGGAGTGCCTGGCCCCGAAGATGCTTCACAGAAAAGGCCCAGCCTCTGCACCAGCCCAGGGTGGCTCCGGGGACTGAGCAACTTCTGCTGATTTTGCCCTGTTCCTCTCCCTGATGGATGCCACCATCTCAGCTTCCCAACTGGCTGCAGATCCAGCAGCAGCGCTGCGGGGAGATGAACAGGGATCCTGAAAATGGTGTGGGTTTCCTTTGAGTGGGTGTGCTGGAGCCCTAATGCTCCCATTATACTTGTACGGGATTTTGCTCCTCCCGCTAGTTCTCTGACCTTGTTCACCTGCAACTGAGGGTCAGAACATGGAAAAAATAGGTGTTTGAAGGTTATTATGGCTGGGCTGTTTCTCTCCAAATATTGCTCCAATATGTCATGAAATAGGAAATCTGGCAAAACACTGCTTTGCTTTTTATTTTTCCCACAGTGGAGGCTTTTAGCATGTTATTTGGTTGTGAGGGAAAAAATCCTTCTTTAATGCAAAAACAGGTGATGGCTAGTCCACATACAGAGAGCTGCAACAGTCAACACACAGCACAGTGTTGAAAACAGAAAATTCAGCAGCCTTTTAAGCAGGTGAAACATTTTAAAACAGTCTGAAAATATGTGCAAATTCTATTTCTTCTCTTCTCCAGGTGATTAGCTTCTCGTCATGGATAGCGAGTTTGCCTAGAATTCCTGGTAGAAATACCTTTTTTCATTACTTTAGTAGCACCCTTTGTGGATACATGTTGCCTTTGCAACTCAGGGCATGGGCAATTACTTCTTGACACAGTGCAGGAAAGACCCGCATGGAAAAGGATTTACCTTACTCGGTCTAGTTGACTTAATGGAAAAAGGAATTGCTGCACTTTGACAACATCCCTTCCTCTTCACTCTCTTTTTTTTCTCAGCACCAGAATTTTGCACATACCTCTGGACAGCTCTGCACTGGCTTGATGCCTCCCTGGAATGACTCATCCCAGTGCTCACCACCATGGGTGTGGAATGGCACAGCCTGGCAGAATTAGGGAAGGGGCTGTCACCCATCTTCAGTTCTTGGTGTGTCTGCAGCTCGAGAAATACTCAGTTTTACTTCCAGCAGATACTCAGTTTTACTTTCAGCAGCCCGAAGGTGTCTCCAAGAAAAGCAGCAAAATGTAATCCTTTTTGATCTCTGTGTTAGCCATGATGTTGCACAAATTTCCAGGCGGGCCCTGGTGTGTCTTTTGGCGAGGAAGGCTGGAGGTCAGCACAGTCTCTCTTAGTATCCAGAGATCAGCACTGTTACTGGTGGCACAGCTCAAGCAGCATCAGCCATCTGAAGCAGCCCACAGTAACAGAGGCCCCAGGATGACTTCATTCCAGCTCTTCTGGGGGACCACCGGCGCCTGGATGACTCCCCCTGGTTATGGGACTGCAGCAGGCTAAGCGGCAGGAAACATCCATGCCATGCTTTCAAGGCACACAGCACTCAACTGCAGGACACATCAGTGCTTTCATACCTGACTCTGGATGTCATCAACAATTTTTAGTGAGTCTTGGGTTTGTGCCCTGTGCAAGAACAAATTTGGCCACCTGATCTGTCCACACACAGAAAGCTCATGTCACTGCAGTGATGTGGAGGCAGAGAAGCAGGATGGTAAGGGAGAAAAGCAGAGGGATGCAAAGGGGATTTTGGCTATTTGCAGGGCTGCAGCTGACCATGGTAAAGGTGGTTGCAGACTGACTTTCAGCAGCCTCCTGCACCCATCCCTGCAGCTCCTCTGCAGCAAAGTCTGAAGCCATTGTGTGTCTGGCAGCATCATTTCTTCTGGGGGTAACACCCCTGTGTCCTTCTCCATACATCTTATCCCATCCTTACCAATACACCCACCATTTGAGAAGCAGTAAAATGAGCGGGAGAGGAGAGGAGAGGAGAGGAGAGGAGAGGAGAGGAGAGGAGAGGAGAGGAGAGGAGAGGAGAGGAGAGGAGAGGAGAGGAGAGGAGAGGAGAGGAGAGGAGAGGAGAGGAGAGGAGAGGAGAGGAGAGGAGAGGAGAGGAGAGGAGAGGAGAGGAGAGGAGAGGAGAGGAGAGGAGAGGAGAGGAGAGGAGAGGAGAGGAGAGGAGAGGAGAGGAGAGGAGAGGAGAGGAGAGGAGAAAAGAAAAGAAAAGAAAAGAAAAGAAAAGAAAAGAAAAGAAAAGAAAAGAAAAGAAAAGAAAAGAAAAGAAAAGAAAAGAAAAGAAGCTGCTCTCTTATTTTAGTGGAGGTTTGAGCTGGAAGCACCCATCCCAGCCTGACATTCCAGCTATGATTACTTCTGTCAATTCTTTGATCAGTCACTGAGGATATTTTTCAGCTCTTTGTTACATGCTGTGGCAGTAAGGGAGACTGGGAGACATTCCTCTGTTAGCAGTGTTAAAGATTTTTGGTTGTTTTCACTTAACAGATTCCTGCAAATTGAGAACAATGGAGGGAGGGAGAGATAGAGGAAGGAAGACAGTTCAATAATATTTGTCATTTCTAAAACCTTTGAACAACAGCATTGTAACCTTCTCCTCTGATGTCTGTAGTAAGGTGAGGTTTAGATTCAGAGACAGGCTGCTCACTGACACTCCCTGTAAATAAGGCTGTTGGGAGAATCCTTATGAGTGTGTTCAGAAAACAATTACTTGTAGAGCTTTTTTTTGTCTCATTGTTCAATGACTTTTTAAAAATACACAAATGTCATGTACATAAGAGACGTCAAATGGATAGCTAAAGTTTAGGAGAAAACCAGGCTTTTTTTTTTTTAAAAATGAGACTTTTATTTTTGATAAAGAGCTCAAGGTCTGCTCTTTTAATCTTCCATGTCATTTCACAGAAATACAAGCTTCTAGCTGCTTCTACAGAGTACCAACCCTTTTCAGAGCTGCTTTCTGTACGAACACAAAACATGGGAATGCGTAAAACTTATCTTAAAGAAGTAGCTAAAATAAAAATGTCTGCCCAGCTGACCTGAAACAGCAATGTTTGCTGTTGGCAGCACTTGCATGCCTGGCAGTTTCAGTGTTAACCATGCTGAACTTGAGATCCGCTGTTTGTCCCACACGTTTTGGGATGCTGGAGAAGAGAAACATGGGAGACCACTTACGCCTCTTCCTCCTCTGCTACCAGCAGTGTTTTTAGGGGGAGCTGGCATAAAATCAACTAATGTACATGAAAAAATTAACCTCTCCCCGCCCATGTTTTTCAGAAAAGACAAAATGGGCTTGGCTGTATTCCACTGGCAAATTATTATTTCAACAAGGATTTCAGTGAATGTGTGTTCAGAATTGTGTAAAAAAAATTGCAGAGCTGAGTTGCTGGTGGAGGGCAAGCAAGACCCTGTCCTCTGGAGCAGTTCTGCTGGTGGCTGTCTGTCTTGGGATAGCATGTATGAGATGAATAGGCAGACCTCAAGAGGGAAAGCTCAATCACTTTCTCCTTGACAGCGTCCCTAAACGATCAGAGCTTTCAGGGCAAGAGAAGAAGGATGATCCTTCCCAGCTGGGTCAAAGCCACCTGACATTGACCTGACTAGTCCAGGATGAGAATGGAACTGATCCCTGGGAAACCCAGAGAAATTATCATCCTGGCTTGATGGTAGCAGCAATCATGGGTTATTTACACAGACGTTTATTGACAGCTCTGCAGCATCATCTGCTTCACCTGGTCAAATCCTGAGGCTGCCACCAACCTGGGCACTTCACACAAAGGAGCACAGCCTTGGGCCCTGCCACTATAGGTTTGCCATGTGTACTGGGCACATCAGTGATATTCACCATTTCTAGGTACTGGATTCCTAGGGTGCCTCAACTGTGTGCATCAGCTTTTCAAGGTGAGGCATGGGACTTAATCTGGCAGATGGCTGCTGAAAAACTGTTTCTAACACCATCTGTCTGTCATGTAGGTTGTTTGTGGAGTTCTAAGTTGTCCATACCTTTGCTTAAGAACATCCAGAGAGCAATAACAGTTAATTAATTAATAAATATATAATTTTATATACACATATATACATATACATATATACATACATATACATATATATATATATATATATATATACATACATATACATATATATATATATATATATATATATATATATATATATATATGGCAAATCTTATTAAATTAAATTATCTGATTTTCAAACACACCAGGAGGCTTGCTTAAATAACTCTGATGTGGTGTGTAGACACCACCTCAGGGCAGTAAATTAGGAAATTAGAAAATTAGATGTGTTCCCATGTGTGGAGAGCCCTGTGGGTTGAACCTCCATGGGGTGGTTGTTAGGCTGCCTTTGCCAGTGCTGAACAGCAAAGTAGAAGTTTCACAAACTGTAGAGGGACTGTGGTGGAGTTTTGAAAAGCAAGCTGCAGAAGGATTTATTATGGGGTTGAGAGCCAGCAAGCAGCGAGCTCTGGGTGAGCTGTCAGGGCGCACCCCTGGTGTCACTGCCTGTGTCTGTCTGCTGCCAACCCTCAGCCCACTGTGCACTGTGCATGGCAGGCACAGCCACATGAACATGCACTTCTTGCAGAGGGGTCAAACAGTTCTGGTGTATCCTCTGGGATTTTAAAGGCTTCCGCTAGATTGCCTTTAGAAGAACAGACAATTTTCCATAACAAACCTGGTAGATGTGCTTTGCCGGTAATTCTTGTTCTTGGTTACATATTTTTATTGCTGTGATTCACAAGGAGGTAGATGCTTCATGTAAGTTGCGGGCATGACTCAAAGAAAACAGAAATGGTGACAAAAAGATGGAGAGGTTTACAGGCTTAGCAACAGTGCCATTTTCCTTACTTATTCAGTCAGAAGTCAGCTTGCACCAGGTCTGATTGCAGCAGAAAATCTTTGGGGTATCTAATGTCCTTTCATCTTTTAAGGCACACACATTTTACAGCAACCAGTAAACAGGGCTAAATATTTAGAAGTTAATAACCCACATTATTGGCAATAACTCAGGCAAACAAACATTTCTGCCTGTAATATTTCTGATTTTCCTACCTATATGTTTTTTCTCACTATTGTTATGTGCCAGATTTTAACTTCCTGTTTATAAGGCATGCAGTACAAGGCCAAATGTTTCAGATTATAAAACCAAAAGTTTGAGATTTTGCTAGTCCAATAAAGGTGAATTATTTTGTTGACAGAAAAGACCTGGTCTTTCTAAAACGGTTTACTGAATTGCACAATGCCCCTTTTCTTGACTGAGCCCCAATTCATTATTGTGAAGAGATTTTTGACATTGTAAGGAACAGAAAAAGGAAAAAGAAAGGGACTGTGCGTTAACCAAGAGGATACACCACAGAGTTTAGCACACATTTGCCTGTCTCGTCCTCTTTCTCTTTTTGTACTTAGTTGCTTTTCTTGCTTCCCACATACACCTCCTTTCAAAAACATGACTCCCAGCATAAGCACAAGGGATTTTTTTATTATGTTGTGCTTGAAAATTTTGTTGGGAGGGACAGATCAGGCTTTTTCTTCATAAATACGAGCAAAAACCACCTGATTTATCCTGGTGATGAGAGAAGTTGAAAGAACAAGAAGGCTTGGGAGAAAATGGGTAATAACCCTTTAGGATTACTCAACCTATTTAATGTAAATATGTCTGTGCTTTCTGGAGATCCCTGGCTTCTTCCCCATCACTTCTCTTCTGTGTGCATGACCTCCTGGAGGGACACAACAGAGAGCAGAGTCTGGGCAGCGTGGAAGGCAGAAATTGCTAACCTGGGAAGGAGAAAAAAGGAGAAGGTGTGGAAGAACAATGCCAGGTCCCTCAGGTCACTTTGTACTGCCACTGGAAGACAGCACTCCCTGACACCCCTGCCCTGCCCCTCAGTGATGCTCCTGGGACCAAGGCCATAAAGAGGACAGTTTTCAGGTGACAGGGGTGGATGAAGGGATGCAGCATCTCATTGCACACAGGTATCCTCATCATCAGTGAGGTGGGACACCCTCTCTGCCACAGGGCATGGACTAGCCCACATATTTTAATTTTCCTTCTGAGGTCACCAGTCCAGACTCTGTTGTATAAAACAGAGGTGGTAAGTCTTCAGAGTGCAACAGTTATCCCTACCAAATGTTTAGTGGCCACCAGAACAGGACAGCAAATATGACACAGGCAAAACTATGCCAGTCTGACCCCAGAGGTTCTCTGCAGTTCACAGCCAGAGCCCCCAGGGCTGCCAGCAGAGTAGTCCTCTGTCTCTCCAGCATCTGTTCAGCTCAAGCATTTATGCAGCACAGCTGCTTTCTCAGGCAGAGATATGGTACACTTCCTTATTGCTCTTTCTTGCCAGTAAGCCAAGTGTTGTAGGGAACTAAAAGAGCAAATACAGCTGAAAACCTTGTCCCACAGCTGTGTCCTTGAGGAGGTGCCCAGCAAGCATGGATACATGTGGTGGGGGCACATGTACCTGCCTGGTTCAGTCCCTGGGCACAGCTGCTCCAGACGGCCCCTTTGCCTCCCTGACACCTCCCTGGCGGCCGTACCTCCTCACAGCAAAGCAGCCGTCCTTCCTCTGCCTTCTCTGCACACATTTATCACAGAGCACACCTTTTCCCTGTCCCTGCAAGCCATCAGGGCATCCTCCTGCAATGCAGGAGTCAGTCAAAGACCAAGGTCTGTCAAGGGCAATGACTTTTCAATTGCTTAGACTCACTTCAGGCAGGTCAGCTTCAGGTGGATCGCAGGTGGGTGAAAAAGCCCCACAGACTTCCACACAGCTTGCCTTTTGCCAGAGATAGTACTGTAATTTGTGTGTCACCATCAGAACAGCTCTAGCTGTATAAATCCAGACTGTAAACAGTACACAACAATTTTCATCATCAGTGTTGAAGCACAACAAAAAAAATTAATCTTTCTCTCCTGAACCATTTTAATCAACAGGTTTTCAGCATGACTCACTTCTTCTTTTGTCTGTTGCATGCAAATTCGGGAAAACTCCAGATCCTGCCCCTTCTAAACTTTACCTATGTAAACAGGTTACCTTACACAGTTTTTGAAATACTTTATGCCAAATTATATTAAGCTGAGGAAAGCAGAGGGGCGACTGAGAGAAGTTTTGGTCCTTGGTTTATTTAGAGTGCTCTTTCACACTAATGCTCTCATGCATGTTACATCTGTGTTATTGCATGTTGCAGCTGCTGGCCCAGCAGAGAAAAGGAATCCACTTTAGCTACAAAATTAATATGTATCACAGGAAGTGACCAAATAGTTATCTCCAAATTGGCTATGCTGCTGTGGCTGAGACCTCATTAGGAGAAGCAGCAACCTCTGTGCAGAGAGAGGTTAGGACTGTTCTCTGTTCACAAAACAGCTAACCACAGGCTCAACATTGTTCCCATAAATTGCTCTGCTAAGCCAGCTGCCATTACCATGAGCACTCTTTTATTTAAATGTGCCAATAAACACATCTTTCACTTTGCTGTTGAAAGCCAACACTTGGAACAGACACACTAGCCTTGCCGAGGATGTTGTGAACACCAGCATGTGCTGGCCACAGTCTCCAGTCACTGCTTTGCTTCTCTGCTTTCCTCCCTAATGACTTTTCTCACTTGGCTGCTTTTTTTAGTTGCTTTGTTACTGCTTTTCTGTTCCTCCAAAGGCTTTCTGTCGAGTGATCACAACAAGGAGATGTCCTGCCTGCTTCCTCTACCAGCCCACTAATACCTGGGGACACAGACACATTTCACTCAGATGCTTTCAGCTTGAAGAGGTACCTTCCACCAGCAGAGAAAAGTGGTTCAGCATCCAGAGGTTTGCTTGCAATCTTTTCCCACCCAATTACCCTGGAAAGCTGCTGCTTCTAGCATCATGTGCTTGTAATTTTGAAACTTGGGATGATTGATATTAACAGTGACCCACCAAATACAGCAAATGTTTGTGAAAATATCTGGAATGCAACTTGTGGGCTCAATTCATCTTGCCAACTAGCAAGCCTGAACAGTTTAAACAAACAGAGGACACTCTAGCCCCCAGACCTTAGTTGCAGTTATTTTTCTTTTTCTTATAACACTAAATATTTCAGGTTTTGAAGCCTATAAAGGACAATAGAGTTTATGAGAGCTGCATTAATGTGCAAATAACTTAGTGATTGTCTTGAATTCAAACTATCAAAAAATTCAGAAACTAATCCAAATATGATGAAAGATAAAGGTTTGGGGTTTTCTTCCCTGTCATATCTGCAGCTGGCTGATTGCTGAAAGAGAGTGATGCAGGAAGGCAAGTGCAAAGTGCTTCAAGAACACAAGCCTCTTACTCCCAGAGGGCTGTACTCTAAGGAGGCAGCTCACAGCTGGGTGATTACGGCACTGGAAGGGTACCCACAGCTCACAGAACTGGCAATGAGCCTGTCATCTCCAGATCAGTGATTCCCATCCATCCTAGATCAAGCCAGGTCTCAACACTGGGGTCCTCCCTGCTGGGCTCATTTTGGGTATGGCTACTGCCACAAGCAGTAGCAGAGCAGTGATTACAAGTGACCCAAGGAGGTCAGCAAACTTGATTTCCCTGGAAACAACAGACCCAATTGGGGAAGGAGCTCTGCTGATTTGTGAACCACCTTGGAGAATTTTCTCTTCTCTTTTGGATAGTTTCAAATGCATGTTTTGCTTCCTGTGTTTCCTGTACCACTTACAAGAGCACTTTTAAGAGTCAAAGGGAGAGACTGTGGACACATTTGGAAGTCTACCCAGATCATTCATATGCTCCTAAAATTTTTAATGGGGAAAAGGCAAGTAAATAGCAACAATTAAACACATTATCCTGACTGCTGCTCAGTGAGAGCAAACCTGACATGGCCCTGGCTCCTGACACCCCTTTGCTGTGTCACTACTTTACACAGGATATGAAACTCATCAGGTGATATCTGAAAGTGAACAGTGCCCTGGAAAATCCAGATCCACTCTGACAGCATGGGCAAAGGTGGTTGTTAGCAAGTCTATGGGAAACAAGGGCATCTGACAGAGCAGGAAATCCCCCGCAGTGAGGAATGCCTGTGCGCAGTCCAGCTCTGGTTTACCACAGACTACACAAGCATTGGTTTTTGTGACACTGGGTAGCAGTGCTCCTGGGAATAGGATACCACGAGGGTCACACTGGAAACTGTTAATGCTCAGATATCAAGGAGGGGAGGAACAGTACAGCTCTGCTGGGGAGATCTCCCTGAATCACTGTGTGATCTGCCTTTTTCAAAGAAATTTCTGTGCTGGAACGTGTCATGTAACATACATTTACTTTGTGCAGTGGTCTGTGCAGCGTACCAAGTGGAGAGGAAATGCAGCAAAGGCTGAAACAGGAAAGGGGCCTTAAGGTTCAGGTTTGGCTTGCTCATTTGTCTTCTGGGAGTTGGTCCACTGCTGGACAAACCTTTGGTTTGCAAGGAAAGCACAGGATCTTTGCCTCCAAACCTGACCATCCTGCTGACTCAGGTCATTTATCTACACTGGATTTATGGCTCAGTACTGATTTGCATTGACTAAATCATAGCTTGGCCCAACATGACAGCAGGTGTCAGACTCCATGGGACACTTGGGAATGGTAAGAGAACTCCAGATGACCCTATTACCTTCACCAGAGATGTGACTAACAAGCCCTGCTCTGAATATGACTGTTTCATGTTTGCTGCTCACTCAGCATTTGGACTTTCTACCTGTGCCGGTCACACGATGCACAGCACTTTGCCTGGGATATGTTGTAGCATAAAGAAATTGAAAATGCTTCCCAAGGTTTGCCTGGATTAGCTGCATTACCTGGATTACCTCAGGCCATGAATCCTGTTGAAACCATGAGCAGCTGCCCACCTGGACCAAGATAAGAGGTTGTCTTATCTTGCTCTGCTTTTGGGAAGGGAAAGCCAAAGCATGGATTTGGCCCCCACTTGCACTACATGCCCTTGGGCAGTCTGTGAAAGTCCTAATGCAGCTCTAACCAGCATCAGAAATTACCAATTTGGCTTTATACTGTGTATACATTCTCTGCTGACAGCAGCTAGAGGAGATCTGGGCGGGTCTTAGAGGGAAATGCAGAGGATTGTGCAGGGATTCCCTGCCTGGAATGGTGGCTTCCAGTTCTGCAAACCCACCCACAAGAGAACTATTCATCCCCAAGGGTAGGAAGAACCAATGAGTTCAAGAATTGGACAGGGTCTGATTTTCCATGCCCCAGCTGATCTCAGTGAGGATATTTTGTGCTCTGTAACCTATCTCCACATTTTTCATCAGATGTAAAACAGATAAAAAACACAACAAAATTTGGGTGAAATGCAAACATGATCAGGATGCTCCAAGCTGCATGCCTCAGATCTGTCACCACTCTGTTTTTCCTGTTGGAAGGAAGGGTTGTGGCAGCAGCAGTTGTGCAGTGTTGAGCAGTTCCACATTTCCATTCACAGGCAGCAGGTTCCAGCCCATCTGGCCAGAGCAGGGGCCAGGCTGAGAGCTGACCACAGAGCCCCCGTTACCCTTGCCAAAGGGCTGCTGCTCTGCCAAGGCAACATCATCTCAGGTGCATGTGGGCCAAAATCAGAGCACAGCTATCAAAACTGTTCCACTCAAGCACATGGAAGGAGCCCAAACCCACAAAACACCCATAATTCTTGTGGTGCCCAGAAATCACAGCAAGCCAATAATGGACAAGACCCTCCATCTGAAACATATTTTATTTGGATTGAGAAAAAGGAAGCAAATTAAAAAGCAAAGAAGGTATAGACTACCTCTCTGGGGAAAGCTCAGAATATACTTCCAGTTTTTGTCAGCTAATCTTCCCTCACAAGCAGGTACAGTTATCAGCCCCTTGCAACAGTGTTGTGTACAGACAGTAAACCCCAACTCTGCTACACTACAGAACAAAAGCAAAAGGAATGCCATGGTGGAACCTGAATGTCTATGTGCCTTTGTACATTTCTTTTGCACAAACCACTGATTTAATGTAAGCACAGTCTATTGACAAAAATTAATATTTATGTACTTGTACATTAATTTTTCTGACTATCTTTTTGTTCTTGAGAACATTTGCAATTCAGCACCTTTTGGCTGTGTCTTGGATCAAGTTTTTTCAAAAGGAGACCATTTTTCAAATTGCATTAACTATTTAATTGGTTATTGCATTTGACCATTTCAGGAATTAACTACTTGCAATATCTGATGTAGGTTCTTTACACCTCCTGATGTACGTTAGGAAGACCTTTACAGCTGGAACAAATTTTTCAGCAAAAAGAAACTTACAAGTAGTGCTGTGGAGGTGGAAGGAAGTGATTGAGCATCTTAATGAAGATAGACTGATTTGGATCTTCTTAGGCTGCATCAATGGTACATGAAGTCAGTATTGATCCACGCACTGATTCTATCCTTTCCTCACTGAGGATCTTTACCTCAAGGCAAAACTGAATATCTTTTTCTGACACAGATCTGAAGTCTGGGTCCTCAGACCCCTCCCAGCAACTCCTCACAGCAGCTCCTCACAGTTTCATTACAGCCAGATGTTAAAAAAACCCCAGATTTTCATGGAGAGTGGGATGGCATATGTGTGTTACTAATGGCTCTAGGCACAGCAGGAGGTTCACTCCACTGAGTAAACCTTCAAATAAGAGCATGAAAAGGAAAATAATTCCATTGGTGTCGCGTGAGGAGAAAGGGAAAGAAAGAGTTTTCATTTTACTGTCCAACACAATGGTAAGGATCCATTGATGACTCTGTTATTTTGAACATATTTTGACAGTGTTGGCGGATGATGATCCAAAGTAACATCAGTTCTTACCTTTTCCATTGAAACATACACTTTAATAGTCTCCTTCTTCCTCAAGCATTCTCCACTGGAAAATGTGTTTGGCCTGTATTAATCACCACAGTAGCCCAAACACTAGGCAGATTAGCAAGGCAAAACACACTTCACTGATTCAGTTTGCTATTTATTATGAAGCCAGGGAGACTTATGTCCTGCTGCCACCTGGGCTCTGTTACTTGAAATCAAGAACTGGAAGGAGGGCAAAATTACAACTTAAGTAAGAATTGTACCAGGCTGTTAATTAAGTGATAGCAGGGCTATTCAAATACCATGCATGCTGTTTCAGTGTTAAGATTATGGGTTTAAGGATAGTTACAGCAGAAGTCAGTGGCTATTGTTCAATATCTGACACTGAGACTCCTAGTAAAGGATGATAGGTGAAAGATGCCAGGGAGCACTGGCAGTACATGTTGGCACTCTAGTTTGCTCCCATCACAGTGAGCTCATTTCCAGGGCTTTTCTTCAATCTGCATTTCCTTGCCTTTGCTTGTCCCAGAGAGAAGCCCATGCAGGTAACTCACTGTGCATACATCACTCTTGTGTAAAAAAATAGTTCTGAAACTATATCTCATTCTGTGGCTCTTGAGTTTCAAAATGCTCAAAATGGGAAAAGTCCCAGACTATCCCATATTCCCTGAAATCACTGGATCTTTAATGCATGTCTTCTGTCAGGTTGGCCAAAACAGAGAAACTGAAAGAGGGTGTGTTTCCTGTGACTCAAAATGCTTTGTTTGAAAAGCAGGGGAATAGTTAAGACTACCAGAATGAAAGTGAGAAGGTGATTGTCTAAGCAAATAAAAGTTTGGGGGTTTTCCTCCACTCAAGGAAAAGCAAGGTTCTGAATGCTTCTCAACAGGTATTCCTCCCCCAGAGCTGGTCTTGTCAGAGCAGCTGTTTGATTTCTTCTGGCTAAGTATCCCTGGAGGAGACTAAGCTACAGGTGGATAGTTTTCTGCATTGTAGCACAGCACACCGGCTCTTGCCACCTGAGGTAGCTGGGGAGGTAGTAGGACCTATGGGCAGGACGTGTGGAGGGGAGGTGTCTCCCTAAAGCCCCTGCACTCAGCTGCAGCGTGGAATCAGCTGTCACACAGATGAATCCAGGTGCTAGGGATAGCTGAGCTTTTAATCATTCTGTGTCGCAATGTGCCTGACCCCCTGTCCAGGTACAGACATGACACGTCTGAGGTCTCCAGCTGTTCATCCCTAGGAAGTGGCTAACTCCCTGGGTGAAAAAGAGCCAACGGCCTTACAGCAGGTTCAGGGACTGGCTGCAAGGGAAAGCCGATTGAGCATAATGAGAGAGTTTTTGTGGCTGCCCCCAGTGTATATATTTCAGCTAAACTGCAATTACCGGAGTCAGAGGTGTTGATGTGGGCCACGGGAGCTGGAGGATCCAAGCATCCTGCAGTTGCTCTGGTGGGGATGATGGTGGAGAAAGGAGCACAGAGTAGATGAGAAAGAAACCCTGTGAATAGTTAGCAATTCCCCAGGAGTTCCCTCCTAAACTTCATCAGGTAAAACAAGCAAACACACACAGTCCCTCAAAAAGAAGAAAGCACTGCTCTTCTTCATAGGGGTTTTAATGCAATTTACAAGAACAAATCTCTGTAAAATGGGAGAAGAATTATGACGTGGGACAAAGTTAAATTCTTCCCAATTCATAATTTTTGGTGTGGTGATTTGGCTCTGCAGCTGGGGACATAAAGGAGGAATGAGTGGTAATGTCAGGAAGGAAACACCATTTCATTTCAAAAACATCCATGTGACTTTGAACCTTCCCTGTCCATGGCATCCTTTTGCTCCAAGATTCCTTTCCAGTTCACATAAGGGCACAGCTGAACCTCAGTATCAGTGTCACTTCCATAAGTCAGTGTACTGTATGATCTGGTACTCTGAGTGAGGAAAAACAAGTTTCTGTGACTGATTAAGCTGGGGAAACAGAGTCACTCATATAGTCTTTTGCTCTTACAGAATAATTGTGCAAAGGAGGAGATAAAACAAAACTGATGACTGTGAAGAAGGATGGGAGAAGGGGCTGGTGATCACCATTTGGGTAGTGATATTGCAGAAAGAAAGAAAGAAAAAGAATGAAAGAGAAAGGAATATTTTTATGATTTTGACCTACTTAACAAGAACAATGTGTAAGCTAGTAAAAACTTTGATTAGCAAGCAAGGCTTGGCTAGGTAAAACTGTAGTAGTAGTAGCTAGTAAATATTCAGAATGTAACCACAGTTTTACTTTGCCACAGAGACCAAAACAGAGTTTTGATCATACCATGCAAGTGATAGCAGAATGAATGACAGAAGTGATTTTGGTGTGGATCTGTCTGCTTTTAAGGCTTGCTGATCCTGCTTACACCTAAAAAAGGTAGAGCCTGTCTTGGATTCAGGAAGAGCTGGTTTTCATAGCTCATTCTGACTGCCTGCTATCACATCTTTTATTATTGTTTTATATGTATCTGTGTATGTAATGTGGCTCCTAGGGCATGTGCACAGGCACAGAGCCTCTCTGCCTGCGCTGCCCATTATTTCACAGTGCAAGCGAACAGTCTCCACTAGTCCTGTCTCCAGACTGATGTTTCAAGAGATGTTCAAGTCCCTCACAAGCCTCCAAAGTGGCATATGTACATGAAAACAGTCTGTCCCACTCCACCAAGGTGGGAGCCTCAAGCCTCATGTGCCTGCCGGAGAAGCAAAGCTTTTGAGCACACTTTGACTGGAGGGACTGGTCTTTCTCTTGTGACAGCCTCCCCTGAGATGCCTGCCAGCCTCTGAGAACCCAAGATCTAAATCACCTAAATGTCATTTGAATGTCATAGGAAATGACAAAGGAAAGCAACTCCTTCCAGATGCTCTCACAGAAAAGAAAATATCTCAGAGGAAGAAGAAATGCAGAGAAGAGATCTGACACAGAGAAAGGGAGATAGAAAGAAGTGGATCGAAAAGATTTTTCCTTTAATTATGTTTTATGTGAAAAGGGAGCAATATTGTAGAGTGGAGAAAAGTTTTCAATTGTATCAGGTGCAGAAGTCTAAGGCAGCTCATTATTTGCACATGCTTGAGCATCACCTTCACTTGCAGCAGCAGACTCCAGAACCGCAGAAGAAAGGCTCAGCCCAGCAAAAGTGAGCAAATGAAACAATCAAATGAGAGTGGGGAAAAAAGGGTAGGAAAACTTGATGAAGAGCAATTTAAGAGAGAACAAAAGCAGTCTGAGACCCCCTTGAAACTTGAGAGGCTCTGTTACAGAGCTACATATTTGTTATCTGATAACAGAACCCATTTGATGGCTGGCAAAGTTTGCTTAGGCAGATATAGGAGCTGGGGCGGAGCAACTGGTAGCTGGACTTTTTGTAAGAAAGGAACAAGAGGAACACCTCTGCTGTATCCATCCAGCACCAGGAGGCCTTGACACCCAACATGAATTTTGCATATTGAAAATGTGTGAGGTTTACATTGGAAGGGTGAAAGTCTTCCAGTGGCCATCCCAGAGGAAGACTTTAGGAGAAGGATTTTGATTTCTTTTTATAGTTTTTATTGAAATAGTTGGATAAAATAAGTTTTCTTGTTTTAGTCATGTTTGCAACTGGGAAACTACCTCAGCAAACATCAGAAAGTACAGATTAAGCATCAGAGATTATTGACAGAGGTGTTCAAGTTCAAGTTTCTTGCTGTGAGCCCAAGTGTGTACACCAAGGCTATCAGTGAATTCATACGGCCATCTCGACATCAGTGAGAAACAGAAGGACATGGCAGATAAGGAAAGATAAGAGACAGAGAAACCATGAATCAATTCTCCAAATAGCAGCAATTTTTCCAGTGTTACCATTCTCTACAGAAACCTTTCTGAATCCGTTTCAATCATGTCAACTCATATTACCATTCTTCTGTGGTCAAGTCAGGAAATCAGTTATCTGATATTGGAAAGTATCAACACTGCCTCAAAGAAAGCCCCACCAAAACAAAACAAAAAAAAACAATAGCAATACCCAGCAAATACAAAGTTTTGTTTTGGGATTTGAAATCACTAAAATATTTGAAAAACAACAAAAGAGTCAATTGCATAAGAAATATCTCTTTAGGGTCATTGTTCCCTGATCTCCACTTTTATCTTGGCTGCAGTGGGAAAATGCAAATAATTAGTCAGCTTTGGGTCAGCATGAGAGTTATAATATATTCATTTTTAAAATCACAAATGTAGGAAGATAATGAATTATAACCATACCCAGTGGCTTCATGTTCTTTCAGCATAACCAAATACATTCAGAGGTTGTCTGCATCCTGAAAACAAACCCACAAATTTTCCATTTTCATTGCTTCCTCTTTTAGAGTTCAAGGTTCTTCTTTCCCATGGTTGTTCCTACCAAGTTACTACAAGAAATACCAGGCTTGATTTCATACTGCTGCACTACCACCCACTTCAGGAGCGGAAGTGTCCCTTCCCATGGGTGCCACTAAGGAATGCACTGAAGCCTCATGCTTCTCCTTGGAGTTTTCAGCTGAGTATGAAGGCCTTTTCAAGCAATAGGGGCTTTTATCAAGACTTACTAGGAGTATGTGCTCATGGGCATCTTAAAACAGAGATTTATTTCCTGTTGGCATTAGTCTGCTTGGTCACAGTGACTTTAAGCAGGAACAACTCAATTACTTGGGTTATTGCCAACAGTGTGGGGCAGCCCTTGGTGCCTTGGAATGGCTGCTTACAAAAGAGGCTAGACAGAGCTAAAAGAATAAAGTAGGCATTTATTAAAGGCCTTCAAGAGGCACACCTTGAGCAGTGCAAAAGCCTCCGAGAGTGGCTACACCTGATATGGATGGTGCTCATGAGTTTTTCAGATGGATTGAAGTTTGGACTATTTGCATATCAGAGGTCAATTGTCCAATTGCAGCTTCAGGTAATGAAGTTGCATACCCTCAGTTTGCTCTCCCCCAATTCACTTCTGTTTGTATTTTTGGGGCCTGAGGCAGTGACAGTGACCTTGGCTCTCAGGCCTGGAAGGATGGTTTTGTCTGAGCAAACAGTGAAGAGAGCTTACTAACTTGGAGTTATACACTACTGCAGTAAAGAGTTATACACTAATGAAGGATCTGAAAACTATAAAAGCTAAAACTGAAGGCATCACCCTTCTACCAAAACTTATTGGTCCTTGAATTACAGGCAGTGAAGAACAGTGCCTAAGCCAGCACTGTACAATCTGCTTGGCCTGACCTTCTGTATGCAGCTATGTAGGTTGCACCTTTAAATAACAACAGCAAAAGACAAAGCTCAAGGATGTCACATTGCAGGTGGGGAGGCAAAACAGCTTTGTTTTCATTTTCCAAGTTGGTTTGGATAACAGTGACTGCAAACTAAAATTTAAGAATGACTATTGCAAGTGCCAACAAATCACATCTTCCTCTGTCTTGTTTCAGGTGAATCAATAATTGTTTACTTATTGGACCCTCCTTTTTTACATATTTTTAGAGTTAATTTTGGCCAGTATGATGGGATGGCAGCATAAGGGCAAACTTATTGTCTCTTTCCTGTAAAGCTTTCAAGAAATTTTTCTCTAATCTGTAACAATTTTGAAACCTCTGACACAAACCATGTGATCAGTCCAGCAATAATCTTATCAGGCTGCCATTGTACTTTACACAAGCACCACCAAAGAGGGACAGCTGGCATTTATTTTTAAACCTAAACATGACCATGAAAGCTGGAAGTGCTTGGGGATAAATTAGTCATGGTTCACAATGATAATCTTTGTTAATGAAGCTCCAAGCAGACTTCTATCCAGAAGCAGCAAGTAATGAGGTGCAGAAATGTTTGCAAGTCCATAGAGAATTCATTAACCAAGCTCCTGTAGCAAAAAAGCTGAAGGAGTCTAAGGGATTTGAAAGGTGATATTTTTTCCTGGGAAAAAGTTAAAATATCAGGCTGGCAGTACCCACCTAGGCAGGAGCTGGGCTCGTTAGCAGATTGCTGACTATACTTGCAAAAATCCTGCATGCAGCTGCCCCTCCTTCCTGCTTGTTGAGGGAGCAGAAAGACAGCCATCAAGCTTGTGTTTAAAGTTATCTGTGATTTGGAAATCTCTGCAATTTCCTTGGTGACAATATAGAAATTCCATGCCCACAGTGCCAAGTTTTTCCATGAGCTGCCTCCTCCCACCCCCATTGGTCGGTGATCCAGAAATCAGGCCCCCTGTGACACAGGGCCCTGCAGTTAGTTATGGAGAAGGATCACCTACAAGTGGGTCGATCACCACTTGTACATGTTTGAGTGGTCATTTTTGAGCAGGAGATGGCCCTACACAGACATCAGAGAGCCTGAGTGTATGTCCACACCTGGAAGGTTAAAGCTATTAAAAAGCTATATGATTCCATGCCTGGGGCCAACAGTGACAGATGGGAAATTTTCCCAGGGTGCCATGGCACAGGAGGGATAGCGCAATGCAGAAGCAAGAATCAAGGTCTTGGACATTCAGTTGCTGATAAACAACAGCAGATAGCTACTGACTCCTAAGCCTCCCACAAGTGTGAAGGATCAGGAATACAAAGGTGTCTTGATATTGCTTCTGCTTAAGACTTTGAGGAAAACTCAAAATCAATGTAAAATGCCTGTGAATGCATGAATTTCTGTCCCTCTTACTACTCAAAAATCAGTCACTGAGCCTCCTTTGGCCGACAACAGACATACAGCACTAACAAATGCCACATGCTGCAATCCTATCCCAGGAACAAACCCCCTCTGAAGTCAAAAGTGATACACCCTGCTCTGCCCCAGCACTGAGCTCTCCCTGCTGGCAGGGTGCTGCCTCTCATGCACAGTGGGGTGTTGACACAGGAGACCAAGGAGGTGCTCACAGCAAGGAACAGCATTGCTTTGTCATACAAGCATTTTCTCCATCCCTCTGAAGGGCTAGTACTAAGCAGAAATGTAGACAGGTATTTGCAGCCAAGGTTGCACATTGCTATCCAGGCTTTGGGCTGAGTTTTCCCTTGAATACATTCTGACTCTCAGGTTGCATGAGAGCTGCATAGAGCCAGAGGATCAGGGGTAGTGATTCCCATCTTCCCTGATAATCCTAAAGGATTATCAAAAAGACAGAAACACAGTCTTTTCAGCAGTGTTCAGCAGAGGTAACTGTAAAAAGTTTCACTAAAACAGATTCTGGCTGGACACAAAGGCAAAATAATTTGCCTTGAGGATGGTGAAGTAGTGGAGCAGAGTGCCAAGAGAGAAAGTGGAATTTTCCTTTTGGGATCTTTCAAAACCAGAGAGAATAAAGCCCTCATCAACCTCACCAGGTGCTGGAGGTAGCCCAGCCTTGTACAGGAAGCCGGATATGAGGTTTCTAGTGATCCCTTTCTGCCCATACCTGTCTGTGTTTCTGCTTTTCTGCCCTCCTGAAATTCTTTTATACTTCGTCTCAAGACATCTCTGAGACTGGGAGAAAGGCTTGTTAAGAATGATGGATTTAAACTAGAAACACCATCTTACAGCAGATTTTTGTGTCTAGGAGAAGGAAGAAAATGTCCAGAATTTCACAAAGTTCTTGTGGCTATTTCTGCAGCATATACAAATTAAACATGACCAGCTGCCTTTAGGTTTTTTTGCATGCAGAGGCATGCAAATAAAGCAGAGGCATGGTCTCCTGGTTTGTGGGGTGGTTTTTTTTGGTTTTTTTTTTTTTTTTTGCAAGATTATTTGCCTAGATTCTCTCCAAAACACATAAAATTTCAGATGTCTACTGCCACAGTTGTCCACAGGCAATTGGTTCTGAATTACATATTTAAGGGAGAGATTTTCTTTATCTTCTTTCTATGTCTTTTTTTTTTTTTTCAAATTTCCTTTTTCCCCCTTTCATTTCACATTTCTGAAGAAATTCCCTGGTCTTGATTGTGTCACAATAAATACTTTTAAAAAATAAAAATCACTCACTACAATACTGGTTGCCTGCAGATGACCCCAAATGGGAACAGACCTGTTAGTGTGCTCAGAGGCATGGCTGCGGGTGAGGAAGGGGCCAGCTTGCATGGGGCAGCCCTGCCCCAGACAGGCAGAGCCCAGCAGGGATGCACTGGCACCAGGGCCGTTCTGTGCCCTGGCATGGAGCTCACAGCCAGGCCAGTGAGGCTGGAGGTAGGCAAAGCTTTTATCCCCAACACATGGGGCACAGGGAGGGGAAACCACCTCCGTCCTTGGAGATTTCCAAACGTTAGCTGGATAAAGCCTTGAGCAACAACATCTGATCTCATTTCTGACCCTGCTTGGAGCAGGAAGTTGTTCTCACAGACCTCTCAAGGTCTCTTCCCCTCCTTGCTTCTTCTGGTTTTTTTTGTTTTGCTTCCTTGCAAGTCTCTGGAGAGAATAATTACATAGATACAAAGGATATATAAGCTTTATATTTAGACTGGAGTAGACATTAATTTTTTTCAAAGACCTTGTCCTTCTGATGTCTTGCCAGATGCACACAAAGAACAGTAAGTTGAAGAGACAAAACAAAACAAAATCAGAACAAAACAGAACAAGAAAACTCCAAATTTTGGTGTCCTTCCCCAGTCCAGAAACTTGGAAAAATCAGCTCAGAACCAGCTGAGTAAGCCAATATTACACAATGTAATACTAAAAAAGGAAGACTAAAGAGCACATCTGCTGATTCTCCCCCATCAGCCAGTTCAATGAAATCAGAAACCATGGACATTTTCCAGCTATTTACAGACCTAAAGTCTTCAGAGGTGCTCCACAAGGTAAATAAGATATTTCACACCTTCATACTAATGCTTGGTCTGCTGACAGCTATCAGGTGGTAATTTGTTAGCCTTTTTATACAAACAAGACTAAAAAACCATCATGTGGAATGTTGCAGCTGAATCAGTGAATATTTTTGCTTTAAACTTCCATTACTTCTGCAAAGGAGATGTATTTTGTTTTACTCTGATTACTCAGTGGGTACCTAAAGGTTTTCCTGATCTCCCTATTAATCTTGATTCTTGTAAGAGAGGATGTAGATTTTAGTTTCTAAATCTAACAGAGAGAGAGAGCAGCTCTGAGAATTGGAATTAGGCTCTTTGATTTTTATTGGGAGTTTTGATTCTCCACATGAGACAGCATGAGCTTGGTTACTAGGACTCTGGTTTGAGATGAATTTTTTTAATGGGGCTCTTAACAGCACAGTGTAAGGAGTTACTTTCTGGTTATCAGCCACACACTGCAGACTGACCTGAACATAAGAGGCTTTTGTTTTTCCTGGGCATATTTCTCTCCTTATCCTCACAAGACATGTGGTTGAATCAGTTGACTGTTTGGAGACAGGAAAAGCTGTCCAAAATGCAGTGTGATGAATTGCAAGGATGCCCCTCGAGGGAGCAAACTGCTGACCCACAGACCAGTCTGTGCTATTTGGAAACCTGCTAGCAAAGGCAGGCTAGTAGTGGGACTGAAAGAAACAAATCCACTTTGACATTCTTACAATAAGGAAAAAAATATCCATGATCAGGTAAATATTAATTTAGAATCACAGAAAAATTTTAACTTCAGCTATTAAACTCTATAAACATAAAATATGTTTTTTTATTGGAAATGCTTATTTCCAGGGTTAGCTGTCATATGTCTTCATTTGGTAACTCTTTTATTTAATTTGAGGCTTTAAAAAAATGGAAGTAGGATTTGGTGTAAGTTTCATATATCTCTGTAATTAATAATCAAAAATAATAAAATGGTAATAAACACTATCAAATGTATAAGAGAGATTTTTTATTCTGACAGAAATGTTCTAAGAAATTAAATTATTTAAATGAAGACTTTTTTCATATGAGTTTTGTATATTTCTATTAACAGAATAACATTCGTGTATAACATTTTAATAATTAATATATCATTTCAGTAAGAAACAATACAAAAGAATGTTGTCTATTACTCCTCCAGGAACTAATAAATTTTGTGTTTGGGCTGCATTTATTTCCTTAAGGTTAAGCCTTTCCACTCTAAGCAAGAATAGGTCTAACAAAAAAATGTAGGCAAATCACAATGCTGATCCTAAAAGAAACAGTAATTCATTATTACCATTTGCCTGAAGAATTATTAGAATTATTTCTGGTTTAAAATCTTTGGTAAATATTGCTTATAAATTTATCTGGAAAGAGCAGTAACCATAGAACAAGACCAGCTGATAACTGATACTCCACCTGTAGAGTTTTGACCTTTCTGCTCAGATTAGTTCATCATGATGTTGAAATACAGCTGGAATATTTATTCCTGTTAATGACAAACATTCTCAAGTAATTTTAATGTTCAAAATTTTTGAAGTCATCACAGTAATGTGGAACACTAGTGAAGCCACATTTAGCACAGATTTGAACACTACAAACTGTCTCATGTGGTATAAGAAAATGAAAAATATGATTTCCAGGGGATCAAAGCTTTTTCAGATATTTCTCTCACTAGTACAGACAACTGTTACAACACCCTGTTGTAACAGTTGTATTTTTTTGGGTATCACTGGGAACAATTTGTGCAATAAACCTTATTTCTCTTTCTTCACAGAATATTCCAAGTTGGAAGTGACCCACAAGGATCATCAAGTCCAACTCTCAAGGGAATGGCAGTACAGCCTCATATCCATCTATCTGATAAGTAAGACAGGGGTTTTATGATGATCTCATTAATGAATTAATCGGGGGAAATACTAAATAAAAACTATACACCACCCACTCCCTTCAGAAAAGAACAACACCCAAGAATTTAATACTTAACATGGGTTTCCTTTTAAAACCAGTCCAGCAAAATGCCACTAAGCAGAAATAAAACCAAGTCTTTCTGAGAGGTCCCTTACTGCAAAAGAGTAGGCAAGTAGACATATAAATTTTATTGACAGAATTACACAGTTCATCCACAGTATTATAGAGGAAGGCAAGCTGGACTGGGCAGTGGCTTTATCAGGTAAACATTTTTAAAGTCCTGTCTCTTTCAATACTTTTCAAATAATGATTTTGCTTTGTGAATGCCTCTCTTTGGTCTTTCCACTACCAGATTTCTAAAAGATGGATAATTACCATAGAAAGATATTAACCCTTTTGATTTCACTGCTTCTAGTCCTGAATAAACAGCACAATCCAGAAGTAGCAGCTAAGGTTCAGTAAGGACCCAAAATGCAATTTATCCTAGTACTCAGTCTGCTAACAGGACATCCCAATTCTCACTACAGCTTTCGAAAATCTTTTTTAAGGATAAAATTTGTTATTTTTTTTGTACTAGACCTTTGAAGTCAATAAAGAAATGCTTTATTTTAGTGTCCAACAGTTGTGCATGAGCTTCACAGGCAAATAAGGCTCTTTCATTAAGAATAATTTTAAGGTAAAGGGCAACTTTGCTTTAGGATAACTTTAGCAATGACTTCCGAACAAGTATTTTTTAAGACTGAAAGTTTCATCAATATTTCAAAACTGTTGTGGAAGCTACTAGTACTGCAACTAGGATAAAACAACTGGTTCCCTAAGGTGGTTGTGGAAGTGACTCCAGAGGTTTGATCTGGCCTTCAGCAGGAAACTGGAAAATGCTTCTGACTCTATTTTACACTAAATTTTGTAATAGGTAACTATTACAAAATTTTCAGTAGCAGTTAAATCTGGAATTCACATACTTGGTGCATTCCTGCAGCTTATTGCCTACTAGAAGTTCTTCTATGACCTTTTTGCTTCTTTTTATCTGAAATTCTTTTTAAGTGCCACCTTCTCCCCAAGGGTTTTCACGTTTCCTTTCTGTGGCTATAAGGCACATGATGTCTACCACAGGAATTAACTGTAAAGCATTGCTTACTTCCTCTCTAGACACAAAATGTTTTCAGGAATTGAGATGGCGGGGGAATTCATCCAGGAATTTATTTTGCCTGATTTAACTGGAACTGAAGAAAGCAGAAAGGGTTCTTTGTTTTGTTTTCTTTTTTAATAGTATTTCTTCTTTTGAGTTGAAAATATGAACTTCTGTCATGTTGGATCTCCAGTGGTCTAGCCAGCTGCCTCTGCAGCAGGAACAACATAAATCCTTGCAGATTTGAGCTGGCTGGTACCTCCTGCATGGTGGTCTCTGACCCATGATCTTCCTACCCTCCAGGGCAATACACTGGGTCAGAACTATTTGCATATACCCCTCTCTGCACTCTCTGTTTGAGACCTGTGCAGATCTGAACTGGAGAGCAATTAATCAGGAATAGCGTCACAGGGATCTGATCCAACCTCATCTACCAGAGACAAAAGAAGGATACTTTCTTTTTTCTGTTGATTCCAAGTAATAGAATTTCTGTCCTTGTAAAACACATAATTGGTTTGTTGTTCTCTTTCATTTAACATTTCCCTTTCTATCAGAATCAAAAGCCTCGATACAGCTGGAGCCTGTTCATTCTGTTCACCTGAATACCTTCAGGACAAAGGAAGTTTTCCACTGCAGCAGGGTACTCCTGTTTCTCTGTATGCTCTCCTGTAAATGAGGACAGATCATGGTCATCAACTGAATGTAACACAGTGTTATAGGATGGAATTTGCTCAATTTCTCCAAGGCATTTCCAGATTATAGTATTAACTTTTCTAAAGCACTCAGTGGATTGCTACTCAAAAGTGTTTAGACATTTTAAAAAACACCATGTTTCAAAAGTTTACAGTTTTCTGTTTTTCTTTTCAGCATTTTTCCCCAAACCAATGCAAAATAAAACTAAAAAGTTGATGACTCTACATCTTTTTAGTCCTTCGTGAAATTTAAAAAACAATAGATGCTGAAAAACATTTGGACTGTAAAATTTTTTCTGCAGGTATTATCTTGGTTTCCTTTACTGAAACACCCTGAGCCAAACAGCACTGAGCTCCCATTCTGCTGCCAGCCCCTGAACACCTGCCCCTGGGTCTGCAGAACAGCAGATGTCAGCACTCAACACACCTCGGTTTGTTCCTAGAGATCACAGGGCAAAATTGCCACAGGAAGAACTGCAGCAGAAGACAAACCATAGAAATGTGCAGGCAGGGATGAGCCAGGAGATGGGGATCGGCCCGGCTCGCACATGGCGGCAGAGTGAGGCGACCATAACGCACGCTAGAGACGATCCATACAAGAAGCAGCGAGATGTGGTTGAATTTACTTTTAAAGGTGGAGTTCCTGGCCCAGGGGCGCTCTGCAGCTGGAACCGGGGCCCTTCAGGCCCGGCCCCGACACAGGAGACGCCCGACGGGGCCCGGCGGGCTCCCTGCGGTTGTGTGGCCGTGGGCTCTCGCTCGCGGCTGAGGGCAGGTGGCAGGTCGCTGCTGCATGAGAGGTGCCAGCCACGTTCCCCTGGAGCGCGTCTCCCCGCTTTCCCCCTTTTCCTTGCCCAGGACCGTTTAACTTTGCGGGTGTGCTGGCCCTGGGCGCTGCTGTCCCCGAGAGGAGGAAAGGCCGCTTTGTGCAGCAGGGCTCAGGCCCAGCGGCTGCAGCAGGGCCGGGCTGGCCGGGCAGCGCCCCGGCTCCGGCTGCGCGCGCTCGCTGCACTCGCGCCTTCCTCAGCAGCAGCAGCGTGCCGTGACATTCCCCACACAGCGGGAACAAAGCCACAGTCAGCAAAGGGCATCACATGAGTGGGATTTCCAGAAATGACCAGTTCTGTTGCCAGACACTCCTGAATGTGGGTTGAGTTCTAAGGAGATTAAACAAGAAGGTCCAAAAATCTACAAACCCATACTGCAGTTTGTTTGCAGATTACTTAAAAAGAGTTAACAGTATCTATGCGATGCTGGATGAACTGATGGAGATATAATGTGCTTTCAATCTTGATGCTGTAGAAAGATTAGTACAAAGATTAGTTTGAAGAAGACAAAGCCTACTCCTCTCTTGATCACTTTAGAAGAAACAGGATTACGTAGTATGTCAAATCAAGAAAATCCATTCTTTGGATTGTCTTGATTTGTTCACCCAGTGGTATTTGCTGAACTAAATTAAAAGAGATTTATCATAACAATAAAAAACAAAACAAAACAAAAACCAGAAGGTGGGATAGCCTCAAGTAATAGACATCTTAAATACAGGGATTTAAAGTTTATGAAATATTTCATAGTGCTGGGATAAAAGTAATGGAACCCTAAGGAAGAATGGGAATTCCAGTATTCCACTCAATATGGCTTCAAAACTGATTTGAACATGTTTGTTGGAGAACTGCTACTGCTAGACCAAACCACAAAATTTTGCCTGGCCAGGGGGAGCAGATGCAGGGGGAAGGAAGGCCATGCGTGAGGTGTGAGGGTTATGTGGAAGAACTCGCCTTCTTACAGTAGAGTTACTTTGCTGGTGGGGATGATCTGGCTGTACTGGCCTACACTAGTTTTTCCAGGCATTCTTACCATGTGAAGAAAATATAAGGCTTTCCTATGACACTGCAGGCATGCATTGTTTGGACATGAGCTTTCACTGGGACAGTGCCTCTGAAGGAAAGAAAAAAAATTTTGGCCCAGTGGCCTGGCCAAGGGTCTGTCTTAGAAGAATTGTTTCAGAAGTATTAATACCTGCGCAAGATTGCTTGTGGCTACAAATGGGCTTTTCCTAAAAATTTTGTCTTTTCTGGATGCAGGAAATTCAGTGATCTCTCTGGATTTCTAAATGCCTGAACATGTATCTATGTAATGAACCTGCATGTCCTAAATGAGAAGGTCTGCAGTGCTGTTTTTGACAGTTTTGTACCACATACCCTATCTCAAACCTGCTTCCCCTTTTAGAGCTTGTCCACTGAAGCCAGTGGGCTCACCAGCTGCCTAATCTTGCCAGACCCCCAGCACTGAAAAAATAAAGATGATGCTAGCGTCCCCAGGCTGGTATTTGCACTGTGAAAAAACTGCATAGAAGGGAATGCCTTACCTTTGCCAAGGTCTCAGAGGAAGAATAGTCATTACTACCCACAGAGGAGAAACAGAGACCAAGGGGGCATAACACTCATCCCAGGGAGGTGAAAGCTGGAGACGTGTAGGGCAGCTCTATAGTGACTCTTCTGCTGGCACTGTACTTGCAAGTTCCTCCTTCTACCATGTGCTTTAACAGTATCTGGCTAATTTACATCTTTCAAAGGAGACTTGTAAGTCTCCCTCTAGCAAAAGAACTTTATTAAGTGAATTTCCACAAGCTATAGAAATGCTGCAGTGAAAAATATACTGTAATACTGTGTGATCAAACACATGGCAATGCAAGCTGCATAAATATTGCATGCAGAGCTAGAGCAGGACACAGATCTGAGATTGTATCTACCATTCAACCCTCTACATGTATCAAAGGGACGCTGGGGAACTAGTAACCAAGAAATAAATTTAAAATCACTACTAAGCAAACATTACTATGGCTTAAGCATTAACCACCCTATTGGGCATTGCTCTTTTTAGTGATGTGAGTTGGCTTACACACCTTGGACTGCTCTTTGAACCTTTCCTGCTGGAGAATAAGTAAAAAGTCATTCTTCTCTTTTAATGTCAGAGCGCTAGGCCTTCAGTTTTCTGTGGGATACCTGTTACTTTGTTTTCAGTTCTGTAAAAGTTACTCACAGTAAACAAGACCTGCTGCCCTTGACTCTCCTGTCCATCCAAAACATCTCCAGTCACCTCTGCCCTCAGGAAACCTAGTTTGTAAATTGTAGGTACCCAGATGTTTCTGGGTGTTCGCCTACCCCCAGAAGAACTGCTAGCAACTAAATGCCTTAGAGAACATCTGTTAAAATCCCAGTGGAACAGACCAGGCAGAGGGCCTGCCTTTGGATGTGGAGATAACGCTCCCAGGCAGTGCTATGAGATTATAAAGCAATACCTTCCTATTTCTCCAGCTTTCCCCTTACATGGGGAAACTGTGAAAAAAAAAAAGGTGGCTTTAAATCACTGGACTTTCATAGTTTGTACCTGAAAAAAATGCCTATTTATGTATGTTTCAGCAACCCTTTTGTAAAATTTTGTTCCTCAATAGCAAAAGGAGTGGTTTTGTTACAAAATTATCATTGTTCTTGTCAAAAAATTCCAAAGCCAGTACAAGTCCTTAGATATGTGAATAGCAACAACTATTTATCATCTGTGGAAAATAGTATGAGGCTTTGAAACCCAGCTGTAGCAGATTTTAACTATCCAAATTTCATACTTCTTAAAGTCACAGTCTCACAGAGATCTTGTGTGTGGGGAACAGGGCTGCTAACAGGTCAGCAGTGCCGAAGCAGGAGCTGGTTTTTTGGTTCACATATATCTCCCAAACAAAACAAAATAAGAAAAGAGGAGGCACTTTATTTCAACTTACCAATTTTTAAAGCCCTTTTTTTACCAAAAGAAATGTAAGTTGTCAAAGCAGAGGACAGGCTACTGTGCCAGACAAAGAAATGGGTGAGGTGTGGTGGAATTCTACATGGCAAGATAGCAAGACAGCGGTCCCACGAGCGTCAGAGGCTGCAGCTGGTCCTCCCATGCTGTGCAGCCCAGCAGCTCCTGCTCAAGCTCACATCATGGCTCTGGCTACACCTGCACACTGCTGGAGCACACGCACAGCCTTTGTGCTTATAAAAATGTATAAGTATAAAAATGGAGCCAACACCCTGCTTGTTTGAAAAAATAAATAAAAAAGAAGAGGAGCAAAAGCAGCAGAAAGCTTTTCTTTCCTTCAGCAGATCACAGGGAGCCTAGCATTATTAGCATTGGAGTATGATCGGCTGGGTGGATGGGGATGTGCTTTCTATAGTTACTAAGAAAGTGTCTAAGATTACAGATCAGGGTGTTCTGCATGAGGAGAGATTCAAATTGAAGCTCCTGCTTTCAGTCACAAAGAGAAAATCTGCCTTTTGATGGATGCTGAACAACCAGGTTTAGAAAAGTGTGTACAAATGCCTTCTTCACCCTCAGCTTTGCCAAATTTAAGTCAGGGAATTTTTTTTTTTGTATTTCTGGAAGGGGACAAAACCCAGGTATATTTACAGGGAAAATTGTGACCTTAGCTTTAAATTCAGGCTGCTTCAGCTATCCCCACTTCTTCCACTGCACCATTTTTTCTCTGTAGGTAAATATTTTTCTGGAGAAATACAATTTCTCCTGCTCCCCACATGAGCACATCCAGACTGACCATGACATTGCAATCACTACACCTGGTTTGCTGGCTTGCAAATGACCTGTCTGGCTGGACTCTCAAACTGACAGCTAAACATGGCTGGCTATGAGGAACTGCAACAAAGACATAGGAAAAAAACAGCATGAAAAGCAGAAGTGGTGCATTCATCTCTTTCCAAATTCTGCCTGCTTGCTTTTGCTTTATCTCTTGAGCAACACATTCCCCTCCTTAATCATGTTCTTGTGACAGAGTTTCTTATCAGTAGCCTCTCTCCAAAGTGATAATGGTCCTTTCCCCTCAAGAATGTCTGTATTTTCCACAAGTCACTTGACTGTGGACTAAAAACATGATTGTCAGCCACAGTTTAGCACTGTTTTCCAGTTGTCAATGAGGTGTTTCTCACAAAGCAGAAGAAATAAAAAAATATAATTTCACTAAATCATGGTTGCTTTTTATTTTCCTGACTGCTTCTCAGGCCCAAAGGAATTTCAGATGTTTGCCATGCCATAGCCACAGTATTCAGATCACAACTGTATTCTACAGTTTCTGATATTTCTAGTCCCCTCATCTGTTTCCTTGTATCACACACTAGCAGATAGAGATGATCAAAGAAAGCAGATAACTCCACTGAAATCTCACAGGAAGTGCTCTCCTGCTCTGCCTCCCAATGCTGTTTTGGAGTTGTGGAAAACAGGCCACTGCTGGTGGCCAGTTTGAAGCAACAGAAAGTGCAAAGCTCACACCAAGATTGAGGGGAGCTGTGCAGGTAACACTGCCTGCTGCAATGACACCACATGTACAGGATGCAGACAGGATGCTCTACTCATAGTTCCTTCAGATGAGTAGCTAAGAGATCTAGTAGAGACCTATGACCTCCTCCTCTTGCTGAGAACGAGTGTCAGGCATGCAGCTACAGAGTATACGTAGATATAATATGCCTCAGATAACATTCACACTGATAATTTTCACTAGTTAAAAAATAAAAATGCATTAATTCCTACAATGAAATATTTCTATTTTCTACCTACTCTCAAAATGTATCACCCTAATCATAAGCACAGTGGTGGATAAAAATGCATGGGAAATGTCCCTATATTAACAAGCACTTTATGTAACCTTCTCATTCAGCAATGTAATGTAAAATCAGCCTGTAATATGAAAACCAGGCCTTGATCACAGACAGGTATGTGTAGTAGAAGCAGTTTTAAAACATAAAAAATAGTTATCAGAAAAGAAAGGAATAGCAATGTTGTAATAAACATTTTTCTTTATTACAAGTTGTTCTCAAGATTTATACTCTTAACCAAGTGTGATGTTAAGTCATTAGTTGCATCAAAACAGTTTATTGTATTCACTGGATAAAGCAATAGCTTATTGTATTTTATTGGCATAAAGCAATTAAAGTCAATAATTAATTGGTAAGAGTTTATAACAAATCATTACTAAGGCACGTATGCTGCTCACTAAGGCACGTATCCTCTAAATGTAAGTATCTTTTATGTGTCTATCCATTTTTATGCTAATGCCTTTATTTTTTCCTTGCTACGGATAAACTTGCATTTTATCAATTTCTTCTGCTAACTCAGACTGGTCTGCAGACCAGCTGCTAAGCTGGTTCCATACTTCTGTACTTCCCCCTTTTTGTATTTGATCTACAAACACAGTTGTTAAGGATTTTTGTAGGGCTCTTTGTAAAAATCTGAGTAGGTAGGGGAAACACAAACTAGTAATTACAATCAATAATAAAATTCCCAACCTAGTCTTCAACAATGACCTTAGCCATCTAGTGATGCTGTAAAGTGTTGATAACAAAAAATTAATGGTTGTTTTATTTTGTAAAGTGGTATGTCTAATGATGTCTATATCTAGTAGTAACCTATTTAAAGTTACAGATATTATTGCTTTGTTTGTTTAGTTAACAACTAAATTTATTAAATGTGGTTCAAGTGTGAGCTGTAGCTACTCTAGGTGTTAAAACAGATGTAGAAATAATAGAACTAGGTTTTTAAAAGGTTGCATCATCATAACACTGAGAAGTAAATTTGTGTCGGAGTGATCATGTATTTCTTTTTATTTTTTGATGTATTACTGATACGTTGGGGGTTAGCAGAGTTAATCACTCTAAACTTTAGGGACCTCCTGTTATTTTACTTCAAGTAACAACTTAAGTACAATCACTACAGGTCAAAACACACCTTTTGGCAGCTGTAAAGGTATATTTAAAAAAATAAGTTTTTTTGCCTATAAAATACAAAATTTAACACACAAACTACTTTATCTAATCCTACTTAATCTTGCTGTCTAAATCTGTACTCATGATACAAAATTGACAGTCGATGATAACAGATCCAGTTTAATGTTTTTTACCAATTCTGTGGCAGTCAGGACAACACCTAATCTCTCTGTCCCTCATGCTTTCTTGTGGCAAAGTGTTTTGGGTTCTCTGGGAAAGAAGATAAGCATATCTATATATGATATAAAGAATGGATAAGGACTGACAGGCATGGGTATAAGACGATTCTATATTCAGAACCAGACACAAGGTTTTTCATCCCAGTGAGGGGGAATTGAAGATAAACAACTCCAGACAAGCAGCAGAGGAAACATTATAGGATTTTGTTGTACAAAGGGAAGAAAGAGCATTGGGCACTGACATGGTTTTTCCAAAGTACAAAGGCAAAGCAGCAGTTCAAAACAAATAAAGAAGTGAATACAGGAATGCCTAAAAATGCAATTTGTCCATAAAAATCCACATTTCTTTTTCTGAAAAGCAAAATCAGTTTTAATAATGTTTTTTTAAACAAAGCTTTGTAAATGTTTTTCAAAACCTCTGATGGTGTTTATCAGTATTTTACAAAAAGTAAAGGAAAAAGGAATCTATAAATTATTCAAAGGGGTACTAGTGTTTCTGTTGCACAAAGGCAAACCTGCATACCCTGACCACCAACATGTATACAAGTCCCATATCCAGAACACTCTTTTCCTTCCCTAAAGGCACATACCGCAGACCATCCTTCCAGGAAAAATTTATGAGCATTGCCTTGGTGCAAATCCTTATGTACTTCCACAACATCTTGGGACCTATGCTTTTCCTTCTTAATCAGATTTTATGGTTTTGGTTTTGGTGCGTTTTTTTTTCCCAAGGGAAGTGTACACTTCCAAAAAGAAATCTAAAGAATTTAAGGATACTGTCTCTCTCTGAACCTGATGCATCATTTTTAGAAACTGCAAATTCAAAATAACAGCAAGCCCTCAGCCTTCCCTCAGAAGGAGACCTATTTGCATGGAAATGGTCAGTCATAACACCATCAGTCTTTTTTTAAAAAAGCTTAGCAATTACACAAAAGGATGCCTCTAATTGGTCTCAGGTCACTTTCTCGTTATCCAGTTGTGGCTTTAATTGGAACTGTGGTAATGCTTCCCTACTGACACATATAAAAATTGCAGACTTTGACAGCCTGAAGTTGCAGAGGTTCTGTCACTTGCTTGCATTTGCTGACCCCTTGATTGAAAATCTATTGGCGAAGATCATCTCAAAAGAAGTATTGGATGACTCTTCCTGTCAGGCCCACTCAGTCGACTGCCATGAGTGCTGGTCTTGGGTCACAGGCAGTCTGTTAAAAGTGCTGTGGAGAAATGTGAAGGCTAGACCAGCAATGAATTCTGTGATTCCAAAATACATGTTCTCACATGTGATATCAAGTGTTTTAAGAGCCTGTAGTGAACCATGACAAAAGGCAGATTTAATGACTGGCAGCAGAAGAAGCAGTTACCTCTCAAAATTCTGATAGCAAAAGAGCCAGTCACATTTGGGATGATGTTCTGAAGCAGTTTGGGACAATACGACTCTCACCACATTTTTTAGAATATGAACTCTCACTAGAATTTTTTTAGATCAATAATTTATTATGAAGAATCAGTAAAGTTTTGTTGTTGTCAGATTGCAAGATAGAGATTGAAGTTGCATTAAGAGGCACTTCTTTATCTCTCTCTGATTTTCCTCCTGCTGAAGAAAGTTCCAAATTTAAAATATATCCATGCACTTTTTCTGTCTTGATTTGAAATGTAAGTGGAACAGTGCAAAAGAGCAAATGTCTCAGCAAGCACATTTGACATCAGCAGGCTGGAAGACCTTTTAATTAGAATATATTTCCTAGGGGTCTAACTGATTTTATTTTGCCCCCACAAAAGAAAGAGTAATTACTCTCCCTCCTTACTCCAAAGAGGAAAAAACAGGCAATCCTATATTCCCACAGGATGTTGACTCCATGGGGAAAAAGACAAAAGGAAATTAATATAACTTACAATGGAGGAGAAATTTAGTACAAGATAAAAAAGGTAACAAAGCAAAAAGTGAAAAAATGGTAGGCTTGCTCAGGGGTGTCAAAGGTAAGAATGAGAACCATTTCTGTTGGTTTTGAGAGCTCCTTTTATACTTTGAAAAACAAGAACTGGTTATAGTGATTTGCATTTGGGGATGGCAGGAAAGGAAAGTGCTGCTTCTGTAGTTTCAAGACCTGTATCTGTTGTCTGTGATTTTCCAGCAGCTGGTAGCCAGATTTCTACAGCTGTGAGAAGGCTAAGGTAGAAGTGAAGACTTCTCCTAGATAATTAAAAGTCAGCACATTTTTGCTAAAGCCAGGCAACAGCAAATTTAGCATATAAAATACAAACTTCAAAAAACAGTAATAAATTCCTGCTAACACACACAAGGACCTTTAATCTGCAGTCTCGTATACAGAACATTACAGACATAGGTTCAGACATTCATTCTCAACACGGTTTCTTGAAAGAACAAGAATGGGTAAGAGCATGAATTGGGTGTAAAGAGAATGGTTTTAGTGGACATCTTGGAAAGCCCACTGTAAATAAATATCTGAGACTCAAAGGCTTTTTTATCTGAAAGAATCTAAATGTCATCTTGATTCACTCTTACAAATCTCTTGTCCAGTTATGTATACCTCATAAACCTGTTTTCTCTATTCATATGAACACCAGGGTTTAGATTCTCCACACACTACATGTTCCCTAGATATTGTTTGTGCTGTGTCCATGTTTCCCAGAAGACCAGAGTTTGGGAAAACCACATTCCTCAGTGAAGCCTGAGTCCTTTTGCTTATGTGTCATCATTCTGGACCAGCAACTATCAGAGATGACCTGTTTACAGAAAGATTGCACTTATATTATTTTTTTCTCTTAAATATGGATAGATGAGTTCAGAGAATTTCACTGTTCTTATCTAGTAAGAAACACTCTGATTCTCTATGGCAGCCACCTCCAGCTCCACTGATTTTCTGATTGTCATAACAGGTTTTAAGAATTAACAGACTGCAAATGAATAATGAAAAAAAACATTGCTCTGTAATACTTTAAAACGGTCTGAAGAGGAGTCTGCAGGCATGCTGAAAGAGTTTAGATAACAAGCAGATCTATGAACACTGGGTTCAATCAAGCTTAGTTTTCTTTGGATTTGTCTCTTATTACTGACCCGAATTCTTAACATAACTTGAGTAGTGTTATTAAATGAACTCAGCTCTTAGAAGGCACAGGAGACTAATCACATACTAAGCAGTAAAAGTTTTTCATTACTGTTTGCATGCAGGAGACAGAGAGAATTGACTGTGCAATGGATTCTACTGTATTCCACACTTTATAAGGCTTGGGCAGAACATCAATTACTAGTGCAGTAGACTCTCTGGGGTCTGACAAGTAGAGGGGCTGGATTCTTGCCCTTCTCAATTGCCTGCTTTCACCAAAATCAAAACGCAACACTTTTAATATTCTTGTTGCTCTTGAATGTGTGTTAACACAGACAGGAGGCAAAGATATTATTGTGGGGAGACAGAGCTCGTAGTACGGTCATTTCTTTAGAAAACCTAAAACTGTGAGACAGCTACTTACAATAAGTGGCGCAGAAGCAACATTTGGACACACCAATCCCAAGCTTATGAATGAGAGCAGTGGGGGTCAGCAGAGGGAGATATGCTGACCTCTTTCCTTTCTCTGATGACCAGCAATGGAAATGGATAAAGAAATGAAATGAAGATGCATCAGGGGAAGTTTCAGCTGAACATTAGGCAAAAGGTTCTTCAGTGAGACAGAGGGCACTGGAATGGGCCCCTGGAGGAGTGGTCACAGCACCGCACCTGTCCAAGAAGCTTTTAAACATTGTCATGTCATTTAGTTTTAGGTAGTCCTGTGAAAAGCAAGGAGTTGGACTTAACGGTCTGTATGGGTCCCTTCCAAGTCTTTTAAGTCTTGACTCATATGCCACTCACAGGAATATATACCCTAAAAATGGAAAGGGATATAGAAGTGAATACATTGTAAGAGTTTCAGGTTCTTAATGACTGCTGAGGTAAGATTTTTAAGAGGGAGTGTAAGTCTTAAAAAATTAAAAATCAGCACCTGATATTTAGAGTGTTGAGAAATAGTATCTCTTTTAAACATTCTAGTATCCAGACAATGTATCAAAGTATTTGAAACCTTTTTCACCATGCCTTTATTCCTATACTGAAGCATATCCTGACTGCAGCAGTTTTACCCATACAGAGAAAGCTTATAACTAAAAGGAAAAAATATGACCAAACACAGGAAGCAATTAGTCAATACTTAAAGCACACTTGCAAGGAAAATATCTGGGAAGGCAAAGTCCAAGGACCACATAAAATGCCTGGAGGCAAAAGTATTTTACTATCATACTGCTTTACTCTTTTCTGCTGTGACACATTTGCACAAAACCAAGTGGCATCTAAATGTCATTAAACTGGATTCTTTCTCATATTATCTTACTATTCTGGCTTGCTGATATTCTACCAAGTGTTTTAGGCTCATCACTCCTGTGATTATGAAATAATTGTAATTTAAGTCTTACTCTGTTACCTTAAATGCAGTCCCTTTTCAATGCATGAACTCTGCTTTTTGCTTTGGAGGATGAAGCTGGGCAAAGCTAGAGCTGCTGCTTGCAATAAGTCAAATAATTGACAAAGGAATACTTGTTGCACCTTGTCAAAGATGGCATGGCCTTTCATTGCTAAATGCCCAAAGCCAATACATGAAAAATGTGTTTAAAATTTTTGGTTTATTTGAAAAATATTAAACAGCCCTGTGGTAAGGTTGTGCAATGAAAAAAACCCCAGGAGTCCCAGCAGAAGGCAGAGCAGATCAACAGGATCCTAAACTACCTCCTGCAATCTTATTTCATCTCATATGGTGTTGATTAACAGATTAAAAAAAGAAATCTTTCAAGAAGGAACACACACACATAAAGTATGGAATTGTATCTTCAAACAATAAAAGGAATTGCACAAAGGCCATGTGCAGCTGGAAATTCCTATCCACCTTGCTTCACACTGACCTCCTGTGTAGACAACAATGGATAAATAATAGTACTGCTGAAGATTCTGCGGATACTGCTGTGGCTATACCAGGAAACATTCTTACATCTATTGTTTCAATCTTCTTGAAAAAATACACAATACATTCACCTCTCTGGTCTCCTCTTTCTGCCTTGAGTTGAAGCATAACAGTAGATTCTTTACTAATGTAAATATGTGTCTCATTGTGCTAAATTTAGAAATAACAATGTTATTTGGCACAGGGTGAGAATGTGGGCGATTCCATAAATTCAAAGGAATTTAATGAAAATCTGGGGGAGAAAAATTAATTCCTCAGCATACCTTGATCTTGGCCAAGTTTTGAATCTGTTTTATTATAACAAAAATGAACATCTGGCAGATTGAAGCCATGAAGAGCAACATGATTAGGGTAGTATTTAGCTGAACCGGTAGGAGCCAGATATCATTAAGCCATAAACCACTCAAATTGTCATACTGAAACATGGTATATAATCACATAATAATAATAATAATATTCATTTGCCACTTGGAGATTGGCATACTGTAAAAATGCAGAACTGCTGTTGAAGCACTCTTTCACAGAATCATAGAATATGCTGAGTGGAAGGGACCCTCAAGGATCACTGAGTCCAATTCCCAGCCCCACACAACACTGTCCCCAAGAGTCACACCATCAGCCCAAGATTATTTTCCAAATTTCTCTTGAACTCTGTCAGGCTTGGTGCTGTGACCATTCCCCTGGAAAGCCTGTTCAGTGCCCAACCTCCCCTCTGGGTGAAGAACCTTTTCCAAATACTCAACCTAAACCCTCTGATACAGCTTCAGGCCATTCCTTCATGTCCTGTCACTGGTTACCACGGAGAAGAGATCAGTGGTGTCTGTCCAAGTCCTTCATGAAGCTGTTGAAGAGCACAGAGCTGAACATGGAGCCCTGTGGAGCCCCCAGTGACAGGTCACCAGTCTAGCATCGTCCCATTCACTGTGACCTCTTCTGCCTGGCCCCTGAACCAGTTGCTCACCCCTGGCATAATGTGTTTATCCAGCTGTGAGCTGGACATTTTCTCTAGAAGGGCTTCTCAAGACTGGAGGGCCAATACTGAAAGCTTTACTGAAATCCAAAGAGATTGCATCAGCTGGCTTCCCTTGATCAGCTAGGTGGGTTATCTTGTCATGAAAGGAAATCAGGTTTGATAAGCAGCACTTTCCCCTCATGGAGCTGTGCCAGCCAAGACTAGCAACTGTGTTGTTCTTCAGGTGTTTTTCATTATCTCCCAAAATAATCCTTCTGTAATTTTACTAAACATTGAAGTGAAACTGACAGGCCTGTAGTTTCCACGGTCCTCTTTCCTGCCCCTTTTTGAAATCTGGGACAATGTTCATCAGCTCCAATTACCTGGGACATCTCTGGATTACCAAGATTGCTCAAAAATCAAAATAGGATTTGCCATGACATCATCTAGTTCTTTGAGGAAGCCCATCAGGCCCCACAGATTTGTAGATGTTCAACTGGAGCAGCAGATCCTGCACAACTTCAGGGTCAACTGGGAGTAGATCATTCTCACAGTCAGGGTGAGACTCTCCAGCTCAGGGTACTGAGACCTCCTTGGTTCATTATCCACGTTGAAGACACAGGCAAAGAATGTGTTAAACATTTCTGCCTTGTTTCTGTGCCTCTCAGCAGATATTTCTAATTGCCACTAATATGGCATTCACAGTGATCTGATTCTGTTTTTCTGTGCATGAAGGAATACTCCAGGTTAGAAGAAAGGACTGGATAAGTGAATGCATGAAAATAAAATACCCAGAATGGGTCAGAATTCACAGGAATACAAAATAAAATGAAACTTCACTTTAAGTTTCATCAGCTAAGAGAAAAACTAAGACAGCTATTCTACACAGTTGAAAGGGAAGCTGAGAGCTGGCTTTCACCAACCCTACCCTTTGTTTTCATTATATTAGTCTTTATTCAATGTATTGGCACAACTGATTTGTGATCATTAGCTTGGAACATTTTCACCAGACTGCTGCCTTTTCACCCCTCCCAGGATGGCTGTAGGAGTGACTTTTATATGAACTGTTACCAAATCAGGCTAAAATATTCCATACTAAAAGCTGCTCAAGAAAATCTGGGCCTTTGGAAATTACTTTCTGTTAAGAATTTGCTTTATTTCTATAATTCTTTCTCTGTTCCTTCTCATTCTACTAGTATTTTTTATTGTCTTGGGGTGGAAACCAAGGTTCTCCACTCTTGCTGGGAAATTTTGATTGTATCTTCAGTTAGTTATGTGCAATGGAACAAACAGAAAACACACACAAACACACACACACACACACACACACACATGTATATACATATTGTGCATGTGTAGTGTACAACATGGTAATCCAACAAGGAACATAAAACATGAACTGCAACTGAACTGCATAAATTTTGCTGCCTCAAGGCTGGGAATACCCTAATAAATTGTTGTTTCTTACTCCACTGTGAGATTGCAGGAACAAAGGCACTATTTCTGGAAAAAATACACAAAAAATTTGAGGAAAGAGGGGGAGGAGAAAAAAGAGGACTCCCAAGTAAGTCTCCTCTTTTTCTTCTGTGACTAAGAAATTTTCTCTCCATTTTGTTAACTTCAAAATGGAAATAGCTCCATAATAGCAATACCAGAAATTAAATCAGTGTACTCTGACTCCTCAGACCTCATAGCTGTCAGAAATGAAAGGACAGTGCCTGTGTTGTCCAAAGAGTCATTCTGCTGCTGCTGCTAGGAACTGCAGTACTTCTGCAACGCTGACACTTAATCCCTTACATTAGAGCTCAGCACTGAGATCACCTACTAATTTCACAGAATCTACTCAGTATATGATTAAGGACACCAGTTCCCTCCTTGAAAGGATTGCAACAGCTAGACTTTTCACAGACTTTCATAACTTCCTAGCAGTTCTATCACTAGGAGCACACATCTCATCTGAACTAGAGTCCTGTGAGCCCATGCTGGATTCTAGCTGAACCATGCTGAATATGAAATGGCCTCACAAGATAGTGCAAGACCTTGGAAACAGGAGTGGAAATTGAAAGTAGTTAAATCTGAGAACATACACAAACACAAGGAGCAGACTGGCTGTCCTGGTTACAGCTGAGGTAGAATTTATTTCTTTTCAGTAGCTGTTACACTGCTGTGTTTTGGATTTAGAATAAGACTGGTGTTGATAACACACTGATGTTTTGGGTTTTGCTAAATAGTGTTTATCCTTAATCAAGGGCTCTCTTTCTCCCTTGTCTCATGCTGTGCCAGTGAGGAGGTATGCAAAAAACCCAACAAACTGGGAGGGAGCATAGCTGGACAGGTGACCTGAACTGGCCAAAGGGATATTCCACACCACAGAATGTCACACCCAGTCCATAAACTGCGGGGAGTCACCCAGAAGCTCCTCCAGCCTGGGTCCAGGAGGGGCTTCTGGCATCTGTCAGTGGGCAGTGAGCAATTGCATTGTGCATCACTTGGCTTTTTCCCTTTTCACTATTCTTCTTCTTCACCTCTATTATTGTATTTTGCTTTATTTTCATTTATTAAATTGTTCTTAGCTCAACATGCAAGTTTTACTTTGATTTTCCTCCCCTTTTCACTGGATTTCAGGGAGAAGGGAGGGAGGGAGTGGCTGTAAGTTTTTTCATTTCCATGGACTTGTGGGCTTTAAAACCACAACACCATCTCACCTATCTGACAACATAAATACTGAAACAAACAAGCCTGTCTGACTTCTGTGTTTATCATGTCCAAAACAAAGAATTTTCTCCAAAAGGTTTAAAGGACTCATCAGACACATGTAGTAGAAACTGTATTTTACGATGAAACCCTTTTCATTTGATATACCATCACAACTACTTGCATAAGTGCTGGATTTTACCAGTGCTGGATTTTACCATGTTACTTCACAATTATAAAATAAAATAGAAAAAAATAGTTTCACTTAAGCTTGCAAGACTTACTTATCCAGGACTAACCATTTCCCATTTCCTATAAAGAGGATTAAAACGATCCGCATATATTGCAGACACTGGTATGGATCTAAAGCAACGAGTTTCTCAATACAGCACATTTCAACATAGCACCATGAAGTGGTACAGATTAGCAGTAGAAGTAGAGTAAGTTCAATTAACCTTACTTGGCCTGGGTGTGGAAAACCTATCCAAGGAAGCGCAGAGAAAAAATTAGAAAAAAACGACAAATTTCAGTGTTAACTGAAGGTACTAGAAATGTGTCTAGAATCACTAGAAATGTCTCCAGAATTTCTGGAAACATGATAATGTTGTTATGACATTGCAATTAGTTCAGTAGAAAAGCTTGGGAGCAATACAGCAAGGGTCTAACAAGAAAAACTTAACATTTGCACATCTATCTGAGGATGGCAAGGTTAAATTAGTTCTGTATTCTTTCTATATTTAACTGAAACATATATAGGTGGAATAAAGATAAGTAAACATGAAATAATAAGTAATAAGATAAACACAGATGAAGATATGCTTACAGCCAGAGGTAGGTCTGCCAAGAGTCACAAGGGAGGCAGAAGGAATGAGGGAAACTTGCAGACAACAAGTGGAAAATTGAAGACGACAGAGAGTCTTGCCTCATCTCTTCCCCCTTATCAGTCCATTCCTGGGTATCAGGAAGCTACACTGTGTGGAGATGTCCAAATCAGTCATTAAGCACGTTATCTAACTACCAGCAGAAGCATGGATGTTTTGTAAGAAAAAACCTTCCTCCGAAAACTTTAAGAAAAAGCAACTTAGGCAAATAAGAGGCACACAGAAAAGAAATAACCTGCTGAAGATTACACAAAGACCTCCAGTTTTCCAATTATACACATTGACAAGATGGACTTTATAGTCCTGATCAAGTAGCATACCAGAACACTGGTGGTCTCAGTGAAGTGTAAAAAGAAGTTCAGTTTTTTCACAGAGGATGGCATATCTGTCTCTCCAGCCTTTCCAGCTCTCCCTTATGCAGGAAGAGCTGCTCATGAACTCTAAGGACCAGAGCAGCAGGAGACTGAATCAGAATGAAGTCATGCAGTTCATACTCTATACCAAACCTTGCAATTTATTCCATTGAGAAAGGGAATTAGGCATGGAATGTGTGATAATGAATTCCACACAAGAAACTGAAAAATTAAGGCATGGTTTTGTTTTCTTTCTCAATTAGCTACAGAAAATGCTATAGATTTTTAATCCTTAATGTAGACAAAGGTGTTACTTAACTATTAACTATTAATTTGAAGGACAGCTGTGGAAATGCTGGATAACATAAATGATATCTGCCCAGACCTGGAAAAGTACTCTCAGCTGAATGCAGCAACTGAAAACTCTTTTTGGCTGTAACTCTTCTTTTCTTCTAAGAAATCTGCTTTGTACTTTAAACCCTAATTACATTACATTACATTACTAATTACATATTATAGAGAGACAGAACATCTAAAATTGTAAGGGTAGTAGGCATCAGAATCTTAGCAATTCAGAAACTTAACAATTCCAAAAATGTGCAGCATATATTTAAAGTGGTAAAACACAAAACATAACTTAGGAAAAAAATATCACAAAATCAAAACTTCTGTTTTTTTTAATTCACCAGTTAACATCTTTTTTGCTAACATATAACAAAGCAACTTGTGAAGAGGACTGGTAATAATCAAAGCCACTTGATTCTTTCTTACAGAAGAAAAAAATGTATTAACTGGGAGTATGCCATAGGAAATTGGTTAATTGTACTTTATTAAGTGACTCTAACTAGATGTTACACACCAGACAATTAACTAGACAATGATTTAATGGTTTTACTCAGCTGTAATTATAGAACAGAGATTAACAAAACTACACTTAACACAGGAAGGTCCTTCCTTAAATTAGTTTCACATGCCATTAAAGCAAGCAGCTTTTGAGCAAACTGCAGTTTTATAGATTGGTATATTATTTGCAATTACTGCTAATTGCTATGAGCAATGATTGCAATATCTCTGGAACACATTAGTTGCTAACACTACTTGAATGTGGCAACTTCATGGCTAACAAGTGTACATGTCACTGATGTATCATTACTTGTAAGTGACTGACAGAAGTGTTCTACCTTTATAATTGGAATTACAATAGGCACTTTATCTCGCATAAGGGTAGGTCTCTACTTTTGTTCCTAATAGGCCAGTTTATGTGTGCAAAGGTATCGAAAGTAGCATTAATCCTCAAACAGTCTCAGCTGGATCAGGGGATTATTCATGTAATCAAGTACAATACAAGTACTTATTATCAGGCACTCATGCAGCTGGAATAGTGGGAAGACTGTGACCAACACATGGGATGCATGATAACCTGCTTGTGAGGGAAGGTTCTCCTTCACACACCACACCATCTGGAATAAGGCAAGACAATAAACATCCCACTCCAGTGACAAACACATTTAAACTGTCCATGCTGTAGTACATATGTGACAAGCAGATACCAGACACATGCTGGCTTTCAAAGAAGAGCACATTTTTTTCTAAGCTGACTTCAAGGAATAAACCATCAGAGAAGAGAGACACTTTCAGTCTCTGGGAATGATGATGCAATCCCTGCTTGTGCCACGTCTACTGTAGTAGATAAACGTACAGCCTCACAGGCTACAGCAGCAGCTGGGGGATGCACTGAGCTGCGGAGACAAGACCTGGGGAGAAAAAAAATTCCAGTTAAAAACAAGTTATTCGAGACTCAAGCATAGACCTGACAAGGAACTTGTATCACTCATATTGATTAGATACATGACAATGCTTCTGAAGTTTTTTGAAGACGCATGGTGGTGCTAAAAATCCTGATCACTACAGCCAGTGTGAGATAGGTAGGAAGCATTTCCATAGGTTACCAGATGATTACCTCACCAATGTTAACCTTGGCATCAACAAAACTCATGCCCAGTGCAGATCCTCAGAAATCTGGAGCTGTGGCACTGTCCTTATGCATATGAATGGGCATCACATACAAAGGAAAGGAAAGAACTAAGAGGAATGGAGCAAGGTGTATGAATGACAAACCACTTTAATAACAACTATGGCCTAATGCATTTTTTAAAATGAAAAATGTAATATCTAAGGACATCAAGAGTCAGACTTCACCTAGCGAATCCAGTTCCAGACTTTTACTTATTGAGGAACAGTTGGAACTGCTGTCAGCAACAACTCTAGCAGGAATTCGCACCCTGAATTCCACCCATTGTGGAAACATAATTCCTGAGACAGCAGACATGTGGCAAGCTGGTAAGCACTTGAATACAGTGGCTCTTTGTGACAGAAGCTTACAGGGACCCCAAGAAATAATCCAAGACCATTCACTTGACACCATGGCAAGATCAGCCATGTCATTACTGACAAGTTTGCTTAACCTCCTCTTGCAGACCACCCAGAAGCTGCATTCAAGCAACTGGTTCCCATGCCTCCCTCTCCTACAGTTCAGAAGCACATGGGCATTCCGTACATGTACCATTGGTACTACCAACAGGAGAAAGTTGATCTTTACATAGTGGCATTTTGTATATTTGCATAGTATGCTTCTGGGCAGAATCTTCTCTGCCAGGCTAAGCAACCCACCACCCCCCACTAGAATGCCCTGTTTGTAGTTAGATTAAATAGATCCCAGGTCTCTCTTATCAAATTCCATTCTCTTTCTCTCCTACTAGGCCACATCTCTCTTGGAGTACAGTGTCTAAAACAAGACCATGGTTTTACAACTGGATAGGGCAGAAGGCTTTCACGTGAGTTTTTTTCAAATCACATTCTTACTCAGAAAGGCTTTAAATTGATGGTTAATTATAACTAAAATCACATTTGTTATTTAAAATATTCTAGATACTTCTTTGTAAGCATTGTGAAGGGTCTTATCACAACTGACATCTGGAGTTTCCCTTCTCTGCCTACTGCTAGGATGAGGCAGTTTTAATTTCTGTCAATGATTCTGTCTGATATTCCTTAGAACAGAGAATGGATTCAAAAAATTCTCTGTACATGAGATCAAGGGCCTAAAAGCTACCTGCTGACTTATTAAGTCCTTGTTCCCCACAATTCACCACTGTCAAATTTACTCAATGTAATCAGCTCCCTAAGGATTTCATTTTCTCTCAGTCCTTTTGAAAGAAGGCTGAAGTGGCAGTTCAGGGTCTCTCACAAGTGGCTCATACTTATACATGATTCTTCCAGTACTGTCTCATACCTCAAATCACTCTCCTATCTATGAACCTAATTGATTTGACATAGTTTTGAAAAGTACTTATATCCTTCTGCCACATTTTAGCCAGGGAAACTGAAATAACTGAGAAGCCATGGCAGCCCAGGGAATCCCTTCCTCCTGCAATAAATCCTCTGTCAGGAGTCAGCTACTTTAGAAATCAAGAGAGTAAAAGGCCCTTCTCTCTCAAATATCAAAGCTGACTCTGAAAACATTTTCAAAATCCCCCAACACAACCAAGACTGCAAACTCAAGTTTACCACTGCATTCTAATACTAAGGGAAGCCTAAGATCTGTTTATTCTGTTTATTTAGTAACTTAAAGAAAAATATGAGACCATGGAACTTTTAATTCAGAATTTTGATTGCAAGAACTGATTTGAAATTTAGACAACCACTAACAATCCAAATAAATCTACCTTTTTCAGCCCTAAGTATGACTAATTCCTTCTGTTTCGGAGCACCAAACAAACAGCTTAACCAATCAATGCTATATTTCATAGTTGCCAAGCTGGAGGCTCCTGACCTTTAAAGAGAAATATATCAGAAGACTATTCTTGTATGCATACTGAAACAATAACAAAGTACCAGATTTTCATGAAGAGGTTTTACAGGTATGTAGGCATTTCCAATTACATAACTTGCATATTTCTTTCAACTTTGAAAGGATGACAGTTATGAAGTTACTGACTCTACTTGAAGGATCATGAAACATAAATTAATAAATCCCCTAAAAATTTTAAACATGTTTTTATCACGGCCTTTAGGTAAAACAATTCTTTTCAGGCCTTTTGAATAAATTTGGGAAGACAAAAAGTTAGCTCTGTACATAAGCAAAGTGCATCAACATTTTGACAGCATATAAACTTCACGTACTTAATTCCCATTAAATCAGAACACTTCTGTACTAAAGTCCGTGTTCTACTCACTGTCTTAAATCCTTCCTTTATTAAGATATGCCCTACATATTTCTGATGCTTTGCCAGAAATTGCAAAGATACAGAGGACATCAGCCCAAGCAATGGACAGCATTAGTGGCCACTGACAGCACCTTTGATTACAGTTTCTAACCACCCATGATGCCTAAACCAAGCATGTTGGCAAGAAAATCTAACTGAAAAGAAAAAACACGTGAAGGAGGACTGCAAAATTGGAGGCAGCAACATCACATACCGTGACACAGAGAATGACAGGAACAATATAAGGCAGACAGCAGCCACTGACCCTAATCCAACAGCAGTCATGTATTGCAGAGTGGGTGATAAATCTGAAAGAAAGCATCAAACAATTCAAACAAACCAATCAAATAGTGCAGCATCAGTCTGCTCATAGCTGAAGTATAGCAACAAAACCCAGATGCTGAATGTACAGCTCAGTTAATGACAGTAATGGAGCTGACTTCCTAGTAGTTACCATCCAGCTGAGGAATAAAGATTAATTGGAGTACTAAAAAAAAAATTTGGTAAAAAATATACCTGCCCTTATAGCACTATAACACCAGTTTCCATCAGCAAATTACACATCTCTAGAGAAGATGCCAGCCCTGCATAAAGGTTGCAGAATTGTCTTCCCTCCATGTTGTCGACTGAATATCATGAAAAACCCTAAAACTTCATTTAACTTCTTTGTGGCAGAAGAAAGTGTGCTTTTAATACAGTTTTCTACCTTTTTAATGACAATTATCTATCACACAATGTCTAGCTAGATGGCACCTGAAACAGGGCCATTTGGATTAGATTTAATTTACAGATTTGCCTTCCACAAGTTGAATTAAGAAATATTTCTCAAAGGATTCAGCCTCTCCAGCTGCATAAGTACATTAGGGTAAAGGACACTGACTAAAAGTCCATTGGATAAAAAGGCAAACAGATTTACACCAAAAGCCTGACCAGTCCTTCTCTCTTCTTTCTATGCTCATTCTTTTAGCCCCAAAACCAAAATCCACCTATTTTTAAGACAGCCTCTGATGATGTGCTGCCTGTTGATAAATGACAAATTCAGAACAGAACAGTTCTCTGTCTTTCCATAGTTATTCTACAGCTATTGCCTAAACAGTCCTAGCAATGGAACCATTGAACTTAAGGAGTCTTTGATCTTAGCACAGCCTCCACAACAAAGAGCTGCCTGCATTATATTCTAGGTGTGGTGATAAATGAGCTAGGTCCTACGAGTAATTAAAGAAAGAGTAACTAAACAAAACCTAGAAATAAACACAGAGTTGTCACCACAAGATCAGTTTTAGTAATAATTTGATATGGAGGAGGTGCACCTCAAACACTCCACGCATCACATGATTTGACATAATTCCAAAGTACTGCTTCATTTTCCAGCATTACTGCCTTTCCTAACTCAAATTTGCAAGACTTTCAATGCAAAAGCAGATTTTAGGGCTCATAGGAGACTCCAGTGGTGCTGCTTTCTTTGTCAGGAGAGGCAGATATTTGCTTTTTGCTGAGACATGAGGTGTGAAGAGGAGCTATGGTGGAAAGGAAGGAAAGAAGTGGATCCCAAACTGCTCTGAGATAAACTCATTAATTGGAAATATTTTAAAGTCAAAAAGTAAATCAAAATAAAACCACACTAAGAAATTTACAGGGTTTTAAAGTTATGCTACTTTTATACTTAAGAAACTGTACTTACCAGTATTCAAATTAGCCACATTTTTCATTTTTGCACAGTATCTTCTGGTTTTTTAAGACTGTAAAATTCTTGATGGACCATCTGAACATTCTAAAATAAAAATATTGCCTCTAAAAGCTAAAGCATATTGTAGCAATGCGTTTGTTGTTGTTGGGATTCTTGTATTTTTGTTGCTGGTTTTGGTGGGAGGGGGTTGTTTGGGTTTTTTTTGTTTGGATTTTTTTGTGGTTTTGTGGTTTTTTTGGTTTTTATATATTTTTAGTTTTAGTTTTAGTTATTGTTTTTGTTCTTTAACTGATTTTTTAAATCTTTAGACCAATATAAAACTATCTTAAAATACACTTCCAAAATGTCGCATGTTCTGTGCTTCAAATCCTTTGTGCACAAAAATTGCTGTAAAGATTTAGATGTGATGCAAAGAAATAACAACAGTGAAAACCAGGGAAAAACAGGAGAGTCCGTTTTAGAATGGACTGCTGAATCCATTGGAGTGGAATAGTGAAAAGCAAGAAAATTTTTCACTCTAATGTTTTCAATCCTTGAAGTCAACAGATCATGAATGGCAAAAAAAGAAACAGCCACAGCAATTATTAGTTTATGCTTCCAAGCAAAGCCATGACAACTTAGATTTTTTGCTGAAGGAAAAATTTACTTACTTTTAATTTGTGCCCAAACAGCACAGGACTGTGTTCTTACCTAAAAAAGAAAACACAAAAAAATCACTGTTTCTCATGAGAAAAATTTATTGTTATTAACACCATCTGAAAGATCAGCCATCAAAAAAAATTACTATTTGGAATGGAATTTGTTATTCCCTTGGAATAACAATATAGCAGCCTCTATATTGTCTTAAGAGATTATAAATTATAAAAATAAGATTAGACATAGAACTTTGCTGAAAGGTTGGCTCTAGCTTTTAGCTCATTATTCTTTCTTTCTTTTTACAACCTTCCTCCCATGGAAGGCTTTTTGACATTGCTTTGATCAGGGTTCAGAATTTATGAAATGTGAAGATAAGGATAAATATGCTGTGTTAACTCTCTCCTATGCAGAACATGTAGGTTAAAGTCAGGTATCTGACAGCATGTTTTACAAATACTAGATGCAGCATTTTCTTCAGTTATGATAACATGCTTGGTAATTTTTAATAGCTGTATAAAATACTTGCAATGAAAGAAATATTTATCATGGGTCTGCTTTTGCAGATTTGTTAAGCAAGTTTGATTTTTTTACAGTAAGCTTTGGTCTCTGTAGAGCATTTTTCCCCAGCTCTTCATAGTCATAGATACACAAAAAGTTCTATTCTAGGTTCTATTATCTATTGTGTAATTACTGTGAAGTGTATTTTTGTAGTCCTTCCTGCTAAATGACTTTCACAGACTTTCACATAATGCATACACGATACATGCATTTTTCATATTGTAGCAAAGTGTGTGTTATGATGTTCTGAATAACTGTATGTTTGAGAAAGGCTACAATTTGAAGCTTTTAGATTAAAGGATGAAGGCACATTTGTGTGAATAATCTCACTTCTGTGTGTCTGCATGCTGAATTGTCAAACATCAATGATTCTTAAACCCATTATTTATCAGGAGTTTTCCGGTTAATTAAAAACACAAAAGACTGACAAGAAAAATCTTCTTAGAAGTGGGAAGATAAAGGGATGGGTTTAGAAACCCAATCAAATGCCAGATTCTGGGGCAGAGGTGTGAGCACCATCATTTTGAAATAGTTGCCTTCATGACACACTCTAGTGTGCAGAAAATCAGGTATCTCCTGCCTATCAGAGAAGTTACTGAGGTCTCATGAAGCTCAGCGAAATAAAAAATAAATAGAAAGTAAAAACCTCACAGCAGGCACCCTTTTCAGGACCTCCAAATCTGAACAATGGAAAGATGAACACAATAATATGTTAGGGATATTCAGTAATAACATTAATAAAAATCAAAACCAAGCAATGATTTTCCAGCATGATAATACAAATTGTACCATTTTTAGTATGAAAGGAGACAGAAGGGACCCTTAAGGATGCCCAAATATGAAAGGGAATAATGAGAACATTAGTTAGGAGCCTATTACATCTATTTCTAATTTGTCTGTATTCAAATGGAATTGTGCTAAGAAGTAAAAGACACTTCAGAAATGCTGATTTCACAGGTATTAAGAATTGAGGGCAAAGCATTTTTTAAAAAAGAAGACTGAGCTCTTGAATCCAAATCAGTTACTTAAGTAATGACATTTTTAGAAATGTGACAAAACCCAACAAACTCAACAACCTGCAATTCATAATTCCGATTTTTTTCAGCTAATACCAGCAATTGCACAAAATAAAAGGGCATGACACCTGAAGATAAACCAACACTTTTGAACCAGCAGTCCAACTTCCATTTTGAAGAAGCACAGCTGCAAACCAAAGCAGTTTGGTATTTGCAACCCCAATAATGATTCACAACTGTTGCATATAACTCTGCGTATTTCATCAACCAACAAAAGCCATACAGGAAAGCGTACCGGAGGGAGATGATGCATTTTTAATGGTAGGAAGCAAGAGTGACCTCTACAAATAACTGTAATATTAATCCATCAAATCAGTGCCCTAGAAAGCACATCTGCAAATATCAGCAGTGAAAGATCAAGAAATAATCCATAAGAAATAATAATGTCAGTTAGAAGCAGCTTCACAAATGGCTGGTAAAGATGTATAAGAATCTACTTTGCTCTGTGCAGCAAAAACCTCCGCAAAATAAAAGAAGTTAAAATACTCCAGTATTAGAAAACACTGAGGGATAAAGAGCTAGGGAAGCCAATGCATAAACCCCCAGGATAAATAAACTAAGCTCAAAGATATATTTAGTAGTTCTTGAGGAGGCCAAACTTTGACTGATTAACAGTCCTGCTCCACAGAGCACATTTTTCTATGAAATACAGTTCATTGTCCAAATTACAAGATATTTTGGATGTCAATGTTAATAACTTTACACTACTTATGAAATGAAATGCCTTCTACTGTAATTTTCCTACCTTACCCCTCACACAATTAATTAAAAAATTATGACAACAGACTTGTATCAGGATCCAAAACCACTTCATCTCTGCTATAAAAATTTCTCAGGCTATTGTTAAATAGTACTGCACAGATTAGTAGATACAAGAATCCTCTTATTAAATGCACTTGTTTTATTTCATTGACTTTGAACTGAGGCAGTTACAGGTAAAAGGTAAATCCTTTTCTCTAGAAATATATTTTGATAGTAATACACTACTAGGATAACAGCACTTTAGAATATGCATAAATGAGGATGTTACTCACTATTTCTTAACAGAAGCTGCTTTAACTTACTGAGACTTGGGTGTAGGCTTCCAAAATTGCAGAGAATTATTTTTAAGTGACTCACGGATCAGTTTTTGCATGCCTCCTTGCTTTGTGCTGTACACACAAAGTCCTAAAAACTCTATTTTGATGGCAAGGTAAGGTGCTGTTTAGGTGTTTCTTTCTTTATTAGAGGTTGCTTAGTTCAATTTTTGTATTTGACATTCAGGAATTGTATTGCACACAAGGAGTTATCCCTTTCCCATAAAAGAAAAACTTTCTACTGCTGAGACTTATATTATAAAAAAATTTAAAACTGTTGACTACTGAGACAGGTACAACTGGAAAACTAGATGATATGTGCATTTTAGAAACTTTTTGTTTCTAATTAAAAATGCGTATTTACTGTAAAAAGATAAAAACTAATGATAAAAATATACTTTTTTTTTTAACAAGACTTCCTCAATGGAGCTGGAGCTTACATTCACTGTTCTTTGGAAGGTAACAACACATAACAAAATATATTTTTCCATGTAATTTGGAGAATTGGGACATATTAATATAAAATATTTAATTAAAAATTAAAATGGGTGAATTCATCATTGCTAAGGAGTGATTTTAAAATTATCATACTAATGTCTTTTAGTAAATTCTGGCCCAATACAGATATCTTCAATTACTGTGGGCAGGGATGGCCATTCATTATTTTCCATTGTTTGACTTCTGGCATTCAGAGTTGCTTCAACATTACAATGACCTAAGTACCATTAAGGAATTTTAAGAGATATTTAAAGAGCTTCAGATTTAATCTAATTCTGTCAACTAGGAGATCCTTGAAGTGTCATAAAAATTTAATACCCAGCTAACATTTTCATCTTTTTCCCCAGCAACATTTCATTCAAGAGGTGTAAAGAAGAGGTTTTAAAACATCCATTACCTTATTCCACTCACTTATTATTTTCAAAAAAACACAATACTCTTCTCCCAGCTTTAAAGGAGCATTATAAAACTTCCCATAATAATGTCTGTCTCCAAGAGCAATTGACATATTATCAGCAACATCCTTTGCCCGAAATTCAGCTGCCACATATCCTTTAATGTCAGTGGTGTTACTAAAGAAAGATGCAGCAGCAAAGGAGTCACAAATAAAAGTGCTTTGCAAATCCAGAGGAAGCACAATCACTTGATAAAGACTAGAGTGAAACAAAAGAGAAAAGTAAATATTAGCCCTCATTTCAATGAAATAGGCATCAGATATTAATTAATCCATACTGGTTTTTCTCTATTTGTAGCCTCTTAACTGTTTTTTATTAACAATGTCCAATACAAACACTTCCTATACTAAAATATTTCTCTGTGTGTGTGTTCCATTTCAATTTTAACTAAATGCACTGCATGCACGGCTTAGAGCTGGGTCTTCTCATCACATTCATGTTATTGCTACATGCTTATTGATGTTGAGAAGAACATAAAACTGACATCAGACTATCTCCTCCTCCTCCTCACACTGAAGCTCACCTATGAAATAATATACAATTTTCTCAAAAAATTACTTGTAAGTTCAAAGAAACAAGACCTCTTCTGTTGAAAGGAGGAGTGGACAGGTACCATTAAAAAAATTTCATCAAACCTGTTTTCATACCTCTCAAAACAAGGTTTAATCTATTGTATTCAACTACAGGAAGACTATGGTTGTTACACCAGCCATCCCATGAGACCTTCCTAGCTTTCAAATATTTTCTGCTTCAGTGTAATATTGAGTAACCTTTCATTTCTGTCTCAGTAAGGGGTCAATCCTTTTACTCCAGAAATACATTTTGATAGTACTACACTACTATAAAAATAGTACTTCAGAATATGCAAAAATGAGGACATTATTCACTATTTCCTCTGGCTCTGGGGGGAAAAATGTATCATTTGCATGAGTTCATTGGAAAAGAAAAATCACATCAGTAGAGGTGTGTTTGTATCCATCAATAAAGATCTACTGTAACCTCACTGTAGATAAAGGGAAAAGAAAAACAAAATCAAACCACAAAGCCAGTGGTGAAAACTCACAATTATCCAAACTAGGATTTTGTTCCAGAAAAGAGCAAAAAAGCCTGGGGCTAAATATTACTCTGCTAAGGGGAGAGAAACTGGGAGGTTCAGTTCAAGTCTTTTTCTCATTGCTAAAAAAATAATCTTGTCACCCAAAACAGTTCTAATCAGTATGTAACATGAATCTGCAGAATGCTTTTTGAAAGGGTGAACAGCACAAAGACAAACCTGATTGGTCCATTTTGATCTTCTGCTTTCCGGAGTCTGAGCAAAGGTGCAGAACCTTTTACTGCAACAAATTCTACTTCTGGGAAAGGGGGATCTGAAAAGTGAATAAACACCTGTGGTTCAGAAAGGTTTTAGAAATATTTCAGGCATCAGTTCCTATCAACCTTTCAGTTCTTTTTTCAACTGCTGGCTAGCTTTTCCGCCAAAACATCCTCAATTGAGACTTGAACCCCAAACAGCTAAAGCTTCCAGGCAACATAAATTGGACAAGAAAAACACAGAGCTAATATGATCAAGGTGGTCTGGCAGCCCCTGTACTTCTGCTAGCTGGGAAAAAGAGAGGTGCTCAAAAATGGTGGTTGACTCCAGAGAAATGAGCCTTTCTGACTACAGAAAAATGACAGCTTTGTTGGAGGAAGCAGTATTACTTACTAGATTAATTGAAATGGTCAGGGAGAAGAAAAATATCAAGCTGTGCACAGAGTCCATTGCAAGAAATACAATGGTATGAATAGAAGAGAATTTAGTAGTGCCAAAAGTACTTTCAAGAAAGCAACTTCCTTAGATACTGCTCGTAGTCAGGTAGCAATCTCCAGGCCCTTAAATTGGATTTCAACATGGATACAGAACCCTAATCTGTTTTAGTGGGAATTTGCATCAAGGGCAAGGCTGGAAAAATAGTTCTTCCTCTAATTCCAATGGTAATGATGACAGCTGCACACTGAAAAGGAAATTACCACTACCAGCCTGGAAGCAAAGCTGAAAATTCAGCGTGTACAGCCAAGGGGGCAGAGTGTGAAGCACAGACATCATCTAGCCCAGAGTCTAAAAGAACTTGCACAGGTCAATACAGGTATAGCTAGGCTTTTTGAACACCAGTGTATCAGGCTGCTGATATGATATCTGACTGAAGAGTAAAAAATGCAGTCCTCATGCACAGAACCAACGCTTCAGAGCTAGAAAGAATAATCAATATCATGAAGAGAAACAGAAAAAAATCAATGCAGATTTCCCAAACTTAAGTGACATCAGGCAGAATATTGCAAGATGCATGGATTTTTCAAAGATCTGGAATACAAATAGCTGCACGTATCTTCTGAAGTGTAGAAAATCATTAGTTTTGCAGGAGAAAATGAGGCTTGTTAGAAAAACTGTCAAGAGGGTAACTGCTAAAAAGGGAGCTAGAAAATCATGTTGAAAGCAGGAGTACTGGGGTGCAGGAAGGTTATTAGAGGTTAGTACTGCTAGCATTTTGGTAACAATCATGGTGCAAAATCCCAGTATGTACAGACTAATTTTGCTGTTCAATGTTAGAAACACAGAGATTTTACAAAAGGAGAACTGAACCACCCTAACAGCTGTTGTTGTTCAAAACTGGGGTTAAATTCACTAGTACAAAATAAAAGGCAATACACCTGGGCTTCTAAGAAGAATTTATGCTAAATATTCTAATTGCCTTTGAGTAGTAGAAATGGCATATTAGTGTATCTCAGAATGAGTGCTAGGCCCCAAAATGACAACAAAAAGCAAAAATCCAGAAGGCTGCTATAAAAGGCATATGAATCAGGCTAACATAACACTAGAATAGTAGCACCCAAAATACACAAGGCCCCTTTGTGATCATTTCATATAACCTCTGCTTTAAACACAGATGAAATTTATGAGGGGGTACAACTTTGGCACAGTGTGCCCAAAATAAAGCTAACAGGCCATACAAGCATCCCTATCAAGAAAAACCTCTACCCCTTGACAAAAATCATCCTCAGAAGAACCTCCTGAAAGCCTACCCACCCAAATAAATTGCTTTGGTAGTTCCCTTTACCAGGTTATCTTTAAAACCACGGTATGGGTGAACGACCAGAAAAGAAACCAGCTGTGAATGTTTAGGATTGAAACGAGAGTAAGATTTATACAATGGTCTACAGCTTCCTTGCCTGGGAAAGCAGAGGGGCATGCACTGATCTCTCCTCTCTGATGACCAATGGCAGGACCTGAGGGAATGGTCTGGATTTGTGTCAGGGGAGGTTTAGTTTGGCTATCAGGAGAAGGTTCTTCACCCAGAGGGTGGTTGGGCACTGGAACAGGCTTCCCAGGGAAGTGGTCACAGGACCAGCCTGACAGAGCACAAGAAGGATTTGGACAATACTCTCAGAAGGCACAGGGTGTGACTCTTGGGGTATCCTGTGCAGGACCAGGAGTTGGACTTTCACAATCCACATGGGTCTCTTCTCAGCATATTCTATAATTCTCTGAAAGCAATTGCTCTACAATGACTTGCTTCCCTCTAGCAGAGTCAGGGCAGAAAACCCTTTCTGAGAGTTTTCTGAGTTAATGAAATGTACTGGATGGCTTCCTGCTGGAACAGGAAACATTCTTTGCTCCTGTTTTCAATACATCTGCAGCCACAGATACTGTAAAAGGTACAGGCAGAATTTCTATCTGAACAAAATAAATTAACAACTAATATTTGACAGCCAATCTTTAGGCCCTCTGCACTTTGCAAACTTAAGGAAATATTAATTAAGAGACAAAAATTATCTCTTCATTTCAGTGGTTCCTTAGCACAGACACTGTCAATAGGGAGAGTGACAGTAAAATATATCTCTCAGGGTGGTTTTATCTGGTATACTCCTTCTATCTTCCTTTCCTTTGACATTTAGTATCACCACAAGACATTATTATTAATTTCCCTAAAGAACTTTTCAATTTCCAAGAAAAACTTGGGAATTTCTTCTCTAATGCCAGCCAGAATGACCATTGCATGCACAAGAGGAAACCGATGTGGACTCAGATGACAAGAAGATGGATGATGACTAATTTCATAACAATTTATATTTTCTTTAATTTGACAGGAAAATACAAATAATGAAAATAAGTAGCCATCCAGAACTGACAGCCCTAGTAAGTAAAAGAGAGAAGAATCTGAAGAAACACATAGTGCTATTAAAGGATGGAGTCTTTTGCTATGTTTAGTTTCTAGTAAAAAATACTAGTTATTAAAAACATCAAGCACACAGAAGACAATCTACCTGTTTTAATAAAAAGAGTGAACTGTTTGTAGCAATGTGAAGGAGTAATAACACTAATAATAATATAATTGAAATGAGTAGTTTAATTTTTGCTTTGGTGATCAGAAAATAAACTCTGAAGAAGTTGTTCCATATGCAGTATTTGCCCACTCTGACTTTTTTAATAAAATAAGAACTTTGCCCAGAAATTAAACACCTAAAAATATAATTTAAAAGAAGTCTGCTGGGAGGTCAATATGATTACCGACCTAAAAATTCTCTTCTTAAAAACACTGACTTAACACCACAGAGAACAGCTGGAGGGAAAAGGGGAATACTACAGAGAAGAAAGGACTTGCACTAGGTGAAGAAAACAAGATCCTCCAGTCTGTTCAGGTCCTGTTACCACCTTGCCTTTCTTAAAGAATTAATTTTTTTAAGTCTTCACAAGCAGAACAGACTAGCCTATCTGTAGCAACACCAGGAAAACAGAGAAGGGCACAGTAAGAAATCAAAGTATATTCATAGATTTATGCATACACTGTCCCACTCTAAGCACTTCCTTGTCATATCAGTCTTATGGTTAGCAACACTTGAACATTTAATACAAAGACTAATTTTCTACAGTGAGAATCCATCTTCTGATTTTCTCTCTGAACCTGAAGGCAAGCCACAAGGAAGAAATTCTGTACATGCCAGGAAGTGCTTCCTGCTGCAGCAACACTGAGAATCATCCCAGGCCTCAATGCTGGAGCCAAAGCCTGCTTGGTGTTACACTCTAAGGGCAATAACAAAGCTTTAAAAATAATAATGTAATTGAACAACAAAGTTCAAATTCACATGGCAATTCTTCACCAAAGTTGACATTCAAAGAATCCAAATCAAAAACTCTTATTAAGGCTGGGTTTTAAATAAAACAACCCGTTAGTGAAACAAGAACACTTGCATGATCTTAGTTCCCTGTACACAAGGGATTTCTTTCATCTGATGCCTATATAACTTTGATCTAAGTTACAAAGTGTTTCTATAGCTTGAGTTATAGGACATCAATATAACCTGATATATCTATATAACCTGATATCAGTGCAACTTGAATCATAACTTTCTATATTAAGTAACCAGAATCATACCCTTTTATACCTATATGAACTGAATCATAACTTTTTATACCTATATAACCTGGTAAAAAATAACTTTCTGTACAATGTAAAGGCTAGTATATGTTTAACTAGCTGCTTAATGCTGAATAGACAAAAAAGAAGAAAAATCACACCAGGTGGATAGCTTCAGAAAGAGATAAGTATAGTACTAATGAGAAATTGGCAAATGTAAAGCCACTTAGCCAGAAAACAAAGAATTTAGGCCAGCCAGGACCAGAAAGACCAAGGAACACCATAACTATGCATGCTCCAAAGACAAAGCTGAAAAGTTCAGATGTGAGAAGACCTTGGAAGCCTTCATCAAAGACCCCTGATGACCCCCAAACTGGGGAGGCACAAGTGCAGTGCAGAGAGCTTTTTATAAACATGAGATCATACCATGTAAATTAGCTCTGGCATTTATGTGATGATGTTGCAGTGACATAGTGACACGAATCAATACTTACTGTATAAATATACCACAGCACTTGACAAGGGTGGGTGAGCTAGGTGGAGTTCTGTTCTCACCACCAGCACTAAAATAAACAAATACCTACTCTACAGACACAGTTCTATGGGGTTTTATTTGCAGCCTTTTTTGGGCATCACATGGTTATTTGAGGGCTTTATGTCGAAAAAGTTTTTGCTGAATTTTAAAACAAAGAAATAAAAAATACTGCTGTAAAAGTAAAACTAAAATAAGGTAGAGATATTAATAAAATAGAAAACATTGTTTACTGTTTTTATTACTGTTTGACGAGTAATTAACTTTACTGCACACATTTAAATCAAATTGTTCTAGTACAGAGTGAGAAGAGATTTTTCAATTAGAGAGGAACATGATGTAAAAAGAAGGAAGGAGGGAGAATAAATAAATCAAGACCACATCTACAGAAAAAATCATTTAGACCATCTTTAAAGACTGGTCATTTCTGGAAATCCCACTCATGTGATGCCCTTTGCTGACTGTGGCTTTGTTCCCGCTGTGTGGGGAATGTCACGGCACGCTGCTGCTGCTGAGGAAGGCGCGAGTGCAGCGAGCGCGCGCAGCCGGAGCCGGGGCGCTGCCCGGCCAGCCCGGCCCTGCTGCAGCCGCTGGGCCTGAGCCCTGCTGCACAAAGCGGCCTTTCCTCCTCTCGGGGACAGCAGCGCCCAGGGCCAGCACACCCGCAAAGTTAAACGGTCCTGGGCAAGGAAAAGGGGGAAAGCGGGGAGACGCGCTCCAGGGGAACGTGGCTGGCACCTCTCATGCAGCAGCGACCTGCCACCTGCCCTCAGCCGCGAGCGAGAGCCCACGGCCACACAACCGCAGGGAGCCCGCCGGGCCCCGTCGGGCGTCTCCTGTGTCGGGGCCGGGCCTGAAGGGCCCCGGTTCCAGCTGCAGAGCGCCCCTGGGCCAGGAACTCCACCTTTAAAAGTAAATTCAACCACATCTCGCTGCTTCTTGTATGGATCGTCTCTAGCGTGCGTTATGGTCGCCTCACTCTGCCGCCATGTGCGAGCCGGGCCGATCCCCATCTCCTGGCTCATCCCTGCCTGCACATTTCTATGGTTTGTCTTCTGCTGCAGTTCTTCCTGTGGCAATTTTGCCCTGTGATCTCTAGGAACAAACCGAGGTGTGTTGAGTGCTGACATCTGCTGTTCTGCAGACCCAGGGGTAGGTGTTCAGGGGCTGGCAGCAGAATGGGAGCTCAGTGCTGGTGGCTCAGGGTGTTTGGATTAGGGTCCTTCCACAATGACAGCCTCCTAGCCCTAGAGAAAGAGGTCTGGTCTGAAACAGCACTCACTGCTCTCACCCCAGCTCCTAAGCCGATGGCTGGACCTTGCCTGGGTAAGCAGAGGGGTGCAGCACTTTGCTGGACTCTCAGGGTAAGCACCCAGGCTTACAGCGCCAGACACTTCCTATATCCCCTGCCTTTGCGCAGCACTCTGCAGCTCTCCCTTCCTCCTGGACCTTGCCCGAGTGTCATGGTCCTGTGCACGACCTGGAACTGCTTTAATGGGATGTGTGGCACAGGAGACTGGCCACATATGCATATGTTCATACGCACCAAGATGAAAGCACCTCCCTGGCCATGGGAGAGGATGAAAATTTGGTCAGGGAAAACACAGGAAGGTTTCTTTGGTGCTTTCAACTAGAAAGCCTGACAGAAGACACCATGTTCACTTTTCATTATTTGTCTTCTGTGAGCAACACACCCAAAGCAAACAGTATGGAAATCAGAGTTCTATTTCTCTTGCAAAGCCTTGGCTGCAAAGCATAGACTGTGTCACCGATATTAATTGCTTTGTAAACAAATTAAGAGAAGTTATCTGAGAGAAATTATTATGTTCATGAGTTCACAGAGACTCATGAAAAACTCTTACTATGGAGGAGTTCAAAAAAATTATAGCAAAGTGGTGTTCATATGAACTTAATTATCATGCATTTAAATAATCTCTGCACAAAAATACAAAGTGTATGCATATGTATGAAATTATTTATATGACTGGCAGCTAATTTCCCCCTACATTAAAAAAAAAAAGTAATCATGCTCATGTTTTCCTCACTTCTCTTCCCTCATTATATAAATCAGAAACTCCTTTCTTGGCAATTCCCATGCTCTGATGCTTCACACTTTACTGGATAGTTTCTCTGGAGGTACATGATGCTCTGGTCCTCTCAGAATAAGAGCTATGAGATCACCGCACCTCCAACAGTCTTTCACTTCCTCATTGGAAAGTAGATTTTGGGTTTTCCCTCCTTTTCCAGACCTTAAAGGACTCCCTTTATGAAAGAATGAGTATAAATGTTTTCCATCCTACATCAGATCAGAACAATAGTCTATCTTTTATATGCATGTGTACATTCAGAGGCAGATGAACAAATCAGACATCACAATCTGATCTGTAATGCTGTACATTTTCCACACACCAAGACAAAGGGCTCTACAAGTTTATACTAAATATATGATGGAATATATTCTCCTTATTCAAGTAACTTTCTAAACTTTCTGCTTGTGAGTCTACTTTCTCACTTGTGTTCATATGAAGACAGAGATGAGACACATGAGTACGTGGCTTGCAGACAAATCTTGGGCTAAACCAAAAAGAACAGCAGCTGAGAAATACAGGAAGTACTACAATTATCTGAGGTAGACAGACTCAAGGTCAAGCCTACTCAAACCCCCTGGAAAGTACATGTACAAATATGTAAGGAATTGCAGCATGTGTGAATAGTATGCCTTGAGCAAACTCAAAATACAGCTTGATTCTAAGCAGAATTATTTTCATAAGATAATTATAAGGATAATTTTAATAAGAATTATTTTAGAAGAAGGAAATGTAATCAGTTACTCAGGGACAAAAGTTCTATTTCTAGTGTCCAGAAACACTTTTGGTCTTACTACGTCGTAAGTCCTAGTGGTCTGCTCTAAAGCAAAAAACAGCTAACCAGACTCAGTAAACATATACGCATTCATGAACTCCCAAAACACCAGAGTTTTCAAAAAGAAACTACCCAAAGCAAAGCTCAAAAACAGATTGAAATATCAATAGAATTCTAATGTGGCTGAACTGAAAAAATTACTCTTATTCAGAACATTAGCAATGAAAGTAAAATAGGCCTAGCTCCTTATTTATTATTTTGTTTTTCAAACACTTTAAAAATGGTTACAAAATGGTTCAATCATCTTCATTTCATATGTAAAAACAGGTAGTGAAATTAAGAACAATGCCTCTCTTGAGCATGCTTTATTAAAGGATATTCCAAAAGGAAAATTAACAGAGCCATGTGTAAGTAGTATATTCACAAGTATGCCCACAAGACACTCCTTTCCTTCTCTGGAAAGGGACACGAGATTCCTTGCTTAAAAGACAATCTTGCTACCATCCTTTTATAGCTACAATATAATCACTGCCTAATAATTTTTGATAAGTGACTCTATTTCCTATTTCCAGTAGACAAGTGGTGAGAGCATCTTTAAAATAATTTAAGACAACATAAAAGACTGTGCAAGATGCCTGTTACAATGGTCCATGAAGCATTTGCTAGTCTGCATTAACCATCAACAAGCTGACAGGCAAAACCAACTTTGTGCTCAGCACTGAACTAATTTTTTAGAGGATGCTACTTGACAGGGATAAAAACAGGCTTTTAGGTCCAAGTTCTTGGGTTTTTTTTCTTTAGAAATAATACAGATATATCCTCATTCAGGATGAATATGGGCATAGATAAAGTTATTCAGGATATAAAGATAACTTTCATTACAGGCATTCACAAATCTTGTTTTTTTAAAAAAATACCCAAACTTATTGCTAGGATTTACATACTTATTGTGTTCTGCAACAGTCTAAAAATTTACACAATCAGTATCCTTGTCAGGAAATTAGGTCTGTAAGGCAATGATCATCCAATTGCCTGGGACATGTCTCTTCACACTATTCATAACTCCACAGTTAAGATTTTCCAAACTCAAAATATAGAAGGTTTGTAAAAGTCAAGGAGACACAACATCTGGATTTGCACCCAGCTGTGGCTACAGACCAAGTAATCATGTACCTCTTCAAGGATGGCATATGAAACCTCAAACAACCTATGAGAACATAATCGGTAAAACACTTTTGTAAAAAGTCTCAGTTTCCCTAGAGCTTCTGTGCTTAAGCCATTTCTTGCATTTCTACAATACCATTTAGCTGGAAAAGCATCAGAACTAACAAAGCCACTTTTCAGAATTAATTTGGCAGATAAATTGAGATCATTCCATCCACCATGGAAAATGCATACATGATTACAAAATAACTGAACAAATTAAGATGAAAATAATAGTTAAAATAGTTTAAATAATAGTTTAAATTATAGTTTTTATATAAATTAGGCTGCTTGCATAGGTAATACAATTCCAAGACATAAGACACATAAGTCAAAACAGCACTGCCAGAAGAATTATTTCAGCTGGATCCTGTTCTTAGATGAGATAACAACACAACTAATCCTATTTAAATTTCATTATTTGGCAAGTTTTTCCACAAGATAATTTTTGACTTTTTAATTTTCTGCAGTTTCTGGAAAAACTTAAAAAAATACATACTTTTATGTTTTTTCCGTAGAAGTCAGAAAATAAGAAATGTTTTCACACCAAGTTTTTGATAAACACTCCTAATATGATAGAGCAACACCCATCTTTTATTGCCTATTGAGTAAGATAACTATCAGGTATAAAGGGGTTTGTGTAGTAAAATCTCCTTTCAAAATGGAAATAATCAAACTTTTACACAAAGACCTTTCCTGGGGCTATGCATATGCATTTGTTAAGCACTAGCTCAGCAGAGAGAAAAATATGCCAGCTGCCAAGACACAAATACCATTTCACACAGCACCTGCTGCAAAGTGTTCTCTAGGGCTCTGCTGAGTAAGTGACCTGATGCAATCCTGCAGAATTCAGGAAATACCACATGATGACAGAGTAAAAAGCCTTTCCTTTCCTCTGAGTATGTATTCAAAAATTACCACTATCAACAAAATTCTGAGATATTTTACCAGCTTTTTAAACAAAGACACATGTACTCATGGGCACTACTTTTGAGTGACAATTAGGGAACTAGTGAAAAGGAATTACCAAATCATTACTGTAATTTCATTTAAAAAAAAAAAGAAACAAATAGGTCCTTGTATATCTTAAACAGCAGCTTTAAGAAACAAGAGATGTTTTACCTTTCATGAAGCATAAAACCATCAGGTTTACTATTGAAAATGCATCAAGACTATCAATTTCAAAATGCAAATCTCCACCTCTTCCTAAGCAGTCAGAAGAGAATTGATTCCATCTAGTGGCTGAACAGTTACAGACACTCAGAGAGCTTTCATGTTCCTTACCCATTATATATAATTTGTGTCCCTGACAGGAAGAGAGACACCATCATCAAACACTGCACTGCACTTCATCTAATACAGAGATTCTGACAGTACAGGGATGGTGAAAACTGTTCTAAACAAGACCCATAAGATGTTTCTCATCACAGCATTTTAGTGACATACATCTTGCTAAATTGGGAACCTGAGGCTCTTCCTTCAGAAGCTAATTTGCTCAAATGTCTTTTATGTTTTGTTCTCTGCCAATTAGAGGCAAAAGTATCTGCATGAGGTACTTGCAGATTCCTGTACTCTAGTGTGGATTCTTGCAGACTTCAGTGGTATCTGTTTCTGTTGTCACAAATACCAACACAAAGTGCATCTGAGATATTAACTCCACTGCGGGAAGAAGTTTTTCTTAAAAAAAAGCCTTAGCCTCTGAAAGGGTGAGGAATTTAACTCAGCTGTACTAGATACTAGTCTTGTGGCCAACCCACCAAACTATCTTTTCCCTGATGTCTCAAAATGACACATTAACATCTCCACCTCAATTTTTCTCCCCCTTCTGGCTCTGAACTCTACAAAACCCATGAAAACAAACAATGGACAGTTTTAAGCATGGAAAGAATACTTTGGGAACCCACCATACAACACTGAGATCAACAATGCAGATTCACTCGAGTCTCTTACGCCCACTAGGTGCTTTTGTAATTATACAAAATAAATGGCAAGACCTACCTGTAATTTGTGTTGTCATAGAAACAAGCAGTGAAAAATTCAAAGCTACCATGGAAATATTAATAGAGTAATTGGTGCCTGGTTGCAAGTCTAAACAAACTTCAGGAGCTTGCTTGTGTGTGGAAAGTTCGAAGGTCATTTCATGAAAGAAGTTCTTCTGATACCAGCGCTGGCCTTGCACATGAAACTGTAACCAAACAATCACAGCATGAAAATTGAAATGTTATAATACAATACATGCAATCAGCCATATCATGCTCTTAATTAGAAGAAACAGCAGAAGAGAACACTGTTTATGATGTGTCAAAACTGTAGGCATTGATAGTTACTCAAATTTTAATCCTTCCAAAAGTTGATTTGTCTTGATCAGATCTGATATTTTCCTGGTTCTTTCACTTCTCTTTTTTCATTAATTTCCCCAAGACCATATTTCCTGCTGACATAGAGGCTTCCACTAACGGCTCACTTTTATTGAAGTATACCCTCCTGGTGAATTTAAAAAGTAAGCTCATGTGAGCACCTCTCCAGTTACACCCTGAGGATCAAGACAAAATCAAGTTATTTTGACCCATGTCAAAATGCCAGCTACATTCTGGGATCTGTCTACAGACACCTATATTTCCAGTGAAATTTAGGCTCATAGGTTCTTTTTTTTGTTTCAGTAGGATTTCCTGTTTTATTGTTGATGACTGAAATGATCATGAAGTCAATAACTTAAAGCCTTCCCTGATCAAATGATTTTTCTGAAATGATAACAAAAATGCTTGCTGGATATGAATTGTGCATTAATTTTCCTTCAAATAGATCCTATGCCTTCAGATAATCTCTTACTGTCTCCTGGCACAGAGAAACTTGAGACAACAGCAGGTGGTCAGGAGTCCTGGCAGAAGTGGTTAATGTACAAATTCCCCATGTACTGGGATAGGGGAAGACTGAAGGCATACCGCAAGGCAAAGAGAACTGACTCAGTGGAACTGGAATAGAGTCGTGTGAGTTGTTTGCCTGAACATGGGAAAATTAAAAGTACAGATAAGGAGAGTAAATTAAGAGTTAAGTATGGGAAAAATTATCAAGAAACAGGGGACTACAAGAGAGCATGGTGTTTCTTTGGCTGCTATGCAAGATTATTCTTTGGGGTTTTACGAGACATTATTATGATAAGGAACACTGCAAGCAGTGAGTGTTTGAAAAATTAGGTTTTTGATTGATAAAAACTGCTCTCTAGATTCAAAATACAAATTGTCACTTACTGAGTATTTGTCTTCCACATCAGTTCCCCTGACATTTCTCCTCCATTTCAAGCAGGTATCATTAAAAATTAATACATTATTGAAAGCTTCCTTTACTGTAAAGACAATTAAAAAAGAGATCAACTTAGAAAACTCTACCTCCTTCAGCTTAATTGAATATGAGCAGCTGAGAAGAAAAATTTTTTTAAAGTTTTAAATTTCATTCTTTTCTGAGACAGAGGGGTTGGCTATCATTTCTTTTTGAATGAACAAACAGGATAAGTAAAGCATGATCTTTTTATACAGAAATCAGTTTTGGGGGAAACCCAAGCATGCTACTTAGGAAATCTAACACATTATTTACTTGTCCAGGCCTAGAAGGTTATAATGACAGAAAGATCAAGGGTTCAGGCCTCCTGATTTAAATAAAATTATCACAGAACAATTTGTCATAGTTGATGCCCTTTGGGAAAAAGCATGTGAGCAAAAGCATTTTTGTGGATTCCAAAAGCAATTATTTCTCAAGGTCTGTCTCACCAGAATTAGTATATCAGAAGACAAGCCTAAAGTCTCGATGACTAAAACACTACAGAAATCCACTGTTAGAACATGACTTCTGTACAGCTACTGATAACTGCCAGAGCCCTGTTAATCACTGGTAAACACAGGAGCATTGTCTGTAATGCTCATACCACTACGATTAGCATCACACAGCCAAGCAACAGGGAACTCTTCTACAGAGAGAGAATCATATTTCAAGGCAAAAAATAGAAACCAGTAGGCATTGTACCATGGACCAAAATTCTGTACCAATCTTGCCTCAGTCAGAAGGCAAGTCCTAAAAAAGCAAATTTGCAGAATCTTTCAGAAGGGCACTTTCTGGTCTCCTTGCTCATAGAATCACTGGCCAAGTGAGCAGAAAGAAAAACATCTTGGAAAAAAGAGGATGTTGACAGTGGCTACATGCATGTAGCCAGCATAAAGAATTATGAAGTCTAGGAAACAGCTCCTTTTCCTGTCTGTTAGACTCAAATCAGTGAACTCTGCAGCACAGTAAGTTCTTTTATAAGCACATAGAATACAAAACACAACCTACCCTTTGTCTGAATTGCTACTGTAACTGAGACGGTGATGTTTGCAGAAGAAATGGTAGTTATATTCACTACGTAGTTACTTCCAGAGTCCAGATCTAAACAGACCTTTGGATTATCTTCACTTGTACTGATGTTAAATATCACATCTTCTGAGAATATCTTCTCATCCAATCTTTGGCCCAGTATATGAAACTATTGAAACAAAGACAGTAATGCAATTTGTTGTGACTCTCCAAAATTCAGAATACTAGCTTACTTCGTCCTATTGGTTCTTAAAGGGAACACAGGATTACATCTGGTTTAGAGAATCAGTTCAAGGAAAATATATATTTTGACTAGCTATGGAATATCTTAACAAACTAGATCTTTAGTTCTTCTGTCTGTTAAAATTATTAATATTATTTCATATATTTCTACAAGAGATAGAAGGAATCTATAATGGAATCTAATCCAATCTATTAGGAACCTAATCTACTGCGGACCCTACAAAGACCTCCAACTGAAATAGTAATGTGTAAGCAAATATTGTTTCTTGTTTACAGCATACAGATAGAAAGTACATCTACTTGTTACTTTCTTTCCCTTTTGCTAGTTATTCCCCCGTGCCCCACAGAAGCAATAGTAAGACAAAACGCTAAAAAACAGTAGACAAGCTTGTCTAAGACTGTCCCAGCATAGTGAAAAAGAAATCTGTTGCTTGTATGACATGAAGGGACAGACAAAGTTCACCTTCTCTGGCTATTCTGAAGTGTCTTTCAGACGACAGAATTCAGGAAAAGCATGTGAGGAGAGCACATTACACCAGAGACCCACCGCTTGCCAGTTACCATTGGCTACATAAAAAATAATTTCCCAGGGAAACTGGGAAGCTGTGTTTTCCATCTCAGCAGTGATCAATAAAAGTACACAAACTAAAAATACTTTGGTTATAACATAGGAGGAGAAAGATGGGTTGTTTTCAAAAATTATTACCTAACCTTGAAATGTTTTCCACATTAATGTACTTACCCTGGACACCCTAAATAATCCTTTTTATTTTTTTCCTTACTTATAGATACTAAAAAAAAGGGAAAAAACCAAAACCAAATAACACAAACACAAACAAAACCCCCTTTCTTGGGATGTTATTGTGAAATCATGGAAAGTCTTATCATGTTGTTTTGGCTTTCAATAACACTGACCAAATTTTTGTTTCTGGAAATTTATGCCTTAAGCTTTATTCTTATGCTCATGTAGATTTTAAAAAAGAAAAAAAAAGTCCTTACAAAAGTTGTTTTCACTTTCCAAGAAAAATGGTTCTAAAATGTTCAGATATACATTAGTTGAAACTTTTGAGCAAGGCACAGTATTTTGATATACCTTGCATTTTTAAAACATGTTATATCCAGTATCTGCAAGTGAGACACAGTTCAGTTGAGATGCTTGTCAAAGACAGGGACAGAGCCCAAGTGCTGCACTGTTTTCTGTGGCAATGTGAGCTTGAGCTCTTCAACGGAACTTCATTAAAACATAAACTTATGCAGTAACCTCTTAACGATTCAAACAGGCATTAAAGTGATTTACGGGAATGACACCCTCAACCCTGAGTTTTTTCACCTACCTTTAGGACAGGAATTTTCTTCTTTCTTAACACAGCTAGTGACCTCCAGGAGTTCCACTGGGAAGATTAAGACAAACTGCCTCACCAACAAAACCCACAACACAAATATCCAATGCTGAATCAGCAGATATAACCACAACAAAGTTACTCCCAATCGCAAATACTTCCATTATTACTTACTGTGTATGTTTCCTGCACTCCCATTCTTCCGTTTTTCCTTTGCCACCTCACACATGTTTCATTGAAAATGGATAAATTACTAAATAATTCCTCCTCTGTGACCAAAAGCATGAACACAGAAAGAAAATAATTACTTCTCATGCATAGCTTATGTTTGGAGCAATTGCTTATTTCTTACTTTTTCTGTGGTTTGGTTTTTTGTTTTTGCTTTGTTTTTTTTGTCCAAACAGGAAAAAGCCAAAGAAGGTAAGCACATATTAGGTAGAAAGCTTTCTCTTAACTGTGTTGGCTCCTAAACTTAAAATAACAGGCTAACTGAAGAAGCATGTCCTGAGCTAAAGCCTGTGAATTCTTTAAACATACAGCCAGCATTACATAAACTGACCCAAGGAACTTTTAAGAAAGCTTCTGTGTTAGACTGGAACAGAGTTTATTTGTAGCTAAATCAAAGTTTTGGTTCATTATTGACTCGAGTTGCTTTTTAAAAGGTCTTGGCATTTTTTTCTTGTTGTAGAATAAGCAAAATTAAATTACACAGCAGAAAACTTTTCCAAACAAACACTAGATTAAAACAATGGAGCCCACAGAACCAAGCATGTAGGAAATACAGCTCTAGCTACCAGAGATACATCCCTCAACACACAGCTGTTAATTTGTACAGCAGGCTTTCTCAGAGACAAAGCACAGCTAGAAGGTCAGCTCATCCACACTTTTTCAGCAGCTCTCTCACTGCTGTCATTAGACACAGTGCAGTTGCTCTTACACGATGAGATAACACTCTCACATAGCTAAGAGCTAAGCTCCTTCTGGTCACAACTCAGATCGACAGCGAGCACACCTACTCCTTTCCTTCACCAGCCTTCAAATTTTCATTCCTTTCTCCCACCACCATATTCTCTTGTTACATTCACTATGTGGCCAAGGTCATACAAACCCAACCTCATATAGAATCTAAGCCGAAAAACACTTACTAGCTGCTGAAAAATTTGAAAGGTATTTATAGAACAGCATTGGAAGATACTTCAGGGAATATTCACAAAATAGTTAGTGAATTGTTCTGACATTAAAGCAAGCACAGGTCAGGGCACTCTTCCCTTGCATATAAACTTCATTACCATCTCACAGGGGACCTCTTGTAGCATGTGGATATCAAGCTGGCACTAAAATAAATCAGGACATTAAGAGTTTCTATCATTTCTAGCATTCCATACTTAGGCAGATATTTAGAACTACAATGTAACTGTTAATGTATTTTGCAGCAGGTTTTTTTTTTTTTTATTATTAGAACTGCCATAAAACTGTTTTCTAACATTATCTCCCTCTCCATATATTCAACAAATACATGCCTCATTCACTAGACCAGTTCATCTCCCAACTAATTTTAACTCCCCCATTCCACATTCATTGTATTTGGAAGTGCTGTTGAAAGCTTTCATGTTTCCAGGACAGAAGAAAGAGATTAATCTGTGTGTCCTCTAAAACAACTTTCTTATAAATAGCTGTGTGATTGACTATATTTAAGAGCTGCTTATTGCTGTAGTTGTCTGTTTTGCAGTACTGCCCCAAACTCCGCAGTGTAAGCAGACTGTTTTGGTACAGTCTGCTTCTGTACCAAAACAAAGCAAAAGATTATGTTCAGTTGTTGCATTCTTTAAACAAGACACAGTTTTATTAAAAGAGTGGATAGCAAGAAGGACACGGAGACAGAGGGAAAATGTTTCCATATCCATGAGATCTGAATTAAAATGCATAACAAAGAGGCAGGAGGGAAGAAGAGAGGGAGGAGTAATCTACAAGACTTCTTGGCAAGAAAATCTGCAACTTGACTTATGAATGTATATAATACAGCTTAAAAAAAAGGAAAATAAAGCAGAAAACAACAAAAGGGATTGCACTGGATATTTAGGAAAGGAAAGAAATCTTTACAGTGGCCTCCTTGGAAGGAAGAAGGCAGGACTAGTAGCGGGTTTTTGGGTTTTTTTTCTGTAAATACATCGACTTTTTTTGTTATGCTTTCTGAACTTTGAGGACAACTCCACGGGGCAATGACCATAAATTCACAGAATAGCTAGCAGATCTTTTCTCAAAAGTTTCCACTTTAAATGGATGTGAATGAAAGAGCAGGAAAACCTCTGCAGAGCAATTACCACAAGAAAGTCTACAGCTTTCTGAGGAGACTGATTTTTCTCCTTTACTCTTATTGATCACACAATCTTTGTTTGGACAACCAAATATAAAGAAAGGGCCTGGTTTAACATTAATCCCAGCAGCATAAACAGAGTCTCCAATAAACAGCACAAAGATTTCTCTGAAAAAAACATTCTGCAACTAGAGGGAGACAGGTTTCTTGAAACATTCATTCTACTCTGAAATATAACAGTGGCAGTGACTTATAGAGATTGGGAACTCACTTTGTGAAACACACAGTAGCAGACAGTAGCATCCAGGTCTTAAATGTATCTGATTTTGATCAACAGCTTGTACTTAAACTCACAAATAAACTGGGAGAGCAAAGACCCTGCATTTGCCTATATCTCAGCACTGTAAGTTTAAACTTATGATTAACCAAGGCAAGTGAAGTTCACTGCTACCCCACTGATCTTCAGGTTACCTTCACGACCTTTTCCCATCCCAAAAGAAAGTGTCCTAGAAACAACATGCAAATAAATACCTGGAGAACCAGAGGTGAAAGGTGAAAAGTCCTTCAGGAGTCAGAGAGAAAGGCAGATTTAGGAGAGGACAGAGAGATGCAAATACCACCTGGCTGTTGGCAGCCAGGAAAGACAGGCGTTAGTAAACACAACACAAATGGTAGAATGCAGAAAAAAACAAAGTATTTCAACAGCACCAGTGAATGATGGAGAGGGAGAAATTACATCAAGAAATTCAAAGATACCAGCTTTTTTACCAGAAAGCAGACAGAATCAGCTCCACTCTGACATTTATCCTCAAGTAGCTAAAAGAGAATCCACACATGCAAGTTTATTTCCAGAGTTCTTGCTACCTATCCCCATGCATAGAAGCAATTTAGTGGAAAGAAAAAACCCAGGTATTAGATTTCTTTGTATATTTTTGCCTGTTCAATTCTGTATCAATATCTTTGCCCTGAACTCCTGAGGAGAAAGGAGTCTGTGCCCAAACAACCCCATAGCTCAATTCTGTAAGTGGTGAACAATGTTGCAAATGCCATCTGCTACTAACCAAACATATTTTTGCAATTAAATAAATTAAAGTATCTCAAAGACAGGTGCCAAGAGAGTGGTGCCAGACTCTTTTCAGTGGTTCCCAGAGACAGAATGATGAGCAATGTCCATAAACTAAAACACAAGAAGGTTCACCTGAACACAAGGGAACACTTCATTACACTGAGGGCAGCAGAGCACTGGAAGGGGCTGCTCAGGGAAGCATGAAGACATTCCAAACCCACTTGTTCCTGTGTCACCTGCTCAAGGTGACCCTGCCCTAGCAGGGAGATTGGACTGGATGATATCTAGAGGCCCTTCCAACAATAACGGTTCTGAGATTCTGGGAAACCAAGCACTTCTACTCCACAGGGAAAGAAGTTCTGTGAGGACCAGATGTGTAGGCTCACACGATGAGCACACTAGACAACAGGTATTTTAATTGCTGGTCTGTTCTCAGCACTTCAATCACCTCATTTCATGTGGATAAATGAGAGGCTGGTAAAAATTCCAATCCAGCTTACTACTGCCTTACCTTACTGATGGCTTAATCCAATCAGCATCACAAATAAAATTAACTTTGTAATTAAAAAGTTAAATTAATTAAATGTAAAATTAATATTTTTTAGCATTTAAACTAGCTACTTAGAAAACTACTATTACACACACACACACACACATATATTTACCATGTATCCAAACAGACAGTGCACCAAACAATGCAAATAATAGGCATCCATAGCAATCACTTTTTAAGAAATGAAGAAATTAATTGTCAAAGAGAATTTCTTGCAGATGTTCTCTCTCTTAACTGCCTCATTTCTAATGGAATTTTTCAGGCAGGATAAAAGACAATTGGTTTTCCAATGCCTATCATGGATTAGTTTGGAATGGAACATACTTTCTTTCATTTTAATGGGTGTTGCTGTTACATGCCATTAAGAGCATGTAAATGTCAAAGGCATTCCTGCACAAGCAGAAATTTTATTTAATTTTAAAGCAATTTGTTAACTCTAGTGAATATGAAAAATGTAGAAGTCAAGAAGACAGAATATTTGTAACAATTTCCTGTTGATTAATTTTTTTTAAAGAAGTCTAGACTAGTTAGGCAATTTTTGTAACTCTTCTTTGCCGCTTTATTTGACAATAACTGACTTTTCTGGCTCTCTGATCCAGCAGCTAGGGCTGGAATCTGGCAAAGCTCTTGCTGAAATCCGTGGTAATCCTGTGAGTGCAGTCTGCAGGTTCGGGCCCTTCAAAACTACACAGCGCTCAAGACAACTCTTGGCACTTCAAAGACTGACAGACCTGACTAACTTAGTCACTTTACACAATGCTAGCTTCAAAATCAATTCACAAAATACAGTCATGTGAGTTTCCTGAATGAAATATGAATCATGACTTCTAACAACAGCAGTTCCATTTTCACTTGGACACTTTAACAGCTGAGAGAACTGCTTTTCTGCATACTCGTTTTACTTGGTATCACATGTTTTACATTCACCATAGATGCTCAAGAGGTCAAGTGAGGGAAGAGAGGCCTCATGCAGTAACTTTGTACAAAGTTAAGTGCCAACAGGCAATGACACATTTCTAGTCATTTTGAAAACCATGAAAATGTTTCAAAGCTAAATGAACACTATCTTCTGCAAAAGACATCACTGCTAGAGATAGAAAGTGATAGACTACTCCTTTTTAGGACACAGGAGAACATTAATGAGCACAACAGTAACAGTCCAAAACATCTGCTTGTTGTTGCTGTTAATAAAATGTCAGTACATCCTGTTTCCAAGCACACAGTATGACAACACCTTTATTACACATTTCCCTTGTCAGAACTCACTCTTTAATAAGAAAATAATTCTGAAATGAAATTCAGAAAACTAGATGTAGGCTGGAAAGGCAACCATGAACAAATTTTGCTTTGATCATTACAAGAAAACAAAAAACAAAACAAACAGTGAGGGAGAGAGAGAGATAAAGAGCTTCAAATTAAATTGCCAGTATTTTCACTGGAGTGCATTTTACAGTATTAGAGTAACATGAAAATATTGTTAAATGCCTTCTGCCCCTCTGGTGACACTCCATGGGCTTCTGAAGCTGAAGGCAATGTGTGAGGCAACAAAACTCCAGTAGCATTAGTCAATTTCTGCTTGAGAAAAAAAGCAAGACAGCTACAGAAAATCTGTGGCATCCAGTAGAAGTTGCTGTATTGTAAACACTTGTGACCTCTCCATCCAAAAGTACCACCACATTCCCTACATCATAAATCAGAAAGGAGTTTCTTGCCCTCATTCTTCCTCCGGCTCCTAACTTCAGAAGAGGAGTGACAAACTAATTAAATTGCAATTTAAATAGCAACTTTGTATGGTAATACTTACCTTGACACACGTATGTAATATTCTCCCATGACTGATCTATTGTGCATTCTGAAAAATTCCTGTCTCCATTGAAATAATAGCCTTCTTTGCAGTGGTAGTACACTCTGCTCCTCAGAGTGGTAGAGTTGTCCCAGGTCATTGTCGTGTGTGGAATCAGCAAAGGTTTGCCACAGTCTACTTCTAGAACAGAGAAAAGCAGGAAAACAAAACACTTAAATGAAAACAGGCAAGACATATTGAAGTCCTAAAGATGGAGGGATGAACTGTCCCAGCTTTGTTTTTTCCACTTCTTAGAGATTCCTAGAAGTCAGGGAGGTCATCAGACCCCAAAATTTTGTGGTTGGAGACCTTCTAGCAGGCTGAGATATTTATCCTACAAGATGACCCATAAAATTAAAGAAAGTGTCTTGATTAGAAATGGAGAGCAAGGATCTTTAAGCAAATTTTTGTGAACAAGTCTATCTTCCCACAACACACTCTTAACCTCCACAAGCTATTTATTCCTTTATTTTACCTACCATTTGTAACAGTAGATATTAAAAAGCACACTTGGTCCTAGGAGTATCATGAAAGAACAGCATCAAGAAAGTTATGTTCCTTTGTCAGTGGATTTAATTCAAATTTTGAAAAGAGATGCTGCTATAGACAAGATGAATGAGCAATTCCGGGGGAAAATTTGATAGATTATGCAAACCACTTCACAGATAATTAGAAAGCTGGGATAATGAACTAATAATTTAATTCATTTGCTCAGGTTTTGGGGGCTGAATAATAGAACAGGGAAGAAAAAGAATAAAAAGTGAAGATCAAATAGATGGAACAGTATTATTTAGGGTAAAATCTGCTTTTCAATTCACAATGAACGTTATACCTCAATAAAAGATTCTACACCCCTTCAGTTATAAGAAGCAAATACTGCAAGAATTAAAATCTTACCCTCATTAAAGCTCATATGGAGCAAAAAAGTTCTTTTAAAACCATTCAATAATTTTAAGTGATTCTGAACTCTATTAAAACAAAAGGAAAGCAAAGAAGTAAAAACCAAAGCTTATAGAAACATGATCTGTACAACATTTAAAGGAACATTTAAACTTATGTATTTCAATGGATAATACATCCACCATCATGACTATCTTCCTTTTCATACACCAATGAGTATGAATCTATCTACTATAAATCATGAGAATAAGCCTTGGAATAACTAATGCTCATGGAAGCATGTGCTTAACTCATGGAAAGACAGTATGTGATGAGACAGAAAAATTCCTCCTGTTCCAGCTACCTGCCCATGGCCATTCTGTAAGCAGACTGAAATGCAGAAGCACATTCTTGTGTAACATTGCAAACCTTCTCCCCAGACTCATGACCCAGAATAAGAATATTAAAGGCCATTCTAAAAGTGGAGAGTGGTTATAACATGCGCATGGAGCACTAAAAAATGACTACATTTGATTGCAATAAACTGAAAGCTTGATCCAGTATCAAGCTGAAAAGATATTGCTTAGCCAACAAGTGGAAAAGTGAAGCTGTGAAAACTGACTAAAGAGTGTAATTATTCTAAGGTCTCCTAATGAAGAATATTAGCCCAGATTAAAAAAAAAACAAACCTGAATAGTTTTTTTTAAATGTATCGTTGTGTTCCATCTTATTGAGGAACTGTTTAGACTACATTCCTCCAAATCATGGCACTGTAAGAGGCCTGACTCATCTCAAAAGGCAACAGCATGTATGAGCAATCATAATTTGCAACTGGAAACTGTCCAAATACAGGAATTTTGAAGGTATGTTAATAACTAATAGCAATTTGATTTCTGATAGTGGCTTCAACTGCTATCAGAAAAGTAGAGTGGATATTGAACTGGAAAAACATCAGCAATTTAGGCTGCATTTTCATCTCACGGTAATTCCATTGGGATTATGTTCTTGGAATGTTAACCTTCAACAATTTATTGCAACCTCATTAGCAACACAAAAAGAACCACCCTGTTAAACATATGGATTTTGTTTTGTGACCACTTTCTATGCCAGAAGACTGTGTAAACTGAATGCCCAAAGAGGATGACTGATATTTATTACAGTGACTTAAACAGTACCTATGCTAAACAAACCAGAAGGCAGGCTTCATTTACCTTTGCAGACCAAATCAGGGCCATCCCACTGTCCTCTGGCATTGCAGACTGCAGTGCCACTGCCACCTGCCATCAGGTACCCATGATCACAATCATAGGTGACTTCACTTCTGTATGTGGTCGCATTCACGGATGTTGGACGTGCATTCGACACATAAGGTGGAGCCCCACAGTCCACACCTGAGGATATGAAGGAAGAGAAGACAGACCCGTTAGTCAACCAGCAGGAGCAATGACAGCTGTACTCACATAACTATTTCTCCATCTTTACCAGCCAACCCTCTTCTCCTGTAGTAGTGCAATATTTCCTCAGGTCCTCTGCAATATTCCCACTATGACTGACAGTGCTGTAGCTACTCCAAACTTCTGCTTCCAAATAAAAGGATGCTTTTCTGTCCTTCTCTCAGAATAGCATGCTAAATCTGTGACTCCCTCCTCAGTCTAGCTAATAGTATACAGAAAAGTCCTGGTTTTCTTCTGAATCTTTAGACTCTCCTGCTTTTACAAACCTGATTATATTGGGTGAGGTGGTTCTTTACCATTCACAATGAGCAACACTCAAATGAAGGCCAATGAGCAGAAACTGCCTTGAGAAAGCAAAACTTTTAAAAGTATACAAAAACTGTAAAAATGCAAAACCACAGAAAAGGTTACAACATACTATATAAAAGTTTCCTGTTAAGGCAAGAGTCTACATAATGCTTAAACAAAGAAGTCAAGTAGCACACACACACACACACACACACACACACACAGAACTTGTTAAAGGTACATTTACTAGTTACAAAAAAAATCAGTCTTTGCTGGTTTTAGAAAGAGAAGTCCTAATTGAAAAGGGCTTGGAATATAAGGAGGAAATAAGTTTGAAATTTCAGACTTTTGGCTGTTTCTTGGTGTATCATCTATGTTATTTCAATTAACCATAAAAGAGATGCTGAGAAATTCTGACCTGACCTACTGTTTGATTGTAGAAATTAAAAAAAATCACATGAAAAAGCAACTTCTGAAAAACGTTAATAAAAAAAAAATATCAACAACTCGCAAGAATTACATTCCACAATCTTTCTCTAGGAACCTCTTAAGACTCTGGGCACTCCCTTCTTGTTTTCAAATTCATTGTCCTTTGTTTTTTGGGGGTGTGAAACTGTTACTTGCATTTTTTAAAAATTGTTTTATCTTTTCTTTCTTATGAATTTCTAGTGATAGATAATATTTTGCTTTTCCCAGCCATACTGTTTTAGCACCCTTATTTTAATTCACTTCTCATAAATGTTACATTTCTATCCATTCTGGGAGAAAAAAAAATAAAGAGACAGAGAAAGGGAAAGAATTGGAAACAAGGAGAACTGTTTCAGAGAAAGAATGAACTCTCCTCACTAAGTGACAATTTCCAGGATGACAATTCCCCCCTACACAATTGCTATCACAGTGTGTCTTCTGTTAGCTAGCACTTCAAGTATCATGTAACTACACAAAGCCTTTCTAACTACTCATGGGAACACAAAAAGAATCCTGCACCCATAAGCAGTAATATTGCCAGATAATGGATGATTAGAACACCAAAGCAAGTACATGTTTTAAAGACAGTCATAGGAAACTTCACTCTTCAGAGATGTGGAAGTGTTTGCTCATGCACAAATGTTCTTAAAATTATGAAGACTACCCAGAGATGAGGAGTGCTATGATGCCCTCTTTTGCACCTACAGCAAACCTTCAGACAAAAGTTCACAAGGTGTCAGGAAAATTGATGCCTTCATAAGAGGTCAGTGACACCTTTCAACTCTGGGGCCTTTCCCATAAAATGCTAAAGAAATCTAGTTGTTTTCTAGGCCTCAGCTCACAGGCAGGAGGACACACTGCAGTGTCTGTAAAAATGCAGAGACTAGCATAAAAAATGTTACTACACTAAAGAAATAGGCAAACAATAACATGTCCTTTAATTTTCTTATTTTTCTGCAAATAACCAGATCTTGAAAAAACATTTCCTTCAGATTGTGGAAATAGTCTACTATCTTCACAAACACACTCCCCATGCATGAACCCCCTTAATGAAGAATTTAAGAAAGATGTAAGACTCTTTTCACCTTTACAGCTTAAAGAGGCAGGTTCCCAAGTTTCATTTGCAGTGCAGTACGAGAACTTTCCTTCATTGCTGTAAAACCCTTCTTGACACTCATAATGAACTGCACTTCCTGGTAGCAAGCTGTAGTTCCCTACAATGTAGCCATGCTTCATTTCAGGAGGGGAACCACATCCGATTTCTGCAAAGAGACTGGGTTGAAAGATCTCACAGTACATAAATCACAACATTGACTCTTTAAAATCAGCTAAACTAGATAGTCACATCCCAAAATACACCTGATCTGATGAGTCTGAGGGCTTACCAAAGAGGTAGAATAATAGATTTGAAGAATTGTCCTGGCCACAACTGGAGGAACACAGGAAAGCAGTTATTGAGCTACACTTTTACTAACATACAGCTGGAGCCATTCACAACACCAAAGATGAGACACTGCACTGTGATGGTGCTTTGCATGGGCCATCTCGTTACAGCCATGGCTGAATGATACTTCAACATCAACAGGAAAATTTCAGGCCCCAAAGCACAGCTTTATTCCCCTGTGCATGGGAAAAGTGAAGGACTCTGCAGCAGATAAATTGAAATGTTCTGCCCCTCAAATCCTTCATCTCATTGAAACAGCCTGCACACAAAAGCTCCACTCCTCAGCACATCTGCTTGGACAGGGCTCCCTTGTGCAACTCTGCAAGAAACACAATCGGTACAGACACTCTACTTCACCACAGAATATGGAGAGGCCAGTCAGTGAGATAAGAAGCAGGATTATCAGCAGTTCTGGCAAACCAAGCGGAGCACTCCAGTCAGAAAAAGTGAGCAATTACAGGCTGTGAGATGTGCTGAAGGTTCTGGCAATAATTCAGAAATAAAAGCTGAGTATAATCTAGGCAGCTCCTTCCACCTGGGATGCCTGTGTTCACTATATACTCAGATATCCACAGCTTACACTGCTAGCAGTTTGCATCTGTGAAAACTGACACTAAAGACACACTTTCAAATTGGAAACGTGATTCTGGTTTTTTTTTGTTATGGCAACATAACCTGAATTGTTTATTTATGCAGGAGGCACAGTACGTAATAAATAGCTAAATTGTTATTTTATTATTCCTGTTCCCTAGGCTTTTTTCATTCATCCAACCTCTCTCATCAGCTATTCAGTCTCTCTTCTCTTCCCCTTTATGGGGTGTGATTACATAAACAACTGGATTACAACACATTTCCTTTCTACTCAGAAACTAACTACATTACTTTCATAACATCATCAAGCTTCTCTGACCCTGCACATCTAAAGCACTGCTGAGAACCTGTAGGAATATCTGGTGTTTACTCTGGGATCCTGACATCACTGGAACAAACTGAATACAAGAAGGAAAAAAAAAACAACCTATGGCAAGCAAAGTCCAGAGAAAGGGTTTCTGCCTGGAGAAGCACAGGCCAGAACAGGATCTACACTATGGTGCAACACGTGATTTTATCTGCTAGCAAAAGGAGCATCCAAAGACTCTCACCTTTGCATGAAACTATGTCTCCATCTTGACGAAAAGAACGTTCTCCAGTTTCTAATTTATAACCATCATTGCAGTAACACATATAGCTTCCTTCAGTATTCACACATCTTGCATTGTGACCACACAGCCCAGACTCCTCACATTCATCAATATCTAAAAATCCAGAGAAAAGTAAATGCACTTCATAATAGGGGGTTTTGTTTTAATTAATTAATAAAGGGCCCAAGCTTAACTCTTCCTTGAAGAGTTCTACACAGCTTCTCTCAGCTCTTCTAGGAAAACAAAGGAGCTTATCTTTGTCTCATCTTCGAGTATCTGGAAAGAGGACTGTTGCAATTTTGTCACTAGCTATCTTTAGAATTACTGCTGGTTTACTTGACAAACAGTTTCCAATGTTATATGCTGTTCAAACAATTCCAGAAAAATCCTGTATCTGGACATGTCTTAGTTGGTTACAACAGTTCATCACTAACAAGAAGCTGGTTAATATTCTACACTAAACAGAAAAGTTGCAATGTGGGAAATTTTAAGTATCATCCTATTTCGTTAATCAAGCTGCTGCTGCTTCTTCTGAAAATACCATTGTTTGAATGAGATTGCAAAGTGATGATTTGTAACACAACAGAGTTCAAAATGGAACTATTTCATAGCTGTTAGGAACTTGGATGTCAAACAAACACATTAACAACAGCAGTTCTCTGATACAGTGTCAGAAAATAAGTCCTACAGTGATAGGAAAGAAAAAAAAAATTGTGCAGTTCTGGATTTGTCAAGCTCAGGATTCTTTGTGATATCCACCTGTACAGTTTGTGCCATCATTGGGAATAAATGTCTTGTTGTTGTTGGAGGCTCGGTATCCATCAAGGCAAACGCAGTAAAAACTTCCATGTGTATTATGGCACAGGGTATGATTTCCACAGATCTTGCTGGCTCCAATCTGGCATTCATCTTTATCTGTCAGTACATTCAAAAAATACCAGAGAGAAATTAAGAAAAATTGGGTGACTTCCCTTCCTCACTCATGCTCCAGTAACCAGACTTCTCCTTACTGATTTCCTTTATAAATTATTTGGGATGGAAACACTGCTAGTAAGCTGGAGAACAACAGAAACTTTTGTCCCTGGGTGAAAATGTGAATGCAGTTTTGTGACACAGCTTAAGTTATCTAAGAACTCTGAAACCAGAGGGTGCTACTCTATCCTTCCACTCTTCCTTATGGTGTACATTCCATACAGCACTTCATGGAACACCTGAGTGGGGGCAATCCCAATCCCCCTACAGTCTGGGTAGAGCATGGATCAGGAGCAGCCTTGCTGAGGACTGGGGGGTGCTGGTGGGTGAGAGGCTGGGCATGACCCAGCCAGGAGCACTCCCAGCCCAGAGAGCCAAACGTGCCCTGGGCTGCATCCAGAGCAGCGTGGGCAGCAGGGCAGGGAGGGGATTCTGCCCCTCTGCTCTGCTCTGGGAGAGCCCACCTGGAACCTGCATGCAGCTCTGAGGTGCCCATTGCCCAGCTGGGGCAAGTCCAATGGAGTCCATGAAGATACCCATGGGCTGGAGCACCTCTTCCACAAGAAAAGGCTGAAGGGGTTGAGGGTTGCTCAGTCTAGAACAGAGAAGGTCTGAGGAGCCCTTATTATGGCCTTCCAGTACCTAAAGACTACTTTCAAGAAAGATGGAGAGGCACTTTGCACAACATCCTGTAGTTCTAGGACAAAGGAAAACTGCTTTAAATTGAAAGAGGATTTAGATTTGGCACTATGAAGAAATCCATCATTGTAAGGGTAGTGAGGCACTGGAAAAGGTTGCCAGAGAAGTTGTGGATGCCCCAATGCTCCATCCCTGAAAGTGGTCAAGGCCAGCTTGAACAGAGCTCTGAGCAACTTGGGATTTGTGGAAGCTGTCCCTGGTCACAGCAAAGGGGTTGGAACTGTGTAATTTTTAACATCCCTTCCAACCTGAAGCATTCCATACTTCCATGGCTTTCCTACAACGAGATACCTGAACTCTGTGCAGGATCCAGCAGCTGTCAGTGCTTTGTGAAAGAAGGGTAAGAGACAGGGAGAAGATCATCATTGGTGAAGGGCCACCCCCTTCAAGCACTGGTAAGCTATTACAGACACTAAGACACAGTGTTTGACATTTTCCTTTGATTCACATATTGATATGAGATAGTCTTACAAGGACATTATCAGCCTGGTATGTTGTTCATTAAAATGTTGCTAATGTTGCCATGAGTAAAATTAGTTACACTAAATTACAGTAACAAAATGCTAAACAGCACTTCTGAATATGTACAAGCCTTTTGGTGAGGAAAAACAATCCAAATATATTTCATGGGAGATTCTTCCAGGAAATGACAAAGTTTTTAGCACACTTTGAAGAATTCATTAAAATTACTTGAGAAGGAGCATTTTAGGAAGTTACAGAGTTTCTTTTCATTTTAGATGCAGGTAGCTTACCTTGACAATGGGTTCTTCCATTGCCTACAAATCCATAATTGCAGATACAAATACTTTTTCCTCCACTTTGCTGACATGTTGCATGAATGTGGCAAGTTGCACAGACATCGGGAATGGATCTGTTCACAATTACTTTAAGGACAAAAAGCCGCAATTACCTTTCTTGAAATACCCAACAAGTGGCATGGTAGGATAACCAGCACAGAATTGAAAGTGAAGATAAAATTCAGATTAAAACACATAGAATAGACGACTACCTCCTCCCATCGCATTTTGGAACTTGGAGGAAAACCACAGCTATTGTATTAAAAGACTAAAGATTAAAAATAAACAGAGAGGATTAAACAAATAATTACACTGAACATTTTTGTCCATCCTTCTCTTCTCTGAGAAAAGAACAAAGAAAAGAGTTTTTCAGGTTTCAGAAAGGTTTAGAAGGTATATCGTAAGTAGCTCTATCCAACATTACTAATTTTTCCTCCATGTGCATTTGTTTATCTTTTGTCTTTATTTCTGTTTCCTCTGTTTTGTTGTGCTTTTTTCTATTATTTAGGCATAGACATTTGGGATAGTTAGCAATCTGTTTGTATCATGTGTCAATATGGTAAAAATGTTATTAATAAAAATGTTGCTAATGTTGCCAGGAGTAAAATTGCTCACACTAAAGTAATTTTATAAATTAATTTATATTAAAAGTGGTTGAGAAGTATACAACCTAATTTACTATAATTTGACATGGCTGTAAATACACATGAAATTAGAATAATTTTTTTTTCTTTGCATTCATACTTTCAGGGCATAATGTTCATTTTCCTCCATTTTTTAATTAGCTCTTTTTGTTATCACACATACCTTCACCTTCCAAATGACGAATGTCAGAAAGGATAGATTTAATGTAGACAAAGCATGTGTATGCTGATGCCTTTTTACATTTAAAAATAATGAACTAATACTGCACAAGCTGATGTCTGATGTTGCTCAACATAGAAGTATGGAATTTTTTACTTTTCTAAGATAGCTGAAATTGATAAGAATACTAACATCAGTGCATATTTAGCATCTCTGACAAATTTTGACTACTCTACAATGTCTAAATACATAACCAGAACTGGAAGGAGAAGGAAGATGAACACTAGTATTATTTTATGCATCAAATTTATCACTGTGATAAAGCTGCCTTTCCATATGCACAGGGGTTCAGGTTTTTATGGGTGTCTCAAGGCTGTGGGAAGCGTCATAGATTCCTATTCCTAATTATACATGCTTTTATATACTTGAGTATGTGCGTGTGTTTCTGATAAGAGCAGAAAAGAAAAACTGTCAGCATGCAATGGCAGCCTACGTAGATCAGAAAATTAAATGTACAAACAGCCACAGAGAGAACTTTCTTGTGATACCTCAATCTTCTGATAAGACATGGGAGTATCCTCCCCAGATTGCTGGTTCAGGAGATACAAAAACGTGTTTCCACCCCCACCCCCCCCCTCCTCCCCTTACTACTGCAGCTGAAATTTTATTACTTTTTTGTCCTTCACAACACACAATTTATGATGCCAGCACTACAGTCCTGTCACTGCTTTGGTCCTACCCATGCGCTCTCTCAGGCTCCCGCTGTGGCAAGGCCCTCTCAGCCCGGCAGGACACGAGGTCGCTGCCACCACCGCGGTCAGCAGGTGTCGAGGAGACAGCCCAGCCAGCGCACAGGACAGCACCCACCACGGCCACCTCCGCCACCAACGCCACGGGTACCATCACCACCACCAAGGGATGCTCCGCCACCATCAACCACCATGGGATATACCCGGGCATGCATACCAGCATGGGCTGCGCCCAAGGAATGCTCCGCCACCCCCACCAAGGGCACCCATCAAGGCGGGCACCTGAGGTGGGGCAGGGCTGGCCCCGCTCCGGCTGACACTGTCCCCCCCCGGCCGCACTCACCCCGCGCCGCGCCCCGCGGCAGCGCCGGCAGAAGCAGCAGCAGCAGCAGCAGCGGCCCCGGGGCCCGGCCGCCCCCCGCGCTCATGTCCCCAACGCCGCCGCGCCCCTCGGAGCCTCCGCATCGCCCCTGGGGCGGACGGGGGACGGGAGCCGGGGGCAGGGCAGAGCCGGGGGCAGGGCAGAGCCGAGGGCAGGGCAGAGCTGAGGGCAGGGCAGGGCAGAGCCGGGGGCAGGGCCCGCGGCCCCGGGCGGAGGGCGGCTGCCGCTGCCTCCCGGCGGGCGGGACGCCCTTATCGGCGCCGCTGGGCCCTCGGCACCCCCGGGGCTTTCACCCTCAGCGAGGCCCCTTTCCTCCCCCGGCTCTGCCCGCAAAACCCTCTCTTTTTCTTCCCTTTTTCTCTTATTTTCCTTTTTTTTTTCTTTTTCCTCGCTTCCCTGGCACAACCCCTTTCCTTCCCCGGGACACCGCCTCTGCCCCGGCCAGGCAGGTGGCAAGGCTGATAAGGGCTGCTGCTGCCCATAGCTCGCCGGCGGGGGGAGAAACGGATGGTAGGATTATTTATGATTCCCGGGAAAGGCGGCCGGATAGACACACCTGTTTGTACGTGGGAGCTGTGCCGTCTCCCGCCAGCCGCCGGCGAACGGGACCGCGCCGCAGCGCCGGGCCGGGAGCGCTCGGTGGCCGCCAGGGGAGGCGCCGCAGCTGCCGCCCGGCACGGAACCGGCGCATCAGTCCTACGAGGTGCGGAGCTGGTGCAGCCGTACATGGCCGGCCCTTACTGCTTGAAATAAAGTAAAACTTTCTCACAGCAGGCCTCAGACGCCGCTGACGTTAATCCCCTAACCTCGTGTTCAGGCAGGACCAGGAGTGCTGCCTGAAGAGTTTTCTACTGTAGAAAAGTAGTAATAGCCCTAGCGCTCAGAGTCGTCATTCGTGTCCGTGAGCCTGCACTTTAGAAAGCTGCATAAACTTAATCTACAAATACAGTTGCCCAGTTACCACGACAGAGGAGTGCCAAGGTGAGGAATCGGGGAAGCTTAACACAAAAGTCGAATTTGGCGTATTTGATAACTCCAATGAGATTCCTGAAGTTTTGCTCATGTGAAATGGTGTCTTTTCATTAGTGCCTTTGAATTCTAATTCAGCCCAGTCCTCCATCACCACTGCATTTAAGTGACATAACCTGATCTTTTCCTGCTTCATTATAACAAACACCAAATTATCGCTGTCTGATTTCAAGGGACGCAAAACCCACTTTCATTGCATCATCAGCTTTATTGATTTATTTATGTAAGCTGCTCTCTTCCAGTTTTGGGGATTTTGGGTTTTGGTGGGCTTTGTTTGTTTGTGGGTTTTTGTTTGTTTTGGCGTTTTGTTTGTTTGCTGTTTTGTGGTTTTTAAATTACTGTTCTGCCTACTTAAGCATGTATACACTTTAAATCAGCTTCTGCTATGCTTATACATCTTGACCAGATTTTTCAGCAGCAGCCCATTACATACAAGTATCCTGCTTTTGGAAGAACACACTACAGATGTCATTACTGCATATTTCTCCCTTAAACTTACTGAAATTGGAAGCATGCATTCTCAGTGGTCATAAGTAGCTTATCATTATAGGGAATGGTTCAGAGAGCTATTGTTTGGCACAACATATTTAAATGGTTTGGAAATTACAATTTTCCACTTCCTTGGCAGCCCACTGTGTAGCAGACCTACTAATCACTGCAATTTCTACTATTCCTTTCATAAAAAGTAGTTGAAGCAACTTTTTATAATTTTAAACACCTCATGCAGCAATCAGGAAAATACTTTTGGCACAAAGCCTAGTGAAATACATCATATTTATAAAGAGAACAAATTAAAAATTTTAATAGAAATATTCTTTAAAGAAAGTACCAAAGATGTGTATCAGCTGAAAAAAGTACAGTAGCTAGACTGGAACTGATCTCTTTGTTATGTCCCTGTCTATGGTGTCTCAAACACACAATTAATTGCTGTTTAAGATATACTTCAGAACCAAATAATTAAACTACATACAAAGGCTACTTTAAATTTAATGCATGGCAATAAGAAGTAAGTGTCAAAAGATGTTTAGAGGTCATTTGTTCTGTTTTCTGCTCTACAACAAGGTCAATAATATGGTTCCTGACTTGTCTAACTTGCTCTTTATGCTGACAGTGATGTAGAATTCACAGTGTTCCCAAACAATCTCTTCCATTACTTCAGGTTTGAATCCACTGGTGAGATTCATCACAGATCACTTCTGCCCTGAGGTCACCTGCCCAAACCCTAGTTAATTGGTACAAAAAGATAATTAAAGACTTGGGAGTGTAAGACAAGTGTCCCAACACGCTCATCCTTAACATCTTCAGCAAATCTTGCTTGTTTCATGTAAAATCTCTTTATTGAAAACACAGACTAATATCTACTTATATTTTCTGTTTTGGATAGGATCAAAATTTTAATATTTTCCTTGTCAAACTTAAAGAAAGCCTAGTTTTTAATTAGTGTTTTCTTCACCCCTAACGTTAAATTCGCCAGAAGATGTATGTACCAGTATTTGCTTCAATTGTTCTCTGTGAAAAGGGTTGTGATGGTCAAAGTAATTCAATTCATCCAGAGATGCCTGGAAGTTTGCTGTGCATTTTTAGCTTGCAAGTGTCTAAATGTGGACAATTGAAAATCAGAAGGGCAAGCTGGATTAAACATCTCCTCAGCCATATGTATTTGTTCTGTCTCCTTTGCAGACAATGCATATCACCATGTTATCTAAATCTCTTTATTTTTTCTCCTAAGGATTTTTGGCATAGGCTACACTGCTTATTTTGACACATGAAGACAAAGTATTTTATATTAATAGCTATTTCACCAAATATATTTTTAAAAACTCCACAGCAAACATCTTCAGCTAGAGTGAATAAATGTATTTCATCCTTGTTAACAGATCACTCAGCGATTCATGGTGCAGCTGCATTCTTGAACAGTTTTCTATCAAGTGCTTCTTTCCAAATGGCAATAAAAAGAGTAACTACAGCTTGATGGAAGATTCCTTCTATCTGAATTCTGTCTCACTTGCTTATTTACAATTAATCAAATTAATAACTAGTTTCTGGTTACTCACTTAGCTCCCAGAATAACAAACACCAATTTTTGAAAATAACTCAAAATATTCAGAAATAACTGAAAAGATTGGCTGATCTTCTTCAGTTTTTATTGAAAATGCTTCAGTAAATACTGTGCAGAAGTAAAGAAGTATCTTGTTTGATTTTTTTTTTTAAAGGAAATATTATCACTCAAGTTGTTTGAGGTATTTCTGTCTGTACTCTCAGGGTGCCTATGCCACTGTCTCAACTCCTAGCAGATGAAGTTCAAGATGAAAAGTAAATGAGATTTCTGAAAAAGCATTGGACACCTGAATTTGAACCTTAAATATTGAATGTTACAACTGAATGAACAATTTGCCTAGAGGATACGTCTTGGACGTGACATAAGTCAGAGCATGCCCTGTACATCTCATAACAAGGGCACAGCTTGTGATAAAGCCTGCTGACAGTTACTGCTAATCAGCAAAGCAGCTCTCCAGAGCAAAACTCTGCTATCTGTGGGTTTTAGCATAGGAGACCAAACTAGGCTTTGCCACAAACCCACTGGGAGCTTTGATAAGATAACCCCTCTCTCCCTCTCTTCACTTCTCCCTCCCACTTGGATGTGTAACTGGGATGGTATTCCTACATAAGTGTGTATGGTGCAACATAACCTCTGGTAGAAGCTTTCATGCCACAGCATCCTGCCCCCGTTTTTAGAAGTTTTTAAGCCACAAGCACTTAGTGTATATTGCTTTATGGGGCCATGTCCTGGTGTTGTCAGATCTTGGAATATCATCCAAGAATACTGCTGATAGCCATTGTTTCTGATTGTTTCATGCTGTGTCATTATTTTGAGGGTTTTGCTGACTGAAGGCCATAGTTGGGAGGAAAGAGGCAGAGAGGCACAAAGGACAAGTTCAGAAAGGAACAGTAACAGCACTTCCTTCATACATTTTAAAAATAATAATAAATAAAAAGTAATGTTGTGATTTTTCCAGCTCCAAGTAGATGAACAGACATCTTTTTCTTTCAGATCCTAAAATATCTGCTAAAATCTGCCAATAAAACTTGGCAAAAAGATTCATGCTTTCTTCTCTACCAGGCTCCCCAAGCTCACCCACAGAGGTGTTGGCCTTTCTATTGAAGCTGCATAGAACTTAATAACAGCTTGTCAATAAGGCAAAAATTAATTACAATATCTTTGATAGGTACAGGAAAAAACCCAAATCCCACTGACTACACAATTATCCATGTATTTTTCTTCTCTCAATATCAGCTTTGCTGTATTTATGGGCAAGATGAGTCTTAAAGTGAGTCTAGAAACATTAGATGGGAAATACAGCAACTCTCAAATTATATTATCTATGAAAATAAGTTCTGTATTTGTGTCTTGTGAGTTCCTGGCCATCCTGCCTGAACATGTTCCTGTGAACCTGCTTTAACAGGGAAGTTGAATCAGATGATCTCCAAAGGTCCCTCCAATCCCAACCATTCTGTGGTTCTGTGACCAGAGAAAATAAACCAAACCATTCTGAAGCTGCTCAGGCAGTTGGGGATTCTTTTGCCATGGCTTCCTTCTCCATGGACCAATTGTATTTTGTCACCAGGCAATCTCAGATTTGCATCAACACTGTGTAGTGGGAAAGAAAAGGGAAACTAGTAACCAAACGTTTCATAGTAAATACCTCAGCCTTACTCTCTGAGTTGTTATGTAAGCAATTAAACTTTTACATGCTGTTCATCAAGTTCAAAGTAGCTGTTTTTATCTCAATTAGAAAGTACCTTAAAATACTGTATATTTAGACCCTGGGAATACAAAGCTAGCAGAATGAGTTGGATTTTAGATTCATAAAATTAGGCATTCATTGGCATAAAAAAGGGAGAATGCTTTTGTTTTATTACAAAACCAGCACAAGCCCTGTTCTTTGATTTTGGAATATTAAACTAGGTGTTTAAACTCTGTTATTTCTACATTTACTGGCAATCAGAGGAGAAATACACCCTGGGTGAGGGCATTTCTGTGTTGTCATAAATTGTAATAAAAACTTAAGATTAGCATTTCTGTGGCCACTTAGTCTTTTTATTTTCTTTTTCATTCAAATTCCAAAGCTAAAAGCCCTATTCATCTTCAAATAATACTTGCAAGAAATCAAGTTTGTCTTACAATCACAGAACCACAGAATGAGAAAGATTAGAAGGGAGCACTGGAGGTAGCCCAGGCCAACCTCCCTGCTCATGCAGGGTTATCTGAGAGCACATAGCACAGGATTCCATCCAGATGGTTCTTCAATATCTCAATTGAGGGAAACTCCATGAACTCTCTGGGCAACCTATTCCAGTGCACTGTGACTCACACTGTAAAGAAATTTTTCCTTATATTCAGGTGGAACTTCTGTATATCAATTTCTGCCTTTTGTTCTATTCCTTGGCATCACTGAGCAGAACCTTGCTCCATCCTCTCAACATCCTCCCTTCAGGTACTCATGGGCAGTGATGGAGTCCCCCCTCAGTTGTCGCTTCTCAAGGCTGAAGATGCCCAACTCTCTCAGCCCTTCCTTGTCAGAGAAATGCTGCAGTCCTTTAATCATATTTGTCACCCTCCACTGGACCCACTCCAGGAGCTCCATGTCTCTCTCGTACTGAGGAGCCCAGAGCCGGACACAGCATTCCAGGTGAGGCCTCTCCAGGGCTGAGCAGAGGGGCAGGGTCACCTCTCTGGACTTGCAGGCACTGCTCTTCATGATGCAGCCCGGGATACCACAGACCTGCTCAGCCATAAGGGCACCACTGGCTCATGACTTTCCATATAGCAGAAAAACTTGACATCCAAATAATGTAAGCCTGTGAGAACTAAATAATGACTGACCATTTGGGCCTGCACAAGGCTGAGAATTTTTTTCTTGCTATGTGCTACATGAATCCACTAATCACAATTACAGATTTTTTATTGTATACCTGTTTGATGCACAACCAGATGTACACCAGAGGGTGTTTTAAACTTTGGCTGAAGGTACAGCCCCATCATTTGGAGAGTAAGAAGTTATGTGTATGTCAGTTTACAGTGTGGTTGTTTAGACTGGATCCCAGTCTTTGAAAGGGACAGAATCAAGACTAGTCAGCAGGATTCCCAAAGTTACATTCAGCATGTTAATCAAGACCAGTGTTTCTAGGCTTGATCGGCAAAGTTATCAGCAATTTTCCTGTTAGATTTCATGAGACAGTAAGTGGCCAAGATATCCCAGGCAAGGCAGGATGCTGCTGCTAACATCTTATGGTCAGGCCCTTCAAAAGTAACCTCTTCCTTATCTATTTTTCTGTTGATGAATGGCAACAGTGACCTAAATATTTTTGAAGGGCCTTGATTAAAATCAGGTGCATTAAAATAAAACTAAATGGAAAATGCAATCTTCCCATAACATAAAATTGGGAGAATCTAAGTCCTGCAGAATAAGCAGTTTGTGTAAAAGCTAGAGGTATACAGTGATTGAACAACTTAAAGAAAAACTGTTCACACAAGTAGCATAGTTCTGCTCTGACTGGTGAGTAAAGAGCTCCACAAAGTGTTCCAATAAGTTCTTTGAGAATCTAACAAGCACATATAGCATGCCTTGAAGGAGAAATTAACTCAGGTCATCTTGTGATAGGCAAGCTGTAACCAGCAGTGCCAAACCAGAGCAGAAAAAGAGAAAAAGACATTTCTAACATAACAAGTCTTAGCATCAAGAAGTTCATTAACCTTCATATCTCTGTGGCTGAATCAACATTGAAAGATCTAATGCTCAAAGAGCAGTTATTTATTGTTGAAACAAACACACTCAATAATGATGGAGTTGACTGGGAGAGGTCTGCTATCAAAAATCTTTACCCAGTTCAGTATCTGATAGACCACTGAAGGCTCTGAGAAAGAAGATAAACTTGTTGAAACACAAAGAGCAACAGTATAAACTCTGTATGCTTTTGAAAAGATAATTATAGCCTCAGCAAGATAGAGTTTTAAGCTGTTGAGTCATAATGAGAACATATACACAAAAAGGAAAAGAGCATGTCACCAAATCAAACATCACATATGAAGAAAAGTATAGAAACCATTTTCAGTTAATAGATGTGATAGAAGAGATTACTTGGGTAGCTAACTGTTTTTAGAAATTTATTGTGACCTTAAATAGAAAATCTACTTTCAAAGCTTTTCACAATGGGGAACCTTAGTTACACAATTCACAAAATACTTCAAATCTGATGACCAGATGATTTTGAATTCTGCATATACAGATATGACATTTTGCTGAAGATACTGCATTGCTGCTATTAAATCTCACACTGCTTTTGGATAATTTGGCCATAGGAGAGAATTTGAAGAGGGAAGAAAAGGAAAGAAAGAGAGATAGAAGAAAGTCTATAATGCTGAAAAGTCAACCCATAACAGTGGTTTCTTGGTAAGAACTAAGCCTGACAACTTCAGGTTTTTGTTGGAAGTTTTTAATTAGAAAAGAACCCACAATCCTTCTTTCCAGCACCCACCCACATTGCACTGACTAAAATAGACCATGGAACTACAGACAGTTCTTCCTAGATCATCAACAGAATTCATAGTACTGAATAGCAGAGTTATCTTGATTTCTTTAGCCTTTGTAATTTTTTTTTTGTGTTGAGATCATATTTGTTTTAAAAGGAGCTTCAATTTTATTTTTATAGGCAGTGATACTTACTGAATATATTCTCTAGGTATGCGCTAGGCAGCACCATGGCAGTGTTGAAATTGAACCAGTATCCAACCACAGACCTGCAAGCCTGCAGCATTATGCAATATCCTTCAGTCCACTCTCCTTTAAAAAAAGTTTCCAAGCATTGAGCAATGCGGCTTTGCAGACCAAGATGGGCTCTGGAGGAAAAAAAGAAACAGAGAAGACCTTCAATAAAAATCCTTACAGACCCTGCATTGTACAATGTGCATGCACAAGAGAAACATAAACTGTATAATCATACAGTCTCACTTGGAAGCACCCTTAAAGATCATATAGTTTGACCTGCCTGCCATGGGCAATAACACCTTCTACCAGACCAGGTTGTTCAAAGTCCCATCCAACCAGGCCTTGAACACTTCTAAGGATGGGAAGTCCACAACTTCTCTAAGTCAGCCTGTTCCTCTGTCTCACCATCCCCATAGTAAAGAAATTCTTCCTAGTACCTAATCCAAACCTACTCTTGTTAATCTTGAGGCCATTTGCTCATGTTTTACTGCTCCTTTGAAAAATCCCTCTCCAGCCTTCTTGTATCTCCCTAAGCTGCACAGCTAGAAAAACACTTATATAGTAGATTTAATGGAGGAATTACAGACAATATACTTTGCTTCCACTAAAAGCTCTGATTCTCACAAAAGGACAGAGTAGTTGTACTTGAAACAGACTGGAAATGAAACACAAGACCTAAAAGTGTTACCCTGATAAACTGTCTTAGATTAAGCAGCAAATATTATGGAATAAGAATGATCACTAACTTGAGATTAAAGTATTACTCTCATTGTAAGAGCTTTTTTGGAGCCGAACAACTCATACTGCTACCTTAGCACTACCTTAAAGACATTTGTTCTCATTGTCACCGGACTGCTTCTCTTCTGGTATTTTTGCAGCATCTGAGATGAGTTGATATTCAGCAGCAAGGGCATCAGTCTGGAAATGGTCTCTGGGATGGCTCACATTTCTGAGCCATCAGAATCTTCATCCATCAGTTCTTCCCTCTGCCTCTATGCCCCACACCTTCTCTCACCTAGATATTCTACCACAACTTCTGCTTTCATTATATTTTGTTTAGACATACTTGTACTCACCCGCTACATGCCAAAGAACTCAAGTACAACTATCTCAGCACAGTTAAAATGCAAGTGGGAATTTTTATTGTATTTTCAAAGCACACTTCTTTCCACCTCTGTAAATGGGTGAGCCCTGGGGCTGTAAAGAAATCTTTTGGGTTTGATTCAATCAAATCATGAGAAAGTAGATGCTGGCAAATTTGCCAGTTACTGCCCTTTCTCTTTCAGCTTGCAAGTAATGGAAGTTCTGGTATCAAAAAATTTATATCTGTGTTATTTAAAAGTTGTATTTCATTTTTCATTTTCCAAGATGGACACTTATATAAACTAATTACGGAAAAAATTACTGTGATTGTATTGCAGGGTTAACAACAGGAGACAAGAATTCAAGATAGGATTTACTTTTTGGTTAAGGAGTAATGGGAGAAGACAACAGTCGGGAATTCTAGTTCCTCATACATTCTCAGGCAGACTTGGTCAAAAAATAAGAAGCCAAATTATGGCCACTAAAAGCTAGCATTTTCCCCAGAATGCTTATCAAATATTTAAGTATCAAGGACAAAATCAAGAGTTACACATGGGGACTTCACATCTAGCCTTTGAAGAATAATTTGCTGAAACCTGCAATTCAGTCTAAACTGAGTCAGATTTTTCTCCCCACAAAAGCATCTACACTCAGAGACTGACAATTGCATAATCTATGGGGGCAGACAATTAAATCTTTGCCAGACTGGCTGAAAATTTTAGTTCAGAAAGAGGTGTTGCACTCCCCTCGTATTTGTATCTATGGCCTTAGACTACTATCTGTTTACTATCAATCCTGAATTTTGCATGCAAGAACAAGAGGGTCTAAATTAGTGTTGTGCAACATGGAGAAGAGTAACCAAAGGAGTATGAAAGAAAAGCAATCAACAAGACAGTTGAGAAACAGGAAGCTGAAAGCAGACCATCTTTTTAAGCTGCTATTTACATTTTTTAAATCTTTGTGCAAAGGATATGAACTTCAATCCTAGGACTAGAAAAGAGTACAGCATGGTAAAAGATAAAGGAGTTCTCAACGATAAGGCTCCAAGTCTCTCATCACTGAAGCCTCTCATTCCTGCCTCAAATAACATAATAGTCATCAACTACTGCATTGGTTTAGAGTTGTAGAATAAATTTCCATCCTACTGAAAATAAACATTTCTGCACTGCTCAGGAAAAACTTTAGATGCTGCTGACCTTCACTTCTTGCTGAAGATGTGCACTAATCTTGTTAAAATACTTTTGATATGAAAAGCTTTTGTTTAGATGCCCATGTATGCTAAAGGAAAAAACCCCAGAAAATTAGATGTTATTAGCTGCACAATTTTAAGACCAAAAAACCCCCCAAAGTAATAGTCAAGAACACAGGAAAATTTAAGTCATAATTACATTTATTAAAAGACATGCTACAACAACTAGAGTTAAGAAATTAGTTAGGCATAGATATAATGTAATCAGAAACCACACTAACCTAAAAAAACAGAATATATTACAGCACAAACAAAATCATATTCACCATGCACTACACAGTCACAAAATAGGTTTCTTTAATACATCTTATATCTCTTCAGTTTTAAGTCATCTCCACAGATATAAAATACTTTTCATGCAATGCCACAAGATGCTTTACAAATGAAAGCTTTTGCTTATTAAAATATACAGACAATATTTTTATATAAAAACATTTTTCATTTCCATTTGTTTCCCCAAACACTCTTTTTCCAGATTAAAAAAAACCAAACAAAACAAAACAAAACATGATGTTACAAATATTTACAGTATTTTCTTGTGTTAGATGAACATATTTAAAAACTGAAATGGAATTTTTATGAACAGATCATGTGAAATGAGGAAATGACAGCAATTGTTAGAGATGTTTACTGTGTCTTGAGTACAGTACTAAAAGCAATATATTAACTTTTTGCATTGTCTCACACCATTTGGTTCACATTACTATTTTCATTTTCCACTGTTTCTATCACCAGTAACAGTCTCAAATAGAGGCCACTTTGCATTGGGTCTTCCCATCAGAAAGGAATGTGAGAGAAAACAGGTTTTCATATCTCAGTAAAACCAGAACACTCTTTGGTCAGAGAATGAAGTGACATTCTGATGCAATAATCTGCTTGGTTAGCAACTTTCGTCTTGTGCTACTGCAGTTCTATGGTGAACTTCTGCAGAAAGTGGGTAACACATTAAAAAAGAATTGGAAAGTGCTTGAAATCAAGTTTATGTGTGGTACCTTCCCACTCATAAACAAAGCACAGTTTCCAAGAACTGAAAAACTGCTTACAATGATGACATTAACTGCTAAAGTAAAAGCTTTCTTCATTTATCAAGGACCTTCAATTATGTAAGCATTTAATTTCTTTGGGACTGCTCCAAGCACAACATGTCATTATTATCTGAAGGAGGAAATAATGTGAGTTATGCTTGGATTCCTACATATTGCAGTTAAAAAAAAAAAAAAACCACAACCAAAAAAACCACCCTGTAATGGGAAAGACATTAGAATAATTAAATATGTATTGAAACAGCTGCAGTACACTTCTTGTATAGTCAGTAGACAATATTAATTTTTCACAATATAAATATACATTTTCCAGAGGGGAAAAATGTATTTATTATACTTAAGACACCTACATATATGAAAAGCCCTACATATAAAACTACTGAAGGCATAAAAACTTTGGTCCAATTTTGTTCCTATATCACATCCCCCATCAATAAAACCCTGAAGTTAAATACTTCAGAAATTTTATATTCTAACTGTTAGGATTTGCTTTGAAAAAAGCAGGCAAAGAATCTTGTACATAGCAAACCAAACTTCAGAAAGAAGATAAAGTTAATGTAAAGAAAAAATTCTGTGCAATCTGACTAGTACAGTTTCAGCATAACAGTAACAAGACTAAGTCTAGTAGTTGTGCTCTGGCTAACAAAATGTCAGGGCCGAAGGTTAAGGCAAACAATGCTTTTTGTAGGCAGCTGTCCTCTCATTTGAAAAACAGAAATATAAGCTAACATAAAATGGCAAGTAGTAGGTCTACATCTCTTATAAAAAACCCCAACTTACCACTTTCCTACTACATGAATCAGAGAAGGCCAAGATAATTGATCAGACAGACCTCACTGGCACTACTGTCCACAAGGACTAATAGATTTTTTGGCACACAAACACAGGTTTGCTGCCTATAATCAGAAAAATGTCAAAAATAGGCAAGTTTCCACAGGTATGTGGAGTATCTTCTGAATAAAAAGGACCTCAATTTATCAGCACACAAATCCAGTGCAACTTACAGGACCAGCAGACAAGGCAACTGAGTCAAATTATAAGTCAAAGTTTCAAAAGTTGATTCTGATGTTTTAGGAGTTCTGCAGAAATTAAAAGAAATGAAAGTTTTACCATTATATAACAATAAAAATAAAAATCAAGGATCATTTGAAAAGGCACTTAGCTGCTCCTGGGTTGTTAAAAAGGCCTTATTACACTTTGAACCAAGTTTGAACCCATCAGAAAAAATGGACTAGGAGGTAACTCAGAGTTGATTCCAGGACAAGACATATACAGAGGCTTAACCATACAGTCACAGAATCATAGAACATGCAGAAGTGGAAGGGACCCACAAAGATCATCGAGTTTGACTCCTGGCCCTGCATAAGACAGCCCCAAATAATCCCACCACGTGCCCAAATTCCAACTTAAACTGTGCATATTACCAGATATTTCACAAACAGAAATTAATAACATATGTTAAAGAAATTATAAACATATCTTTAACAGCTTAAGGCCACAGTATAGAGAAGATGAAGCCAGAATCCTCTTCAGAGTTACACAGGTAACAGGGAAAAAGGCAAAAGACATAGAATGTAGTATGTTTAAAGCCTTACATATTAAGGAAGCAAATTCACATTGAGGACCACCAAACAGAACTGTGAAGAACAGAAAATTTGTTCCATTTGATTATTTTTTTTTTAAATTAACATGGACAGTTCTTTGAGTAACTGCTTAAAGTTATCTATAATCTGACTGAAAGGTAGGATTAAGGCCTTTGGAGGCCCCATTCCATCCACATCACCATGAGACTCTGTAGAATATAATTCTTTCCTGAATCTCACTCTTTTCACAGATATCAAGGGCTTTAGAGAATCAAGAACTGAGATGCAACTGTGCTTCTGCACCAGGCATTAATGAGTCAAGCACAAAGTATAAAAAGTATTCCTTCTGCTATGCTTCTTCACTAACAATACATTGTAATAACTAAAGTGCTGTGTTTATGCTTTCAATTTTCCCAGGTGGAACACTAAAAGGGAAAAAGTAGCCTTAACTAGTGCCTTCATGCTGCTAAGCAAATGTTAAGGTGTACTGTCAAGTTCCAGAGCTTATCTGCATATCTTGTAAAAGCAGATCTCCCTAAGAGGAAGCACCTTTCAGATACACACAAATCTAAAAGTATGTTGGCAAGAATAATTTGGTTGCAAAAACAGAACAGTAAAGTTGAATCAAGATACACAATACTTGCATCACAAAACCAGAAAGCAAACATAATAAATACCAATATTAAAATTTTTTCTAAGTTAAAATATTTAAGATTCCACAGGCAGTCTTTTATCAATGCTCACAGTCAAAGGAAAAGTGTTTGAAAGGGCCAGTCAAATCCGGTGAACCAACAAATGCCTCTGGGGCTGTATCCCAGCCAGGGGTTTGCCTGCATTCATCATGGGACTTGCTTTCAGAAACTGGGTCTACTGAGAGCTGACGGGGTCCATCATGTTAGAAGAGGGAAAGAGCATCTTCTGCCACAGGCTTGCCAAGCTAGTGAGAAGGGCTTTAAATGAAAGATGCCAGGGGAAGGAAACTTCAGTGCATCCCTGTGGGAGGATGGATTGTAGGAGAATGGATATAGTGCTGAAGGCAATCTTGCACCTGAGGAGCTGCAGCTGCACTAATTACCAAAGAGTAGGAACAGCCCTGCCCTTAACAGGCACAGCTATGTCCAGTAAGGATAGGATGGGTGTCATAAAAGAACGGGTTAGCTGGCTGAGAGGAGAGCTGGAGTTGGTTGGCTGTGCTGTGAGGAATGGGAAGGGTCAGGCAATTGTGCAAGGGACAGGGAGGAGTCAGCCAGCCATGCAGAAGGAAAAGGAGTCAGTGTTGTGAGAAGCTGCCTGTGGGAACTCACAGAGAAGGCATGAAAGCTTTACAGTAATGATAAACTGATGGTGACAGTCAGTTTCCATCAACTGGTGCCAAGGACCGACACCAACGCTTGGTGGCCCATATGGGGATGGGTCCAAACACATCCCACTCCTATTAATTTGGTGTCAATGCCCAGAGCCTTAAGAGGGATCACAGGTCAGCAGAAAAACACCAGAAGAACAACACAAAGGAATTCCAGCTACTCCAGCCAGTAAGTCAGCTTCATTAGGGTCTCAACTCCAAGAGTTAGACATGTGGGCATGCCTATGACCTCATTGGTATGTCATGGACACACAGTGGGATGGCTCCAAAGAGTAGACTGCTGGAATGCAAGGATATAGACTCTTCAGGAAAGACTGGAAGGGTAGGCAAGGAGTTAATGTTGCCCTCTATGTCAATGACCAGCTGGAGATCTCCGAGCCTCACCTGGGGATGGATGAGGAGCTGACTTGAGAGTTAATGGGTCAGGATTAAAGGCAGGAAAGGGAAGGTGGGTGTCTGCTACAGATTGTCTGACCAGGGACACAGAGAAGATGAGGCCCCTTTCAGAGAAGAGTAGCCTTACACACACAAACCTTGTTCCTTATGGAGAACTTCAACCACTCTAATACCTGTCAACACAGCAGCACGATCCAGAAGCTTCCTAGAATGCATTGATGATACCTTCCTTCTTCAATTGATGGAGGAGCCAAGGAGAGGATGCTGGACATTTTTTCCCCCAACAAGAAGGGGCTGGTGGAAAATGTGAAGCTCGAAGGCAGCCTTGAATGCAAAGACCACAAAATGGAGTTTGAGATCCTTAGGAAAGCAAGGAAGGTGCACATAAAGCTCACTACCCTGGCCTTCAGGAGAGCAGCCTTTGCTCCTCTCAGGGATCTGCCTCATACAGTATCATGGGATAAAGCCCTGGAGGGAAGAGGGACCCACAAAAGCTGATTGGTATTAAAGTGTCACCCTTAAATAAAGGATCATCTTCTCCAAGCTCAGGAGTGATTATCCCAACAAAGAGGAAGTAGGGCAAAAATATCATAATGGTGTTAAGATGGACAAGGAGCTACTGGATGAACTCAAAATATTAAACGAAAGGGTACAGAAGGTGGAAGTAACATGTAGCCTGGGAGGAAAAGAGGTTTTCTGAGCAGCCTAAGTCTATGAAACTGTGAAAGCTAATGCTGTTCTGGGAAAGGGGAAATATAGCCTACATTTGTAAAAAGGGAAATAAGAAAGACCCAGGGAACTATAAGGCTGGAAGTCCCACCTTGGTTCCCAGTAAGATTATGAAGTAGATGGTTTCACTAAAGCCAAATCATGCCTGACAGATTTAAGGACCTTCTACAACAGAGTTACAGCAATGGTGGTTAAGAAAAGAGCAACTGATGTTAACTACCAGGACTTGTGCAAAGCATGACACTGTCTCACAAAACTTCCTTGTTTCTAAACTGGAGACATGGATTTGATGAGTGGACCTGTAGCGGGAAAAGGAAATGGCTAGATGGCCACCTTCAAAGAGTTGTCCAAGCTCCAGCTTGATGTCCAAGTGGAGACCAATAATGAGCAGTGTTCTGTAAGGATAATCAGGTACCAGAGCTGTTAAATAGCCTTGTTGGTGACATGGACAGTGGAATCAACTGCACTCTCTGCAAGTTTGCTGACAGCATCAAGCTATGTGGTGCAGTCAGCATCCCTGGAAAGAAAGGATAGCATCCAGAAGGATCTGGACAGACTGAGCAGTAAGACTGTGAGAACCTCATGGAGATCAACTCACACCATTCTGTGATTCTGTGAAATCCCAAAGATAACGTCCCTTGGGGGAATATTTTTTCTAAGCCAGTTGAACTTTCCAGTACATAGTACATTCTGCATATTTATATAGTTGTGTTGTACAGCACTTAATATAGCTACATCCATGCAGTCAGATTGGCTGCTGCTGTTGAGGAACACGTTCCCTGAGGCAGCTCGGGGTGCAGCTGCAGTGGGAGCTGCAGGCTGAGCTCAGGCTGGGCCAGCCCAGGCACAGAGGCCCTGAAGAGCCCATCCTGGGCACACAAGGGCCTGTGGCCCAGCCGGGGCACCGGACACTGGGACACAGCAGGAGCCGACGGTCCCACACCTTCCCATGCTTGGTGAGGGGATAAGAGCCCAGGGGTTCCTTTGTTCTGGGTCCCTCCCCAGAGACACCAGCCCGAGCTGTTTGTTTGTTATTGTGCTGTGATGAAATGATTTTAATGGCTGGGATGCCTGAGAGTGCTGCGGGAAGCCTGGGGTCAGCCCAGTAAGGAAACCTGTTCTGACTGTGGGAATGTGGGAGCTGTAACTGGGAAGAGCCCCAGGTCCAGCTCAGGTGGTGCAAGAATGACTGCCAGAGTGGCTCCCAGATGGTCAGGCAGGCAAGTTTCCTTAATACTACACCTGTAATAAATTTACATAGATCAAGGTAGTATCTGGCAAGCTACTATAAGGCTGATTTTGCAAAAATAATTCAGAGAGAAAATTTGAGAAAGCTCACTACAGAGCACTCAGATCATGATAGAAACATACTTTTTCTTCTAGAAAGATAAAGTCTTACAATTCAGATGAACAAAAACAATTATGAGTGGCAAAACATTACAGCAGAAACAAATTCTGCAATAGTTAGAAGTGAATAAATGCCATGTTTGAAAGAAATAGGTCTTTAAAATGTGGTAAGTAAAATTAAATTAATTTTCAATTAATTTATGTGAAAGAAAATACTAGGGGGAAAAAGCTCTTAAAATTAAATTTAGCTTTTTAAAATATGATCAGTCATTAGTATTCATCTGTACACTCATGGCCAAAACCTAACTGCATCTCAGCTCATTCCCCAAAGAGGAATCAAGATTCAGTACCAAACATTTTTTCATACTTAGAAAGGAAAGAATGATAGTATTCTATTACTTTAAGTTTAATAAAGTATTAAGTTTAAGTAAAGTATTAAAAATAAAAGAAATACAGAAACCTGAAAGAATATCCTGATACAGCCAGTGTCTCTCAAAAAGTCAGATGAAGTCCAGAAAACTAACTGGATTTGCTGTTTGGCCCTCCTATATAGGTTTATTTCATTTTTTAGTATATTTTTTCTGGATGTGATTTTATCAGTGAAGAACTACCATCAGAGAAGTGCAACTAGGTAAATTTAAAGAATCCCTAAGTGATTTCACAACAAATGAAACCTCAGTCTCATCTACGTCCAATCTGCATTACAAAGCACAACTACAATTCACAATATTAATTATTGAAAAAATAAATTTTGAATTATCATGGAAAATATTTACAAAAAGACCCAGAGGAGAATTTTCACAAGCCCACAATATTTTTGCAAGACACTTCAGGTAACATTCTAATCTATTCATACACATATAGTAAGGCACAAAATAAGAAATTAGGTAAATACACAGTAATTTTAGTATTAGACTGTAGAGTGGTAAAAAACCTCGAGGTTCAATTTTTCTGCCCTGAAAGATGACCTTAGCAAAAATAACTTCGTAAAAACTTGAGAAACCATCACAGACCTGAATATTTTCCACAAGATTGCAAACATTTAATTATTTAGAGAAATGTAAAAAAAAATTATTTTAAATCAAGACCATTTTCTTGTTTTATTTTCTCCAAGGTACTGTTACACATCCCTTCATAGTAGAAATAGGACATCAAACTTCCAACCCAGAGTCAAGTCAAACTAATTTTCCAATACTACACCTTGAAGAAAGTTGTCAAATACTTTTATTCCACAGAGAGAAGGCACTGCCTTTTCTCTAATAATTTAATCTATAAGAACAGCACAGACTTTTTATTTTTATAAACAAGTTATTTGTAAAGATTCACCAAAGTATGAACACACACCTTGGTAACATAAATACTATTTAGAGAAAACTCACAGTTACTGTTTGCTTTTCTTCAAGAAACCCAAGCACTATTTCACATTCAAATTAATGTTTAATCTGCACAGAGTAGGTTTACTTTTTCATTAAACATACTCATTTGGTACATTGTTGTCTGATTTTCGGCTGTTTGGATGGCCTGGAAAGGCCCAGGGTGGTTTTGGGGCAGCTTGCGTTTCAAAAGATGAGAAGAGGCTTCAGTTCTTTTCTCGGTCTTGGTGTTTATTAATTGCTTATCTAAAAGATTTTCTCTCGGCCCGACAGAGGTCTGCTCAGCAGCCAGCCATGAGCACACTCCCTGCCCTCCGGGGCGGTCACCTATCTTTATACTCAAAGTTACGTGTACAATATTTATCATTTTTCTCCAATACTTTTCACTCTTATTGACTACTGCACTTTTAGTAATAACCAATCTCAAAGTGCTACTATCACTACAGAAGATGGAGGAGAAGAAGAAGAAGAAGGACAGGACACGCCCCAATTCTTCCATCTTACTTCTCTAAACTCCCCTGTACAGAAATCTTAAACTTTGTGTTTCACTCTCTAATTAACTTATCCCTTCACCATTCACTCTGGTGAAATCTTCTTATCTTTATACAAGTGTCGTCTCTTGTGTAGGATCAAAGTCCAGCCACCAGGCACTTCTGGCAACATTTCAGGACTCCTGAGCCCCCCAAGGGTGGTCTCGGTGACTTGGCACAGTCCTGAGGTGCTGACACACATTGTAAAAGCACTCAAAATTGTTTTGTAAGGCTGATTTCAAATAAAAGCTGAAAGGATGGTCTCAAAACATAATTTTAAGTAGGAAATTTGATGATAAATATTGTTGCTAAAATGATTTCACAGAAGATCTTTCTATGGATGACATAATTGCAGCTAGAATCAGAAAAAATAATCACTTAATTCTTTGCGTATGAATGAGGTTTTTCTTTTAAGAGACAGAGTTGGTCAGAGCTGTCTCAGTCTCTGTTTGAAGATTTTACTAAAACCATTATGCAGCCTTAAAGGGAAAATTCACAGATAATTCAGATTGAAGATTTTGAGAAGGAAACTCTGAGATGTTGGTTTTCTCCAAAGTCATGATTGTGAAGCTCAATGAGAGCGTGAACTGCTTCTTCCACAGAGCCCAGCTGGATAAGAGCCATTTTGCAATCTTTCCTGAAGAACAATAAAAACTATTATTAATCCTAACCAAATTTTCACTAGCCAACCCAGAAAAGTGGCATAAGTGGGGTTTTTTTCTCAGCTATATTACACACAGTTGTACAGCAAAAGAATCAGAGCTATTTATGCATCTGCCAAAATGAAAAGAGAAAAAAAAATACATAAATTCTGTGAATCTATGGCTTAAAGTCATGTCATTCTTTCATTACACCAGACTTCAAAAAGCTAGGTCAAAATAAGGCTTGAAGACCCCTAAGAAATACTTGCATTGTCTATGTATATGGGATTATTCTAGCAAGCATGATTGTGCTAAAATAATGCTGCCAACTAACCTTAATTAATGTAGATACATTGTCATCACCGTCATTTTTATATGGCATTTTACACAAAGCTTGTGTTTTTTTCAAGAAGTGAGCATTTACTGTCCTTGAACTTGTTTTACTTTGAACATACATGGAGTTTGTCAAACGGCTGCACATTTTCAGTTTAGTTATGCCAACCCAGTATTCCATTTAAAATTTTAAGACAAAGTATCATAAAAATCGTGATAGATCTACCACTTTTGACTATACCTATACGTACACAGAATTTTGCCTGTAGTTGTATACACATATAAAGTCACAAAAAAGCAATTAGCTATTTTCTAGGATGAAAGCTTGCTTAGCAATTTTGCAAGAGAACTTACTGGAAAAATTTGAAGCCTTTCACAGTAGATCCTTTACTTGTAAAAAGGTTCTTCAAATCATCAACAGTAACAGAGGGCCTAATTGAAAACAACAAAAAACAAACAAAACAAAAACAAACTCCCCTCAACTTGTAGAAGAGTACAGAGTTCTGAAATAACATCCAGATCTCAATTTTGGCTTCTAAACTAGTTTTTGCTGTTTAAATGTACCTCCATCAATTTAACACTTCAGCTCAAAACACTTGCATTTACTCTATAGTTTAGTATCACATTGTGCTACAAAAATATTTTAGACACTCTATTGTCTTTCATCCAATCCTGTTTCTTTGTCAGTAAAATTCAGATTGCATAAAAATCTCCTAAAAATCTTAAGGAACACATTTCATCTTGCAATTTGTGCAAGTGCACATCACATATATTCAATTTTGAAATATTTTCATTTTACTCAAAAAGCTGTTTTCAAAGTGTCTTATAATTTATTTTCGTACTGTGGCAAAATTCCATAGTTTCCTTTTTTCTTCCCTGCACAGCTGCCAAACAAGAGAAGCCTGTAAAACCTATGTTTGTCTGTTAGTCCACACACTACTCATAATATTCTAGACAAAAAAAGACTATTTCAGTCTTAAAGAGCACACTAAATTCTTTCTCACTTTTTACTTTCTCACATGCCCTCTATGTAAGAGATCTGAATTCTGTAGAAACTGTTCTTTAAAAAGTGTTAGAATTATTGTCCTAGGTTGACTATATGATGCTTTCATCCCCAATTGTCTTGTTCTGTTTAAGCTGAATAATAAGTTTTGCACCTTTAAGACTTGTTCCAGAGAGTGAATGGGGGAGAGAAGAAGCAGCAGTTTGTTTTCAGACACTGCACTCACTCCTCCACATTCCTGCTCCTGGACTGTGTTGTCTGCGGATGGACAGACAGCAAGACAGAGCTCTCCTTTGCTTTTAGTGAGTTTAGCAAACTGAGGCAAAGAAGTTCCCTGGGCTGTGTTTTTTCCCTTTTCTCTGGAGCTGTTTAAACCTGCTCTGGACTGAACACCCAGCAGAGCACCCGCAGCTCACACCTGGGGCCCACCGGGCCGGGCCTGGGCCGCAGCACTTCCAGCGCCCAAGGGCCTGACCAGAGACTGAGCGAGCTGAGCTGCAACCTGGGGAGGGACCTTCTCAGTTTGTCATCTCTTTGGACCAGCAAGGGGTTTTACTGATTAATATTGTTTAGGTTTTATTGTTTAATAAACAGATTTTTTTCCACTTTTCTCCAAGGAGGTATTTTCTCCCAGACCAGTTGGGAGAAGGGGCCGATTGAATCGGCTTTCCTAGAGGAGCCTCTCTGGGGGGTCTCTCCCAAATTTGCCCTGAACCAGGACAATTATTAAACACTGTATCTATGTTCATTAACAATGTTCAGGATGAATTTGATGTCATCTACATTACCTCAAAAAACAAGTCTTTAACCTTTGTGAAAATTTGTGACACATGATTTAATATGTCAAAAACCAAAAGCATAAAAAATATATGAAAAGAAAATATAAATTGATCAAAACTCAAAGAAGATAATTCCTTCAGTTATCCTCTTTGCTAATGATAAAAATGGGACAGTTAAAGGATTCACATATTGCTAATAACATACCAGAACGACCCACAGCAGAATGAATTGTAAAAGGCCAAGGAAAGAAAACCAAAACTTATGTTAGACTTTTTAACTTCACAACACCACCTAAGAAATATCTTTCCAAGAAGATGTCACATGCAGATACTCACGGGATGTTGGAGAGATGCAAGGTTGCAGATGGAGGAAAGATATTTTGGAAATTCTTAGAGCAGGGATTCTTAAAGCGATGTAAAGGGCTATTGCTATAGTCCTTTGTCAGACCTTTGTCCTCTTGTCCCTTACGAGGAAGTTGAATTGTCTGATATTTTGAAAAAGTAGCATGCATGACCCTTCCATAAAGCCTCTGTCCATTCAAGTAGTTGATAGCTAACAAGTGGAAATGTAATTTGAACAGGCATTAATGGAGTGGAAGAAAAGACAATTCTTTGAATGCTGTTTTCTACTTAGTGTCAGATTTCACATTCTAAATTAAAACTGCAACTTCCACATCTACCAGGTGGGCTATGTCACATTACATTTTTAAAAAGTATAAGGATATAATATAATCTCCAGTTGAAATACAAAAAAAATGCAAACGGCCTTTCAATACAGATAAGTTGATCATTCTTAAATAGGTAGATATAAGATTAATTACAAGAAAACAATACAATGTCTTATTAAAATAAATGACAGGAGAGTTGTTTGTTTTAGTTCTATTATTTAATATATTGAGAGTCATAGGGCTATTTTTTTCCCAACCACTAAGAGTATTATCAAAGTTTGCATGTAGTAATGCAGCACAATGATGAATTTTATTTGTTTATGCTTGTCACTGACAGACGTAAAATTCCTCCTTTATATTAAATTAATGTTAGCTTGAAGCATAACTCTGCCTTAAAAATCAATACCTAATTGAGCTTGGGTTGCATCTGCCATCTGAACCAAAGCAATTCCTCTTTTCTTAAACATGATTTTGACACGATGCACGTCACCATACACACCTGTGGAAATCCAGAAAGGAAATTTTTTTCAGAGCACTACTAACTAAAGCACAAGGCCGAGTCTGTTTCTTTTGACTAACATTGGTGTTACAAAGAATAATACCTCATTAAACAGGTTGGTTAAAATATTAGTATAAGGAGAGTTTTAAAGTTTATTATATTCCGGGGCTCGTAAGTGGAGGGAAATTCCCCAGATCCCAGTCACACTATTTCATGTTTATGTTCAGTTTTTAAATAGTGCAATAGTTGTCAAAGTCCTCTTAACTGAGGCATATTAAAATATTAGTCTAACCAACAATGTCCCCTGCAACTAATGTATGAACCAATTCTGTACAGCATTTCCTCTGATGCAACCTCTGTTTTTACATCTTATTTTGCTTTCCCATTTTCTGTAGTAAACAAATTGGACTACACACCAAAATTTTTCTGGCACTGTTTTGCCATTTTGGTATATGTGGGTTTTATGTAATGACTCTATTTACTGCCATTTTAAAACCAGTGCATTTCCTGGATGTGCACAGAGCAATGGAGTTTGAATTAACCAGCATGGGTCAGATAAAAAAAAAAGAACCACTAGCCCTGCTGTGGTTTGTCAAGGTATATTTGACATATCTTACCAAACAGGATGAATAGTCCATAAGGTGTGATGGCCTGTTTAAATGATAAAATGAGTACATTATTTCTAAAGCCATACAAATGAAGACATCTATTATATAAGTGCATGGTAAACAAAAAGAATGGAAGAGATGCTGCATAATAATACATAAACCTGTCTCTCCAAAAGCTATTCCTTGAAATAATCAGTGTATGGCATTCTTGTTAATACACATTTGCTATGCACATGTAGAATATGTAAACAAGCAAACACTTTAGCTCATGCATTTTCATCACTCAAGACTCATTCTATCATGCTGCAGAAGCTATTAATATTTTAAGTAGCTTCATTATTTGATCTTATCCTTTCTAAGCTCCCCGCTCATTCGATGAAAATAATGAAAGACATTGGTTAAATTACAAATAAAGCATTAAAGAACTCTTTGTATTTTGTAAACAACAGACAATAACAACAAAACTAAACCTAGTTGCTTCAAAATGTGTTGCTTTGTCTTAAATTTTTTCCCCATCCCCCTACATGGCCATGACATTCTAAAGGGAGACACAGAGAATTTAACTGGTTATGTATTAAGCATATAGAAAGAGGTATTTAAATTGTATTCAATTAGAAGCTGTTAATAGAAAGGTAAATATTCAAAGAAATTTCTCTTCAGCGATTCTCATTACAAATCTTGTATGCCAAGTACTAAAGAAGAAAATTTGCCATCTAATGCAGCCAAAATTTTTCTGCTGAGGCAAAGGTTTTGCCAGTAATGAGTTCTAAAAATACCTGCATATCAAATGCACTACTCACACTCTCTAGCCCTATTCCTTCTCAACTCAACTTCTTAAATGTGTACCAAACATACTAAATTATCCAAAAAAGAAGATATTGCAGCTTAAGCACAAGGCCATACCTATTTATCTTCAGCATTTAGTGGTAGAGAACAATTGCTATCAATGTAAAATTTAAATTCATCAAGAGTTTTTTCTTCTGGCCCAAATATTTAAATTCATATAGAATTTATTCTTCTGACTCAAATATTTAAATTCAGGATGGAGATTTCTGTTTTTAAATAGAAATTTCTTATTCAAATGAGACTGAAATATTTCTACTTAAAAAGAAGGAGGGGGGAGAAGAATGGAAGACAAAACCAGATAATTTGAAAGTCATGAAGGAAAATTAAAATGCACACTGAAATTCTGCAACAGGAGAGAAATATGAACTGAAATAAGGCCAACCAGATTTTCTATACAAAGGAAAAGGAGTAACAGGGGTCAGACAACAAATACTGAAGAACAAGTGCTACAGAACTGCCAAGAAATAAATTTCCAATAATTAATGCTGTAGTACATTCTTATTTTTATCCTTTTAAGAAGTAGTTTTAATACATTGCTATTGTATCATGCTTTACAGCACTAAGTTCTACATTAATTCTTAGCTATGATTCGTACTAAGTAAAGCATCAATGTCCTAAAAAGAGCTCTGACCTATGCTTTATATATGCTTATTTTTAAGAGGCACTCTCCTTTTAGATTTAGAAAATAAATAGTCAGCTGCAGAAAGCACATCTGCAGCCATCATCAGAAACTCACTGATATATTGTAAAATTAAAGAAAAAGTGACTTGTCTTACAGCCCTGTGTACATCTGGGTTTTGGATGCTTACTGTGAATTTGGCTGTTAGTACGAAAACAGAAACACAGCAATTACTTAAAAGAAACTGGTGAACAGATTTTTAAACCTCAGAATTCCAAGGGAACTTCAATTTTGCTGACAACTCCTAACAGTTTTACAGTTACGAAAATGTATGGAGTGTGTGCAACAAGAATTTTACATTGCTGCAACAGGACTGCTTATCAATAGTCAAAAAGAATCGTGTTTTAAATCAGGCCCTGGTAAAGCCTGTTTAATTTATTTTAAGATGATGTATATTGCTTCTAATTAAGAACAGATTAGTGTTCAAATAACATGAGGAAGATTATAGACCAGCCTATGTCATTTCCACCACAAAAATAACTTTCCAAATTGTCCTTGGTAATTTTATTGCCACCATAAGAAAAAACATCTGTGTGGTACCATGAAAAGTGAACATCGGTACTTATTGACATCATTCTACATTTAATTTTAAGGGTTAATAACATAATGTACCCAGGTTCTTTTACTTCAATCTCAAAAAAGTTGCAAAACCAGAAAGATCCTACACATATTTAGAAAAGCATTTGGCATGCTTTTATTTCCTTTTCTGTTTCCTCCTTTCTATTTAATTCCCTGTTTTTTAACCAATGTAAGGAAAAACCCTTTGCCGCCTTCACAGATAAAAAAGCACATAGAGAAATCAATAAATTATCATATGTATATTGTTTACATCTTCAAACATTTCTTACAGTTGACTATCGGCTGCTCTCTAATTACTAGCTACACTGCTAACATAGGGTTCCTAAAGTAAACTGTGTTAGAAAGCTTTTCACTGATGATGGGAGTTTTTAAACCTCACCAATATTGCTAGGTACCTAAAACAAGTATAGATGTGTCCTGTTTTTTATATTGTCAGCATAGAGAATTTTTCTTATTCCTTCAGCTAATGTCAGTTTTCAAGGATAATGGCAGTTGGTACAAGGTGACACATCAGTTCCACCAATCAAACTTACTTCAGGGTTGAGGTTGCTGACTAGTAAAACGGAGTTTCCTGGAATACCAGGAATAGTCATGTGTCCAGGTGCTGCAGATGTGGTGACTGTGAAAGGACCAAGTGCTCCAGGAACAGGCAGAACAGAAGGACCTGAAAAGGTATAAATAGCATCACTTGACATCTCAAAGCGGGTAAGGAAGAATACACAAGCAGGTTATATTTGGCAAAAACATCAATATCCAATTTAAAAATGATTTTAAGGAATTTAGTTATTACTAGTATCTGAACAATAAAGCAGGAAGCACCTCCCTTTCATAGAAAAAAAGAAACATTCAGCTATACAAATAGACCAAAATAAAAGGGGATAATAAATTGCAGCCCAAAGAAAGAAATAAAAATAATTCAGCACATAAGTTTATCCTGTGCTAGAAAGGGAAAGATCACAGTCTAAAAACTATGTATTTATCTCTTGATAGCCAGAAAAGCAGAGACTTCCCTCATTTTGCATTGAATATCATAGCAGTTTTATGATTCTGAGAAAAAAAATAAATGCTTAATTTCTTCTCTTGTAGGTAATTTTTATCATGGCATTTAGATTCTTTGCCTATTGAACGATAAACTACATCAGGATATGATTTTTATTATAGAAACTTATTTTACTGAGTATATATATGAGAAAGAGTTATAATTACTCAAATTAATACTTTGTTCTGATTGCTATATTTTAAAACAAATGGCTCTGAATGGATGTATTCAGATAGGCCACTATCCATAACTACAAACACCACATTTTTAGAAAACAAACTTACCTGCTCCCTGAGGAAAGCCCAAGGCTGGGGCAAACCCAGGAGGCCCTGTATATGATGGAAATATGGTATTTTGGGTAGCTAGAGAGAACAGATAGATTTTTTAAAGCAGATTTAAAAAGTTCTAGAAAACAGAAGAGATTTCAGCAATCAGAATCAGCTACCAGTATTGCTATTTGGACTTTATATGTGATTCCAGATATTTATAAAACTTTTGGGTTAAAGCTCTCATTGAAATTCAAGATTCTATGTTGCACAAAGACAATTTTCAGCCATTTTTGAAAGCAAATATTCTGGTCAGCCTCAACATTCCTCTCTAAAATGAAGTCTGGGCAAAATGTAAATTAGATAAGTTTGAATAGGAAAGCACAGCAGAGACTAGTATCCATTAAAGCCTGTGTTCATTGGTTTCTATTCACACAATGAACATGTATTCTAGAAATTTTCTGCAAGTAAATACAGTCAAAGGTGTTTTGCAATGATGAGCTACAACTCCTGAACACTAAGATCAGTATAAGCAAAACAATACAAACTTCTACAATTAATCTGAGGTTCTGAATTTTACTAGCTGCTGAAATGCATAAAGCATATATATTTTGCTTTTTAAGGAGATGCATTTTCTCAGTTTGTGTAACTTCATATATAACCAGTGTTTTTTATAGTTCCCCTGGAAATCACATGCACAACCAGATTTGGAATAGCAATGTATGGAGAGTTCTAGCATCAAAGATAGCTCAGTTATTTCCACATTAGTATGTGGAGTCAAGTGCTACTCAGGGTAGCTCACAAAGCTGTATTCTAAGCATTTAAATACAAGTTTGAGCTGTGGATTCGTTCATATATAAGGACACACCAGATTTTAATTTTTTCAAATGGGGCATGTATGATTAGAAAACATTCTACAAGCTTGGTAATATGTCTGTTTTACTACTCAAACCTCCACACTACTGACTAAAATACAGCTACTAACAAATGATTATCAATGGGGATAACACAAAAAAGTACCTATTATGAATTACATAAAGGAATGTAACAGACACCACAGATCAAGTATCCATGAATACTGCATCACATTACACCTCTTCTTATCTGTGGCAAAAAAGTATCTTTCATACAAAAAACGGAACACCTTTATGACACTAAAGCAAGTAAACACATTTTTGAAATTATACTGACAAGTTCTGGCAATATAGTTAAGAAACACTTATTCACAATCCAAGAATGGCAATGGAAACATTAATAAATAAATAGACCAGGAACTTTTATTCTGCCAAATAAGACCTGCATGTTGCACCTTGATACCAAAATCTGGAATGTAAAAATTGTCGAACTGAGCTAATGCAGAAAGATCTAGAATTCTTTGTTGCGTTTATTTGGCTTTAATTCATTTGCTTCATGGCTCTCAGCCTAGCTTTCTAAGCAAGCCAATGCAGGTATTTCTGCTCACTGGATGCAAGAACTCTTTAAATGAAGAATATGCACAAAATCTGTTTACAGTGCAGTATCTTTTCCACAGAAAGCATAAGAAAATTAAAGAAAGAAGAAGAAAAACAAGTTTCAAGAACAGTTTAGTTTTGCTATTAAGATAATTTCAAGTCTACAATAAAAAAACAGATATATTATTCTGACAGTTACCAGCTTTGTCTTATAATTCTACATCAAAACTACATCCACTAGTAATAGGAAATAGTGAAGGTAGTCACATGACTTAGAACATCTTTTCCTCATGTTCTGTAACTAAGCTTCACAGAACAAGCCAATGACAATATGTGCATGTTGTCATCACTGACAGAAAAGCTAGGAAGCAAACTTCTCCCCATTTACAGCTATTTTTTACTGTTTTTTTAAATAAATGTGCAGCTTCTTCACTATGAATGTACCACAGACAAATTTTGGTACAGACATCAGACTATTCCAGCACTTCTTACTCTTACTCTTGTTTTAAAAGAAAACAAGGCTCCTAGCAATGAGAAGTTTGGAGAGTGAGGAGGAAGATAGGGAGGTGTTCATGTGTTATTCTCCAAAAGCATCGTTATTTCTGCTCTAAAAGCAAGTGCAGAAATAAGCTACTCTAATTGTACTTTTCCCTTCCACTGACATTTCAAATAGTGCAAGTCTAATTAATTAGAATATATTAAACTTGTAATAGCACATTTCTATAATGCTGCATGGCAAATTCCACCATCCTCCTCTCCCCACCCTGTAATGACATTTGTCCATTCCCTAAAGATCCAAGGCCTGCATTTAAGGGGAGCAGTAAAGACAAAAATCAAGAAAGTAGCGAGTGCAACTCACTTTCTTATTCTAATCTAAGCTAACTCAACTATCCAAAAAATCAAACGAAACCTAGTATTTGTCCTAGTTGCCACAGAAAAGTAAAGGAAAATAGGGAATTATTCTCCCCACTTTTTACTGTTATAGTCAATTGGACAGCACTTAGATACCTATTCAACAGCTAAGTCAGTTCTTCGCTGTGTATTATTGCTAATAGTTGTTATTAGAGAGAGAGAAAATTAGCTAAAATGGCTCAAATTGTGTTGTGAGCATTTCTCCAGTTTCACTTCAAGCAGACACGGTCTTCTCTATGCCAAAATGACTTCTAAAATTTAAGAAAATATCTTAAATTTTATATTTTAAAAGATAAGTATATAAATATAGCATTTTGGATTTTCTTACAGTTTTGTTTCTTGAAGCACTCAATTATCCTAAAATATCAACAAATAGGAGCTAATACCCTTAAAACACTTATTTTCAAGCAGCTTTAGGCAGCAGTGTCAGTTTGTGATGACTTCCATTCTGATACACAATATTTACTACATTACCTGCGCGAATTATACAATTTTACAGCATTTTTCGTAGTATTTCGTAGCTTTTTTACAACACTTTAAAATTTGCCCACTAGTGTTCCTCATATTATTGTTTCAGACACTGATTTACCAAGACTTCAACTTCAAGCTTTCCATAAGAATTTTACTGGATGTAGAAAATTAAAATGTATGCCAAATGTACCCCTCTATGCACCTGATAGGAAGCCAAAGCATAAATGCAACATAAAAATTATGATCTCAATGTGTATTTAGCACTAGAAGTGAAGGTCTCTTACCAAAGGGAGTAGATAAGGATGCCTCCATGGTTCGCTGGCCATCACCAAAAGGAAGGTCAATGCGAGTGAAATCTCTACTTCTGTCATTGTTGTACTTCACCGTTAGGTCAGTTAACTTGGAGAAATCAATACGCAGAGTGCAGCAGCCAGCGTAGATACAATGGCCATCCAGAGACTGAAGAAAAATAATTACATTTTCAGAGATAAAACACATCATGGCAGCCATCACTGCCATGTTTATATTATTATTGCAGCCTTTCAGGACTGTCCTGATCTTTCTTACAGACCACTGAAGGCGGTCTATAAGAAAGATCAGGACAGATTCTTAGTAGGGCTGGTTGGTATCGGACAAGGGGTAATGGTTTTGAACTGGGATGGCTGATTTGAATTAGCTATAAAGAAGAAGTTTTTTACAATGAGTGTAACGAAACATTGGCACAGGTTGCCCTGAGAGGACTCTGATGCCCATTGGACAGAGCTCTGAGCAACCTGATATAGTTGAAGGTGACCCTGTTCACTCCAGGGGATTGGACTGGATGACCTTTAAAGGTTGCTTCCAATCCAAACCACTCCACCATTATAAAGTTTTCACTTTGCAATTGAATTGAAACAGTAATTCACCTTCTGCTATTAAACCCTCTTTTTAAACATCAAGTAGGCAATTATGCTGTAACTATGCTTACCTAAACTTCTAGTGTAGTCTGCTAGTTAGTATTATATCACCTTGTGTCACCTGGACAAAACACAGCTTTAAGCATGACTTGACTTCTTATGTCTCTAATCTTACTTCTCTCCCATTCAACACACAATATCAAATGGTAATAGGAACACTAATTTGGAAATTTTAACTGCATGAACTGACCCTTACACGAGGGACTCTACTGTAGGATCTGAAGCACAAGCACCATAAGGAGTGCTGGAGGGAGCTGGGGTTTTCTGCCCAGAGGAAAATGAGGCTCAGGAGAGACCTTACTGCTCTCTAGGACTGCATGAAAGGAAGCTGTAGCAAGACAGGAGTCAGTCTCTTCTCCCATGAAACAAGTGACATGACTAGAGAAAATGGGCTCAAGTTCTGCAAGGGGAGTTTAGACTGGATATTATGAAAAATTTCTTCATCAAAAGGCATTAAAACAGACAAGTGGTGGAGTCACCATTCCTGGAGGTATTTAAAAATGTACAGATGTTGTGCTTCAGGACATGGTTTAGAAGTGAAATTGGCACCATTCGGTTTATAATTGGACTCAACGACCTTAGGGTCTTTTCCAATATAAGTCCTAGTCCTAGGCATGACTTCAATTGAAACAACAGAGTGTACAGATCCTGTGCACAAGAACACCCAGAAGTGGTGCATAATTGTTGTAGGTGACGCCCTGCCAACACAGAGGCACCCATCTGCTGACCTGATCATTGGTCTAAAAAGGTCTCCAGTCTGCCTCTCCGGGACTTGAATCACATGTGTCGTGAAAGGATTGCTAAAGCTTTTCTACACAACTGACTATTAGTTACCTCCTGCTCCCTTTATATGAGAACTAAAGATGACTTGGATGAAGGGCAGAGGCCTCCTCAGCAATTTCACTGACAACACAAAGCTGGGAGCAGTGGCCGATAGCCCAGAGGGCTGTGCAGCCCTTCAGAGGGACCTCAGCAGCCTGGAGAGATGGGCACAGAGGAACCTGCTGAAATTCAGCCAAGGCAAATGCAAAGCATAGATTAGGGCCTGATGTACTGGAAAGCAGCTCTACAAAGAATGTGTATCTTTGTGCATGACCACAAGATGCCTGTGAGCCAGCAATCTCTCCTTGTGGCCAAGAAGGCCAATGGCATCCTAGGATGCATTATAAAGAACACTTCCAGCAGGTCAAAGGAGGTGATCCTGTCCCTCTACTTAGCACTGGTGAGGCTACATTTGGACTGCTGTGTTCAACTGTGGGCTCCTCAGCCCAAAAGAGACATGGAGCTCTTGGAATGGGTTCAGTGTAGACTTACAAAGATGATTAAGCAATTGGAGCATCTCTTTCACAAATAAAAGTAAAAGGGAGCTGGGCCTCTTCAGCCTCGAGATGACAGAGAGAATATTATCAATGATTTTCATTTTGACAGACTCATGCATGTCCTGGAGTATATGCTATAGATTTGTTTGCAGTTGATGATAGAGTGCAGTCCTCTTAAATAAAGAGAGATGTCAAAGTTATTAATGTGCAACAAAAATGTTAGAATGATGAGATATCACAAAGTTAACAGTCAAAATATTCCTAATGCTTCCCATCTCTTAGCAAGGAAAACCCCCCAACAAACAAACAAAATCTAGCTGAATACATTATACTTACCATTTTGGCATAATATGCATGCATTGCATCAGCATATTGGAGCAGAGCTTGAAATTGATTGTTCTTATGGAACATGACAATCTTCAAGACAAAGCCAAATTTAGAGAAAATCTGTTAGGGAAAAAAAATGGGCTATAAGAAGCAGTGAGTAATTCATGCACACTAAAAGCTAGCATTTAATATTCCAAATAAATTTCTGAAAAATATTTCTGTTGCAAGAGCTGAACAAAAATTGTGTGAACTCACAATTTTGTTTCAGGTAAAAAAAAAATTAAAGGAAGGCTACAAAAGACAGGAAAGATGGATATAGTGTTTTTAAAGAATTAGTAATGGCTTATCAACTAAACAGGGAAGGACAGTCCAAACAGGCATTTGTCAAGTAAACTGTGCAGATAAACTGATAATAATGCAGATAAACTGTGAATAATGAATCAGAGTTGAGGTTTGAGAAATGGACTTCATAAGTCTTAGAGTCACAGAACACATTGAGTTGGAAGGGATCTACAAGCATCATCAACTGAGTGCAGTTCCCAGCTCTGCACAGGACACCCCAAGAGTCACACCATGTGCCTGAGAGCATTGTCCAAAGGCTTCTGGAGCTGTCAGGCTTGGTGCTGTGATCACTTCCCTGAAAAGCCTGTTCCAGAGCCCACAAAGGGTGAAAAACCCTTTCCAATCCAACTTAAGCATTCCCCAACTCAGCTTCATGCCATTTCCTCAAGTCCTGTCACTGGTCACAACACTGAAGAGATCAGTACCTGCTCCTCCCACTTCCCCTCTGAGTAAACTGTAACTGCAAGGAGGTCCCCCCTCAGAATCCTCCGGGCTGAACAGACCTACTGCCCTCAGCCACTCTCCATAAGGCTTCGCCTCCAGACCTTGTGCACTGCTGATTCATATTCAACTTGCCGTTGACCAGGTCCCTTTCCACAGTGCTGCTCTCTAGCCTCTTGCTCTCTGTCTTCTACACATTACCCTTCCCTGTTCCAAGCTAGTTTAAGGCTGTCAACAAGCTCCACTACTTCCTACACTAGAACCCTTTTTCCCCTCTGAGAAAGGTACATCACATCAGGGATCAGAGGAACAGGTGTTGAATAGATTATCCCATGGTCAAAAACCCCAAAATTGATTCAAGTACACAACAGAGCCACCTGTTGACCTGATGGATCTGTCTATTTCTATAAATATTATTCCTTGTTACTGGAAGTCAGTTGAGATGGGAACTGCAATCTGCATTTCAAGGTATCCACCTTTATGTTCTGCACATTAGACAAATTCTGCAAATCTGTTGAATAAAACAGAACTTAAATAATTGACGTGTTTATTAAGACTCACTGCCTAAACTAAAAAACAAGGAAAGAAGCAAGACAAAGACCTAGATTTGAACCTACCTCTATACTTTATAATCAAATGGTATTTGATTTATTGCAAACATAAGCACTGCAGGCATACTTTTAAAGGCTGAATTTAAATATATATACATTCAAAATGAGAGTGTGCATTACATGAAGGTGTTTAAACAAAAGCAATGCCACAAAGAGGGAGGACAAATGTAAAGCCAGGATGTATCATGCAAGTGCAGGAAAAAAAAGGCCAGTCAGAGGAAAGATGCGTTTGAGAAGTACTATTGGTTTCTAACAAACTGTTAGAATCAATGCACAGTCAGGAAAGCAAAAACCCCTCAGAAAGATTAAGTCTGCAATGGAAAGAAAGGCCCTAGATAAGTATAAGCATCTCTTGTCAACCTCTTAGGGCCAAGACTAATGTCCCAACCATTTGCACCCAGTTTCTCCATCTCTCAGAAACAAGATTTTAGTGCCGAAGTCATCACTTAGTTGTAGAAAACAGAACAAAAACCTTTTCACAGCAATTTAAAATTAGTCTTTGAGTTCCTGTACATAAAGCACTTCCTCTTAAAAAATGCCTAAATACAGCTTTTCAACATATGTTTATCCAGAAAACTTAACAGACCTTTTCAAGGTAATGAAATTTAATGTACTCATTCCTGTTTCATTTTAAACCTAAACACACTATATATATCAACTTCGTTTCTGAAAAGATAATACTGAATTTTCAGCTTCATATGATAAATATTTTAAGGCAAATTGTGATTTTAAAAAATCAATTTTTTGACAGGCAAGACAACTTACAAAATACAATCCAAGTATGGACTGACAGCTTGCCTAGAAGTGTTCCATAAGACGCTGTATTTGCCAGTGAAAATACTCATTTTCATTAACCTTACTATACAAAGTGGAAGTTAGATCGGGCACAAAGTGCTGCTCTAATTAGAGGAGACTGTGCCCTATTAAGAACTCCAAATAAGATGCCTTTGCAAATATTGCTAAATTTTCAAGACCTATTGGAAAAATAGTTGAGAGCAATTCAAATGCTGAAAATATAGTTGTGCTGCACTGAAGTAGACTAAAATCAGAGGAAAGTAAATTAATATGAATTTCCTCTTTGCTTTTGCATTCTTAGAACTAGTACAGCTTCCATAACCACAGGAGCTTGTTCTGAGGTTATTCTGAATGCAGCAATAATCCTAAACAGCTAACATAGTATTTGCACAGGTTCAGTAATGAGTGAGCAACACTCAAAGACACCTACAAAGGTTTAGATCCAAGTGGCAACTAATATGTACACTAGTTAATCAGTATAATGGTGAGGAGATAAAGAGAAACAGAAAATTTTAAGAGGTAAGAGGAAAAACAGTGTTGCTAAAAACAACTATTGTTTGAGATCTTAGCAGAGCAGGAAAAGAATCTTCCAGGACTGCAGGTTCCTACAGAATCATCACAGTTATTCTAAATTGTGTTACTTAAGAAACTTATATGTGGGGCATGGCTTTTACTGCATAAATTACTATCAATTACAAAAGTTTCAAGTATGAAAAACTTTGCAATATTTGTGAAGTATCAACAAATATTTCGGATGCAAAGAAGTGGTCTTCAAGTTATTATTTTTAAACTTAGAGCTTTCAACAGCATAGGCCAAACACCTAGCAGAAGTTATAGCATTGTCTTTCATAAATACAGTCTGCCATTATTCTAAGTTTAGAGAGGTAGTCAAATGACATTCTAAAGATGAACAATCAAAACCATTTGATTTTAACAAGCAATTTGCATATTACATCACTTGCACTGAGGTATAAAAGTGAACATAAAACCCTAAATATAAAGCAAACTACAGAGGTTACTCAGCAGAAAGAGTGATAAAATATGGATTCACTAGTTCATAACATTCAGTATTTCACTAGCTCATCAAGAAAGCAGAATTAACCATTCAAGTTTGTTGCTGCTTCCACAGCAAGGAACTAAATGAGGCAACATGAAAGTCTGAGTACTGAAGCCCTGTTTACTTGAATTTCATTTACATACAACTATTTCAATCCTAGATCCCTAAATCCAGGAAATTATTTTTAAAAGACAGTCCTCATTCAGAAGATTCAGGAGCCACAGATATTAAAAAAAAATAATTAATGGATTTACAGTAGCAACATTGGAACAGATTGTGACTTTTTTTAAGCAGTCCTCATTACCTGATAAAGTATGTCTAAAGTGACAGGGCAAAAAACATTTTCAACAACGATTCGAAGAACACAACCATTACTTGGAAGGACCCCACCTTCAGCAGCAAGAGCACTTGTAATACCCAGGTTTCCATGCTGCACAGCATTCGCACATTGCAGTGCATGATGGGGTCTCTGAAATTAAGTCATAGCAGAGAGCGCAGTTATTTTATATACAAATTATTCATACTGAAATAAAGTTCTCCTAAATGAAAAGGACATAAAAAATAACTTCATAAAACCATATTTCCTTCATATTATTGATTCAAATCCCACATTAATAAATAAACAGTAACTCTTACTTTCCATTCTCCTCCCTTACAACTAGTCAGTGTAATTCACAGAATTACAAGTATTTTTTTTGTTAAACTGCTACTACTTTGTAATGATTTTTCTTTGATTCAGTAAGCTATTGTCATTGTAAACATTTTTCCAGCAATATTATAGATGACAATATTGTAATCTTGTAATAGACAAACAATCAGTCAGCATACCAAAAACTAGGATTAATTCTCTTCAGGAACTAAGATTTGGTTGGAATAAGCTTAAACCTGCACACTACTTTTCTTTCAGAGCAAAGCCATCAGCCACAAAAAAGAGGTTCAAATTTCACTCTTTAAACTATACTTCTGTGATTACACAAGTCTTTTCACTTGTTTTTCATGGGTTTTCCTCAAAGAGGTCTTCATACCTCCTGTGAGTGGCAGGACTGTGGAGAGATGTTCCTTTCCAGACGCAGTATTGTGACTTAAAAGATATGTCTCAGCTACATAAATTCTTTAGAAGACAGATTAAACAGGGCACATAGTACATGTTACCTAGTTTCAGAAAAATATAACCCTGCAAAATAATATGTACTTCAGGGCTCAGACTAGGGACTAGCACAGTAACAGCATTCAGCCGTTCTACTAGGGTCTCTTCAAATTTTAGATAAAACTCAAATGTAAGTGCCAAACAATTTATTTTTAAAAGTAGACAATGTTGTTATAGAAGAACCAAGTGCCACGTACCAAGTTGAAAATACTCAGAAAGAGACCCAAGGCGTCTTATTTGCAAATATACATATAGTTTTCCTGAGGCCATTATGCAAACCACATCCCTAAAAAAAAATCTTGTAATTTGTTTGGTTTTGCAGATAACAAACTGATACAGCAATCTTAGATGAGGAAAGAGACAAATAATATTTACCAGACTGACAAGCTTGCAAGACTTGTGTGACTTTTGTGCCAGCACAAATGAATGATTTATGCCCAAATCACTACTGTCAACATTCTTACAAAGGAAAAAAAATCATGATATACATATCACAGTATATAACTTAAGTATCTAAATGGGAGGTCAACTGAAATTCATCTAGAAATCCAAAATCCAGTATTAATCCCTAGGGTACTCTGCCAGTGACTGGACCCTAGCTTTTGGCCACTGGTCACAACCATTTCAGCCTTTTAAATCACTTCACTTAACTAGACTGCATTAATCAGTTCATCTATTTGGATGTTATTGGAAACAAAAGTCTCGTCAAAGTCAAGATACCCAATCTCCCCTCGTCTTGTCCACCAATCCAGTCATCTCACCATAAAAGGCCATCACATTGCTCTGGCATAATGTGCTTCTAAAAACCTATGCTTGACTATGACTAACCACTTTCTTCTCCTTAGAATGTTTGGAGATAGTTTCCAGAATGAGCTGCTCCATTCCTTACCCAGGGACCCAAGTAAGGCTGATCAAGCAGTGGTTCCCCAGATCTTTCTTTTCATCTTTCTTGCTGTCCTTCCTTAAGATAGGAGACGGAAGGATTTTCCGTCACTCAGTCACTTTTTCCAACTGCCATGACATTTTCAAGATAGTACATTGGCATTGCAATGACACCAACCTGCTCCCTCAGCATTCAAAAGTGTATCTCACTAGGGACATAGACTTTTTGTTTATCAAATTAATTTAAATGTTCTCTGATGTGATTCTTCTCTATTTCCTTCATCAAGACATTTCCACTCTTCTCAAGTGCAACTCTTAACCATCACATGCTGCTGAGAAGGCTGTCGGTAATTCAGCCTTTTCCATCTCCTCTGTTCCTGCCCCTTTCAGCAGCAGGCCTACATATTATTTTGGAAAAAAGAAATCTTACTTCTATGGCTGATATACCGCAAGGAACGAAACTTGCTGCTTTTCACATCTCTCGTCAGAGACAACTCTGTGTAGCCTTTGACTTCCCTAACCATACCCCTGCATGTATAAGTAATGCTCTATAATCTATGCCTCTCTTTTATGTTCAAGCCCAATCAGGAGCTCCTTGTTTATACAAGCAGTCCTCCTGCCACCTTCACTTGATTTTATGGTCATTACGATGAACTACTTTTGAACTTTAGCTCCTTCACAATAATTTTATAGATTTTGAGAAGACCCTGTCTCTAAGAAGTTACTGAAATTATACATATCAGAATTTGTCTACCGGTATAGTGAAGTGCAGCTGTTTATTTACTAGTGTTGTGGTTTAACCCTGCTATACAGCAAAGTGCCACACAACTACTCAGTCACCTTCCCTTAGCACAATAAGACAGGGAATTGGAAGCGTAGAAGTGAGAAAATTGTCATTTACAGCCAGTTGAACAGGCAAAGCAATAGCTGCATATGCAAGTAAGGCAAAACAAAGTCTTTAAACACCTCCCCCACTGGCAGATAGGTGTTTATTTAAAGACTTTCAACAAAGCAGGAACTTCACTGAGTGTAACAATTCCTTGGAAAGAAAATGGCCACAACTCAGAACATTCCTCATCCTTCCCCCAGTTTTCAGTGCTGAGCCCAACACCATACAGTGTGGGACATCCCTTAGGTCAGTTGGGATCAACTGTCTTGGTTGAGATCCTTTCCATCTTCTTGAGCACTATCACAGGCAGGGCAACGTGAGAAGCAGAAAACACCTTAATACTTTCTGTATTAACACATGCATTCACAACTCATGCAATTATATCCTGTTAAATGGAAACATTGTACTTACAGCCTGATTATGCTGATTGTCAGTCCTAAGTTCCTTGTAATGGGAATACTGAATATAAACTGGCTGATTGTGGAGGTGAGGTGTAGCAGGAGTGTAGTAGTTCACCATAGAAACAGCAGCATCTACGGAAGCCATTTCCAAAAATGCCTGCAACCAATACATAGATGATTTCAAAGCTGGTTTTGTTTACATGAGAGAAAAAAAGCATAATTTTTTCCCAATTCCACTCTCACTAGAAAAAGATTATGTGAAAGTACAATACTGATTTCCTCAGCATTAGAATGCATTTGTGTGTGCATGTTTATGGGGCTGTTTAATTCCATTTGTGCGTTTTCATAGAAAGTTTTATATTGTAAGTACACTATATCATCTAAGAAGAGGGGGAATAAGTATGACATACGGGAAGTACTGCTGCTAAAAGTACTACACTGCTAATCAATTTGCTAAATTCCTGAAATCAAGCACTATTACTTAAGTAGCTGATATGCATACTGATTGAAAAAGCTGGAACAGAACATTAAACATCCATTAGTTTATGCATTGTGTTAATCCAGACAATTTTTGAATGTTAATTATTTTTAGGATTTCTGTGCTTCTTCATGACATAAACTACTCTGCCACATCTAACAGGATTAAAAGATGTCAAAAAATTACACACATGTCAGTAACTTAAGCAGGCAGGCTCATTGTCACTGTGTCATCAACAATGACAATGCAGCTCTTGATAATCCATACGTTTTCACATAAAGTGGATATAATGTTTAGCAATATTATTAACAAATTTCTAGTTCATTATGCAATCTGAAAGCATATTAAAAACTTAAATTTCAAAACGTACTTTCACATTTAAAAATATGAAAATCTTCTGCTATCAATGAAATATTTAGACATTGTTGCAATCACTTCACTCAGGTCAAGATCAAAATTATCATAACATGAACCACATCTTCAGTCTTGCTCTTGTTATTGAAACATTGAAAACTACATACCTGACCTTTTCTTCTTAGCATCAAGAGATTGGTTACTTTGCCAAAAGGGAGACCTAATGAAACAACTTCTGCTCCAGTAACACCATTTGGAATTTGACGAATATGAAGGACACGTGAAGGGGAACACGGAGATCTTTTTCCTTTACTTTTTTTCTTCTCATTACCTAAAATATTTTAGGGAGGGAGACAGAGAAGTAAACAAGACAAACCCATTGCAAACCCATTGCACATCAAAACCTAAAGGAGACAAACTGCTGCCTCAGCACTGACATTGACTTAGGTACTTAGTTCTTTGAACCGTAAGAAAGGATATTCCATATCTAACAAAGGGACAGTGTAAGAAGATCTCATCAGCTATTCCAAATCTTGATAGCAAGGGGAGGGTGGGGTATGTCTGGTTTTGCTTTGGACTTGTTTATTTTCTGAATATTTGGTTTTGGTTTGCTGTTGTTTTCTTTTTTTTTAATGGGACATCAGTAACTTCTCCCCAAATGCCTACATAAGATATCTATAAAACATTAGTTGCACAAAAGAGAGGAAAGTCCCAATTGGGAGGTAATACATTAATTTTCCTTTTATCACCAACTTGTCTTTCTGTGACTGAATTGCTAACTTGAGGTTTTGAGTTTGTTTTTACTTTAATAAAGAAAGCCTACTGTTACAAATTATTTTAAGTTTTAAAAAGTCTTTGAGAAAGACAGCATGAAATCCATGCAAACTCTTACATCTTCCACTTTGACATACTGCCAGAAGCGGGGTTTTTTTGAACATATGCCTGTTTGGATCCTGTAAGGGACTAATTTGGATTGGTAAGTGACCAATGACTGCATTTCAGGAACATTACTCAGTAGCCTTGAGAGCACTTCAAAGCAGAACACCATATCTGGAACAAGCATATTGTTCTAGAAGCAGTTGCAATGGAGGCAAGAGAGATAGCCTTAATATCTAATCTGTTGCATTTAGCCTTCCAAGGAGAAACACAAAAGATTAAGAAATTTCTGTGGGAGCTTTATAAGAAATTTCAGATGTTACTGTAGGTTTTGCATACAGTCTAAGGCTGAGAACTGGTTCACACAAGTCATTCTGCATAAGGATGTTTACAGAGGGTCTTTTTATTACTGGAAACCTGTAAAATTTCAAGATGGATGATAAAGCCCCAACTATACCACACTTAACAATTCTCCCACCTGCAAAACTGAAAAGTCTGTTATGCATTCATTTTTCCATCAAGAAATTTTAAATGGCTTCATGTGCTCTGTATGCATTCTGAAAAATGTGAACTTTAAGACAAACATGACCATATTAAACACATATTGGTACCAAGCCACGACAGGACATATTACTAGTAAACTTAACAACCTATTTCATTACTTTTTAGGTTCAAAATTTATAAGATGTCCCTGACTTAATATAAGTCAAGGAATGCTTGACCAAAGAAAGCAGGAAATGAAGCCTAGAATTAATTTCACCTCTAGTTTTATATGAAGCAGAAGCAGTATCTTCTGGGTTCTGACACATTGTCAGAGGTGACAAAATAGAGCTAAGCGGCAAACTGTTGAAATGTTTCTTTTCTTGTGAAACTTTAGCTAATTTACTAAATCGGCAATAAAAGCTAGCACATCTCAAATATAAAACCTCGTAGTTTTTTAAACCATGCTTCTTTCTCCAGCTATGGTACAACACTAATTTTGATGCAGAGTGATAACCATCTGTATCTTCCAACATCTAAATTTCAAAATTCATTCAACGTTTCTTTAAAGCATGCCAAAGGCGATCACCTTTCGGAATTGTACTCTCAATTGAGTGAAAGTAAAAAATGCTTTCAGACAGACCAAAAAACCCCTTATGAACAAAGTGAAAATTGGTTCCTGATGTACAAAGGGAAGCTCATTACAATCACAATTTATGACCAGTACAAATGTATTCCCTGTGTAGCCTGAGGTAGAAGGGTATACATTTTAGACCCACCAGACCAAAAAAGCCCCAAAACCCCAAACATAACAACAAAAAACAAGACCTGCAGCTGGAGCAGCTGCATTGGGTAAAAAGATGCATTTCAATAGTGATCATATTTTATTTTAGATTTATATGATTATTAATGAGAATGCCAAGTAATATATCCCAAAAACCTCTATATCATTTAGATATCTTGGATACCACTGTGAAGGATCAGTCATTGCGCTGTTAATTAATAATATATATTTCAGCTATTACATTGTTGAGCTATAAGCTAATGCTATTTCAAGCCAAGCAGAAACATTTGGACCTCACATTGAATTGATCAGCAGAAGTATAAACAACCTGACATGTGCAAATCAAAGAAATCAAAAAGAAAAATCTTCAAGTTAGCTCCTCAGACTCCTCCTTCCCTACCAAAAATACAGCAAGTCTCAGAGACTTGGTGTCTAAGATCACAAAAGGTGATCTGCTCTGTCCTTTGCCCTGATATAAAATAAACTATTTGGAAACCACTGCTGACAGGCAATTGTCTAGGTAATGATTCAGTCAACTTATTTTACATAAAGTTACTTCAGGCAACCATTGGTCATTAACACTCCATGTACACCTAATACTGGAAGTAATATTAACTAAAGTAGTACCAGCTTTCTCCCATTTTCAACTTCCTGTCTGGTCTACAGGTAAACAAATATATACACTTACTGCATCTTCCTCAACACACAAAACAACAAAAGAAAAAAAAACCAACACAGAGAAAGAACAGATGAAGAACTTTAAGGGGTTTTTTTAATGTATACCTGTAGCTGGAGTAGAGTTGCTCATGGTAGAAGGTCTGTTACTGACACCAGAAGCAGCTTGTCAGGACCACACTAAAGAAATAAAAGACAAGATTACTAGTGAAACTGTTACAGAGAAAGCTCAACATAAAAGTGCAACAACTCCCTTTACTTATTCTTCCCAAGAACACCCCCTTCCTATACACAAAACCCACAACTGCCAGGAACTTGTTTTTCAGGAAAAAAATGCCAACAACATAACTTTTTCCCATGTCTCAATAAATCAGCAAATTCAGCTATATTACACTATTGATTTAAATCAATATGCTACACTGATTTAAATCTATCCCGCTACCCTTTTTAAAATAACAAGAATAACTTGGTTAAGAAAACATGGTTCAGAAAAGAAATGAGGCTGTAGGCTGGCTGTAGGCTTTGTGTCTGCAATACAACATTACTTCCATAAATGCACAGCCACATAGGTAAAACCTGCATTTTCAACAGGACACAGGGGACCTTGAGCAAAACTGATTTGACATATATTTAAACACACTCATGGCACATTTAGAAAAAAAAACCAACTTGTTTCAGTACATTTTTTTAAAATACATATGACTTACCATCAAAGTTTTAGGAGAAAGATCAAGGTATTTGCTTTAAGAATGTTAACAAGACTAACTACTGACAGAAAAGAGTTTGAGTACTACAGGTCCTTCATTCAAAAATCAGCATCTAGCTCCAGTTACATCTGTTTACTCATTAAGACTGCTGTAATATCCCAGCCAAGCATCAACTTCAAAACGCCAACAAGAAACAAGGTACACCTTGAACAAACAAAACACCTCTGAAAGGAAGTTACATTTCCTGAAACTTTCACCACTTTCTTCCATAAAAGCATTTTAATGGAAAGTGGAGACCAAGGGATCCTACAAGATGGAATAAGTTGATCCAAACAGCTTCTCAGCACTTCGGTGGAAAGAGAACTTCCCATTGCCCTTGGTCCAACATTCCTACATGTGCATGAACTGTTTGTCTTGCATCAAGTCTAGTGCCCAAGAGTTATCCTATGAGATTAATCAATTCTCCAGCCTACCAGCATTCTGAGCTGAGCTAGATTAGTTATTCAGCTGAAAGAGACATTGAGAAGTGGCAGGATCCACTGCAAAGAAAAGGGTAAGGAAAAGCCATCATGTTGGCTTGCATCGGCTGCAAAAACACTGCTCAGAGTACCGGCTTATATGGGGTCTGTGCTAAAAGGAGCAATTAGATTCTCCTCATCCTGGCTAATCAGGTGTTCCTGCTGCTTCCTTAGTGTGGGAAAGTCATTCACAACAGAAGACTGTGACTAGGCTAGGGTGCTTAAAGACCTTTTCAGCCAAATTTAGCTGCTTATGAAGGACCACAGGTGTTAGTGTGGATGGAAGAAAACATGAGTGTGTTCATTCCTCTCCAGCAACAGTAGAGACTTATTTTTAACCATGAAACTGCATCTCAACACTATATTTAAATACAACATCTAATTGTGACAAACAGCAAAATCATTTTTACATTTAAGAGAACTAAAAAATATAAACACTGTATTTTAAAGAACTGTCAACTAAACTGTTACTAGATGTCATGCATATTACACTGTATTTGCACAGACACTACAATGTAATTAACATGCAATACTGATATTAATTTTCACCTATTAGCATTACATTGAGTATACCAGCACTCAGGTATTGCACCTAAAGAGCATATTTTGATTGTAAAATGCATATCATGCTAATTAAACAAAAGCTGTATGTGCAGATGTAGTAGAAATATTAATGATTGTCCTTTATTACACCAAACCTACCTTTTATTTACTGAAGGGCAGGAAGAAAAACCACTACTGACACAATTCCTGCTGTGGGGGCTTTAATTTGGTTTTTAACTTAGTATTTATTCACAGAAGAAACATCTGCATACTTCCAGATGGCTGTGGAAAAACATGGTGTATTACCATGTCCACATATATTCTTATAATCTCATATTTAATTTTATATACACTGATATTAAAAAAAAACACACAAACATTTTCAGAAGAAAATATTTTCCAACTTCTTTCATTTTTAGCACACAAATACAAAAAAATACACTGCAGATGGCTGCAGTGACCTGTTTCACAACTCTGTGTAACTGGCCTGTATCCATAAAATTGAAGATGTAGCTCACTGCAGCACACAATGAACTGCTGCTCCAGAATGGTGGACTAAACCAGCTTTGACAGGAGAAAAACTATACCAAAATTATAACCCTCATCCATGACATGTGCCTGTACTTACAACTGAGACATCATTCAGTCAGTATATCCTAAGACAGTTCACTAGATTTTGCCATCACATTCATAACCATTAACCCACTACAGCAGCGAAAACACAGAGAAACTCTTTAAACCCCAAGCTTATCAGCTATGCAACTGTTTTATTTGGTTTAATAAAAAATCAACAAAGCATTGGGGTTCTTACAATACAGGGAACCATCATAATTTCAAATGTCTGTCTTCGTATCTTCAAATTGATACATAGAGTGGTTTTAAATTTACATACTTTTAACTATGACTGCATTAAAAAACAAAACAATTCAACATTAAATCAAGACACTCTAGAATAATTGGCCTGGCTAGGCTTGCTAACTCTAGAGCCCTGACTACAAAACTTAGTTTCTTACAGGTCAATTTAGAAACTTACCTGAAGATTTTGTTTATACTTTTTGTTATTGTCTGAGTGCTCCACTGAAACACTACTCCAATTTTTAACTTTTAGTATCAATACGAAGTTATATACCCACCCAAACAATGACAGTGCATTTATAAACTATAGCATGCCCCTTGGAAGGATGTAGTATATGAAAACTGCTAGGAATGCCACCAGTGTTTTCTCAGGTGGCTGATCAAGGTATTTTTCAAGTAGAAGAATACAAAAAAGATGCTTTTCATCATCTCCTTGTTTAGGCAGCTTACAAATGATAAGCCTTCTCATTCACTGACAAAGCAAAACCAAAGCAAACGCAAAAATGTTCTAGAAGATTGCAAAGATAAACTGACACCATGGCAGTTGCGCAAGTAGAAGTACAAAATGTGTGTGAGATATTTTGGATTAATGAAAAAGATGACATTTACTTCTTCAGTGTTTTCACAATTCTGCTCATACAGTATACACGAAGAAATTACAAAACTTCAGTCTGTAAAGACCGTTTGTTCCATCTCTTTCTTTCCCACATAGATGTGAAAGAGATATTTTTAAAATACTTTGTAACACGAAGCATTTAATGTAGTGACGAATATCTGCTACAGGCTGCTCTGGGTTTGCAAGGCCTTTGTTGCTGAAAGACTCCACACAATAGGGTAGTGCCCTAGATAATGTCTTAGAGGATTCTAATTGAATCTTTTTTCAGATGCTAGGAGAGTCCTACCATGCCCCTAATCTCTCTCTGTGCACAAGTCTTCCACTGGTTACTTCTTAGCTATACAGTTGTTAAGTCCAGCTGAAAAACAGTCAAAAGAGTAGGCAAATCTTGCTTATAAAGCTACCTTGATACACTTCCTTGTCCACAGTTCATAGACACTTGACAAGCACTTCTTTAAGCAGAGACAGGAGTTCACACTGCCCTTGTGCCATCACATCCATTTCAGTTTCCACAGCACAACCGCATGGAGTTAGGCAGCTGCTTAGCCTCAGCAAGCTGCTTGCACCAGATCTCTGTGAGGCCACACAGGGAACATGAACAAGCACGCAGGATAAGTAACTATGCTGCCTAACCCTTCCCTAATGAACACTTCTTCCAGCACAAAGCCTACCTCACAGAAACCAGCACCTGCCTTCTGAGTGCCAGTTAGATGGCCAATATTCCTTCCTTCAGACTGTGGTAGACGAGGTAAATGGAATAGCTCAAAACAAGGACAGCTATCAAACCAAGGCTGCAACATCCTCCTCTATTCCTGCTCTCATTCTATCATTCCAAACATATTAATCATCTCCTAAGATCTTAAGACTCCTTTTTTTACATCATGAGACTTTCCACCTCTTCTACTTCAAGGCAGCATTTTTACATTTCTTGGGGGTTATTAACTGGCAACAGGTAAGGCAAGAGTAATAGAACAGCTACAGCTAGATTAAGTTTATTCTTTCCTTGTTATTCAGTAGGAACTAGAAGCCAGTTGCTTAGAAAGCTCAGTTTGATTTTGGACATTTCTTTAAAAACAGGTAATCTGTAGCACTGAGTAAATAGTCAAATAAGAGGCCACCACAAAGTGTGGCACTCAATGATTGATCTGGTAGGTATGGAAGAATACTTTGTTTCATTGACCTATCTCCCTGACTAAATAAGGCATATTACACAACTGACTACAGCAACAGGTGCCTGTCCTGAAACTACTTTAGCTGTTCTATGATTTTGAAAATTCTGATAATAATTTATGCTAATTATTCTGCAATTACAGGATAAAACCCATTGCATTCATAGCAAAAACCATAAACATCTGAAAGTCAGCAACTCTAAATTTCTAAAATCTTTGTGAGTCCCATGTAGTTGGAAACAGAAGAGTAAGTCTAGTACGGCAAAATCCTTCTTTAGAACACGCCCACATGTTAAAACTATAGCAGGTATCTATTTAGCATTACTTCTGAAATCACTGAATCCTATAAACAATCTTTTCATTTCTAAAATAGCTGTGTGTAACTCCCTTATTAGCCTCCCCTCAGCATTCAGTTGAAGTATTTTCTCCCCTTTCATTTTCTAGAAGTCACAAATTCCTCAGTACAGTTCAATTAGAAGTGGGGTAGTTCAAGAGAAATGTACATCTGTATTGATGGTTTTCCTAGAATTTAGCTAGTCATCTCTCTATGATATTATTTTTAAGTCAACAATAAGGAAGAATATGATCATACGTTTCATTATGAAAAAAGAGCATGGGCAACTTTAAAGGAAAATAATTCTTTCAAAAAGGACCTCTCTCCACACATGTAAACTAAAACTGCACATTTTTCTACAAGATTCTACATGGCAGAACAAATTAATTGCTTGAAATTTGTCCCAAAAGGGCAAATTTCAAAACATGACAATTTCAAGCTATACCAGTGATAGCCATAGCTATATTTAAACTTAATGTTCTACTGCATTCTTTATTAATTTTTATAGAATCTGACTGTGAAAAGAAAAGCTAAGTGTCAAGAGAAGAATGAAAATTTCTTTTATCTTCTACTTCTGCAGTATGTCTCTAGATAATTACTATATTCATTTACTCTGTTTTCCTCTTTCACATTCGCAAAGGAGATGCAGCTCCTACTTCCAAAGTGGGGATTTAATATGAAGTACAATGCTGTTGGCGCCAAAATAAAGATTTCAAAGAAAGTGAAGCCAAACTATGAGAAATTTCAAAACCATGTATTTGTATTAAAAATAAACTGACCTTACATAGATAAAGCCTACCCTTTCAGTAAGCTGAAGAAGAAAGAAATCATAGGCAATGATCACAAATAAGAAAGCCTCTCTTCCTCTGCTATACAGACCCCTCCCAGATACAGCTCAAGCTGCTGATTGCCAGTCACCCTAGAAGCACTGACGGCTGCTCTTCCATAGGCCTGAGTGCTCAGTGGCTCTGCCAGCACACAGCTTGCTCCACTGCCTCTGCTGTCAACTGCTGAAGCTCGCTCCTGGATTGGTAACAAGGCACTGCACACCTTCAAAGAGTTATGTAACGGTAATTAAAATGTTCAGAGAAAAACATTATGTACTTTGCATTTATGCTACATACAGGGCAAGAACACAAGAAAATAACATTTTCCTCTTGAAGATGCAAAAGCAACCTTGACCATGTGACTATCAAGAACTGTAAAATTAAGAGTGAAAAGCTTAATTTTTTAATTACTATAAAATATGCATTTTCATTCTAAAGTCAGAAATACCTCTACTTAGTGTGAAAGCCTTAAGCTCATCCAAAAGGACAATAAGCCACATACCATTTTGAATATTCCAAAAATCCAGCAGGCATCATGAACCCAAAGGCAGAGCTTTCTTTGAAACAGTCATCAAAGATGACTGCTTTTCTTTGTGATATCACTCATTTACAATTTCCACAAATATTGTTTTCTGACAGTATAAATACAAACTTGACTGAAAACAAAGATTGATGTCTCCGCTTCCAAGGTAGCTTAAGCCTTAAATATGTGAAGATTAAGTTTTCCTCAAGAGTCAACACAGGATTTTTATGAAGAAAATTTAATTAATTTACTGCAATATATACTCCTTTCACATATATATTTTTAATGAAGTGTACAGATGTACAGATGAAGACACTAGGCTTTAAATTTAAAGTCACAAATGTTCTATACAATGCCACACTGTAGGGTTTTGGATCATTTTATACTTCACTATGTACAAGTTATGCCATAAACATCCAGGATCTCAAACCACCATTAAGCTTTCTCTCTTGACTTTAGTCAGAAGGAAATTTACACATCCTTACAAAGTACCATAACTTGACAATCTGGTTCATAATTTATTATTAAAGTTTAAAATCAAGAAAGAAGAGCTGAAAGAAACAACCACACCAATGCCAAAAAATATGGCTGGGGTTAACACCCAGGAGGGGTTTTAACAAAAGAACTAGTGTGTGAAAGGCTATAAAAGATATTCTTCCATTTAAACCAACTGCTAAGAAATCTGTAAGAACACTTATGCTACGTAATAACACGTATTAAAAAAAATTGAAAAAAAGACTGAAATATGTCAGCAAATTATTCAAAGGTGACAGCAAACAGCTTAAAGGAAGAAAAAAAACCGACTGTGATAAAAGTAAAAATGTGACAAACTGTAGATTACTTTCTTTTCTCTTGCAAAGGAAATAGTTTAACTTGCACAGCATGAAGAAAGAGAAAGAAAACTAGCTGATCACAACAGCCATCAAAATTTCTGCAAAACTGCTATCTGAAGTATCCCTTTTAGCATTCATTTTTAACACTAGTTCCTTCTGGAAACAGAAAGATTCCAGGATTCAGTGTTTATCAGCACCTCTACCTTGCAGCATAAAAGACATCTACTTTTGTTACTTTGATTCCTATTGTTTTGCAGAAGTAAATATACACAGCTTTGGTTAAGAAAATATTTGGGGGTGGGGGGGGGGCAGGGAGAAGGAAACTCACTTCCCATGCATCCAAAAACTGCCACAGATTCATAGGAAGATACCAAAAAGATTTGACTCTTAACTGATCGATCATTTAACTTAAAAGCATGAAACTACTTTGTCTAACTTATAATATTTTCAGAACCCAATAAATAGGTTTTAAAAAAATCTTTCCAGTCTCAACTTAACTGTGATGCTCAAAAGACGTGTTCTTGACTGTATGGTTTTTACTATTGAATTTTCTGCTTCACAATTAAAGATTTCATCCAAAAGAGAAGAATTTTTACTTTGTTTTTTAAGGAAATTCATATGCACAAACACTCACTTAAATCTAGGACTAAAAGCTCTAAGAATTGCACACTTAAAGATGTTGTAAAGAAATAAATGTTTGATGATGTGTATCACATAAATTAGGAGTTGAGTAATTGTTCTAGCATGTGAAAGATTTGTCTCAAGATCAACAATAGATTCAATATCTTTATTTGCACGCTGAATTTTTAATTACTCCTTAATGCTTTCTAGGAGACTAGTGTTGCATGCAAGGAAAACATGGTCACAACTATGAACCCTTGTCCTCTCTGTCTCATGTATATTTCTTTCCCTCTCTGCTTTGCATTGTTTCTTATCAGTTTCTGACTCTAAGAAACTCTCATGCAGCGGTCTGTGCTTCTCAGGCCCACCTTCACTTCATCTTTTGGAAAAATTAGTGATGAACTAACCTCTGTAAGGATCATACTTTAAAGAAAGCTTCTGTATTAATACACTAGTTGCACAAATGAGGGGGAAGTCATAATCTCACCCTGTTGGCAGACACAGGAAATAGCACAGCATCAATAAACCTCTATTTTTGTTTACATCTCCCCCATATCCAGAAAACATGCATCTTTTGTTGAAATCAGTATTTCATCTTTTCAGTATACATGGAAAAGGACAAGTTCTCCTTGCTCAATTGTTCACCTAAATATTGCATCAGTCACACAACATGAATTTTTCCCGTCAGTTTTACTTCACAGTGATACATCCTCTAACAGTCTTAATTTCTTCCACCTCTCAATGGAACACACAAGTGTTCTGTAAAGTGTAAAAAAAAATATTTTTCCCTGATTAAATTATGCTGTGAAGTGATTTAATAGTAAAACCAGCTATGCAAGAAACATGATTTTGAGAAGAAAACCCATGAAGCAATACAACTCCTGAAAATTATCAATCATTAAATCCATGCATCCTATTAATACTCTGTACTCTATAAAATACTGGTTATTAAACAAGTTATCACCTTTGGAAAGTCTACTGCTTTAAATTTCACCATTTGATTGAAAATTGAATGATTAACACTTTTCAGTCTAGGACAGTTCAAATCTAGTCTTGGGATTACATGCTTTGAGAACCCTGGATCCTGCTGAGACGCTGCTTTTTGTGAGAGTGGGTGTGTTCTGACCTGCTCTCCTTATATTTAAAGGTACACACTGAAACAGCAACCATGATAAAAAACTCCTCTGCGAGAGCATAACATCCTTCACAACACACTAGGCTAGACTTGTTACACACAAGCACTAAAAATACAAATTTTGTACACAAAACAGTTGGATCCTAGGTGCCCAAAATAAAGTTCACAAAAATAAAAAAATTTCAAATGAATTGTAAGGTTGTTACTTCAGGATTCTACACCAAAGACTGCAATCTACTGTCCAATCTTCAGCCCTACAGAGGACAATCATTAAACACCAAAAACAAGCTATATAAAGCAGATGCTACAGAGGACCAGTACAGACAGAGTGACCTTTTCATATATACAGAAGTCCCATTACTGTACATACATACAAATATACACACATAGAGTTGAAACTTAATGTGATAGCAACACAAAAATTACCCTGAGCAAACTGATCTCCCTACAGACAGTATACTATGGAGCACTGTAGGAAAGGTTCAGCAATGAAGAGTTATTTTCAAGTTACTTGCACACTTTTAAAGCACTCGGTTTTACTTTCATACATTTGTTTTCTATTTTAGAAAACTACTGTGCATTTACAAGCAGGGCTGTACACAGCAGTAGAAAATTATATAGAAAGATTATCTTCTGTGACAGAATTTCAAACTAATGACAATTAAGACATCTCAGTTTCTCTACTAGGTTTTATTAAACAGAAAAAAGTTACCAGCACTGACAGAAATCAAGTGAAAAACAAGCATATCACCTACTTTTGAGTTCAAGAAGTTTCCTTCACAGAAACTAAGTTTTGCACTACTGTTTCCACCCTATTCAAGGTGATATACTGTGTATTGAATAACTTCACATTAATTACTTCAACATTAATTGTGTTTTGGGAAAGGACAGATAATTGAGATGAAGGGGAAAGAACAGACAACAAAAGCTGGAGTAGTTTTCCTGGTAACACAAGACCAGAACAAACAGCTTGTCTGTATAGATGTAGCAAGAAAGACAAATCAGAGACTAGAAAATCAAAACAGATGAACTGACAAATCAAGAGAGTGAGAAAATGAATTCAGTATCCTGTGTAATAAAATGAGGAAGTGAACCAGCAAAAAACCTACAGAAATAGAAAAAAAAAAGAGAAAAAAAATCCTAATTAAACTGAGCACAATCAGAAAGACAAAGAAGGCCTAAAAATAGCAAGAGGGACTACATGCAATTTATTCATTAACTGCATCACCTCTTAATGTGACAAGTCAACAAAATACTTGGATGCTATATTCTTTCCATTTTCAGTGGTCTTTGGAATCACTGCACTACCATGCATATTTCATGCTGACTCCTGAACAGTATTTGTGTTTAGCTTAGCAAACACAATGGTTAAAAGCCTGAAGACATAGAATCATTTAGGTTGGAAAAGACCTTTAAGATAGGGGAGTCTGTATCTCAAAGTGTTGAAGCATAATTTACATATTCAAATGCAGTGTGAAGTATGCTATCACTCTGGATATATGTAAAAATGTGCCTTGAATTCTTGCTTTAAAAATGCTTATTGTCTTTTCCAAAGAACTGCAGTCTAGGAATCACCTAGTAAGATGGATCAAAAGCTGGAGCAATACTCTAAAATTTTGTCACATCCTTCTCATGTGCCACTTCAATTGTATCTACCATGCAACCTACTGACAAGGAAAGGGTTACCATTCCCTGATTTTCCCATACAGTGGTAAGATTTGATTTCTGCCTATATGTGAACTAGTTTTAGATCATCCTTACTCCTGTAACTAACGCAATCCACTTTCCAAGAAAATAGTAACACCTCATTTAAATAGTAGAATCCTGATAGAGAGCACTGAGCCCACCATACACCTCTCCAGCTGTATGAAGTATGCGCACTTTCACAGACTGCACATGCGTAAACACAATTCTGGTTCCTTTGCTTCTACTACTCACTGTGCAGAAAGAATCATTTATCATCTCCTTGACTTTAAATGCCCATGTCATAGACCATGTCTTTTAATGAATAAGAATGACAACAAGTTAAAGCACTAGTAGTTCAGTGTGATTAAGGAAGTTAATTGCAAAGATAATGGTTGGTTTATTGAATGTTATGAGCATTCATTCCATTGGCTTTCACAAGAAATTCAGGGTGTGGTTTCCTGGTCAGTTTAAGCTGATCTATGGCTAGAGAGAGCAAAGGCAGTCATGTCATTCCTCACCCTCGTGTTTTCACAGCTCTCATCACAGTGACTAACAACTGCAAGGCAGCATGGTACCAGAATAATTTATTTTACCATGTAGTTCACATATGACAGTTGCTACACTATGAGGGAGGTGTAGAAATGCACTGTTGAAGATGGTGCTGCTCTTTGGGCAGCAGACCTGAGTTTCAACAACTTCAGCCAAGAGGGAAACAGCAAGAGCAGGGAAGAATGGTATCAACAGAAGTAGATAAAATACTTTTTCACCTACCCACTATGCAAAGAGTTTTCAAAAATGCTGCCTCTAACTCCAATGTAAAACTCACGTCCACAGACCTGAAGAAATAGGAACAATTTTCACATGCTGAAATGAGAAAAGAGAAATTTAAAAAGTCTCTTAAATATGGTCTTTCATAAAAAATATGCAGCACCAAATGAAACTGCAAGTACAAAATATACACAATGGTCAAAAGCAGGAGAATCAAAAGCAAAAGCGCAGTTACATGCAACAGTTAATGAGTGCGTAAGAATTAAGAACTGCAACTTGAAACAACAGCTGCAGGCGTAATTTTATGATATAACTAACTCTCATCCTGTTTTGACACATGTTTTGTTTAATTGGGATATTCTCTAAAAGAAAGTTGACAAACACACACTTGTGCTTATGACTTAACACAGGATTAGTTCAGCAGAAAACCTGGTAAGTGCTCCCTGGTAGAACACAAATCAACTCCTTATCTCCCCAGACAGGGTACACGAAGCAGATTAATTGTTTTGACTACAGACCAAATCAAATGAACAGCAATTTGACAACTGCTAGGGAAACTAAGAGATTTATTCATATTTTGCTGTTTTCATGTTTCTGATTGTGATAGATTATTTCCATTTCTGATTATATCAGACAGTAGTAGTAAACAAGATTTGGGAGTGAACAGCAAGCTCTGGAGAGATAACTTCATTCATACCAGGCTATACTACCTGTTTTCCACAAGCACCTAACTCAAAGTGGGTTAAAAACAGGTATTTATGAAGCAACTATATAAAAAAACTATGTAATTCTATGTAAAATGTAAATTTTAAAAAAGGCTTCTGAGCCAGAAATCCATGGATAATAAGAAGGAAGTGGTTGATGACCCTTAAAAAGCTTGAGCATTATCTTCCAAAATTCCAAGGTCTTGTTACCTGAAGATTTAATCTGGCACCAGAATGACTGGATTTAATTTGAAAATGAAACACCGCTGGTGTGTATAGTGTTGTTACTGGGTTTCCCTCTTATTAATCCACAAGGAGGCCACTAACCTCAACTATAAACACCCATAGGTTTAGGTACATATCTGGTCTGCTGTTGATAGCTAACAAAAAATTACAGTTCATGCCACTCTGGTTTCTTTAAATTTTTTAAGTTTAACTTGAGTCACATATTCCTGCTAACAAAATAAGCTTAAATAAAGAACCAATTTCTTTGCCATAAAACTGAAATTCTCACAGCTTTTTACAGAAATTTTCTGATCCAAATAAAAATTATTTTTCTGTGCTTACTTTTACATATTCTCACCCTTATTAAATATAAAGTTTGGATCTAAATTAGCCTCAGCATTCCACAGAAAGAAATTAATTTTATTTAAGAAATTAAATTTATTTTTGTATTAAAGCAGCATGAGGTGTAATTTTTCTTCTTTGACTTTTTTTTTAGTTTTTGATTAAATGACCTTGAAAATAAAAAGTCACAAGACAGTTTCTGAAAATTTTGTTTTACTTTAGGTTTACTGGGGCAGTTTTAACCAACACCTCAATAGCTTGCATTTTCAACTAACAGTTTGGAGATCAACCAATGGCATTCGATTCTCAGAAGGTATTTAGCATCTTCTAACAAAAAAAGAACATTTCCAAATCACTCAAAAACTTCCTGAAGTGTCACAGGCAGCACTTAGCATCTCAGAGCATACTCAAACTTGCAGTTATCACCAACCACCTATATCTTCACTGAAACACATAAAGGCTCTACTTCAGAAAATTTCTTTAAAAACACTCAGTTTATGTTTACACCTTTATTATGTCTATAATCTTTGTTTCACTCTCTCAAAAGGAAGTTATTTAGGGAGGTTCTACCTTGCAATGTTAAATTAACATAAGTTATCTTTATTCGTATTTCGGGGCTGATACTTGATTCTTCTTCCTTCCTTTCTCAACTGAAATAATAAAACCTTCATGAAAATTGAGAGAAAAATACTTTAGAAAAGAGGTCATCATACTAATTGTATGACAGGAATACTACACCCACATTAGATAGCAATTCCACAACTTAAGAAAAAAAAAAAAAACACCACCAAAAAGCATCCCTGCATTCTCAAACAGAACACAGGAAAAACAAAATTACAAGTTCCTCTACAAGCACATTTGACAAATTATAAAAGAAATATTCTCACTCCAGTGAGAACTTTCTTAATTTTCTCTTAAAGTTTTGCACTTTTAAAACAAATGTGAAAAAATGCTGATCATAGCAGAATTACTCAGTATAAATTTTAATTAAATTTTTCAAAAATATACCTCTTTAGACTATTTGCTGCTTCATTAATCAACATTTATAAAAGACTTTTCTCATCAATATGTCTCCCTATAAAGGCTTCTACTACCACAGTGTGTTAAAAGATGTCAGGAAATTTTTTGAATCAAAAGGGAAAAAGAAGCCTTAACTTCTGTATCAGAATACCTAGATTTTAAGAACAGCAAAGGTCTTACAAGTCACCAACATGCAGGACATAAGTTTAAGTTTAGTGTAACATCTACATCTTTGCATGAAGTTGGAAGCGCTGACTTCCATGAACATTTCACCTCTGCATACGGTTACAATGAAAAAAATAAACATTAGGCATGGTTAGTTTCCTGGGACAGCTGAATTTCCCACCATGGCCAAGACTTTGGATTTTGAAATATCAATAGGTAAAGGAAAAATATCAGCAATCAAATTTTCACTTAAAAAGTAGCCAGGGAAGTTAGCAGTACACACAATGAACTTGGGTTTATTACTTAGTTTCAAGTTGCAAAACTTTATCAAGACATAAAACAGCCAGCTACCGTCACACTATCCCAGCAGTGGGAGCACAATAATTCAGACTTGTTTAAAATATTTTTATCTTCTGAGGACTACAATGCTGTAGAAACTTCATCCCTGTAACAATCTGCTGCATAGTCAAGGCTTTCAGTAAGGTCTATAAAAATGCATTACATGAATAACCATCCTGATTATTGATTAACCCCGCAGAATAGATGTCAATCAGTTCGCTTCCACATATGCACTTCAACCAGGCACCAGCGACAAGGCGAATAGCAGCGGCTCCACGTTTTCTCTGCTAGACAAGCACCCCCCAGACTCGGGGTACTGAACTTCAACTACCACGTGAAACCGCAAATACCCAAAAACTCATCGCGATCCACCGCTAACCCGCGCGCCAAAGGATTTTTTACCACCTTATTAGGGCTAACTCCGTTTGTTAAAGTTTAAAACCCGGGCAGGCCCCGAGCGGCGGCCGGCACCTCCGCCCCGCGGAGGGTCGGGAGCGCGTCCAGCCCCGCCGAGCGGCGCCTCCCGGCGCATCCCGGCCCGCGGCCCCCGCGGGGCAGGAAACCGGCCCTGGCCACGGCCGCGGGGAAAACGCGACGCCGGCCGCCCTGGGAGAAAAAGAGAGAAAAAGAAAGAGGAAGGGAACAGAAGCCAGACCCGCACGCCCGGAGTACCACAAAGTTCCCCGCGGCAGCGCCCGGCCCCTCAGCTCTAGCTCGGCGACGGCCGCCGGCTTCCTCCTTCCACAAGTACCTGGTGGAGCAGCCCTCGGGAATATCCCCACCCCAAGCCCGGCCCCTCCGAAACCCGGCCCCTCTCCGACACCCACCTTTCCCCTCGCTCCGCTCCGCTCCGCTCCGCTCCCTCCGACGGGGGCGGAGAGGACCTCCCCCAGCCCCTCTCTCTCCACCCCCGCTGCTCCGAGGAAGAAGGAGCCGGGATGTGCAGGTCACCGCCCTGCCCCGCCCCGCCGCAGGCGGCACCAGGTGGAACCCTCGGGGCGCTCCCCGCGGCCAGCGGCCGCCGCCCGCCCCTCAGCGCGGCCCCGGCGCGGCGGTGGAGCGGGACCCCCGTGCACGGCCCGGCCCGGCGGGGCGGCCGGGGAGCGCCCGCGGGCGGGGCCGCCCCGGAGCGGAGCGCGGCGCAGGCGCACCGAGGGCCCGCGCCCCCCCCCCGGCCTTTCCCTCCGTGGCGCCTGCGCAGTGTGGCGGTCCCGCCGCTGTGGGGCGCGGTCGGGCTATGCAGGGGCCTCGCCCGCCCGCCGCAGAGCCCGGGAACAAGGCTTCGATCGCTCGGCATCACTTAAGCTGGAAAAGACGCCGAGGTCATTGAGTCTAATCTGCGACCGAACACCATGTCAACTAGACGATGGCACTACGTCCAGTCCTTCTTTAAATACCTCTAAGGACGGTGACTACTCTGGGCAGCCCCATTCCAAACTTTAATCCCTTCTGTGAAAGCGTTCCTCCTGATGCCCTCCCCTGGCACAGCTTGAGGTCATTTCCTCTTGTCGTGTCGCTTGCTGCCTGGAAGAAGTGACCGACCCCGACCGACCCCGACCTTCCTTTCAGACAGTTGTGGAGAGTGGTAAGGTCTCTCTCCCCTGAGCCTCCTTTTATCCATCCCCAGCTCCCTCAAGAAGAAGGAGCTCTTCGGAAGATTTGGGCTCCAAACCTTTCCTCAGTGTTTTCCTTCCCTGGGTTCTCTTCAGAACCCTAGTGTCTTTCCTGCTCAGAACTGAAAGCCGGACTTGAGGCACAGTCTCAGCAGTACCCAGTGATTGTCAGGAGGATGGTCACTGTCCTGGTCCTCTCGGCCACACTATTGCTTGTACAAGCCAGGACATCATTGTCCTTTTTGGCCAGCTGGGCACACTGTGGCCTCATGTTCCATCATTTGTCAAGCAGCACCTCAGGTCCTTTTCTGCCAGGCAGCTTCCTATCCACTCCTCCCCCAGCCTGTAGTGCTGCAAGGTTCAGGGCAGCAGCCACAGGTCAGAGGCTTCATCATCCCCTGAGGGCCCCAGGGTCCTCCTCCCCTTTGGGTCCCACAGACCACCTGAGGCAGCCAGGACAGAGGGAGAAAGCTTGCCACTCACCCAGCATCAGAAGATGGGATTCAGGTACCAGCCCTGCCGTGGATGCTGGTTGTGCTTTTCCTCTGTGTGGTACAGCCTCAGCACTGGCTGTTGTGCTGTTAAAAGGTGGTCAGCCCCTGTCCCTGTAAAAGCTGGACATGTGGGTTTGTGAATTCGCTGAGCCATATGTTAAGGAAACTTCCCTACTTGACCAGGAGCCACTCTGGCAGTCAATCTTGCACAAGCTGAGCTGGGATCAGGGCCCCTTCACAGCTACACTCCCCTACTCACACTGTAACACCAGATTTCCATGCCATCTCCACCCCAGGTTGCCCGGAGCAGAGTTTCAGAAGTCCACATTCCCTGGGTGCAGGGGACAGATGTCTGGTCCCCTGACTGGAGAGTAGAGCGGGAAGCTGGGTGATGCTGGGCAAGGTCTGGTGGCATACTTGTGGCTCTGGGCAGTTCAAGTGAGCTGCATCTACGTCCTGCTCCTTGCCCAAGGGCAAGAGGTGCCCTGGAGATACCAGATAGAGATATCTGTGTTTCATGTAACTGCAAGGAATTGTTTTCCTCTGGTTATGTCCTGTGTAGGGTGGACTTCCCAGAGCTAACTTTCTTTTTTTGGGCTATGTTGTTAAAGAAAAGTGTAGCCTCAATCAATTGGATTACAGTCGCAGGACAATTCTTGAATGTCCTGTGAGCATGATAGATTTCACTCCTAAGAATACAGGAGTATCTAGAAGTTTGCTTTTCTGTTCCCCCACAAACTACAGGAACAGGACAAGTCACCATGATCAAAGTACTTTGGGGAGTAGTTGTTTGAAAAAAAAATGAATTTTTGTCTTAACATAAGGGTCAAAAACAAATTTTAGACATAACAGCAGACTCAGAAATTATTATGTTTTAATCAGTTATTATGAGAAAAGGAAATGAGAATATTTATCAATGTATCTATTTTAGATATGCTAATATGAGAACATACATATAAACATATGAGAATATACGAATATATTCAATATTTCCAATGTATTGGAATATATGTTATATATGTTAGTAATTAAATTTTTATATGTATATAAATCTAAAAATTAAGGATTTTTGAGTCCTTTGAAATAACTTTTCTTTAGAGGTCAGATTGTGAAAAATGACATACAGTTTCATCCCTTAGCACACATGTTTCTTGTTACAAGTTAAATATACAACGTAATTTGAAAATACTATAAGGGTTCTCCTGTAATTGCTCTGTACACTATAAAAATAGAAAGAAGTGTGTTTTGCCAGTAATCTAGACTTTGCTGCCATTGAAGAATGCTTTTAAATAAGCTTTCAACTGCAATTCACAAAGCCAATAGAAATTTTGATAGATTGCTATAATAGAGAAAGAAAATAAATCCTTTGTGATAGGGCCTGTGAGCTGGTTGCTAACACAAGCAGGGAACAACACAAAGGAAGAAAACTTTGATCATTCCCTTCCTGGGAGGAAAGAAGTGCAGGGGGGAAAGAGAGATAAGGATAATGTGAGGGAAAACACTTCTAGGAAGCAAACTTGGGCTTTGGGAGTACTATTCCTACTTCACCTGTCACACTTTTAGTGACTGTATGTAGGTTTGGAGGTTTTGTTCAGTTGTGGTTTTGTTTGTTTGTTTTTAATTGGTCCCCTCTTTCTGTTTATTAATTTCAACTTGCTTTTCTGATTTGTTATGTCTGTAGCTTTTCTCTTTTTCTCATTAATTTAAACTGTATTCTTCCTGACTTATGTCAAATTCATGTTTCTTGCAACTTTATGGAAGTCCGTGGAGTTGTGCTCTCTATAACTTAGGTGTGTGTGATTGTGTTGAACAGATATGTTGTTTCCAGCTGCCTTTTTTATACATTCATATTAACTGAATGATGGTCTTGTTTACTTTAAAGAGGTATATAGTGTGATTTAATTAGATAGAACTTCAAGGAAGACCAGATCTGTATGCACAGATCCAATTATAGCATCAGGGCCTGGGTGCACGATATTTTGTCTGCTCAGCCTACAAATACGAGTAGACAGATGCAATTAGCCAAACCGATCTATTTTAAACAAACTATGTTTATCTGGTATTAGCAACACCGTATTTTACTAAAAATTACTTGTCTTTGATGTTATTCTATCAAGTTTAAAGAAAATAACAACTACTGTATTTTTCTCTTACTGATATTGTTGTTGTCCATATTGCTAACGCTTGTTTACAAACCAAAACCAAATTACCTGGTTTTGTGTTTTGGAGTTGTAGTTGTAATTCCATGGTTTTGAGTGTTTATGACATAAATTAATATTTGGCAGCTAAAAGGTCTTCTAAGCTGCTCTCTATTCAATGAGGACCTATTATCCATTTTATGTAGCTCCTGTTTACTCAATAATTGGATACATTGTTGGTTTTCAGGTAATTCTTCTACTAAAACTCCAGTTCTTTGTAATATGTTATGTTTATGTAACCAGAGACATTATATTTCTGAGAATACTATGCAGTACCACTTATAGCAGGAACTTCTTTGTTTAGTTTCCTGGAAAAAAAAAAAAACCCTAAGAGATTTCTTAACAGGGTAGTCATTGACTAGGTCTTTTGACTTGCTGCAGCCTGACAACACAAGGCTTTCAACTAGAGACTGTAGCTCAAGAAACAAAAGTCCTTATTAAACCTTGCAATTCACTGCAATTTTACCATCTCCTCAGCTGTTGTGGTGCAACTAAACTGCAAAGTTACTCCACAATCTGCATTTAAAAAGGTAACTTTCTCCACCTTTTTTGGTTTTAGGATTAATACAGTAGTGTAGAACAGCAGACATCTGGAAAGAGCAGCCATGGACTTCCATGGTCCTACCCCTCTCAGGTTTACTGTGCACTGTACAGGCTGGCAGCTCCTCTAGGGTATGGCTACTCCCCCAAACTGCTCACTGCACTGAGTCAGAAATAAAGCTGCATCTTTGATCATCACTTCTGGAGAGAAGCAAAAGTAGATGCTTTCTCTGACTAAACCAGTTCCTTTAAGGGAAATACTCAAAGTGACAATTACATATTGTGATGTGTTAAAATACATGTGCTCTTGCCATAGTCATGCATTAAGTTACCATTAAAGAATTTAGCTACACTGTTTAACTATAAAGTCTATAATAGCCTCACATGAGGAAAATGTAGCATTTGAGACCATGTTTAATCTCCTGATTTCAATGCAGAATCATTCTAAGATCACAGTAAACCTAAATAGCATTTATTGGCAAATGGCAACAAATTAATATATGTCTGCCTCTTGGAATGTACTAACTAAATGACCAGTGCTGGAAGCAACATAGCTAACCTGTTAACTATAGCCTGTTCAAATTAGTCCAGAGCTGGCAAGATCCTTGGATGCTTTAGGAGGTGGCAAAAGATCAGGTGAGAGCAACAAAAGGCTTTTGCAGAGTTTGGGTTTCAAGAGTGTGTAATATTTAAGAATATTACAGTGTGGTAGAGTGTGTAATATTTCAAAATAGTGTGTAATATTTAAGAATGGCAGAAATTGAAAGATATTATGACTGTGTTTGTTGATATAAATTTTTTGATTGTTCCTAGACCTTAAAGGAAAACGCTGATGCAAAATGTAGCAAATTTGGGACCTAAAATTATGCTCCAAAATCAGTATTTGTGTATAGAACTGACAGAATCTGTAAAATCTGGAACATACAGCCCCTAGCCCCGGTGAGGTAAATACATTTTGTTTTTAAAATAAATATTTACAAACCTATTAAGTGTTACAGATGTGACAGGTCAGAGCATTTAAGGACTGTTTTTAAGGAGGACTTCCAGAGGCAGAAGTTACCAACCTATTTGTGAGGACAGGTGGGGCTCTTCTAGGAAGACAAGTGTCTTTTCATCATGGAAAGGTCAGGTAGCAGCAAGAAAAGGCTGTTTTTCCCAAAAGAAGGTTTGAGGAGAGCAGCCACAAGGCAGGCCAGGTAGTGACCTTGGCAATACAGTGCTGTCCCCTGGCACTGGAGGCAGGGGAATCCAAACAATGATTCAGGCACAGTAGGGGCAAGTGCACCTATGATGTAGCTAAGCAGAGACTGAAGGCACAGACATGAGGTTAAATGGAGACTCCAGTCAAAAAGTGTAGATGTAGGCTCTGGGAGAGGCTTGTCAGAGAAGCCAAAAGCTATTTGTCATCAAGGTTTCTGACAGGGTCGTACTGGGTGTGGACTCTCCTGTTGACTCTGTTTATTTCAAAGGGAGAAAGAAGATGGGATACCAGGATGAAGAGAAGCCAGAAGAAAGTTTTTCATCTTCTCTAGTGGTGAAGGGCTGTTTGGAAGAAAACTAATGGTCAGAGTTTCCTTTGAGCAGAATGTTTGTTGGAAAAGCAGACATTGCTTTTGGATGAAGAAGTATTCCTACTATTTTTCCTCTGATGGGACACAGAGTAGTGATACCATCTTCTATTGAAAGAGATTCCTCCCCCAAGCCTTCTGGATAACATCAAAACACTCTCTCTCATGTTTTTCTCACTCCATTTTTTCCCCAGATGGAAATGGCTTGTTTGCATTAGTTGCTTTGTGTTTTACAAGTACTTACAGTTATGATATAGCTAATGTAGCTAATGAGAATATCTTCAGGATGTAACAGTTGTGTTAACTTTGTGAAAGTTGGAGATAATTTGGCCTAGGGTTTCTTACCTGACTTGGTTGTTGACTGATTGCCTATTTTAAGCATCTACTTTTTAGGACGCAGACTAATTTATTGTACTTACATCTTGACATTCTGTGACATGGATTTCTGGTACAGCTTATCTTCTGTAAAACTCTATAAGTTTATTCAATTTTTCGTCAACTGAGGCTACTGCTGTGCCTAATAATGGAGAAATGATCACATCTTTTTTGTAAAGAAGCCTTTGTACTTCATTGTGTGAACAGCACCACATGGGTATAACAGGCTTGTTGCCCCCTTCATGTGCCTTCCTGCTACATCTTGACATAACACCTGTGTAATAAATTTGTTGGCACCTCCAGGTGCCTTTCTTCTACAGCTTAGCATAACAATACCCTCCAGAGCTAAGCTTTTTTTGTTTGTTGCATATTTAGAAGTGTCAGGGAAATGGCAGAGCTTCCTAGATGGCCAATTAGCTGATAACTGTTATAGCACAGTTTTTTTCTCCCTGAAGAATTTTCTTGACATTCTTCCAGTGTTTATTAATGGACCAAATTTCCTATCAGGGCATGGCTCTAACAATTGAAACAATTGAAAAGATCTTTATTTTATGTATCTAGCATACTTATATGCTAGATACGTAAAATACTTATGTATCTAGCATACTTATACTTTTTTTCTTTCCAAATATTAAATAATCTGCTTTTGGTAGGTAACTGGCAATTTAAATTTTCTCAGTATTCATATTGTCCCTTTCAGACTTTGATTAATTTGAAAGAGTGTCATGTTCATGACTTGTTATTTTCATACATCTGTCATTAGTTAGTTGTCCCTTAGGATGCTCCAGTGTGATTTTAGAGTTCATTTCCACATTACACTCAGAAAATTACTATTTCTAGTTCTATAGGCTTTGTTTCACAGATACAGAAGCACTGTCTCGTATGAACTTTGTAAATACCTACATGTGCCAGCTTACACATGACTGGATGAGGAGTTTAAGCCAGGGAAACAGCTGCTATATGTTTAATTTCTGATCATCTGGAATAAGGATCATTTGCAACTGCACAGTGTTACTTGTATGTATTTTTTTACTATAGTTAACAATTCTGTTCCACAACTTTTTGGAATTACTTGGTACCAAAGAATTCACAGACTTGCAGAGTTTGAATTTAAATTTGTTCATGTGTTTTGGTCATGTGTGGTCACAAACCGGTCAGGGCATATGGGTAATTTCTGAAGATTAATCTCTCTACTTGCAGTCCCATGGATCTAAATAATACATCGTTCTAAACTAAGCCATTTATGCCAAAATTTCTTAGGCTGTAGCACAGTGTCTGTTTCTGTCTTTTATCAGGTCATGGTCTAAATGCCTAGAAAAGTGCTGAAGGACTGAGACCAAATCTGGTAATTTTGGTCCTGGTCTTATGCCTCCTCCACTGGAAGAGCTTTTAATTGCTGCTGGTAACAGTGTGTACTGTAGACTTAAACCTAGGCTTTCCTTCATACACCAAATTGTTCATAGACTCCTCTGAATGAACTTTTGATAAGCCCTGTCTTTCTGCTCAGGAAGCCATCCATATTCCTGCGAGATTTACAAGGTTACAGGTGCCTATGTGAGGTTGTATTTCCAGTCATAGTTCTCTTCTGCTTTTTTAACTAACTGTCAGGTGAAAAAGAAAATTGCAAAATGAACATGAGAAGTGGAGTTCTTTTGCCTTTTAGGCTGAACTGGAAAATAATATGAAAAGGGTGCCCTTAGTTTTATTTGAGAAGACTGCTTCTGCCAGCTCAGATTAGTCCCATTTTACAAACACTTGACCTAGTAACACTAACAAAAAGGTGATAATCTAGAAGAAGATGAATTGAGTGTTAGGAACTGACTAATAGAGATTTGGCACAGCTTTTAGGAGAATGCTTTTCCACTCTCTTTTTTCTTTCTTAATGACTCATTTTTCTCATATAGTTTTAAGGAATGACTAATCAACTTTGTGTATGACTGTACTTGAACACAGGTGGGGAAGATGCTCATTTGGGGAAGTTGGGTAATGCTATCAAAAGGTGATGAACATCTGTCAAAATCATAATTTATAAGAGTTACAACAGCTGTATTAATGACTGCATTGTTGGTCTGCTCTTTCATGTATCCACCCTCTTGCTTTGGTTTGGCTTGCCCATTTTTCAGGGCAGGGCTAGTCATGCACTCTGTGTTTGGCCAGGAAGTCGCCCACAGGACTCAGTCTTTAGTGTATTCCAGATAAGCAACAAAAGATAGCAGAATAGAATAGAATAGAATAGAATAGAATAGAATAGAATAGAATAGAATAGAATAGAATAGAATAGAATAGAATAGAATAGAATAGAATAGGAGTCGAATCTTTGAAAGGAACCTGCAAAGATCATCCTGTCCAACTGCCTGGCCCCTTCAAAGCTAACCAAAAGTTAAAGCATTTGATTAAGGGCATTTTCCAAATGCCTCTTACTTGGGGAATCAACCACCTCTTTGGGAAGCCTGTGTCAGTTTTTGACTGGATAAGACAGACTAATGAAACAATCCACTATCCTCCCAGGCTTTTACTTTTGCTCCTTCCAGAGAATCACACACACAGAATCACATACAGAATCACTAGGTTGGAAGAGACCTTCAAGATCATCAAGTCAAACCCATGCTTTAACTCCTCAACTAGACCATGGCACTGGGTGTGACATCCAATCTTTTTTTAAACACTTCCAGGGGTGGTGACTCCACCACCTCCCTGGGCAGACCATTCCAGTACTTTATCACTCTTTCCGCAAAAAATATTTCCTAACATCCAACCTATATTTCCCTTGGCTCAGTTTGAGACTGTGTCCTCTGTTTCTGTCAGTTGCTGCCTGGTGAAAGAGACCAGCCCCCACCTGACTACAGCCACCTTTCAGAAGTTGAAGAGAGTGATAAGGTCACCCCTGAGTCTCATTTTCTCCAGGCTAAACAACCCCAGCTCCCTCAGCCATTCCTCACAGGGCTTGTGTTCCAAGCCCCTCACCAGCCTTGTTGCTCTCCTCTGGACACGCTCAAGTGACTCAACGTCCTTCCCAAACTGAGGGCCCAGACCTGGACACAGCACTCAGGGTGCTCAGTGCTGAGTACAGGGGAAGGATGACCTTCCTGTTCCTGCTGGCCACACTGTTCCTGATACAGGCCAGGAGGCCCTTGGCCTTCTTGGCCCCCAGGGCACAGCTGGCTCATGTCCAGCCGGCTGTTGAGCAGAACCCCAGGTCCCTTTCTGCCTGGGCACTGTCCAGCCACACCATCCTCAGTCTGTAGTGCTACAGGAGGTTATTGTGGCCAAAATGTAGGACTGGGCACTTGGACTTATTAAACACCATGCCATTGGACTCTGCCCATTCAACCCACCATTCCAGGTCCCTGCAGAGCCCTCCTGCCTTCCAACAGAACAACACACGTTCTCACCTTGGTGTCATCTGTAAATTTACTAATGAAAGACTCAATCCCATCATCCATGTCATCAATAAAAATACTGAACAGAACTGGCCCCAGCACAGACCCCTGAGGGACACTCCTCAGGGTGAGCAGCCACCAGCTGGATGCAGCACCATTCAGCACCACCCTCTGGGCCCGGCCATGCAGCCAGTTCCTAACCCAGCAAAGAGTGCTCCTGTCCAAGCCGTGGGCTGCCAGCTTTCCCAGGAGAGTGCTGTGGGAGGTGATGTCAAAGGCCTTGCTGAAGTCCAAATAAACAACAACCACAGCCATTCCTGCATTCAGCAGGCACGTCACCTGGTCATAAAAGGAGATCAGGTTGGTCAAACATGACCTACCCCTCCTAAATCCACACTGGCTGGGTCTGATACTCTGGCCATGCTGTAAGTGCTCTGTGATAACACTCAATATAAACTGCTCCATTACCTTACCATGTAAGGCATACTTAGCCTGGGCTTACTGAGGTCAGGCTAACTGGCCTATAATTATCAGGATCCTCCTTCCCACCCTTGTTGTGAGTGGGCGTCACCATTCAGTCCTCTGGAACCTCACCAGTGAGCCAGGACTGTTGGTAAATGATGGAGAGTGGCTTCACAAGCTCATCTGCCAGCTCTCTCATCACCCTGGGGTGGATGGCATCTGGGCCCATAGGTTTATGAATATCCAAGCATCTCAGAAGTTCTCTGACTGCCTTCTCTTGGATAATGGGGGGACCATTCTGTTCCCTGACACCATCTACCAGCCCAGGAGGACAGTTGTCCTCAGGACAAGCCATCTTCCCACTAAAGACTGAGGCAAAGAAGGCATTAAGCACTTCCACCTTCTCCTTATCTGCACTTACTAAGTTCCCTCCCATATCCAGTAGAGAACAAAGGTTGGTCTTACCCTTCCTTTTGCTATTAATATTGTAAAAACATTTTATATTATCCCTTACAAAAGTTGCCAAATTAAGTTCAAACTGAGTTTGGACTCTCTATTTTTTTTCCTAGATGCCCTAGCAAGCCCTTTAAATACTTCCTGAGGGACCTGACCCTCCTTCCAAAGATGATACATCCTCTTTTTATTCCTAAATTCCTTCAAAACCTCATTGCCCACCCAAGCTGGGTGTTTACCTCATCGACTCGTCTTTCGGCACACAGGGACAGTCTGTTCCTGTGCCCTCAGGATCTCTGTTTTGAAGCACACCCACCTTTCCTGGGCTCCCTTGTTTTTAAGTGCTGCTTCCCAAGGAACTCTCTAAGTCTCCTGAGTAGGCCGAAGTCTGTCCTTCAGAAGTCCAACATAAAAGTCTTATTGGAATTCATTTCACCAAATATCAAGAACTGTGTAATTTCATGATCACTCTGCCCCAAGCAGCCTCCAAGCACCACATCTCCCACCAGCCCATCTCTATTTGCAAACAGCAGGTCTAACATAGTCCCTCCCCTGGTGGGTTCACTCACCAGCTGTGACAAAAGTTATCCTCCACACACTCTAAGAACTTCCTGGACTGTCTCTGTTCTGCTGCATTAAGTTCCCAGCAGATGTCTGGTAGGTTGAAGTCACCTACAAGAACAAGGGCTGTGATCCTGACACATTCTCCATCTGCTTGTAGAATAAGTTGTCCACCTCTTCCTCCTGGTTGCGTGGACGATAACAGGCTCCCAGTAGGATATCAGCCTTGTTGGCCTTCCCTTAATTCTTACCCACAGGCATTCAGCTTCATCATGATTAGTTTCAATACCCATGGCATCAAAACCCTCCTTAGTATAAAGGGCCACCCCTCCACCTCTTCTCCCTTTCGTGTTTCTTCTGAAGAACTTGTAACCATCCACTGCAGTGCTCCAATTATGTGAGTCATCCCACCACGTTTCTGTGATGATGACTACATCACAGCTTTGTTGTTGCACCACGGCCTCCAGCTCTTCTTGTTTGTTATGCTGTGTGCATTGGCATACATGCACCTCAGCTGGGCTACTGATTTCAGCCCTAACTCAGGCTTACCACCCTTAGGCCTGCTTCCAGACAGCTTCCAGATACATCCCCTTCCCCCTTCAAATGTAGTTTAAAGCCCTCACAAGTTCCACCAGTTCATAAGCTAAAATTCTTCTGCACTTAACAGAGAGATGGAGCCCATTTGGTTCCAACAGGCCAGGTGCTGAAAAAGTTGCCCCATGATCAAAGAACCCAAAATTCTGCTGATGACACCTACCCTTAAGCCACTTGTTGACAGTGTGGGCTCTCCTATTCCTTTCACTTGCACAAAAGGACCTGAGCAGAACACTACCTGCACTCCTGCCCTATCAGCTACTTGTCCCAATGCCCTAAAGTCCCTTTTAATTGCCCTGACACTCCTCTTTTCAGTGTCATCACTGCCAGGCTGGAGTATCAGCAGTCAGTAATAACCAGAGGGCTGAATCAGCCCAGGGAGTCTCTCGGTAGTATCCTGTACCCAGGCCCCAGGGAGGCAACAGACCTCTCTGTGCAGTGGGTCCACTTGACATATGGGGCACTCTGTTTCCCTCAGAAGGGTGAGGGAGGCTCTCTGGGCAGATAATTTTCTTCTGCCCTCTGGCTGACCCTCTAGGTCCAGAGGCTCATACCTATTCTGAAGTGGGCCCGGGTAGGTAATAGGGGTCAGGAGGAATTCTTATTACCTCTCCAAATAGGCACCCATTTCCAGTCCCCTTCATCCTCCAGTGTTGTCCTCTTGCTCCTCAGAAATGTTTGACAAGTGAGAAACTTTGTCAAGCAGTTGCAGTACACAGTCTCTTTATATGTTTCTTGTAGCATTTTTTTGTGTTCCTCCTTTTGAACAGAATAGTAATACCTGGTAATATTTATTCCCTATTGTTTTCAAGTACAAAAATCCTTTGACCATAGTATGAAGACTTCAGATTTAGAGGATGTGCCTTATTTCAGTTATAATATACTGGGATAACAAGAGCTCTTTACAGTCTGAAGGAATAAAAAATGTAGTATTTGGCTATAAATAGAACTTAAATTTATATCATGCACTGGATGGCAGTCATTTTAATCTGACTTACAGTAAGGGCAGTACTTTAAGAACAAGAGCCTAATTCTGCAAGTCTTTTGTACTGAGATCCAAGGACTTAATTCAGGCTCTATGAGATACTGGACCAAAGTTGCAAAGAGTTAATATCTGTGTGGGGACACTGGGCTAAATCCTTAAGTGTGTTTCTATTTCTACTTCTGTTTTCAAACTGTGTTTTCAGAACCTGTAGAATATAAGGTGTGATCAGTTGTACCAATAACAATGATTTTTTAGAAGGCTTGAAGGAGTATTGTGTCAGAAAGGAGTTAATTAAGTAACTTTTTCCTGTATTATTATTGTAAAAGTGACCAGGAAGTATTTGGCAGCAGTGGGTAGGAAATGCTTCTTTTGTTGCATTTCTTGCCCATCTGTAGTCAAGATCCATAGATATGGAACACCATAGCTCTCATAGTTATGAGAACACCAGCTAAATAGAGCTTCCTGAAAAAAATTACGAGGCCGGGAACTCTAAATGGCTCACAAGATTTTTAAAGAATGTATAATTTCTACTGCATAAATGGCTACTCATAATCTGATGCTTTGGACTGCATTAAAATAAGATACATTTATTAAGAGCCTGCATGGTTTAAAGCTGTACAAAAAATTTTGGTAGAAATAGGAGGGCCTCATTTTCAAAGGCACTGGGAAATGGAAACAGTGAGTTTTGTGGTTGGCACAGGTGGTCTGGCCCTGTCTGCAGTTAGCCTCAGCATATCAAATGAAGGAAGAATGTAGCAGGAGTCTTTTTAATTAATCTTCATGTTTACATTGGCCCTTTGGTTCTTTGTACGCTTGAGTATGTGAATGTACAAAGGGAAGGCTGCACCTTAGTTAATACGTTATGTAGTGAGATTTTTGTCAGCCTAGCCTTTATGCTAGTTGTACTCACCAGTAATTTATTACAGACTTATTAAAAACTTCACTTTGAAGAAGGCAATGACTCTATTTCAGCTTTTGTTTTGGTTTTCTGTGGGCTTGGCTTTCTTAAAAACAATTTTAAGATCAGCATCAGTGAGATATCAAACAGAAATAAGAAATTATCCACGGACACTTGGCTTAGTCACAAATTTTTCTAGCCATCTGCATTTAGTTGTGCAGATGTTACAATCAGTGTTCCCCATATATCAACTTATTTTGAGATATTACTCTGAAGGTTATAGCATAGATATTCCTTCTATGTTTTCCCCTTGGTTTTCTGTATATTACATACATAAGCTAAAGCATGCAGAATCCACAAAGTGAGCACAGAGCTTTGTCCTCACCATTGCTGCGGTGTGGAAACACAGTCAAAATAGAAATATCCCAACCGTGAGATTGCCTGTTACTTTGGTGTGCTCAACACTGAAAAGCTTTTGCTGCCATGAATGATGTAGATTAGGGAATCTTCCAGAGCGCTGATGCCTATAGCTGAGCACAGCTGTACTGGCAAAAAAATTAAATAATCCTTTTGACACTATACAAAATTAGGCAACAGAGACTAACAAAAGGTTTATCATAGAAATTAATTTCTTGCAAGAAAGAGAAGAAGCTTGCTTTTAGTTCCACCACTCCTAATCTGAATTGCTTTTACACAGAGAAACATTGCATACTGCTTTATAAAAAACTTTTCATTTCAGCTGCTTTATCTTCTCACTGTGATATCACAGTAAAATTCCACAGAGCTGTTGGCATAAGACGGTTAAGAAAAATCTGTTGATTCCTGTTCAATAGCACAAAATATGTGCTAGAAAAGAACAAGTTAACTGTTTCTGAAGAACACATGTTCACTAGCAGAAAATTGTGAAAGAGATCCGTAAGCGCACCCTATCAATCACCTGAGGAGAAGGGAAATGCACTGTTATAAAAAGGATGGAGCCAGATTATTTGCTTTCTTAGACATTTTTTAGCATCTCATTGTGAGTGGAGAGAAGGGAACTCTGGTTCTTAAAAGAAAGCAATATAGCTTCCAATGAGCTGTAAGAAAGAATGCAGCACTAAAAGAAGTTTAGGGTCATTCTAATGTTTTTCACTTCCCTTTTTGAAGTGAAAGCAATGAAGTCAGTATGGCTTTGCTGAAAAGCAGATCACAACTGACAGATATGGTGGCCTTCTACCACGGAGTTACAGCAGTTATGGGTGAAGGAAGCGTGATTTACATCTATCTTGGACTTGTGCAAAGCATTTTACACTCTTCCACATGACATCCTTGTCTCTAAACTGGAGTTGATGCATGTAACACTTTGTGGATAAGGAATTGGCTGGATGGTTGCATTCAAAGAGTTGTGATCACTGGCCCAATGTCCATGTGAAGACCAGTGATGAGTAGTATAGGACAGCCCCTAATGTCTTTGTTGGTGACAAAGCCAGTGCACCCTCAGCAAGTTTGCTGGTGACATTGGGCTGTGTGGTACAGTCAATGTGCTGCAGAGAAAGGGATGCCACCCAGAGGGACCTGGACAGGCTTGAGAGAGGGGCCTATGCAAATGTCAAAAACTACTAAGCACAAACACAGACTGGACCAAGAATGGTCTGAAACCAGCCCTGAGGAGAAGGACTTGGGGTAGATGAGAGGATGGATGTGACACAGCAATGCTGGGTGCTGGCAGCACTGTGAGCCAATGTGTGCTGGCAGTCTGTAAACTCGACCGTATCCTGGGCTGCATCCAAATCAGCATGGCAAGCTCTGCTCTGTGGGACCCCTCCCTGGCATGCTGAACCCATCTCTGGGTCCTCAGCATAAGGGCATTGACCTGTTGGAATGAGTTGAGAGGAGAACCATGGCAATAGCAGGGCCTGGAGCACCTCTCTTACAAGGACAGACTGAGAGGGTTGGGGTTTTTCAACCTGGAGACCAGAAAACTCCAGGGAGAAATTATAACACCTTCCAGTATGTAAAGGGCCTAAAAAAGAGAGGAGAGAGACTTTTTACAAGGGCGTGTAGTGACAGGACAAGAGTGAATGGCTGCAAGTCTGAAGAGGGTAATCTTAGGTTAGATACCAGGAAGAAATTCTTTACTGTAAGAGTGGGAGGCACTGGAACAGAGAAGCTGTGGATGCCACGTCCCTGGAAGTATTCTAATCCAGATTGGATGGGGCTGTGACCAATTTGATCTAGTGGAAATTGTTCCTGCCCACGGTAGAGGTGTTGTAACCAGGTAATGTTTAAGATCCCTTCAACCCAAAACATTCTATGATTCTATGTATCTAGAAATACTAAGAAAACTCACCATCAGCTTGTTTGTGCATATGGAACTGAGGTGTTCTGAAGGATTTTGGTGTGAACCTGAGTGTTTCAGTGTTCTGGGGTTCTTGTCAGCTTTTTTACACCCAAAGTGGGAAACAGAGGACCTTGGACATGGCCAAACAGTTCAGACAGCTGAACTTCAGAATCAAAATCTCAATAAGAGATTATGCAAAACCCCAACTGTAGTTTAGGGAGGATGTGCAGAAACCTGAAGTGGAAGAGGTCACAGATGAGAGCCTGGAAGTTGATGCTGACTGAGGATTCAGGAGTGCAGTGCCTTACCAGCAAAGTGGTAAATGGCTAACTGGGGCTGCTACCAGTGCAGCTGTCACAGGCTGTAGTTGTCAAGTCCCAGCTGCCAGCTAGATCCCTGTGGTCAGACCTTTGGGCCTGCACAGTGTCTCATGGAAATAACTGCACAGACCAAGGCAGCTTTTCCTTATAATAAAACCTACTGAAGCCAGTGGATACTGATTCTCTTTGGTTTAATGAGAAGTGATATTTTATAATCTTGTGGTGTCAGTTAGGTAACAAAGAAAACTGTTTCACCTGCTTTTTCTGGGCTTGGGATTGTGTTGTATTTTGTCCACTTGTTTTAGATTAGTTTTAACACACATTATATTTGGTTGTAGACTGATTTTTTTCAACTCAATTACATACAGAAACCACAATTTTGTATCATCATTTTGTATAAGGTTTTGGTTTTATTTGAACAAGTTTAATTACTAATATTTCTTTGGAGTTGTTTGATTGAGTCTTGATCCCGTGTATTTGAATATGCTTATCTTATATTCCTCATGCTCCAATAAATATTTGTTAATCATAAATACTTATAAACCTAAATCATTGCTACAAGCATTACCATCACAGTTTTTTTCATTCACTGTTTTTCACTGTGACTTATTATTAACTGACTTCCTTTGTAAAAAATAAATCATGTTGTTTATTTTTGACAGTCCTGCTGATATTTGACATTATTTCACTGTGGTAGGGCTGTATTAATGTTTATTCTAAAAAACAAGGTTTCTTAATTTGTTTTAAATTCCTCTTCTCCTGAATATCTAATTGGTATTTTTTCAAGTGGCTTGGCTTACATCCTTGTTTTGGAAAGTTTTATTTATTTATTTATTTAGTGTTTGCTTGTTTTGTTTGTGGGTTTGTTGCTTTGGGTTTTTAAAATTTTCTGTTTTATTACTGGTTTTTTTTTAATAATGTTCAGATAAGTGCTGCAGACAGCTTAGAACATATTCTAACAATTTTTCTTTGACCTGTTCATTAGAATACCACATAGATGAGAAGATAGTAGCTCTGATTGCTGGCATATTTCCTGTCTTTTCCCTTTGATCTATAAAATAGCTGCTCTATAAGATGGCCTCTCAGGCAATTCTTTGTAAAGAAAGTGCCTCTTCCCAGAGAGGTTTCTGCATGGATTAGAAGGCTGAAGCTGTTGGCCTTACCCAAGTGCTCACAGCCTGAATTTTCCCTGGAACTGTGGCTGGAAGAGTTGACAGCTGTGTGGATGAGTAGTAGCAGGAAACATTTGGCTGATCAAGCAGTGCTTTGCCTATCATTAGGGAGAACTTTGTCTGGTACTAACAAGAACATCTCTTAGTTTAGAAACACCTACTCCTGGTGAACCATTGTTAACCTTCTGCAATGATGCTGCACGGTGCATCAAATGGCTGTGGGCATTTCACACACAGAGCACGATGTGTCTCTGTGTGTGTGTGGAGGGGAAGTTTTTCTCGCTTTCTTCTAGGAAAAAATGAAGCTGGTACAGGCACAGTTTCTTTCTCTGCCAGATGCAATACCTCACTGACGTAACTAGCTTTATTTGCTCAGCTTTGCATGCTCAGAATAAAATTAAGCTATTTGTTTAAGTGACAAATGTCAGGATAAATCTTACACTAGCCTGTACTTTGCTGAATGCAGTTATTAATTGAGTCACTGGTTGATTTACACAACGATAGGATTACATAGGATGCCTTTTCATCATGGAGTATTGCTCCTAATTTTAATTGCATGAACAAGAACAATACATATGTTGACACATAAAAATAAGAAAGACCTAATACTCAGAATCTGCAGGAGTGCTATAAAGAAGTGATTCCACTTGGAGGAAAAGTGTGTTAGAGACGGACTAGTTTACTGATCCTGCAGCCTTCCTTGTGCACATATTTTTATTCTCATTATCAAGACCAAGTTTAAGACAAACACAAATACACATGTGCGCGAGGGCGTACGCGGCCCTAGGTCCGGCTAGTTAGTGAGGGGCGAAGGCCAACGCCCCAGCGTATCTGAAGGCAGCCCCCCTCAGCGTCTTGGCCTCGGGCTGGGCTGGGTGATAGCTCGGAGCGGCGTGCTGCGAGACGAATCAGGAGGCGACCACTTGCTGGAGGTAGGCTGTCGGTTTATTACAGAAGCACCAATGGGGATGGACACCACCAGCAAATGGCCCCGAACAGGGGGCGAGACAGGGTTTTAAGGGAAAAAGGGGGGAAAAGGTAGGGAAGCCCAGCTAACCAATAATAATACGTATTTGGAGGTGCTAAACATAATTGACATACCTAAGTAACCAACTAATATAAAGAAAAGGAGGGGCCCCGGGACGGCAGCCAACCATAACCCCCAGAGAGAAGAAGGTTCTCGAAACCTGGGAGGAGAAGGGGGTGATTGACTGGGCCCAGGGAGGAGACAACTTTCACTTGTAAGGGAAACCAGGGGAGGAGCAGTTACATATCGGCAACTAAAAATAGCGAGGTTACTATAGCAACTTAGCTGACAGGGTAGCAGTGGCGGGAAAAACTGGGGAAGGGAGAAACCATTTACAGAAAACAGGAGGATACAATACAGAAAATGGGGGAGCAAACTGAAAAACTTAAGAACACACTACAGCACACATGTACATATATAATGCACAGCACCAAGCAAAAGTTTCTCTTTCTCTTCATTGAGTTTGATGGCTTGTTCAAGTTTGCAGTACACTAGCACTCAAGTTTGAGTTTCCCTTCCAGAAGGAATTCTCAACAACATTCAGAACTGGATCTTAATAGGGCTAAATGATTTGGTAGCTAGCAAAGAGTCTTTCTTTTGCAGTGTTCCATTTGAAGCAGTATAAGCAACAGAAAACTCCAATAATCTAATAATTACTTATCACTAATAATTAAAAAAGAAGACAAAAACTGGCACTTACCTGATCCCTGCTGTTTTATTTAGAGTAATAAGGCTTTGAAAAAATGTATCAGCTCAACCAAGACATGCAGAATGAAAGTGTTAGCAATGGCATCTTGAGAGGACAGGTAGAAAGAACCTGCACTCTGCTATTTGCACAGCAAGTCTGGTATTATCAGTACTAATCTGCAGGAGTAGAAGGAGACTTGAGAAATGCCAAAATGACAAAGACTGGGTTACTGTAGGAGCTAAGCCTCTAGCCACAAGTATTCTCATTCATAGATGACTGACTTAGAATTGTTCTGAGTTACCACAAACATTTGTATTTAGTGAGTGACTCAGTATCGAGCGGTAAATTGTAAAGGATTGATCTTCCCTCTGCTACTTAAGGATTTAAGAGCTACATTGGAAAATTCCAGCCCCCTTGATGCTCATGAGAACTTGTTCAGTCACAGACTGAAGCATAATCCTTATATATCTGTTTTCACTGGATATTAATTCAAGTGACTGGCACACAAACAGAGACAGGCAGTAGAAGATAGATTGTGAAGTTGGTGAACAGTGCTGTATTTATCTCAGTGTATTGCTTCAGTATATGAGACCATGTTTCATGGTCCATAGAGATGCCCTACACAGACATGACCCATGTATGAGAATTTCCTAGGTCATTGTAGAGGCTGTGTGAGACAGGGCTATGTCTGTCATTTAGGAAACATGCAGAAGTGGTAAGTAAATTAAGTGGATGGGTTGACTGCCTGGACAAAAGAGGCACTATTCCTGTAATTTATATTCCAAGCAGGGTAAGGACCAAAAGTTCCAGCAATATTCAGAAAGTGAAATGGAACGTGGACTGTGAGCAGCTTTGCAGTAAAGGAGCTATAGTTAAGCTAAAACATTGCCTGCAGTCATTTGCATCCCTGTTGGAAAGAAGTCACATCAGCAAATGTGCAGCTACTGCGGTACAAGGCCTGGTGTACTGAAGGTAAACTGTGTGGGTTCAGTGGTTGCTTTGCAAGCAAGAAAGGAAAAGTCTCTGGCCCTTTACAGAAGATGTGAGGAAGGTAACTCCATATAGGAACTCTCTCAACAATCCAAGCTTAGGAAACAGAAGTTACAGGTGCTAGTGAATATTTGAACAAGTTTGAAAACTGAGATAATTAATTTCTTATCAGAGAGAAATTATCTCAAGGAAGATTTTAAAATAAATAATCAGTGTTTGAATGCAGGTAACTGAGAACAGCTATTGGAAGCATCTATCTTAAGGTGACAGCTCCCTTTACCCCTCAGTAATGTGTGTAGTTTGTCTTTACATAAACTCTCATGACCTATTGTTGGTGTTTCAGAGGAAACCAAACTATTTGTATGCCTCTACAAGCATTGCCTATTTTTTGCTTTCTCTTGCCCTTTTTTGCTTGCTGAGTCAGGTGCTCATGGCAGAGATCCTAGATCCTGCTGCCGCCTGAACATATGGAGGTGCCCATGTCTCCAGCCACAGACCCATGCCAATGTGGCAACAAAGGGAGAGAATTATTCCTACACTAAAACCAAGGTTGATGAGAGTACATCTGTCTGAAGGCCAGTGGTTTAAATTAGATTGATTTGACTGATTATGAAATACTCCTCAACCCCAGCGTTTGTGAACACCTGCTGTAGCAAATCTGCTGTAGACAAGACACCCAGTCAGTATGGATGATGACCCCAATAACAGGAATACTTGGAGCGAGTGGAAAAGCAGCTCTCCTGTCCAGAGGCCTCTTAAAGGGTTACTTCAGAGGCTCCCTTCTTTTCTGAAACAGCACAATGAGATTGTCTGTGTGGGTTTCTTTTAAAAAATTGACAGTCATGCTTTGATTCAATGCAAGAACTGTGTGGCAATAAATCTCTCCAACTACCAATAATGTTATTTTTCATCAGAAAGGCAGTGGTGTGGCAGACAGGAGCAATTTCCTTGTTAGTTTCCTCTTTTAGAAAAACCTTTCCTTTGGAACTTGCCTCATGGTAGTGATTGTTAAAAGAATCACAGTCTGCAGTGTCTGTGCTCCATTCTTTTTCAAAGTCCTTTCTTCAAGACACACCTTGAAACACTGAGCCTGTGTTAACCCTTTCTTCCACTGAAAATCCTTTAACATCTGAATTACCTTTTCTGACCCTCAGCCTTTAGCAAAGTGCTAATAGACTAATTAATCCACATTTATTGCTATTAGCATTCTTACCAAGGGTGAAAAAACCTTATGGAAGTCCAAAAAATAACATGAAATTATGCAAAGATACATTTTCATCTTCTCCAGTGGGGCCAAACACATCTGCAGAGAGAAGGACTAACTGGGATTCAGCTACAAGTTTCTGTTCTGTAGCTCAGCTCTCAGGTGAAGTATTAGCTTTTTATTTACAGATTTTTATAGAGTGTTACCTGTAGTTATATTTCGGGAGGACCACAGTCAATGAAACCTGAATATATTCTCAATCAGGTTATGAATTCTCAGTCAGTTTTCAAAAAAATTTGATAAATACAGCAGTATTTCTTCTATGTGACATTTTACAGACCATTTGCATTGTTCCTTCTTTTCCAGCCCATGGTTAAAACTGTGTGCTAACTGTAAAATACAAATTATTTTTCTAAAGGAGATGAGCTAAAGTTTTACGGTGGCAATCAGGTAGGTATCACTGGTTCTGATGCTGGAAATGCTGCACAGAAAATATTTTGTTTTCAGTATCTATGCTTAAGAGTTCGCAACTTACTATACCATCACTGCAGAAATAAACCACCTGTTAGCAAAAGAAACAGCATGTAATATATAAAGTTTCTCTTTGGTTCTAGCTTTTAATTTGACTGTCTTCTTTTAAGTAAATGATTCATAACATCTTCATTGTCAAACCTTTATTCTTCATAACACATATTCTAATTGTGGTTCTCACCCATACTTCAGCTCTGTTAACCCCATGGAATGACTAATTAATTCAGTATTCTGGTACCTATCTTCTCTACTGCTGTGAAAGGTACACTGTTGTATTTTTGTTGTCAATTTCTAATAAATTAGAAGCTTTGATTTGCAAGTTATCAAAGAGAAAACCATACAGACAATCTTTAATGAACCCAATACTCAAATACTTGCTCTCTGTGTTTAGGATGTATAGTAAGTGTCATTATAACTTGCTTTTCTAAATTTTAACACAAAAGTCAGATAGTCTTAATCCTTTGTCCAAGGAATGAGGGAGGAAGGCATTGTACCCTCCTCCTTGCATACGTGCCTGAAGACCAAGGATGTAGCAACTCTGATAGCATTACATTGACAGTTCATTTCAAGATATAAACAAAGGAGGTGTTCTGTTGCTTTTTTAAAAGTAGACTCTAATTATAAATGTTAGGGGAATGTTTTGAAGAGAGATAGCCTTCCCTCGCTGCTTCACTCCCTCACTTGGATTTTTTCTCCAACATAGCTGGCAGTTATGCTTTTGTATGAAGAGGCTGAGGAGCAGATGAGGTAAAGCAGGAAACTGGAATTCTTTCTAAGTATTAGAGCAATTTGCTACAGCAGTACAGTTGTAAGAGTCACCCTTTTATAACAAGCAGGAATGACACAAAGGATCTGCAATGTGAAGCTGAGATAAGGCTATATATTCTGTGCCTGTACCAGAGGCTCCTGAGGACAGTTGGGACAAGTTGTACTCCACCTGGTTTCGTAAGTAAACAACCTTGCAGGTGATACAGGTTGCAGCAACCAGGATGGAATCAACTGTGGCCAAGTGCCAGCTTTGTTAATACAGTTTTTATTTCCAGAAATTTCTTGCTATACATTTAAATCAAAAGCATTCTGCTATGCAGCACATTTTTTACAGTCCATTTGCGTGGTGGAACTACAACATTGTTACAAATCAGCCTGAGAGAGTTGCACAGGAAATGGCAAATGGTAATGCTTTTTCAAAATGCAACCAAAGAATATCCTATATTTGAATTTAGGAAACCTGTATAAAGTTGTCAAATTTCTAAGTCTTATAGCAGCTTATCCTACTACAATTTCTATGAACCAAAAAATTCTGCCATATTGGTAAAATGTTTTTTTCTTATTATCTTGAAAAGAGAAACTCTCAGCTTTATGAGTGTCTGTGAGATGTTTGAAACACTGGAGGAAAAGACACACTTAAATTCTAGCAGGATTAGACACTATGGATGTAGTCTTCAGCAACTTGTACAACTTGGACTTTCCTTATTTACTCTGTCTAAACAGAAAATCATCATCTTCATCACAGAATGATGGAATGTTTTATGTTGGAAAAGACTTCAAAGCTAGTGTAGCACCCTGCCATGGCAGGGGTTGTGGCCCAGGCTCACTCCAGCAGCTCCCTCTTCTGTTGAGAACCCCAGAGCTGGATGCAGCACAGCAGGTGGGGTCGAGCAGAGCACAGGGGCAGAATCCCCTCGCTCACCCTGCTGCCCACTGCTTTGGATGCAGCCCAGAACACTTCTTGCTCTCTAGGCTGAAATGCAAGTTGTTGGGTCGAACTCCACAGCCACCAACACCCCCAAGCCATTCTCCTCAGGGCTACTCTCAATTCATTCTCTGCCGAGCCTGTCTTTGTTTAGGGACTGCCCTGACCCAGGTGCAGCACCTAGCACTTGGCCTTGTTCAGCTTCATGAGGTTTGCATAAGCCCACCTCTCAAACCTGTCAAGGTCCTTCTGGAAGGCATCCCCCTCCTCCAGCATGCTGGCTGCACCACACAGCTCGGTGTCATTGGCAAACTTGCTGAGAGTGCACTGGTTCCCACTCTGTGGCACCAACCAAGGAGGTTCAAAGACCACTGGTCCCAACACCAGTCCCTGAGAATGCCATGCAATCTTTAAATAAGAAATAGTTTTGTATAATTCTTTCCCTACAGGTTTCATGGACTTAGTCTGTTAAAAACAAGAGGGAAAGCCAAAACACTTATCAGTATATCTTGCTGAAAATTTTCTCTTGGCTTCAGCCAATACATGCTGAATGAATGTAACAAGATTTACCAAAAAAGAATACATGTCTTACATATACACCACTGCTTTATCAAAGTCATACTCTCTAGCTCTTGAATGTATGGCTTGTCTCCTGGCTTCAAATTAATTATTAAGTCTCCCACTAGTTTTTTGTTGTTGTTTTTTTTTTTTTTTTAATAATGGAAGGCTTTCCTTTATCTACTGATTAGTAAGAAAAAAGGAAGAGACTTTGATGTTCTCTCCTTGGAATTGTTGCAATATTTTCAACTTAAGCCTGCTGACCTGATTCATAAGTGTTCAAGTCAAGAACGATTAAAATTTTCTCTTAACTTAAAAACAGTTCTCTACCACTTGGTCCTTCTGAGATTCTTCTCTTATCTTCAAGGTCGGGTTTAGAAATATGCTCTGTCAGATAGGTCAAAATGACCTTGTGTTCTCCTCCCTAAAAAAAGCATTCATGTATTTATTCTTCATTTAGGCTCAGGCTGACCAGAAAACAGGACAAAATGCCTCCAGCAGCTTTAAAACTGATGGATGTTACTTAATTTTCAAGCTGTTTCAAACATCTTTCACTTCTTTCTTGGATGAGTTTTAATAGTTAATATTTTTGCAGGATGCTATTGCTTCAGGCTGATGTTCTCTGCCTTACAGATTTTTTGTTTAGAATTTCCTGCCTATTGGCAAGACCTGCTTTCCGCTTTACTTAAGAAATCAAGAAGGATCTCTTCTGCAGATAATTCTGTGCTGCTGAATTGTCCTCATAATGCTAGCTGTTAAGGGAACATTTCTTTGTTGCAGCAGTACACACACGGAAGTTAAGATCTTCGGGGTATCTTCTTTGTATCTTGGACTGGCATCCCTAAACTGTGCACTTTGTTCCTTTTCACTGCCTTCCTTTTTTTTTTTTTTTTTTTTTTTTTTTTTTTTTTTTTTAAGTTCCTGCGGTAGGTAAAAGGTAAAAATCCCCTAGGTCTGACATGGTGCTTTTAAGTGACTGCTTTTCAAGCATGAAGTTACTGTGTCGTGCTGTCTAGAGTACATATAGGCAATATGGTGATTATTTTCACTGATTGCTAGGTGAAGTCAGCGGGGTTTTACCTGCTAGCGTTTTGCTTCCCGAAATACTCAGCGACCTCCTCATTCTTACTACTCACACGCACCCTCGTGCGGTCAAATTCCGTGTCGCTCCCTCCTGCTCCCAGTTTCCTAAAGTACCTCAGCGAGAGCAGAGTCGTCTAGCTAGTCATCGTGCCCTCCTCGGGGATCTCCACGGAGCCATGGGATATTCTGAGCTGGAAAGGATCCACAAGGATCATCGAGTCCAGCTCTTAAATGAATGGGCTGCTGTCGATCTAGCACACAATTTCAGCGTTATTGGCACCACGCTCTCACCGACTGAGCCAATGCTTCCAGCCCTCCCCCAGTTTCCACACATCTTCCAGAACAGCAGCTCCCTCCTCAAAGCCAACTGCAAAGATCTTGGGGAAAAAAAAAAAAAAAAAGAAAAAAAAAGTTAAACAGCAACCATCGCTCACCACATGTGCTTCATTTTTTTTCAGGCTGGCAGTGACTCACAGGTTTTTATAAACTTCATTGACTTGCACAGTATGACCTTATTAGATAGAAGAATATGGAAAAGGAGGGCTTGCCTGTAAGCACTAAAGTCATGCTTTAAACAGAAAACCCAGACAAGTAACCTTTAAAGAGACACTGATCTAAAAATTCCCTAGAAAAGACAGAAAATCCTCATCAAAGGTGAATTACTAAGTCTCATTTGGCAAGGGAAGCTGTTTCATGTAAAGGTAGTCTCATGCACTTTAGTTGAGAGCACAATGGTCACACCAGAATGCACCGTGCCATGCCATGCCACATCATGCCACACCATATATTGTGCATTCATGCCATTAAGAGGAAAACTGCTTGAATGACAGTAAAAGATCTAATGAGGTTGACCACAGATTCCATTTTACAGCTCTTTAACCTCTATCAGTTTCTTCATCTTTCTTACATTGCTATTGAACTTCATGTCTCTCAATCATCAATTCCTTTCAACCAACCCAGATTTTAGACTACAGAATGTATAGAAAGATGCTTCCATTGCAGCAAGATCATAGAAATACTTTTTTAAGGATTCAAAAGTTGTTTAGAATTGATAATGAAATACTTGCAGGGGAAAATGTGGTTCCTAACTATGTAATGAATTCTTATAGAATTCTGTGTTTTAGCTGTTCTTATCCTAACTCAGGATATTTGCTATTCCACATTTTTGTTTGCACAGTAATAATCAGAGGACACATGTGACTAAGCCAACTGTTTCTGAAGAAAAAATAAGTAAGCTTGACACTGATCATCCCAGTGTAACACGATATCTGAGTCAGCTGCACGGTTAAGTGAGGCACCATGAGCACTGCTGTAGGCTAGAGGTCTTTGGGAGAAACACACTCAAGTGAATATCAGAGGAAATCCTCAAGGGAAGCAGATGGCAAGGAGATGCTTCTAGAAGGACAAAGAACATCCTACAGATAGAAATGCTTTACCCAAATAGTTTGATTTGTCCATTTGAGTAAATTCTTACATGACTAGATGTAAAGACTTCGCCGACTTCAGATAAATCAGAACCACAAACTGAAGAAGTAACTTAAAATAATGTAGCAGGAATGTATATGCCTTCAACACTACGTTAGTGCTGAAGGCATATACATTTGTAGTATACTTTCTGTTCTGCACCAAGATCCATGTATACCCAGCTTTACATATCCAACTGCCATTATTTTTTTCCTACTGTTACAGAACAAAATGTAACTGTCTTTCTCTATTGTTTTGGTTTTGCTATTTTGTTTAGATTTTACTATGTTTTATGGGTTTGGTTGGGGATTTTTGTTTGTGGTTTGAGTTTTCATTGTTTCATTTTGGTTTTGTTCTTGAGTTGTTTTTTTTTTATTATTATTATTTTAACAAAGTTGCAGAATTCATATGGGCTAATTTGAAGAAAAAAGACATAATCTCTCTGGCTGCATTTCCCATTCTGGTTAATAGTAGGACCACCCAGTTTTATACTAGTACTGCTGAGCTGCAGGTATCCTTGTGGGTTGGAAATCACAGGAAGAGACTAGGAATGCTTCAGCTGGCAACGGAGGGTGGGTTTTGTTTCTGTTTGTAGTTTGCCTGTCACCCTAAACAAGGAGGAGAAGGGATCTTAAGTAAAAAATCACAGAGTACAGACCTGGCACAGACCTGAGAACATCAACTCTATCTCTAAGTGCCTGTCTTTTGTTTCATTTGCTCTGCATAGATCAGAAGATCCCAGATCATGATCTCCTGGACAATCTTCACAACTTCACAGGTGACTTTCTCTGAGCCCACAAATACACTTACCATCATGGAAAGGTCCTCATAATGGCCTGAGTAACACTACAGGGGCACCTGATAGATGCACTTTGTGGTGCCTTCTCTAAGCCTCCTCATATTTTTGCCTCTGCCCAATGTGATATGCCACTCAGGGCTGCAAAACATGAATTCACCTGTGTGTGAAGCAGGTTACTCCCTTTTATGAGAGCCATGTTGTGGATGCACATGCAGAGCACTGGTGGGCACAAACAGTGAGGAGTAGCTGATAATGGTACAACCCTGGACTAATTTGTCTAGACTTCAATGTGATTAACCAGATCATGCATAACCAGATCAAAGTTAATCTATCAGATAGCTTAAAAAAATACTTGAGCTGGCAGTTTTTTACTTCTTCCTCTAATCTGAGCACTGACATAAGTTAAGGATAATCAAATACCCTAGATTGTTCCAGGAAAGCTTGGAGTATGGTTACAGGCAAAAGAGAGGAAAAAGACAGTCTTAAAGGATATGCAGTGCTAATGCTGATGCAAAATCTGAAACCAATATAAGCCCACAAGCAAGGGAATAGAGATGAGTTATTTGAGTAATGGGTAAAGCTAGATTTCAAATATTCATTTTTATTAAATTAATGGAATTCTGACTAAATAGGATGTAGTTTTGGGAGTTTCTGTAAGTTGGAACAGATACAAATATTTGATATGGTAACTAGTGTCCTGCCTGTGCTTATATCACTGCTGAAAAGAAATCCTAAAAAGAAACATTAACATGAATCCTGGTAAATGAAATGTGCTATTAGGTAAGTTAACGTGCTTTATTCATGAAACTGCCATGTTTTTCCCATTTTGGTAACAGATATGGTTAACTTTATAATGTGGTAACTTTATAATATGCAGCACAAGTCATTAATATTTTCATCCTTGTGGGCTGAAAATGTTATCTTGCTGTGTTAAGCAGTCTGTCTGTGAGGGAGTTGTGGCAAATAATGCTGTCTATAGATATAGCTACTCCCAGAAGATGCTCTGAAGGTAGATGCTTGGCAGTTTAAAACATTGGTAAAATAGATGTAGTGCTATTTGCAAATTCCAGTTCTAAAATACCCTGCAATCTTCTATAATTCAGTTCAAAGTCCTGATACTGAACAAACAAGTCTTGTGCCAGGCACTTGATATCTTAATTTCCTGCCACTGAATGATCTCTGCCACAGTCATTGTAGAGGGGCTAACACGAGTCACTAAAAGCACATGTACTATCCCTGGAGAGGCTCTTGTAGTGCAAGTGGAATTGAACAGTCTTCCACTGTCTCCAGAGTACCTGGAAGCCTGTACCATACATTCACTGTGGCTGGTGTAATGTCTCTTAAATTAGCATAAATGTTTCCAATTAAATGGGCTTATGTAAATTTATACCATAAACAAAAAGGTCTCTAGGATGGAAAAGAATTAAGTAACTGAAGTTTTTTGTCCTTCCTGAAAATAGTACACTCCAGAGACAGTTTGCTCAATGGCAAGATGAGAGGAAGATTCAGCCAAAACCTAGTATTCCCCAAAGATATATTCCTAACAGTGTGAGACAGGTAGTGAAGATTTTCCCATGAGACCGAAGGGAACTGAGTCGGAGGAAGCATGTAAACACATACATTACACACTACTCACAGGACAGGGCCAAAGACAGCTGCAAGTGTGTTGAGACTGTCCCATGGAGGACACACGTGACGGTGTTTTCAGAGCGATTGCGAGCCTGAAAGACCACCTCACTGTCACCAGGACACTCAGGGCCCAGCTGACGGTGCTCACTAGCACCTTGCTCGCCACCTCCTGCCGCACGGCCGCATTTCCCCGGCCCTCCCGGGCTGCAGCCGGCTCAGCCCCGCCGGGGCCCCGCACGGAGGCGCAGCCGGCGCAGGGAGGCAGCGGCAGAGCCGTGAGCGCAGGGACGGCGGGCACAGCCGGGGCGGGAGCGCGGCACGGCAGCCTTGCAAAAGCCCACGGCCGACACCGGCATTAAAGGAGTCGTTCTGAAAGGAAAGGGCGCTCCACGTTCTCCTGCGAGTAGCTGCGGGGTCAGGAGCCAGCTCCGGGTGCATGCTGCACCATCGGAGGTTAGGGCACTTGAGAGAGCAGAGGGGTGTCCTCCCCCTGCCCCCCAGGACCACGGGGTTTCTGCAGTGTAGAGAGCAGAGCACAGGATGCAAGCACAGACGCAAGGGTGCTCAGCCCATGGCAAACCCGTGCTCCCCTGCTCAGCTCCTGAAGTGAGGCAGGGTGAGCTGAAACTCAGCGCTCGAGCCTTCCACCTCCTGCAGTGCCTGTTCAAATGCCTTCTGCCCCTCATGTTTAAAAAAGCCTTCCAAACTGACCCTCCTGATACAGCAAAAAGCCCCATCACTTCAGTTCCCCTATTACATTCTGGAGAGAGAAAAAAAAAACAAACCAGGGAACAAAACAAACACTCAAGGGGAAGATGGCTGAACCGTGATGCCCAGGTGTTTCTCCTGCAGGTGCCTGTGAAGGTAGGTGAAAGGCAGCTCTCTACACACAGTCACTACGGCTCACTTCCATGGAGAACACCGCAGGCATGAGGCTTACAGCTGGGGTATGCCAAATGACCAACGCAGTCAAGCTGTGCATTGGTCATTTGGGCTGAGTGGCTGCAGGGAGAATGAAGGAAAAGCATGCCTGAAGATCTTACCAAAGCACATCACTTCTGTCTGTGCTGGATGTCAACCCTGGCAAAGCAGGTGGTATGGGAGACGTTATTTATGGAGGTTACAAAGTGTTCAGACAGCCCTTGGCCCCTTTAGCCTGCTCTCACCTCAGTCATGCAGGAGTCTGCAGCCCTGCAACACTGTGAACTGCAGTGAAGGGAACCAACAACCACCATTATATTAATACACAGGCTAGTTCATCTGCTCAGGGTTCACTTTGATTTCTGTTGAAGTCAGTAAAACCATCTGTCACAATTCTTCCAGCAGGTTCAGATCTACCAGGTGATTTCCCCTTCTGCCATCAGCTCTCTGTGAAACCTGAAGCCTTCTCAAGGTGCTGCACAGAATCTCTGTGAGAGCTGAAGGAGGAAAGACAAGCCAAAGGTGGAACCTGGTGGAAGATTTGCTAACCACAGTAAGGTGGTCAGCATGGCAAGCACGGGAGGAAGTCAGAGTTTTCATTGGGCAACAGAGGGAGGACAAGGAAAAGTTATACATGCAGGGCACAGAGGAGAGGTATGACCTTGAAGTTATTGTGAAATAAGAGAGGTACTAGTGGAAAGGATGAAGGACAGGATAGGTGTGGCTGGGTGAACAGACACAGGATCCTACTTCAGGCTATCTAATAAACAGGGAGTCACAAAATCCTTAGAGTTGAAAGCGACTTTTGGAGATTATCTACTCCAACCACCCTGTCAAGGCACGGTGACCTAGGGCAGATGACACAGCCCCCATGGGCAGCCTGTTCCAGTGCTGTGCCACCCTCAACACAAAGAAGTTGTCGTGTTTCAGTGGAATTCTTGTAGTTTAGTTTATGGCCACTGCTCCGTATTCTGTCTCTGGGCACCACTGAAAAGAGTCTGGCACCACCGTCTTGGCATCCAGCTTAGAGATACGCATATGCATTAAGGAGATCCCCTCGCACTCATCTCTGGACTAACAGGCCCAGCTCCAGCAGTCTGCCCTCAGAAAAGAAGAGCTCCAGGCCCCAAATCGCCTTACTGCTCCCCCACCTCGCTGACTCCAGTAGCTCCCTGTCTCTCTTGTCCTGAGGAGCCCCGAACTGGACACAGCACTCCAGAAGATGAGATGGAGGCAAAGCTCCAGTGATTTGAGTGCAATTGGCAGGAGACCAAAGCAAAATTTCATACACATGACGAGAAGAGAGAACGAAAGGATACGGAAAGCCTTCCAGATCCACTCTTCATCCCGCGTAGGCCTTTCTCCAGTCTCAGGTGAGCTCGCAGCCCGAGCCTGGCACCCGCGCTGTGCCCCAGCCCCTGGGCAGAGCGGCAGGTCCCGGCGGCGGAGCGGCCCCGGCCCCGGTCCCGGCCCCGCCCCGAGCGGCCGCGGCGGCTGCGCAGCGGAGCGGCCCCGGACCTGCCCCTGCCCCGGCCCGGCCCGTCCCGGCCGCCCGCGCCGCCATGCTGCCCAACACCGGGTAAGGTGTCCCCGCCGCGCCGGGACGGGGCTGTGCGCCCGCCAGGGGCTCTCGGGGCAGGCGGGCTGCGGCCGGGGCCGCCGGGGGTTCGCGGGACACCCTGAGCGCCGTCGCCGTGCGGGGCGAGCGGGACTCGCAGCGGCCGAGGGCGAGGAGCTGTGGCGGAGGACACGCGTGTCCGAGGGGCCCGGGCAGCACCGGAGCCCTAGGACGAGCAGTGCGGATCGTACAGGGGACTTGAACGGTGCCTTATGCAAGGGAAGCAGTTACTGGAGGAGTTTAATGTAAATTAGGCAGTGTATCAGTAATTTCATATGGAACATTTTTATTAAAGTATAATTACTTATTACTATTAGTATTGTTGTTGTTGCTATTTTTGTTATTATTTTTGTTATTGTTGTTTAGTGTTATAGTCTTCTACTACTGTCTTACCTGGCAGCCAAATTTTCTTCCTGTATAGGATCTTAATTTAGCGGTGTTTTCTGCCTTTTGGCTTTTCAGATAACACATGGGAAGATAAGTTATTATTAGTTCCTGTGTGTTATAAAGAGGATTATTAAATTCTTAGCATCTATGTAAGTCATTAAAAGTGTCCCTGATGTGACCTGAAGGTCTTTATTGGCAGTCATCTGTGGTGGGAAAGGAACCGATCTTGTTTTCCAAGATTGTAGGACACAGATGTGAATTTGATGTTTTCTGTCTTATTAGCAGAATTCATCTCTTAATGGAAGTGATGCAGATGTGACCTTCACAATACAGATCATAAGATATTTTAGCCAGGCAGATGTTCTTTATGAACTTTAAACTAATGGGCTGCTAAGTGAATTAAGAAAGAAATCCTTAGTCTTGCGAATATGACTAACTAACCACCACCCTCTGAACCTGACTAACCAACTAGTTTTTTACCTGTCATTTTGCACATGCATTCAGATCATGGCATCATGTCTTAAATATGAAGCAAAAATACTCTGACAGTGTTGAAAGACTTGCATTCACCCACTCTCTTAAGCAAAGGGCCTGCTATCCCTACCAGTGTAGCAGAAGTCTCTGAGCTTTTGATGTCCTTCACAAGCTTCTGCTGCAGGTGAACTTTGATTTACTGGCACCACCCCAATGTGCCCTGGCAGTGTTTCTAATTCCTTCTTTGTGGCCTGTCTTTGCACCCACTCCCTGTATGACACTTTTCTTGGATCTAAGTTCCCTGCATAGTCCTGCTTGTCTCTGGTACACTTTCTTGTCTTCCTGAGTAGATCACTCCAGCTGCAGGCAGGGCTTAAAGCCCTATCAGCTTTTCTCTGCTCTTTTCTCCTCCAGAGCTGCCTCCTGCTGGACCCCTCTTCCAGGGGGTCCATTTGCCTCTTCTCTGACTAAGGTGAATTATGCTGACCTCATATTGATTGGTTGAAGGAGGTAGAAACTAGATTCTGACCTTACTTCACTGACTTTTACACTTTGACTATGTGTTCCACAGTTTAACTTTCCTCACTGTGTATGTGACTGAGTTCATATCAGTAGATTTTTGTGGTTCACTCTTCTGTTTAGATATTTTTCTTCCTGTGCCTTTCTAAGACTCTAAGATTTTGTAGATAAAAGCTGTTTGAAATTACATCTTCTGGACATGGTTGACTTTCTGAGATCCTGTAGATGCCTACCTAGCCTTGCCTCTTCGGGGGAAGAGGCGTCTCCCCCTTTCTGCCCCATTCCAATTTTCTGCCTTTTGAAAGCAAACATCCTCCTAGAGAGCATTTAAGTGATAGATGTGCTCAGATTAGAGGGGGAAAAACATACCTGAAACCGGATGGGGAGAAACAATACTAAGTTTGGCCCAATCTGAAAGGAAAATTAATGGAAGCTCAGAATGTAAGCTTTTGTAACATTTATGGTGTGACTTTTGTGATGCGAGCAAAAATTGAAGTTGCTGTTGCACATAGTTTATATGAATTCTTCAACTGAAGTTAAAATCCTGAACCTCCTGCCTTTTGCTACAGTGTTACATAAAGAAACAAGACCCTTATGTATGGAATGCACTGAAACTCACATTCCTTCATATGCAAACCTGTTGTCTAAAAGACTTTATCATTGAATATGCTTGTGGAGTTGATATTTGTCTTTCCAAAAAATCAGGGATACTGTGTTAGCCAGACATCCTTCTTAAGCTTTAAAACTAGATAGTTTCTTTCAGATGATTGGACCTGTTTATGGGACTGGACTACTACCTGTTTATCCACTGGACTACACACAGTTACTAGGAAGCTGTTGAGTATGGAGAAAAATTTAGGAGAAAAATTGCCATTTCTGAAAATAAAGCTTTTGGCATTTGCATATGGTGCTGTGGTTCCAGACTTTATACCCCATTGAGACATCAGTTTTTTGTATTTAGAGCATTGTGATTAATAGAATTCAGAGATCTGTGTAGGTGTGTTGTCTTGTTGGAAACTGGCATTTTGTTTTTACAAATTACTTCTTTTCCATTGCTGAGAACATAGCAGCTCTGTTGTGATACAGTGTGTTGGATCTTTTTACAAAAAGGGAGAAATGTAACTGGGTAACTTTCTTTGTAGTGTTTGCAAACTTGGGACGTGGTCTTACATCAGTGCACTTCTCTGTAGCTGTAACCATCCCTTTTGTGTTCTTTGGGCTGTTTTCTTAGTAAAAGGATGAAGGCGTTTTTCTGGCTGGAAGACTGTGCTAATTACATTTGCCCTTAGAGTCTGATAAAAGTCAAATGATTAACAGTTTCTGGTTTATTCTTCTCTTCTTTACTGTCCACTTTCCCCTTCACCTTTAGGAAACTGGCAGGATGCACTCTCTTCATCACAGGTGCGAGCCGGGGCATTGGCAAGGCCATTGCTTTGAAAGCTGCCAAGGACGGTGCCAACATTGTTATAGCTGCCAAGACAGCTGAGCCCCATCCTACTCTTCCAGGGACTATCTACACTGCTGCACAAGAAAGTAAGTTGTAACAAGTGAAGGTGCTTGGCTGAGTGTATACCCTTGCTTAATTACTGTACCTGAGTGGAAAAATGCATAGACTCTTAGTTCGAGTTCACCTTTACTAAAATATGCTTAGTGCTTCTCTTGCCTCCCAGGAATGCTGTAATGCTACAGTAACGAAGATGGATGTATATATATAAATGTAAAAATGCTATGCTGCTTGCATACTTGAGATGTATGCAAGATGTATGCATACTTGAGATGTATGAAATAAACATTTGCAGTGCTAAGATACTGTTTTGGCTTCCCTGTTCCTCATATGATGTGTTAAAAGGTCACAATATGAGAATGTGATTTTCAGTGCCATCTTGAAGTTGTCATTGCTTGAGAGGTTCTCAGAAGTTTATGTTAGTTGTCCCATCTGAGAGCAAATTTTTAAATGTTTAATTTTTTAATTGTGCAGTTGAAGCAGCTGGAGGAAAGGCTTTGCCATGCATTGTTAACGTGAGAGAAGAACAGCAAATCATTAATGCCGTGGAGAAAGCTGTTAAGACTTTTGGAGGTAAGTTAAGGTGTGGGGGAAGGCAGGCATTAACAGGCAGATTGTTCAAACAAAGAGAAAAAAGAACTGCCTGCCTTACTGATGTTTTTTTTTTTTTTTTCTTTAAATGCTAATGTGAAATGGCTTACTTTAAAACCAGGGATTGATATTTTGGTGAATAATGCAAGCGCCATCTCTTTGACGGGCACTTTGGAAACAGCAACGAAGAAGGTCAACCTCATGATGGATGTCAATGTACGAGGAACCTATCTTACGTAAGTGCGGAGAGAAGGAAGCAAAGCAATTGTAACAGAATGTATGATGTTATTTCAGTTTTTCTGAGAAATTCTGTAGCTGTCTTGCTGTACTAGAATTTGAGTGCAGATATTCTGCATGTACTCACAGGAAATTGCTCAGTTATTGGTCAACTGATTTGAGTTAATATTTCCAAGAATTATTTGCTAGTTGGAGTAAACAGAAACGTTATTAAATGAAGTCATTAAATGTTCACAAGCCCCTCCATGCATGTAGGAAGAAAAAAGTAATTTGTTTCAAATGAAGCTTCAGCCTGGCTTTGTTAAATGTTGGTGCTGTTTCATTTCAAGCAAAATGACTACATTTTTGCATACATCAAGTCAATATCTTACTTGTCAGTTTTCTTCTCATAAGCTTCTTTCTCATCTTGAGAAATGTTGTAAAACTCAGCATACTTAAAAGTGAAGTGTTGAACTTGTAACTTCATGATCCAAAGTGTTCTCCACCTACTTTCAGCTTATCAATTCTATTGTTTATTTGAATGAACATACTAAGATTTGATTTCACAATTCCTGGGTTCCTTATTTTGCACATGCTAGGAGGTGGATTTAACAGGTTGAATCATCATTACATTTTCAGGATGTCATTTAAAACACTGTCTTAAAATGAAGACTTGGATTTTCACAGGGTTTATAAAAAAGCCTGTAAGATGATGGAGATTCTCTAAATCCAGATGTTGCTTGGTGTGATCAGAAAGCTTTGTATCAAAGTATCACCACAGAATTGTAGAATAGTTTGGGTTAGAAGGCACCTTTAAAGGTCATCTAGTCCAATCCTCCTGTCTAGAACAGATTGATTGTCATTCTCCTTTCCGCAGATCAGTCTGGTTCCCAGCTCTTCATAAATTGCTGAATGGATTCAACTGTATTGCTGTAGCAAGTTCCATCTTCTCCTCCCCATCCAATAGCAGCAGTGGTTTTCTTGATGCTACATCTAGTTATTCCAAATTAATGGGGAATTCTTAAACTGTATTTTTGGTCCTGTTCTACCTTGAAAAGATTAAAAATCAGGTTCTGTGTGCTGGAAGGGGAAAAGCATAAGAAAAATCAGCGCCTCTCAAGGGAATGGTCTTTGTCATTGTTTTTGTAATTCTCAGTTGAGAAAACCTAGTGAAGCATTTTGAGAAAACCTAGTGAAGTATTTTTGCCCTTTTTTCTCATTGCTTTGTATGTTAAATCTGATTGTAATTTGTAGAGACCTACTTTCAGTTTAATGTTCAGAAAATTTCAATAGCTTATAAAAAACGGTGTGGATTTTTTGCCTGTGTAGGGGTGGTACTAGGAAAGATTCCCCAGCTTACAGAGTATACCTGTTGACATAGGATCATGGAATTGTTAAATCATGGAATGGATTGGGCTGAAAGAAAGCTTAAAACATTGTCTATTTCCAAGGGCTGGAAGAGGCCTTAAAACTGTCTGCTTCCAAGCCTCCACCATGAGCAGAGGTATCTCCCATATACCAGGTTGCTCTGAGCCTATCCAGCCTGGCCTTGAACACTTCAATGGGTGGGGAATCTACAGTAGTTTCTTAGGCAACATGTTCCAATGCCTTACCACTCTTAGAGTAAAGAATTTCTTCCTAATATCTAATCTCAACCCACCCTCTTTCAATTTAAAGCCATCCATTCATCCCCCAGCCTGTGCTGATACTGGGAGTGTCCTGACCCAGATGCAGCACCTGTTCTTGGTCTTGTTAAACCTCATGAGATCCCCATGTGCTCACGTCTCAAACTTGTCCAGGTTCCTCTGGATGGCATACTGACCTTTAGTGGTGTCTACAGCACCACTCAGTTTGGGATCATCTGCAAATTTGCTGAGAGTGCACTTGATCCCTTCATCTGTGTCATTGATGGAGACATGGACTAACACTGGTCCCAATACCCACCCATGAGAGACACCTGTCACTGATGTCCATCAGGATTCTGATCCAATGATCCATCCATTACCCTCTGGATGCCACTGTCCAACCAATTTTTTATCCACTGAACAGTCTGCCCATTAAATCTTCTCAAATTACATAAAAGGATGTTATGAGGAACCTTCTCTAAAGCTATACAGACTAAATGACACCTGTAGTGCTGCCCTTGACCTCTGGTGTAGTCCTTCTGTCGTAGAAAGCCTTTTGGTTGATCAGGGAGGACTTGCCCCTGATGAAGACCTTCTGACTGTCCCAAATCACCTCCCTGTCCTAGGATCACCTCCCGATTCTAGGAGGATCTGTTCCAAGATCTTCCCAGGCACGGAGGTGAGGCTGACAGGTTAGTAGTTGCCGGGGTTCTCCTGTCCACCCTTTTTAAATATTGGTATGTTTCCCTTTTTCCAGACACTTGGGTCTTCACCTGATTCCACAGTTTTTCAAATATGGGGAGTGGCTTGGCAGACTATTCTCTCAGGACTGTGAGGTGCATGTCATCAGGCCCCAAGGACTTGTGTATGTTCAGGCTCCTCCTGGTCAGAGTCCTCATCCTCACTTAAAGTGGGAAACACTTTGCTCTCCAAATCCCCATCCTTCTGTCCAGCTACTTAACAGGTGTGGGAAGAGAAGTTGCCATTGAAGACTGAGGCAAAAAAGTTGAGCCCCTCAGCCTTCTTGCATTAGTTGCTACCAGTGTTCCAGCCTTGCTTATCCCAGGATGTATCTGTATACACTTTCTTTGCTTTCCTTTGCTGACTGACAGATCTGTAGAAGCCCTTTTTGTTATTCTTTGCATCCCTTGTAAAGTTCAGTTCCAGTTTCACTTTAGCTTTCCTCACCCCGAATGTGTACAACAAGTCTGTATATTCTTCACAGGATACTTTTTCCCTGTCTCCACTGGTATGCATTTGTTTCTTGTCCTTTAATTTGACCAGCAGTTCTTGTACTCTTCTATTCCAGTCTCTTGCCTTCCTTGCCAGTTTTTTTGCCATTGGGTCACTAGCTCTTGTGCTCTGTGGAAGGTGTACTTAAAGATCTGCCAGTTCTGTTCTGCTCCCTTGTTTCTGAAGGCAGCGTTACAAGGGTAACGCTGACTAACTCATTGAAGAACTGGAATTTTGCTCTTCTGAAGCTCTGGGCCCTGACTTTGCTCTTTGCCTGACCTATTTCCCTCCAAACTGTGAAGTCCATCAGTACATGATCACTGCAGCCCCAGCTGTCTCCTGTCGTGATGTCCCTGATTAGCTCACTTAGGTTTGTGACCATCAGGTCCAGAATGACATCCCTTCTGGTAGGGTTATTACCTGGATCAAGGAGTTATGCTCCATGCATTCCAGGAATCTCTTGGGTTGCCTACAGTTTGTTTTGCTACTTTTCCTTCAGACACTGGGGTGTCTGAAGTCTTCCAGTAGGACAAGAGTCCGTAAGTATGATCCTTCCTGTAGCTGGACCAAGAAGGTCTCATCAATAGGCTACTCTTGGTCAGAGACCTGTAGTGACACCAACCACAAGATTCCCTTTGTTGCTTCAGTCTCTGTTTCTTACCCACAGGCTTTTATCTGCTCATTGTTGTTGTTGTTCTTCAGTTCACAGGTTGTTCTTCCGAGATGGCTCATCTCACTCAATGCACTTGTTGAAGTAGAGGGCAACCCTCCATCCCTCCTTTCTCCCTTGTCCCTTCTGATCAGGCTGTAGCCATCAATGGCTGCAATTGAGTCATAGGATTTATTGTACCAAGCTTCCATTATGGCAGCTAAGTTTCTTGGTTCCTATGCATTAAGAAATTGAGGCATCTGTTAGTGAACCTTCCACTGAAAAGAGATGAGACCCAAGACAGTTAAGGAGGTGGTAAATCATTTACTTTACTACTACTATGGTGATTTTGCTGTTGAAGGTGGTGAAGTTGTTCCCTTTGTGGCTGACAGTCTGCGTGGGTCCTGTTGGAATTTTTGAACTGTTGGTCACTAATGTGGTGATGTTTTCACCCTGTGAAGCTTGATTAAAAATTCTCAGGCAGAGATAAAATATAAACATGTGCCCTAGTGCTAGAAGTGAAGTCAAAAGACAGTTTCTGTAAAACAGAAGTTCCAATTTACAGAGATGTGTGAATTCAAAGTAGAAATCTCCTAAAAGAGAATAGGGTTTCAGTTTTCTTTGGAATATTTGTAATAGCATTCTGCTATGCAGTATTATTTCTTCAATATGGTTTTAGAGAAGAAATAAGTATGGGATCAGAAGAAAATATTTTTATGACTACATGATGCTCTACACTGTTAATTTTCATTGTTGCCTTAGAGTGTTTTGTTGCCACTACCAGGACTATTATAAGGAGATTATGGCTTCTGAGTATCTGGAAAATTAGCTTCAGTCAAAACTGATGCACTGATTTGAGAATGTGGTCCAATTTGCAGGAATGAGTACTAGGCCTGAGATTAGTGATCTTTGACAGTTGTTTTTTTTTTTTTTTGTTGTTGTTGTTGTTCTTTACATCAGTTAAATACTTGATATGAGAAGAGGCTTTGTCTTGGTCTGTTGTGAAAATACTGGTCTACTAGTATTGTTTTTACTGTAATTATAGGTGTTCCATAAAATAAGAGGCAACTGATTTGTCTGAATCTATCTTTCAGGTCTAAAGCATGTCTTCCCCACTTGAGGAAGAGTAAGAACCCCCATATCCTGAACCTTAGTCCACCAATGAATCTGAATCCCATGTGGTTCAAAAATCATTGTGGTGAGTAGCTTTCAGAGCCTTTGTTGGTATTTTGTGAGAAACAAGTAAGTACCTGGTGAAGTGTGCAGTAGTGCTAGTGCAGAATGCCAGGTCTTATATCCTTAGCATACAGACTGGCACTAATGGTTCCTCGCAGCATTTTGTACCTGACCTACAAGAAATTGTTTTGTGGGAAAATGTAGGGCAGGTTTCAAGGCATCATCCATGCTTTTTGTTTTCAGGGTAAGTCTGTGATTTTTCTGTGGGAATTGTTAGGATTACATATTTTCTGCTCCAAATAGAGACAGAAACACAAAATTTATTTTCTTACTGATTCATCTTCTGGTTTTTTTTAGTATGGATAAAACTCAGTGTTATCTTTTAATACAGAAATTATTTTGAGATTGAAAAAGAGCTCCATATTGTCTTGAAATTAGTGTTGCTCATTTTAAAACTGTAGCAAACCCTTTCGATTTTGGACACTTGTCATGTTAAACTTCAGCAAGTTCCAGTTCTTTTCCCAAGTTTCCATTCTCACAGTAGATAGGTAACAAGGATATAGAACTCCTGTTCCTCACTTTTTTTGTCTATAGGATTCTAGTTTGGTTCTTAACAGCTGCTATGCCTTAGGCATCTTAAAAAAAATTGATCACTCTTGTCAGTGTAGCCTGCATAAAAAGCATGACAAAATCCACCATGCAGGTAGGCTTCAGCTTTCTTTTTGGCAGAACATGTGTAGTTTTCATTTTGTTTGCAGTGAAAAGATGACAGACTACAGTTTATAGAGATGGCAGGTAGAAGGGAGAGATTTTAACTCTAGGAAAGTGCTGTTTTTTCCGAAAGCTCTGAATTTTCCATATGAGCCAATTATCTGTTTTATATTCCTCTTAAAATTAGATTTTACATAGAGTCTAAACTTTTCTATTTTTTCACTTCTTGTCTTAGCTTATACCATTTCTAAATATGGGATGTCCATGTGTGTCTTGGGAATGGCAGAAGAGTTTAGAGGAGAAGTTGCTGTCAATGCTTTATGGCCTAAAACAGGTATTTTTTTAATTTTTTTTTTTTAGTATTACTGAAATACTGACTTTCTGTATTTTTTCTGCTAAAGCTTATTTTATTTGACTCTGAATATACTTCAGACTTCTTCTGGAATAGATTCAAGCAGTTCTTTCATGTGTTATCTTCTTTAATATATGTTATGTTCTTATATATATGTTATGAGCAGTTCTTTTATTTCTTCATCCTGCATGAGTTCTGGTTTTCATTGTAGTTCTCACTAGACTGTTGTCACTTTGATCTAAACTCATCTTCATCTAGTTTAAAACCACACAGTTGAAGCGTGTGTGTGGTGTTCGGCTTGCCTGTGCGTTTTCTGATGCAGCCAGTGTTTTGGTTTGGACAGAATCACAAAAATAATTGTATGCTTTAATGAGTGGGTATTGAACATCTGTGTATGTAGTACTTTTTATAATTCCTTGCTAGTTAGACAAGGGGAGCGCACTGACAAGATAGATACCTCTGTACATGCAGAAATAATTTTTAAAAGGCCTATTCCTAGAAGTTTTGGCACAGTGCAATTCTGTGAAGAGCTGTTCACAGAACCATCTGATTGCAAATTACAAGAAATTAAAGAGCTCTCTGGAAGAAAAATAGCTCAATGCTCCCATGTTGTATTAGCTTCAATTTGCTTTGTGTGGGTCAGTGAGGATAAGGACTGCTGTTGGAGGTTTGGCCAGCTGTTTGCCAAGGAGGTCAGTCTCTTTTCCCAGATATATTTATGGGCAGAAATTTAAGAGTGTTAAAATCAATACCATACAGAGGGTAATCCTGCCCCTTAGTGGTGTATGCCCAGTCATTGTGTTAGAAAACATTACAACAGTGTTTATTTCCTTAACAAGTGCAAGGAAGGAAGAAGGAAGAGGAGATAAAAATATGAACCAAGATCCTCTTCTGAGGATGGTGCTCCTGTTTAAGATGTGTTTGTACGCAGACACTTTTCAACGTTCTGCTGTTAGGAATTGCAGGCTCCTTTCAGCCTTTAGTAGGAACTGTAACTCTCTGATCTACTTTTTCTAAGGTGAGAAGTGTGAGAAAAACTTAACTATTTCAGACAAAATCAGCCAAATTTCTCTGCTTGAATACTGTAGCTGATCATCAGTTGAACTGAGGTTGCTTAACAGTAAATGAAACCTAGAAGCTAATTCTCATCACAGAAAACTAATGTAATGAAGTCAATAGGGACATCTACACACGTCTGCACTCTCCTAGGGTACACCTGGACAGGAGCTCTCAGGCCAGTGCTTAAGATTTTGGTCCTTTTTCCCAGTATGTACTTTGAAAGGTGAATGAATGATCCTGTTCAGATACATGTGTCCTGCCCAGTGCCTATTTTTTTGCTATTTACGGAATGTTGTGATCATTTCTGTACCAAAATTGCTGTTACTTTGTGTGGAATGGAAGCACTACAAGGAAGACAAAAATTTATCCTTCAAGATTTATCCTTCTGCTTCCCTGATGTTCTGGCCTGATATGTAGGAAAGGATTTGTGAATCTGCCTCAAAACTTGAGGGCAGAGTGTTGAGTTTTAAACAGCAGATGGGAAAAACTAATGAAGCAGAACATATGTGGGAAAAACAGTAAGATGGCAAATATCAAAAGCTGCAACCCGATAGCTTTTCCATGGAATAGAAAGAAAAAAAATGGAATGGATACCTCAGCCTGCAAGAGCAAATCACAGACATGGAGAGCAGCATGCCACAGTTTTAGTAGATCCAATGAGAGAAATGTAAAGAAGACTAGTAGAATAGCGCAGAAGTAACAGAATTGCTTAATAAAAGAATCAGAAGCCTAGGAGATGTGGATTTTATTCTTAGGTCTAACACAGCCTTTCTGTGAAATACTGAACAAGTCATGTGAGGGTTTTGTTATTTGGTTTATTAACTTAGGAGAAGCACTTTAGTAGCTCATGGGAGTTATCAAAAGACTAAAATTAAGCATCAAGACTTTGAGTGTGATAATCACCAAAGCTAATTCCTCTTCATAACTGATGTGTCATACATTCACTTTCAGGAAAACTGTTGTCCTGTTAGTTTTTCATGTCCTGAACAACTAGTGGAAAACTGGTGGGCTGACAAATACATAGAATGATGTGACTATCAGAAAATGTTCTGGCATTTTTGATTCCTGTGATAGTTTCATGGATTTTTACTGTTGCTTGTAAAGAATTATTTATTGGTTGGAAGTATTTCACAGCTTCTGTCTTCTAGAGTTTCCTTTTGCCTGAAAGGAAGGTAAAGTTTGTTTACCTGTGAAAGAAATGAGAATTCCATGTCATCAGTGTTAAAGCTTTGTTTTCTTGCTCTCCAAACTTTCTAGCCATACATACAGCTGCTATGGATATGCTGGGAGGAGCTGGAATAGAAAAACAGTGCAGGAAAACGGACATCCTGGCAGATGCTGCATATTGCATTTTGACAAAACCAAAAACTTTCACTGGGAACTTCATTATTGATGAAGTTTTGCTGAGAGAAGAAGGAGTTAAGGATTTTGATGTTTATGCAATTGCACCAGGTAAAGACATCTTTTAAAGGTGAGAAATAAATTCAAGAGGGAGAGAAGACTATATGGAGAGTATTAATACACTTTTGTTTCTTAGAGTTCTTAAATTAGTTTATAAAAATGTTGCTTTGCCTCAGCTTTGAGAACATTCCTTAGTAGAAAGGTCATATGGATCCACTGAGAGTTTAATAATTAAATGTCTATTAAATTAAATTAAGGAATTCTTTAATGAGAAGAAAACCTACCTGCACTGTAGATGTATCTATTACTATTTAACAGCTAATGAGATAGATTTTTTTGTTGTTTTTCTTCTCCAATGTTCTTCATTGCAACCTTAGAAGCCTTCTAGGGCAGATTTTAAATGAAAAAAATTCTAAACATGTTACTTCGTGCCACATTTTTCCTTCAAATTTAAACTGAGATACAGTACTACTTGACTGTAGTTTCAGATGAAATGGATTCTTACTGTGCAAATCTGATTTACTTGGATTTATTAATACATTTTTCCTCCCTCTTAGGTCACCCTCTGATGCCTGACTTCTTCTTAGATGTTGAAATTGACACTACAGCTATGAACCAAGAAGGATATGGTAGGGAAAGCACTATGTGTACAAGTCCATAATTTCCATAATTGATTTCAAGTCACAATAATGAATGCTCTCTGTTTTTCTTTTTTCCCCTATGAATTTGGACTCCCGTCAAGCTTTTTTAGCAAAAACCATTTTCTCATTTGAAGAGTAAGATCTATGGAAATGACTACGTAGTTAAAACTGGGGGAAAAAATCATACCTCTTGCAGGACTTCCATGGTGTAAAGTCAGTGCATTATTCTGAAGAATTCTTTTTTAATCATCTGAATTGTGGTAGTAGGGAGGTCACAGGTAAGTATTGCTGGAAAAAGAAATTAGACTGCAAACAGCATATTTTGCAGAAACAGCATATTTTGTGGGAATATCTCCTTTGCCTTTATACAAAAGAATATGACAAAATGCTCATATGCTCATTTATACAAAAGAATATGACAAAAATCCTCCATGGCTCCTTACATGAAATGTGCACAATTTGCACATTTAAAATAGCTGTTGGGTGAAACGTAGAATTTTTTTTAGAAAAGCATTGCTTTTTCTTTTTCAGAATTGGTTTATGTCAAGCTGAGGGGCAACTAAGAGTGCTGAACTGCTTTTATAGGAGTGTCAAAATGGGGATAAAGCCAGGGTAGAGGAGGCAAGCTTGGAAGTGTTCCTTTCTGGTGGAAATACTCCTTGAGCAGTCACACTAGGACCGTTCTGCCAGGGACAGATGATGTTAGTTCCTTGGGCTGCCAGTGCAGGTTATTCTGTAGGGATTCACAGAACAGATCTAAGTATTTTTGATACTGAGGATACCTAAGAGACTTTCAACAGCATTTTAAGGGTCTGATTCACTTGATTGGCTTTGTAAATTGCAGAAGCTTTCCTTAATTTCTAAATGTGCATGCTCATTGGTGTGAAGTAAGCCACTGATCAAAGCAGTAAATTTATTTCCACCTTAGAAGTTATTGCAGAAGAATTTGTAAAAATATGCATGTTCTTTAAAAGATAGACAAGACAGAAACAGAAGTATTTTGAGATGAAAGCACTGGCCATTAAAGACAATGATTTTTTATTTTTAATGTTGTGTAGTCGTGTATGTATTACATTAGAAAACTGTTGTGTGAATGGCTGTAATGAACTGTAAACAGTCAGAATTAGAATTTTGCTGTGGTTTTATTTTTGCTTTTCTTTTGCTCTGTCAGGAATCAGAATTTATCACAGAATTACATTTAGCGATGTAAACCTATTCAGATTCCTGGTGGAGAAATTATCCTTTATCAGTGTTAATACTGAAATAGTAAAAGAACCACTTTCCCTACTTTGAAGCTTAAATCCTTTCAAATGGAGTTCTCTGCTTATGGTTCTACATACATTTTTAAAGTGGTTTGCATTTGGAAGAGAAAAGTAATCTTTCTCATAGGTGCTGCCAAAGAGGAGAAGAAATTAAGCAGATCCCAGCAGGAAGGAGCAGATGCGGCCAAGGCAAAGACAGAATCTGCTGCAGCCATGCCATCTGGTCCTGTTGCAGAGACGTTCCGAGTTATTCAAGGGGCAGTGACTGAGGAGTACGTGAGAAGTACTCAGGGTGTCTTTCAGTTTGAGCTCTCTGGTAAGCCCACCGCTTGTGCAGCCTTGCCTGGCAAAAGGCCCCGGTTTTCAGACAGAAACGCTTTGGAAGCTGGTCCCGAAGCAGGCGGGCTCCTGTTCAGTTCCTGTGAGGCTGGTGCTGCAGGCCCGCTGGAGCAGCCCCGGGCGCTGCTGTCCCTGTGTCCCGGCGCTGCTGCGGCCACGCTCGGGGCGCTCTCGGCGCCACGGCAGAAGCGCCAGCTGCCAGCGGCTCTGGGAGCAGAGCGCGGCCTCCGGGCCCTCCTGCCCGTGGCCCCAGCCCGCGGCGCTTGGGGCGTCACGGGGGACAAGAGGTGACTCCTTGCAGAGCCCCGCCAGCATGCGGGCAAGCCACGGAGCCGCTGCAAACGCACGAGGCCGCGGGCGTCTGGCGGGGCGACAGAGAGGGAGGGCGCGGCAGCGCTCGCTGCCTTCTCACCGCGCTTCGCTCTCTGTCCAGGCGATGGTGGAGGCACTTGGTATATTGACCTGAAGACCAAGGGTGGGAGCGCTGGCTTCGGAAAGGCTCCCGTGACAGCTGACGTGGTCATGAGCATGTCGAGTGCTGACTTTGTGAAGATGTTCGCAGGTGAGGGACAAAGGCCTTTGTCGAGGGCCACAGGTACCGGGAGAGCCAGAAAAGCCGTCCCAGAAAAGCCTCTGCTGACAGGGGAGTAGAGAGGCTTCTCGCTCTGTGATCTGGGATTGGAGGAGCTTTTTGTGGCTCTGGGGAGAGTGCAGGCAAGAACTGCTTGGATTTTTCTGCACTCCTGCATCCTGTGAACAGGAAGAGTGCAAAAAGTTACACTGCTTTTATTAACCAGGTACCGACATTTTAGCGGCCAGTGTATCTTCAGAGAGAACCAGTCAATGCATTGGGCTGGTGCTCTGCACATGTCTGAGCAGCGTCTCTTAAACGTGCCCTGCTCGTACCAGGAGGACTTGGTAGCAGTATAGATGCTAAGGCTTCACTGTGGTGGCATTGCGTTCTCCTGTGCAAAGGATTTTTCCACTTCCTTTGATATTCTGATGATTCTGTTTCTTCTTTTTAGGTAAATTAAAGCCAACTCTGGCCTTCATGACTGGAAGATTAAGGATTAAAGGAAACATGGCACTAGCAATAAAACTTGAGAAGATGCTTTCACAGCTTAATTCTAAACTGTGAGGGGAAACCATACTAGCACAACAGTGGCCTTTCATATATAACTGCAATGCTGTTTCGAATTTTTAGTCCTTGTTTTTCTGATGCAGTATAATACTGTATAATACTGATAAAATGTGAGGTTTTTATAGAAGAAATAACTGAATCTCATTCAAAAGATGTCCATAATTAAACTAATTCTGTCTCAAGAATGCACTTAGTTTCCAGGTGTTTTCTTTATTTCTGCTCCTCTGGATCAGTGTAGGACGTCTGAAGTGAGTTTTTTCCCTGGTAGTTGATTTTGCACGTATATCCCATGGAAAAGGTGGGTTGAGCAAATGTCACCCTGCAGATCAGTGCTAGAAGTGCTATGCCAAATTTACTAAGCTGGCTTAGTAGTAGAAGTAATCTAGTCAGTTTAACAGAGCTTTAGTTACACCTGGTAAATTATCTCAAGTTTTTCTTTCCTTTAATGAGTTTATTACCTACATGTATTATCTCTGTATTGCACTAAGGCTGCACAGCCATACCAAGTGGTAAGCATGTCTTCTTCTTATGCAAAGGTACGCTCACAGACATGTATGCTCGTGCTGTCTCTCTTCTCCTACCCCCCTACATCCCTGCAGCCAGTCAATTTCCCCTTGCTTGCATTTGGCTGGTAAAGATTTAAGCTCACTGGTAAAATGATGCATGTCTCCACTTTGTAAGCGCCCGAGTACACACATGGTCTGCCACTTCATGTGACAGCATCTGCAAAGTCAGATGGAGCAACCTCTTAAAACGTTTATTCATGGCAGCCAAAAAAACGGCCCAGATTCTGTATCATTCACCCTTCTGAGCAAGCTGAGAAGGTTGCAACACTTAGGATTTATTTCTTAATTAACTTAGAAACACAAAAGTTAACAATTTTTTTTAGAGCCTGTGCTTGTTTAAAATTGCTTGACCTGCATTGAGAATGTCACATCTGTATTGCTTTCATCACAGTTCACAGAATCACAGAATGGGTCAGTTCGGAAGGGACCACATTGGGTCATCTGGTCCACCCTCCCTGCTCAAGTAGTGTTGTCCTAAAGTACATTGCACAGAATTAAATCCAGATGGTTCTTGAGTATCTCCAGTGAAGGAGTCTCCGCAACCTCTATGGGCAGCCTGTTCCAGTGTGCAGTCAATCTCATAGTAAAAAGTTCTTCATATTTGAGTGGGAAATCCTGTTCATCAGTTTTGCCCATTGCTTCTTGACCTGTTGCTTGGTATCATTGAGAAGAGCCTGAATCAAGCTCTTGGCACCCTCCCTTCAGATACTGATGAGGTAAGGCAGTTGAATTCTATTATAAAACTAATTTACCTCTGCCCTGCAGTCTCTGGAATCTTGAAAACTAGTAAAATAGGTTCCTTCCTCACCAGGCCCAAGGGGCTGGGGGTGCTGAAGGAGGGAGAGGAGTGCTACCATAATTCCATGTTGGTCATTATGGTAGCACAGCGAAGGGTGGCTATGGCCAGGGGGCAGCATGAGTGGGCTGTAACGTGACCGCTCCCAGTCCAGCCCGCACATTGGACTGTGCTCAGTGGCTGCGCTCAGCCCGAAGCTCCATGAGATCTGTGTGCCCTAGTTACCTCCCATTGCGGCCAGTCCCAGGAGCTGTGCCCAAAAGCTTCAGGCTCCACTGGGCAGTGTCTGCTTCTTATACCCATCGTGGTGGCTGAGTTGGTCACCCCATGACTGCTGGACTGCAGATCCCAGATTGCTGTCAGTCTGCTCAGATCTGGCAGCTCAAGGATAGCAGAAGTGCTGGCATGCACCAGGACATGGAAGGAAAGGCCGAACATGGGATGGAAAGAAAACAAGATCAAGCACTGGAAACCCGAGTCCTCTGGAGACCAAACACTTCAAGTGATAGTGATAATGCATACATACTGCCGTCTGCTGTAAAGAAGTCCTGTGCTCTGCTCTCTACACTGCAGAAACCCCACGGTCCTGGGGGGCAGGGGGAGGACACTCCTCTGCTCTCCCAAGTGCCCTTCCCTCCGATGGTGCAGCATGCACCCGGAGCTGGCTCCTGACCCCGCAGCTACTCGCAGGAGAACGTGGAGCGCCCTTTCCTTTCAGAACGACTCCTTTAATGCCGGTGTCGGCCGTGGGCTTTTGCAAGGCTGCCGTGCCGCGCTCCCGCCCCGGCTGTGCCCGCCGTCCCTGCGCTCACGGCTCTGCCGCTGCCTCCCTGCGCCGGCTGCGCCTCCGTGCGGGGCCCCGGCGGGGCTGAGCCGGCTGCAGCCCGGGAGGGCCGGGGAAATGCGGCCGTGCGGCAGGAGGTGGCGAGCAAGGTGCTAGTGAGCACCGTCAGCTGGGCCCTGAGTGTCCTGGCGACAGTGAGGTGGTCTTTCAGGCTCACAATCGCTCTGAAAACACCGTCACGTTGGGTCATCTGGTCCACCCTCCCTGCTCAAGTAGTGTTGTCCTAAAGTACATTGCACAGAATTAAATCCAGATGGTTCTTGAGTATCTCCAGTGAAGGAGTCTCCGCAACCTCTATGGGCCCAGCAGGAGGCAGCTCTGGAGGAGAAAAGAGCAGAGAAAAGCTGATAGGGCTTTAAGCCCTGCCTGCAGCTGGAGTGATCTACTCAGGAAGACAAGAAAGTGTACCAGAGACAAGCAGGACTATGCAGGGAACTTAGATCCAAGAAAAGTGTCATACAGGGAGTGGGTGCAAAGACAGGCCACAAAGAAGGAATTAGAAACACTGCCAGGGCACATTGGGGTGGTGCCAGTAAATCAAAGTTCACCTGCAGCAGAAGCTTGTGAAGGACATCAAAAGCTCAGAGACTTCTGCTACACTGGTAGGGATAGCAGGCCCTTTGCTTAAGAGAGTGGGTGAATGCAAGTCTTTCAACACTGTCAGAGTATTTTTGCTTCATATTTAAGACATGATGCCATGATCTGAATGCATGTGCAAAATGACAGGTAAAAAACTAGTTGGTTAGTCAGGTTCAGAGGGTGGTGGTTAGTTAGTCATATTCGCAAGACTAAGGATTTCTTTCTTAATTCACTTAGCAGCCCATTAGTTTAAAGTTCATAAAGAACATCTGCCTGGCTAAAATATCTTATGATCTGTATTGTGAAGGTCACATCTGCATCACTTCCATTAAGAGATGAATTCTGCTAATAAGACAGAAAACATCAAATTCACATCTGTGTCCTACAATCTTGGAAAACAAGATCGGTTCCTTTCCCACCACAGATGACTGCCAATAAAGACCTTCAGGTCACATCAGGGACACTTTTAATGACTTACATAGATGCTAAGAATTTAATAATCCTCTTTATAACACACAGGAACTAATAATAACTTATCTTCCCATGTGTTATCTGAAAAGCCAAAAGGCAGAAAACACCGCTAAATTAAGATCCTATACAGGAAGAAAATTTGGCTGCCAGGTAAGACAGTAGTAGAAGACTATAACACTAAACAACAATAACAAAAATAATAACAAAAATAGCAACAACAACAATACTAATAGTAATAAGTAATTATACTTTAATAAAAATGTTCCATATGAAATTACTGATACACTGCCTAATTTACATTAAACTCCTCCAGTAACTGCTTCCCTTGCATAAGGCACCGTTCAAGTCCCCTGTACGATCCGCACTGCTCGTCCTAGGGCTCCGGTGCTGCCCGGGCCCCTCGGACACGCGTGTCCTCCGCCACAGCTCCTCGCCCTCGGCCGCTGCGAGTCCCGCTCGCCCCGCACGGCGACGGCGCTCAGGGTGTCCCGCGAACCCCCGGCGGCCCCGGCCGCAGCCCGCCTGCCCCGAGAGCCCCTGGCGGGCGCACAGCCCCGTCCCGGCGCGGCGGGGACACCTTACCCGGTGTTGGGCAGCATGGCGGCGCGGGCGGCCGGGACGGGCCGGGCCGGGGCAGGGGCAGGTCCGGGGCCGCTCCGCTGCGCAGCCGCCGCGGCCGCTCGGGGCGGGGCCGGGACCGGGGCCGGGGCCGCTCCGCCGCCGGGACCTGCCGCTCTGCCCAGGGGCTGGGGCACAGCGCGGGTGCCAGGCTCGGGCTGCGAGCTCACCTGAGACTGGAGAAAGGCCTACGCGGGATGAAGAGTGGATCTGGAAGGCTTTCCGTATCCTTTCGTTCTCTCTTCTCGTCATGTGTATGAAATTTTGCTTTGGTCTCCTGCCAATTGCACTCAAATCACTGGAGCTTTGCCTCCATCTCATCTTCTGGAGTGCTGTGTCCAGTTCGGGGCTCCTCAGGACAAGAGAGACAGGGAGCTACTGGAGTCAGCGAGGTGGGGGAGCAGTAAGGCGATTTGGGGCCTGGAGCTCTTCTTTTCTGAGGGCAGACTGCTGGAGCTGGGCCTGTTAGTCCAGAGATGAGTGCGAGGGGATCTCCTTAATGCATATGCGTATCTCTAAGCTGGATGCCAAGACGGTGGTGCCAGACTCTTTTCAGTGGTGCCCAGAGACAGAATACGGAGCAGTGGCCATAAACTAAACTACAAGAATTCCACTGAAACACGACAACTTCTTTGTGTTGAGGGTGGCACAGCACTGGAACAGGCTGCCCATGGGGGCTGTGTCATCTGCCCTAGGTCACCGTGCCTTGACAGGGTGGTTGGAGTAGATAATCTCCAAAAGTCGCTTTCAACTCTAAGGATTTTGTGACTCCCTGTTTATTAGATAGCCTGAAGTAGGATCCTGTGTCTGTTCACCCAGCCACACCTATCCTGTCCTTCATCCTTTCCACTAGTACCTCTCTTATTTCACAATAACTTCAAGGTCATACCTCTCCTCTGTGCCCTGCATGTATAACTTTTCCTTGTCCTCCCTCTGTTGCCCAATGAAAACTCTGACTTCCTCCCGTGCTTGCCATGCTGACCACCTTACTGTGGTTAGCAAATCTTCCACCAGGTTCCACCTTTGGCTTGTCTTTCCTCCTTCAGCTCTCACAGAGATTCTGTGCAGCACCTTGAGAAGGCTTCAGGTTTCACAGAGAGCTGATGGCAGAAGGGGAAATCACCTGGTAGATCTGAACCTGCTGGAAGAATTGTGACAGATGGTTTTACTGACTTCAACAGAAATCAAAGTGAACCCTGAGCAGATGAACTAGCCTGTGTATTAATATAATGGTGGTTGTTGGTTCCCTTCACTGCAGTTCACAGTGTTGCAGGGCTGCAGACTCCTGCATGACTGAGGTGAGAGCAGGCTAAAGGGGCCAAGGGCTGTCTGAACACTTTGTAACCTCCATAAATAACGTCTCCCATACCACCTGCTTTGCCAGGGTTGACATCCAGCACAGACAGAAGTGATGTGCTTTGGTAAGATCTTCAGGCATGCTTTTCCTTCATTCTCCCTGCAGCCACTCAGCCCAAATGACCAATGCACAGCTTGACTGCGTTGGTCATTTGGCATACCCCAGCTGTAAGCCTCATGCCTGCGGTGTTCTCCATGGAAGTGAGCCGTAGTGACTGTGTGTAGAGAGCTGCCTTTCACCTACCTTCACAGGCACCTGCAGGAGAAACACCTGGGCATCACGGTTCAGCCATCTTCCCCTTGAGTGTTTGTTTTGTTCCCTGGTTTGTTTTTTTTTTCTCTCTCCAGAATGTAATAGGGGAACTGAAGTGATGGGGCTTTTTGCTGTATCAGGAGGGTCAGTTTGGAAGGCTTTTTTAAACATGAGGGGCAGAAGGCATTTGAACAGGCACTGCAGGAGGTGGAAGGCTCGAGCGCTGAGTTTCAGCTCACCCTGCCTCACTTCAGGAGCTGAGCAGGGGAGCACGGGTTTGCCATGGGCTGAGCACCCTTGCGTCTGTGCTTGCATCCTGTGCTCTGCTCTCTACACTGCAGAAACCCCGTGGTCCTGGGGGGCAGGGGGAGGACACCCCTCTGCTCTCTCAAGTGCCCTAACCTCCGATGGTGCAGCATTCACCCGGAGCTGGCTCCTGACCCCGCAGCTACTCGCAGGAGAACGTGGAGCGCCCTTTCCTTTCAGAACGACTCCTTTAATGCCGGTGTCGGCCGTGGGCTTTTGCAAGGCTGCCGTGCCGCGCTCCCGCCCCGGCTGTGCCCGCCGTCCCTGCGCTCACGGCTCTGCCGCTGCCTCCCTGCGCCGGCTGCGCCTCCGTGCGGGGCCCCGGCGGGGCTGAGCCGGCTGCAGCCCGGGAGGGCCGGGGAAATGCGGCCGTGCGGCAGGAGGTGGCGAGCAAGGTGCTAGTGAGCACCGTCAGCTGGGCCCTGAGTGTCCTGGCGACAGTGAGGTGGTCTTTCAGGCTCACAATCGCTCTGAAAACACCGTCACGTGTGCAGAAATGTTTTGGTTTTTTTTTTTTTAGAAAAGCTTTGCTTTTGCTCTTTCAGCATTGGTTTATGTCAAGTTGAAGGGCAACTAAGAATGCTGAACTGCTTTTATAGGAGTTTCAAAATAAGGCCAGAGCAGAGGAGGCAACCTTGGAAGTGTTCCTTTCTGGTGGAAATACTCCTTGACCGGTCACGCCAGGACTGTTCTGCCAGGGACAGATGGTGTTAGTTCCTTGGGCTCCTAGTGTTGGTTATTGTGTAGAGACTCACAGAACAGATCTAAGTATTTTTGATACTGAGGATACCTAAGAGACTTTCAACAGCATATTAAGGGGTTCTTCCGCTTGATTGGCTTTGTAAATTGCTAAAGCTTTCCTTTATTGGAAAAGCTTTCCTTTAGTGTTAAATGTGCATGTTCACTGGGATAAAGTAAAATGCTGTTCAAGTTGATGTGTTTAAACAGAATTCTCTGTATTTTACGTAGAATTCTCTAGATCTTTAGGCTCTGAGTCTTGAAATGGAATTCCCTGTCCCTTCCTTTGATCCCTGATCCAGATGGAAGTTGATGGTATCATTCTCTCCTTTAACCCCTCTTTTAAATGCAAAATGATGTTATCAAGTGGGTTAAGCAGATGTTGCTCAATGTTTATGGAAAGCTTTTGTATTTTATGACTTGCCTGGCAATTGTCTGAGAAGATGACATCTTCTTGGACACTCAACCTTAAGTTCTGCACGTCCCAAACTGAACTTTGCTTGGGACTGAGTAGGGGACATCTCCCCAAATGACCAGCAGGGACCACTAGAGACCCCGAGGAGGCCTACGCAAGTGCAGCGACACTGCATAGGGTTGCACAAGTTAAGCAATTATGCAATAGGCAGGGGTAACTGTGTATTAGATAGGCAGGTTTATGTAGATTTCAGTGTGTGAATTCTCTCACATTTTAATCCTTGATTGGCTTGATCTGTGGAAAATCTCTGCTTTGCATCTCGGGCAGAATAAACAATGTCTCCTTTCTAAACCCTTTGTCCATCTTTAGAGAGTTCTGAAAGTTGGCAATAGAAGCAGTAAATGATTTACAGTTTAGAAGCCTTTGCAGAAGAATTAATTTATTGGAGGTGCTGCCCAAGCATTCAGAGAGGAGAAGAAATTAAGCAGATCCCAGCAGGAAGGAGCAGATGCGGCCAAGGCAAAGACAGAATCTGCTGCAGCCATGCCATCTGGTCCTGTTGCAGAGACGTTCCGAGTTATTCAAGGGGCAGTGACTGAGGAGTACGTGAGAAGTACTCAGGGTGTCTTTCAGTTTGAGCTCTCTGGTAAGCCCACCGTTTGTGCAGCCTTGCCTGGCAAAAGGCCCCGGTTTTCAGACAGAAACGCTTTGGAAGCTGGTCCCGAAGCAGGCGGGCTCCTGTTCAGTTCCTGTGAGGCTGGTGCTGCAGGCCCGCTGGAGCAGCCCCGGGCGCTGCTGTCCCTGTGTCCCGGCGCTGCTGCGGCCACGCTCGGGGCGCTCTCGGCGCCACGGCAGAAGCGCCAGCTGCCAGCGGCTCTGGGAGCAGAGCGCGGCCTCCGGGCCCTCCTGCCCGCGGCCCCAGCCCGCGGCGCTTGGGGCGTCACGGGGGACAGGAGGTGACTCCTTGCAGAGCCCCGCCAGCATGCGGGCAGCCACGGAGCCGCTGCAAACGCACGAGGCCGCGGGCGTCTGGCGGGGCGACAGAGAGGGAGGGCGCGGCAGCGCTCGCTGCCTTCTCACCGCGCTTCGCTCTCTGTCCAGGCGATGGTGGAGGCACTTGGTATATTGACCTGAAGACCAAGGGTGGGAGCGCTGGCTTCGGAAAGGCTCCCGTGACAGCTGACGTGGTCATGAGCATGTCGAGTGCCGACTTTGTGAAGATGTCCGCAGGTGAGGGACAAAGGCCTTTGTCGAGGGCCACAGGTACCGGGAGAGCCAGAAAAGCCGTCCCAGAAAAGCCTCTGCTGACAGGGGAGTAGAGAGGCTTCTCGCTCTGTGATCTGGGATTGGAGGAGCTTTTTGTGGCTCTGGGGAGAGTGCAGGCAAGAGCTGCTTGGATTTTTCTGCACTCCTGCATCCTGTGAACAGGAAGAGTGCAAAAAGTTACACTGCTTTTATTAACCAGGTACCGACATTTTAGCGGCCAGTGTATCTTCAGAGAGAACCAGTCAATGCATTGGGCTAGTGCTCTGCACATGTCTGAGCAGCGTCTCTTAAATGTGCCCTGCTCGTACCAGGAAGAGCTGATAGGAAAATAACCTGATTTGTTTCATCTCCCCTGAGAGATTGGAGCCATATGGTCTTTTCTTAGTTAAATCAGTCATAATCTAATAATTTCATTAAGTAACAGGATATTGCATCTGATGTAATTTGCTCCTCTTACAGAGTGTTTTCTCGTTCCAGAGAATGTATTTACTGATTAAGTAGTGTTGGACAGAAGACAATGTCAGAACTTTCATAATGTTAAAAATGCTACACTTCTTTTTAAGTGTGATTTCCACAAGTATCACTATTCAAAACAGCTCGAAACCTTTTTTAACACACCTCAAAATGGAGTCGTAAGAGAACAGATTAGTAATGAAAAAAAAAGTTATCCATTAAGTCAATAATTGTAATCAAGTCCTCAGAAATGTTTTACAGATGGATTGAAAAATAAATTCTACTTCAATTAATCTGCCTCCTCCTTTACAGCAAAGTGATTCAATATTGTAAAATATAGATAGATCCAGATATATAGAAATTCCTTTTTAGTTCAGATATTGGAAGTGTGTGGGATTTAATCACAGATTCTGGTTTAGCATTTTACCACCTGGATAAAACTAGGAAGTATATTCCAAAACAGAATTTCTAAATTCACTCAAAACCCCTACTCTAGGGATATTACTGTTTCCTGTGCACAGCCTATAATCCAGATCGTTTTAATTTTCTGATGGTTCTGTTTGTTCATTTTAGATAAGCTAAAGCTATTCATGGCTTTCATGCCAGGAAATTCTAGTATTAAAGGTGATATGATCCTAACCCTGAGTCTGGAAAAGATGCTGCTATAGTTGAATTTTGAACACTAGCAGAATACTGGTCTTTCTTATGTAACTACAATGCTATTTTAAAACACCAGTCCTCATTTTTTGCTGATGCAGCATAAGATCAATAGATTTTGTAATTGCTAAAGAAATCACAACTCAAGTTGATTATAATACCCAAGAGCAAACATGGCTTTTTAAAATAACTTTCTGTAAAGCTTCAAAAAACAATTATGTCCCAAAATTCTGGTGTTTCAAGAACAGATTTTTTAATTTTCACTTCTTTATTTTTTTCTGACTGTCCTGTGTCACTGTGAGATGCAAGCCTAAGAGACCTTTATTTCTTATCATGTTTTCTCAGATATCTAAGGAGATATGAGTTCTTATCCAATGGTTAGGGGATGCACAGCATGTTTCCTGTAAGAGCTGAAGTCAGCACTAACTTTTCCTCTCACTGGGGTCCAACACTATTTTTCTGCCCTGTACTGGTTTCACAAAGCTTGTATGAATTGACCATCCCTATCAGATGTTATTTTAAAAGGCTAATGATCTTAAGATATTGGAAAGGTCCACTGTGCACTCTTAGGACAAGACCTACTATGGATGCTATAGTAGAGGAATTATTGCAGCTGTTTGTCTTCTGCAAAGGATTTTTGCATGAGGTCAAAAGTGTTTCTTTTTACTCTATTGCTCACTTCACAGATTTGGAGGCCCATAAAAATGAAATGACTAAAAATCTTGTGACTGTTTTGCTACTGTGAGTAACTGGAGAGAAAGTTACAGGTTTTTTGGGTGATGATGAATGGAGAGAACGGCTCCAGGACGTGCATAAGAGGGACACGATCTGCAGGTTGCTGACACTGGTGAGCAGGACTGATGGCTCGTCGTACTGCAAAGGTAATGTGACCCTGGCGTGTTCAAGGGCTCTGTTTAGACGTCTTGCACCGGCTCAGCGGTTGCAGGTCTGCGCCGGGGCTGGGAGCAGGCGGTGCCAGCAGAGGGAGCAGGCAGCACACAGCCGCGGGGCTGCCTCGGACCGCCCGCCCTGCTGCCCGGCCTGCCGCAGGCTTGCTTAGGGGCTAGACTCGCCAAGGTGCGCCATGATCTTTTTCTGCTTAAAGCACGCGTCACATGTGGGATAGGGTGAGGTAAGCAGGTTTGCAGCAACTTAAAAATCTGTGTCTGTGCCTTGCATCGTCTTACCTCCCTTCCCTCATTCCTGGTATAAAGTTCTTGCTCCGTAGCAGGAATGAGGTGTAAGGTGTGTACTTCTAGATGACAGAGCACCAGTAATTGTCATATTTATTTGAACCACTGAAATAATCAGTGAGAGTAATATTTTGGGGAGAGACTTGGTTTGGAAGAGTGTTAGCCTGAATGCTTAAAATCAAATGAATGATAAAAATCAAACCCAGTGAATCTTCATATAATGTCCATGTAATCCATACAGTCTATATAATGGTGTCTTGCTTAATTAGTTCTATGCATCATTCTGTCCTAGAATAAGATGGTGCTTTGTATAGCAAAGTTAAGCTCTAATTAACTAAATATAACTAGCTCAAGCAATAATACATAGAGACAGTATCTTTTACTGGGGTGGCCTGTAGCTCTGCTTCCCACCATTTCTACTAGGGGCTGAGAATAAGACTTTGCCAGCTGTCTGGAGACAGTATCATCACACCTCTTGAGACAGGTTTACCTGCACAAAATTTTATCAGTGTGGTCCAGACTTCAACTTGAAGTTACTGTAGGGGAAAAAGAACAGAAAGAAAAGGAAGTGCCTGACAAGTATCCAGCCAAGTAATGAAGCAATGTGGCCCCCAGTAGAGTGTCCTTTCCAGAGTCAGCAAGCAGTGAAGATGAGGAAAGTGACTATAATTATTGTTGTCAGGCTTTCTCCTCTGTCAACTCTGCTCTTGGCATTAGGAGCCAGCCAAGCTACCGCTTGGTTGTTCCTGTGTATGATGCTGTCAGTGCTGACAGGATCACATTTAAGCAGTCACAGGTGGTGTGTGTCAGTCACTCCATTTGTGCATATTTATGGTTGGTAATGCTTACGGGTTATTTACATGATTATTATCTACTGTTCTATTTACTAACTCTTGCTTTTCCCCTTAATACAAACTGAAGTTACAAAACAGATAGGAAACCCAAGGGGAAGAAAGATGAGATTATTGGACTCTGAGCAATTGCTTTCTATGAGAATCTACTGAGATTTGCAAGTGGAAGGCCAAGGCAACGGCACAGGAAGGAGAAGGGGGAAATACTGACACAGCAGTTTGGGTCAAAGGCTGCAGGGCTGCAAGTGATTGCTGGGCCCTTAAGGGGCATAGAAAGCACTTGGCATTGCAAAGATGACATCACTTGTGCATGTGTGTGTGCAGCAATTGATATGTCTGCCAGTTGCTGCTCAGTGCTAAAAGACAGCTTTTGCAATGAAATTGTGATCACAAGGTGTGACTGGGAAGCCGCCTGCACATTAGAACCTAACAACCAAGGAAGCAGAAAAATGTGCACACTCTCTTGGCATGACATGGTTAAACTCAAGCTTTATGATTACCTCACTAGAAAGTGAAGCAATGAAGGAAAAGTAGGTTCTATCAAGTTTCATAAATGTGAGCAGTAATTTTGAGCTTGTTTACCTGTTCTCACTTTCTCCCAATCATAGGAGTCGCCTGGCATGAGCAACATGAAACTCTGAAAGCAGACCTTTTCATCAGTGGTTAAAATTTTAGCGGGGTGGGGGATAAGTACAATACCATTATTTTCAGTCATGATCTTTGTCACAACTTTGATTGTGAGTTTGCGTGAGATGTAGTATTGGGTGAACAAATAACAAAATCAGTGTGATGGATCTTTTTCACCAAGAAACATATTTCATACTATTTGTAATATTTTCTCCAGAAGGATGTTGTCAGCTATTTCTTTATTCATACTTTATTATTTATACTAAACAACTGAATATGATAGAGGGGAATTTTGAGATCCAGACTTTACTGTAAAAGCAATGTCTAGGTCACATCTATTCACTGAAACAGGTCTCTCAAACTTTGAAATTTACCAGGCCAAAAAGGGAGGGAAGAAAATAAAATATCATGGTTGCCTGAACCCAGAAACCTTGGGAGGAACCACTGGCTCAGTTGGGTTTTTGTGGGTTTTTTTGTTTTGGTTGTTTTTTTTTTTTTTCAGAGGAATAAATGCTTCCTGTGACAGCCAGATATCCTAAGTAAATAATGCCCCATATTCATATTTAGAAACTTTTCTGCTATTATTTTCTTCTCTTTGAAGAAAACGAGGGCCTCCCAAAGACACACATATGAGACTATGTTGTCAGCCTGTTACAGGTGGGCAATTGCAAGAAAGGCTGGAAATAGTTCCAGGATTTCCGTGATAGAGCCACAACTCAGCTCCCGCATGATTCCAGTTCTGTCATTGCAAAGATTTCCCCACTCTCCATCTTCTTGCGTTTGCACTGTGAGCTCCTTAAGGCACCCTGTAAAACAGGAGTTCAGCCCTCACAGCCTAGCATTGATGTTCCAACTGCGGGTCTGCTACAGCCTTCATATGCCATTTGCAGAGAGCCACCCCCTTTTGGGGGGACTGAGCCCAGGAACTCACAGCTAGCAATGTGGTTGGGTGAAGAGCATGATCCGGTTATGTTTTAAATCCACTCTCTGTGTGTTAAAGGTAAACATTAGGTAATAACTTGAGGCCACAGGCTGGAGACCAAAGCATCATGGTTTCTTAGACAGAAAAAGCCCAGTGTCCTTATCTTATATGGAGAAACTACACACTGTATGTTCAGACAAATCTCTCTCATATAATTAGCACACACTTGAAGTGCCAAGTCTCCTGTTTGCTTTCAAGTGGATTTCTTGTTGAGCTCTTATTACACACTTTTCCAATACTAATTATTCGGGCTTTTGTTTAAATTGCTCTTCTTTACCTGTATATTTCATCCAAGAGCTGACACTCACCTGCTGTTGCCAGAAATATATCCTGTTCCACCAAAACCCACAGGAATTTAATACAAAACAGAGTTGTACGGTCACAACTCTGAATGCACACAGACTGGATTCTCGAGGGCATTTCAAGCTTCTCGTGAAACAGTATAGAATTTCCAAAGGCACCTTGTGGACTGATCTTCATATACTTTTTCTTTTAGTGTTAACACTAATTGTTAGTTGTAGCCTAGTAACAAAACTAACAAGGGAAGGACCAGCAGAAAGTTAGTTCTACTCTGATATGCTTGGGTGTAAATGTGAAGTATCCTTGTGAGGTCTGCATTGCTTTTTTCAGCATCGTGCACATGTGAAGGAAAAGTGACTGCCTAACATGACAATCTGAGGTTCTCAGTGGAGAAAATTAACAGGTTTTCTTCTGTCAGTTTGTTAGCTGCCCCAGACAGGGTATAAAAAATTTAGGAGTAACCTAAAAGCTGGGTGTTTTTACTGGGCATTACCAGTATCTAAGCTTTCATAAGCTGTTATCTGCTTTGCATTTAATCAATCACACTCTAACTGACTTTGATCATAGCCCTGACCTGAAGTTAGGTATTTTGTTCTGCTGGTTTTTAGAGTTGATGAATAACTGCAGTCATAACAAATCCAGTGACTGTGAGTTGGGTGGTCTTTAGTACTGGTACTTACTCCCCCACGTTCCTTCAGGATCTCCAAAGGAAGATTTGTGCTATAGGCTGGGTGTTGAACCTCCAAAGGGAGTTTGACAAAGGTAGGAGTTTTCTGGTAATCAGTGATTACTGGAAAAAGACAAAACCTTTACAATGCACTGTGATAGCTGAATCCCTGCTCCTCAGGTTGTCCCACAACCTTCTACTTCAGAAACAAGCTCAGGGCACTCCTTGCCTGATCACCCCTTTTTTAATTCAGCCTGGTGTTACCTACATGACCAGAAAAATGCCTGCTCCTGCACCTGGGTAAGTCTGACCTGCCCTGGTCAGGCAGAGCAGTATTTGCAACTAGGAGTCCAGTGGAGGGATTGCCAGCAATCCAGGTGGCTGGAGCAGAAGACCACTCTCCTCAAGCTTTCCTGTTTGAATCAGGCTCCTTGAGGGCTTGTGTCCCATTAGTGTCCCAGAATGAAGAATGCCTTCCTCTCTTGGGGATTCTTGTAGTGCCCTTGTTTCTGACTGATGGAGCAGGGATGTCGGGTCAGTGTTAAAAGCAGGATTACAAGTGTTTAAATACTGCTGAGCAGGGTGCACCTAGATGCTGTGGTAAGTGACCAGCAGAGCTGAAGGACCATGGTCTACTGAAAGTGAGTTTGTTCTGAAATCTCCAAAAGTGATGAAATCATGGGCATCATGATTAGGGCATCATGTAGTGCCCCCATAAAGTAAGTTTTGGACTGGCAGGTAAGTGAAGGGCAAATTAACCAGCTCTGCCTTGAAATATTGTGCGTATTTAATTACAGATGTTCCAGGAATGCAGATATGATACTTCACAGATTTTGCTTTTAAAACCTTTCCTTATCTAAAGAGAAGCTGTGGGGTGTGAGGTGTGCTTGATCTTCCTCTTTAAGGACCACTCTTAAACAAATGGATCATGCTCTGATACTGCCTTGCCTTAGTAAATGAATTTGCTTTTCAAACATTACAGTTCCAGTGTTTTGTACAGGAAACCTAAAAAAACCCAAAAACAACAATCCCACAGACAAGCAACTTATTCACTTCCATATTTATTTGAAATTTTCAAAGGAACTTCCCAATAGCAGCATCCCAGTTTAGTGCCAGAAAGCTGGTGTCCAAAGAGGCACTTAATTGCTTTCATTCTGACCCTGCCTACACCAGTGCAGGTCTGCTACGTTGCTACTGAAAACACAGGGATACAAAGCCCTCTGCACAGTCATGAGAGAAGGATTCCTTATTTACTAACCACCAGTATCTCAGGTGTGTGTTGTAATACCCCAGCTCCACTCGTCACACCAGTTCTTTGCATTTGTCTTCCTGCAGTCATGGAGGAAACTGGCACCACCTTCTGTCACTGACCTTGAGTCCTCACAGTTGGGTGTTTGTAAGCTGCACTGCCCCACAGACCCACCTGTTGCTCTGCCTTTCAGGAGCACTGATGTCCCAGGAAGGAGCCAGCCCATTAATATTGACCTGTTTCTCACCAAGCCCTTTCACCTAGAGAAATGATTCAGTCAGGTGAATCTAGCTCATGCTTAATTCTCTGAGAGTATTCCAGTATTCCAGACTGACACACAGGCTTTTAGGATGGGAAGCTGGCTCCCCAGATTTTTGATGCTCATTTCTTTGCTATAGATGTTGAGGTAGAGGAAGCTTCAGTGAAGAACCAGCTGTCTGCCTGCATGTTGGAAGGTTGTCTGCTGCTTCCCTCACAATGTTACAGAGGAGGAAGAGGCACTGTAGGACACCACAAGGTTTGGCCGGACCCTGAGCTCTTCTAGGACTTTCTGGGACCTTACAGATACTACTCCCTCCATGTTCCAGGTAAATGATGGAGTAAAATCTTGCTTGGATCATGGCAAATGAAGTCTAGAAAGGAAGATGAATCTTTTAATTCCTACTGCTTTTTCAAGGGCTACCTTTTTCAAGAAGATAATTGTTGTGCCAGGAAATTTTTCTGACTCAAAAGTGGTTCCAGCTTAACTTTTTGTACAGCAGGAGCTAGTTTTGTTGGGCATATGTTCCTCTGAGAAACACATCTGTAAAAACTAGTTCATGATCTGTGTCTGGCTGGTTCTAACCATGATGAGCAGCCCTTGGAGCAGATGTGCTAATAGCAGTCTGTGTGGGGAACTGCTGCAAAAAAAAAGCCTGTTGTGACAGTGGCCTGATCCTGCCCTTCTTCCTGTGACAAAATCAGTTCTGATTTCAAACCTACAGCTGGTAAAACAGACCATTCTTGACCTTTCTCATTTTTCCTTCTCATCCCAACTACTCTAGTGATAGGTCCTTTGTGTACGGCCAGCTTTCTGCTAAAATCAGAAATATTTTCTGATTGCATCTGTCTTCCTCCTGGGCCAGCTTTCCTCCTGCTGTGAGGGCTGAGGGGTTTCACATGGAGTAGTGTTTCACCTTTGGGTTTCAGCTGGCAAAGCTTCTGGTGCCAGGTCAGGCTCATGACTGGTGGTGGGGGCTGAGGTAGAGTCTGTGTGGGTGCTGGCACACCCTGCTCAGTTGGGCAGGAGAGAGCAGGCATGGCCAGGGCACAGACTGCGGGGGTGTGACTCAGCTTCCTTGCTGCCTGAATCAAAGGAAGGGCAGAGCTGGGCAGCAGAAACAAACCACTCAGCAGAATCCAGCCCACCTGTCAGTCCTGAACAAAAGAGGAACCAGCCCAGACTGAGTTGGTGCCCATCTTATCTCATGGAGGACATCCCTAGGAAAAGCCAAGCTTTGCTCTGTTTCTGCTCGACCACTGTGGTGCTGGAGTGATGCTGGGGAAGCTGAGCAGTTCACAACAAAGCCATGTGGTCACTTGGTGCCTGCACATTTTCTGTGAGGTGGTATCATCTCTGCTGTGATGTTGCTGTCACTTGCCAGGAGCTTTGGGCCTCTCTTCAAGCAGTCAGGTGTTCCCAAACAGGAGGATGGTGATTCCTCTCCTTCCTGTTTGGCAACTTGTACACCCTACTTCACAGCCAGTGTTTCTCTGCAGAAGGATCAGTTCATGTGGGATCTGGGATGCTTTTGCTTTTGCCCATTGTTTTTGGTCTGCTGGTGGCACGAGTGTTAATGGGATGGCAGGCTGCCCAGGAGTACTGGAGGGGAGAGCATGAGCTTCCACTGAGCACCATAAGCCCTAGCTTTCCTGGCACTGGCATCTGGAGTGAGACAATTCACCCTTGCCACACAGCCTGCTATGGTTGATGAAGGGTCACAGCACATGGGTTAGTAAATTGTCAGAGGTCACAGAATAAAATCCATGCTAGTTCTGGGATGAGGATGTGATACATCTTCTTTCTCAGCCCACTGCATTAATGACAGTACCCTGCTGCCTTACCTGGACATGTGGACCATCTGTGAAAGGTCAGCACCTCCAGCAGGTGTCCACACCAACCAAGTCAGATGTCTGTCTGGTTGTGTTTTATTCCAAGTGATGAATAGGAGGAGAAATGGCCAGCATAACTCCTCACCACAGCAGTCTCTTGGCTTTGCAGAGGCAGAACAGTCTCTGTGTCTGTCCACCCTGCAGCAGCCAGCACAGTCCTGTTGGGTCAATAGCAGCAGCTTTCCTTTCCGGAGAAAACCTTGTTTTCTTGCTTGGGAACATCAGTGCACACAATTGCTGCCCTCCCAGTGCAATCACTAACACAGGCAGTGAGCTAAAACAAGCTCATCCAGAACTACAATTCTGTGCTGAGGTGCTGGTGACGCTGTACTAAGCTTAACTGAGCTCTTCGACAGCATATGATGTGACCTGTGGGTGCTCCTAAGAACGAAGAAGTGAAGAAGGAGAAGAAAGAGGGGGAGAAGGTGGGAGGAGGAGAGAGGCTTTGTCCTGTGGCCCCTGAAGAGCATGAGAGAAGTAGAGAAGAACAAAGAAAAAGAATGCAAAGGAGTGATCAAGACTGAAGGCCAACAGTGAGGAGCAGGCCCCTTATGTTTCCTGACTGAAGATTATGTGAACTTGATTATAGGGCTTCCAGAGATGAAGAGTGTTTGTTTGGAAGGCAGTCCTCCTCTTCAGGAATTCCTTATTGTTGTTGAAAGTGTATTGTATTATTATTGTTGAAAGTGTAACCATTTGGTCTTGAAAAGACAGCTGAGCAGGCCCATCTTAGAGGCAAACAGGGCACTGGTTTCAACCAGTACAACCCATGCAGCCTCTGACCCACAAGGAGTGTGTGATGGCGTATTTCTGAAAATCAGATCATTCCTGTCCCTGCAAGGATTTTGTGGGCACACCAGAGTCCAGGAACGTTGTGGTCTTTTTCTTAATGTTGCCAGTGCTTTGACTATGGGTCCCTATTTTAAAAGCAAGATGTGAAAGCAGGGTGTCATGTGTTTGATCGTGACGGATGGAGGCAGACTCTCTCTCTTCTCCCTGGAATAATTACTCCTTCTGTTAGGGTTCTTCATCTTTAGGAATCTACTACTGAAATCTTAAATAATTAAGTATTATAGACCTCTGCTCATTGCAGCACCATGACCATGACAACCTACTGAAAATAACACTAGCAGAAGGGATGGTAATCTTCCCTAGGCAAGGTTAATGCTCCTACCAAACTCCCCTGCCACCTCACAGACAAATCTGGAAAGAGCATTACTTTTGGCATGAATACACTTCCAGATTGCCTCCATTTTACTCTTGTGTAAGCATTGTTGCCATCGTAGCTAGTAAGCATGTGTTAGCCCATTCAAGTTTTGCAAATGTTGGCATAAGGATGATGAGGAAAGAAAACCTCTGGGCCATGAAGCAGCCGGTTTAGAAGGCTGATAGCCAGGCCTGTCTCCTTCTGGAATGATGCAGGGTAAAAAAAGTCCAACTGAGGAGATGAGCAAAGTTTGCTTTGGCATGTGCCTTGCTTACTGTGGGAGAACCAACACCCAGAGAAAATGCTGTAAGCACACAGTGAGCCCTCCTGTGATTAACTGCAAAAAAAAAAAAAAAAAAGAAAAAAAAAGCAATGTTGCTGATAGGGTCTCTAGGTGCAAGCAAATTAAGAAAGTCTTCACAACACACAAATTGCAGTTTTTATTGTCTTACACATGGGCACAGTGTGTGTGCAGATGTGTGCATGCATATGTACATAGTCCACATAAAATTAACAGGTCGTGGCAGATACGACCATAAAAAAGAGTAACAGTAAATCGCATGTTTCTCTATCTGCACAAAACAACAGAGTAGTAGCTGTTTGGACACACTCAAATTGAGTAGGTGAGGTGCTGCAAATCAGAAGACCTCCACCAGAATAATGAGAATTACATTATTTTATGTCAGCTGAGAAGGTGTTTCATCCAGGTGCAACATCCAGGTTTCACACGCATGCATCTCTCCTTGTTTTCACTCCTGCCCATGGCAATGCAGGGAATGCAGATCCTGTTGCCTGTTTCCCTGCAGAGGGGGCACAGTGACCCCCTCTCTGCTCCCCCTCAGTCCCTCAGGAGAGACAGGTGTCCCTTGGGTGTCCCTCAGGGCCCTGTGCTGTGCCCAGACTCGGGCTGTGCCACCCATGGTGCATGTGTGTGTGCGGTGTGCCAAGGCACACGGCCTGCGGTGTTGTGCAGTGCTGTGTGTGTGTGGTGTGCCATGGCACACTGCCTGCAGTGCTGTGTGTGTGCCGTGTGCGGTGTGCCATGGCACACAGCCTGTAGTTCTGTGTGTGTGCCGTGTGCGGTGTGCCATGGCACACGGCCTGCAGTGCTGCGTGGTGCTGTGTGTGTGCGGTGTGCCATGGAACAGATCCTGCGGTGCTGTGTGTGTGCGGTATATGTGAGGTGTGCCATGGCACACAGCCTGCGGTGCTGTGTGGTGCTCTGTGTGTGCAGTGTACCATGGCACGGCCTGTGGTTCTGTGTGTGTGCCGTGTGCGGTGTGCCATGGCACACGGCCTGCAGTGCTGTGTGTGTGCGATGTGCAGTGTGCCATGGAACAGAGCCTGCAGTGCTTTGCGGTGCTGTGTGTGTGCGGTGTGCCATGGCACACAGCCTGCGGTGCGCTGCCAGTCCGGACCGGTGTGCGGGTGTGCCATTGCACACTTCCTGCGGTGCGGGGAACCGGGCGCCGGTTTCCGGTGGCTGACAGGAGCCGGAGCCCGCCGCTGCCTCCTCTGGCGCGGAGTACCACACACCCCCACACACACTGCGGGGAGGAGGAGGAGGAGGAAGAGGGCGGAGGGAGCAGAGCAGCCCCCCCACCCCAACCCCGAACGATATCGCCCTCATCCCCCCATGCAATACGGGCGATATAGCACGGCTCCCCGCCCCGCGCTCCCACGGACAGGCACCTGCAGGTACGTGACCCGCCGGCCGCACCGTGCGTGTGGATGCGAGTGCGGGGGGTGCGTGTGTGTGCATCCAGCGCTGCCCGCCGCGGGGGCGGGCGATACTCCCGTGTCTGGCTCGCTCTCTGTGCGCGGCCAAGGGCTCTCTCGGAAGCTGCACCGGGCACAGGCGCAGGTCCCCCGGCCTTGTTGCGGGGCGCTGTGCCGTGGCAGGGCTCGGTGTGCCTCCCCGGGCTGCACGGGGCGTGCCGATGAAGGACAGGGGGAGGCAGGGGTGCTTGAGGGGTCGTGGTTTGTCACAACATACGGAGTGGAGTGGAGCCCCTCGCCCCTCCTGGCATCCTCCTGCAGAAAGAAAAGTGACCCTTACAGCCCCCGCCCCGCTCCCACCCGCAGCTCCCGGCAGAAACCGAGGTGGGCAGGCGCAGGGGGCTGTGGTTTGGGGCCTCAGGGGTCTGCCGGCTGCAACGAGAACGGGGCCGAGGGCCAAGTGCCTGGCGGTGAGGTTTGGTCCCAAGTGAGGTTCGAGCCTCCTGGCACGTCCCACAGGGGAGCTCCGACGGGTCCCTCTGATCCCCAGCCCAAGCAGGCAGTGGGGTGAGCACTAACTTGGCTTGCTGCCGAGACGAGGAGGGAGCAATAAGGCAAGCCAGAAAACAGAAGCAAGCTTGGAAGGGATGGTTACATGCAAAGGAAAGAGTGAAAACGATGGAGAGATATATTGAGCTTTCTGCAATTCAATTCCAGCTGTCAGACAGAGCTCCAGCCAGAGGAGTAACTATGATACATTAAAACTCACCTTCCATCTGCAGCATTAATGGTTATAAATATCTCCTGAACATAGCTGGCAGTTCAGTAGTACTAGATGTAGAGTACAGCTATTTCCATTCAAGTGAGTGAAGGTCTGTCATAGGAACAAAACAATTCACTCAGTAAAAATGACATCCTTGTATGTGGCTGGCTTTCAACATTTGAATTGTTAATCTGTGAAGTTTGCTTTTGACTGCCTTGCCATTCCCCCACTTAACCGTTCTCAAAAATACAACCTCTACCACTGGTGGTGCAATGCTAAAACTGTGATAGATGGTAAGCTTGGCTGTGAACTGGCACAAACAGTAATGTTTTTCATTTTTCTGGTGATTTGAAGAGAAGTAGGACTAAGCACTTAGTGTGCTTGGTAGCAGCAGTGAGAATTTGCATGAAACAAATGATGACATCCCTTTGCTGTGGTCTGGCTGGCAACTTTTCAGCTAAGGAACTAGGCTTCTTTTCCTTAACTTTTTTTTTCTTTGAACAGAATAACCCCAAAAGGTCTTTTTAGGTCAGGACTGACCAGTTCCTGTTTCTCTCATGGCTTCTTCAGTTCTCCTCCATATAATTCAGAGCTCAGACCAACAGGGCTGTACTCACGTGGTTGTGTAATTAACCTAATAACCTCAGCCAGCAGCACACTGGGGATGTGCGCCCGCCCCACAGCACCATGTGCATGGTTTCAGACTGTTTCTGACTGACTGGCTTTACCAGAAGCCAGGAAAAATTGCCCTGAGGGTTGAATCTATCAGTTATCTCAGGCTGATTATTCAAACGTCATTTCAGGTTTGGCTAAACTTGTTTTTTCTCACTTCTAAAGCCACACAAAACTGGAATCACATGGTTCATTCACTCACCTACTGTACTGTACTGAGCCTGGTGCTCAACCTGGCTAAATCATGCCCAGTGCCAATCTTCCCCTTTTGCCTGTGGCTTTGAGCAAAAAGCAATTTTTTAACCTTTTGCTCAAATTCATTAGCTCTTTGAAATCCTTCATAGGTAAGCTAAGAAGCAAACCCGGTAGTTTAAAAACCTTGCACCCAGAAAAGTAATGTATAAAAGAATTGGCAAAAAGATACTGTGTGGTTTAGTATTAACAGAAAGTGTTGCAGGGATGATAGGTGTTCTTATATGCAGTGTAAAACTTGTTGTGAGAGAGATACACCCTGAAGTTACTGTTTTTGCTGTTGTCACTAACTCATCTCAAGAGTGTAGCAGAATTCTTCTCTGTATTCCACTAAAATATCTAGGTGTTTAGAAAGTAACTTAAAACTTGTGGAGAAACCATAACAGCTGAAGTACTTCTCCAGCCATTGTTAGCAAGCTGGGGTTTTTTTGTAATCAAATATGCGTTGATACTGCTCCTGTACTGATGCATCTATGCACTGGTAGCTGGTATTACACCAGGAAGTTTTCTATAATTTAACTTACTGAAAGTTTCCAAAGCACACTATAATTCTGTTTCATTTACACAGTGATAATGGATTTATAGTTGCAAGTTCCTAGAGCAGCAGCAGTTTACTGCCTTAGCTGTTCACACCTGGCAGTCACCAGCTGCACCTGCCTTAAGAGGCCACTGAGCCTCACCCTCATGCCAGTTTGACTTGGCTGTCCATGGGTCCACTCACTGCAGCTCCACGGACACTTGGAGTTTCAGCAATGACATCCTTTGGTATTTCCAGTCTCCCAACCTTATGCCTTTCTGCCTTCCTTCCTTGTTAGTCAAAATGCAGACAGAAGAGCTCTGAAGGTTTTAAGTGTAATCCCAGCCTTGGCACTCATCTCCACGGTGCCACTGTGTTTCCACATCTGTGCTCTGGGAGTGATAACCCATCCGGGCAGGGCTCACAGAGGTGGTGTGAAAATTAACTGCTGTTTGTAAGGCACTTTCGCAGAAATGTGTGTGGCAATTGGTTCTCTTGAGGATTGTTGTACATCTGGTAATTCAAGTGTAACTGGCTGAACGTTGGCTCTGCTTCCAAAGGTTATTGCCGCACACCTTTTTTGCAAAGTAAAACAGGGTGAGATTAAGGTTAGTGACTTAAAAGTAGAGCAAATTTTTGTTGCCTTTTCTAGTCCCTTTCTGTGAAAAATATTTAAAAATGAGTGTTAGTTTGTATCAAATGTTTCCACCATGGATTTGCATAATAAGTTAAAGGAACTTAAAAGATATATACCTTACTCTAAATAATGAAGAGAACCAATGGAGCCCAGCTGCTTCATCTTCATTTACTTGACCTTGGTTCTGATTTGTTGATTTATGAACTTTATTTACTAGTCAGTGAATGCTCTTGCAAGACAGAAATTACAGGGTGTCAGTCCTCTCTTGTGTCTGTAGTAACGAGCAGACCTCACAGATTCCCTAATGACACTCCTGGCTGGCCACTGACCATCTGTGTTTTTCCTGAAGTAAATAAAAGATCTTGGTCATATGACTGTCCAAACTTAAGCATTCAAAAAGGAAACAAAATAGTAAGTGCCTTCAGCGTGGTGAGAATGTGTTGTAGTTTAGCCGCAGTCATACTTACACAATTAGGATGTGTTTTCTTCTGAGAATTGTACAGTGAAAAGTACCTATCTCAGATCCTGGGTTTAGTTTGATCTTTGTAGAGCCTCTGCTTTGCCTGACTGTGTTCTAAGAAATTACTCTGCATGATGTAGGGGCTATTCTCAATTACAGGTATTTTCCACATTTTCTGCACAGTAAGTTTTTATCATGGTCCTTGTATTGCTGAAGAATTCTTTCACATTTCATTCCCTTTTCTTATTTTTGTTTAGCAACAGGCAGGATCTCAAATTTTTGTTCACTTGACTGATGTTAGCTGAGAGACATCATGAGTTCTGTTGGACATTTAGACATCTTAGGATTTTAGTTCAATGAAAAGTTGCAGGAACAAAAATTTTCCTCTAAGTGCAGAATCACAGGGTTAGGTTATTGGTATTCACTGAGTGAATACTGTGACCTTCTGCAAGTTTTTATTTCTATTGTTCAAGGCAATTATTTTTCTAAAAGCAGTCATCATACCTTAAATATTTTACATATCTGTTTTACAAACAGTACCCAAGATAACTGGAAGAGGTAAGGGGAGGAAAGAGATTCCTGTCCCATTTTCTCTTCAGCTTTGTTTATTTCTTCCACTTATTTTGTCTTTTTTTTTTTTTTGTATGGTCTTCCCTATTGCTTTCCTCTGTGATCTTCAGTAAAGCGAGTGTCTTTGATCAGTGTAGACGATCAGGTATTCAAAAAGAAAAAAAACCACTCTAATATTTTTTGAAAACAGGAACATAGCCATATAGCAGTGATCAAATATACAAATGTACACCAGACTTTACCTCTCATCTAGTCCAGTGGAAGCTTTCTTGCATCACCAGTGTTGTGCTTTGAAAGCTTGATTGTTCTATCCCTTGACCTAAGAACAGCTGCATCTCCAAGAAAGAAATAGGCAAGAAAGGTCTCCAAGATACAATTATTTTCTACAGCTTTTTTTTTTTCAAAATATATTTAAAGTTGACAGCAGCTGGTTTTAGTCATTTCAAATTTCACTGTCTATTCTCATAGACAGGGTTAAGGCTGGAGAAAAGCAAAACCACTGATGATCTAGTAGGTTAGAGGTTTCAAATGAAATAAAGTGAAATTAAGTGGAGCAACTGGAGCCACACCATGAGACACGCCATGAGATGTGTGGATGGTGTGCCTGAGGATTTGGAAGGTCCTTATTGCTGCAATCAACCAGATTAGAGTGATGCTAAAGAGACCACGGTCCTGTTCTGCCCTTATGCTAGACCCAGAGTCTGTAATGTCTTTGTTCCTCCCGACACTCTTCATTTGCATATAAATTGGCTGCCACCCCCAGCCCTGTTTAAGCATGGAGGGGAGTTTGCCAGAAGCAACCAACGTGAAAAAGGACAGCGAGCTGCACTGTGAGGGACTTCAGGACATCAAAGGCTCCCGTTGGCTGCATCCAGCAGCAGTGATCTCTCTCACTCTCTTTCTGCCTCTTTCCTTCTTCTTTCTCTTCCCCTCTCCCCCCATCTCTTTCTTCCTCTTTCTCATACATTGCAAAATTTACGAATACAGCCATTTGCTAACGTTGTCCCTTCATGTCAGTAACCATTTGTAAGTCCTCCTTCAAATAAATTTGTTACTTATTAAAGGACCACAGTGTTGTTTTAATGCCGCTCTAGCCAGAGGTATTTTCGAATCTGGGTCACTTTTCTACCCCTTTGTGTTGGGCAGTCGTAAGGGATACCCAGTGAGTGGGCAGGGAGAGCAGGGCAGTAAACCTTCTTAGCTGTAAGCCAAGATAGGTTTGAGCAGTGCCAAGATAACAGCTGCCCAGGAAAGACCAGAGCTTGACTGCTACCCTGCTGCTTGAAGTTGTTATCTCACCCTTCCCTGTCTCCAATTAAAAAAAAACAGATTTTGTAGTATGGCTCCGCTGAACCCAGACATTTATTTTGCAGGTATAAATTTCCACATGGTCGAGAACTGTGGTTTACAAACCACACTTAATAGGTTCTTCAGGAGTGACCCAAAATAGCTGCTATTATATTTTATTAATATGCAAAGGTGTGTCATATATTAATAGTAATAGTATACAAATATAAAATTATGCTTATTTATAAATACATATACATATGTAAGTTCAATAATACGTATAAGTAATATAATTTTATTTTGAAATTCTCTTCTATATTATGTATCATTAAATGTAATATTGTCTATTAGCATAGTATATACACTTTATCATTAATATATCTATTTTTATTTTTATTTTTATTTTTACTTTTACTTTTATTTTTACTTTTATTGTTGCTGTTAAACATGTATGTGACAGAATGTACATGACATTCCATCGTCAGATGAGAGAGAAAAGAGAGGTCTTGCACAGCAGGTGTCTGACTTATGGGATGAGTGAGCTGTGGTTCTTCTGGAATCTGCCCTATCCAGTATTTTCCTGAACGATACTATGTAAGAAGTAACACACTTTTCTCTGTATTGCATTTGTGCAGAGCATGAGGCCAGAAAGAGACACAAAGGTATGGGAGCACAGAATCAAGTTTCAAAATCATCTCAACAGGGTGGAGATCTGGGCTGGAGATGACAGGATGTGAGGTGTAAAATGTGGTATTTTTAACAAAAATTGCTGTGCAAAGGGAAGCAGGTAACTTCGCTCCTTGCCAATGGGGCAAGATGGCCGATGGGGATGGGACATGGGACAATTTTTGGTAGGAGGGAGGTTCAGGGCTAGGCATCAAAGCTAGCTCATTAGCCAGTGTGATATGGGAATAGGTGTGCAGAGGGATATCAGAGGCATAAAGAGGAAAGCACTGTGGTAAAATGAGAGCACTTTTCAATTGGCATATCTTCAGCTTTGTCCTTGTCACAGTGCTGATATCTGATATGCTGGTGCATAACAGTGAGAAACCTCTCCTCTGTTTTGTTGAACCACACACTAGCATGGTATTTATACTTTTCCTGGGCTACAGCAGGTACTTCTGTGCAGTTGTGCATAGCAGGTTTCTAGAATGAGAGAGCTAATCTTTTCCCAAAATTAGGAAAATATTAGCTTTTGGTATGCGCTTGGTGTTGCAGTATAACTTTTCTGTTTGTCTCCTCTCCTTAAACCTGAAGTCACAGACTGTAATTTCTATACTGCTGGTATCTTTGCAGTCTAAGTACAGAGGGGAGAGGGTGTATTTATGTTACAAGTGTTCTCCTAAAGCTGTAGAGAAAACCCTCATCGCCCTGTGATAGTTTGCAAAGTCTGCTGCAACACACCATAAGGAGCCAGCATATTTTAGCTGATAGCACTCCAAATGTCATAGCTTGGAATTTGCAAAATATTGCAGGATGGAAAAAAAATTAATGAACCGTCTCAAAATGTAGAAGCTGACACTTTTTTTTTTTTTTTTTAAATCTGTGAGATTTTGATCCTTGCTGTTGAGCCAGCTTTGTACAGAAGATGCCCAGCTACTCATGCAGTGGAATGTTTTCTGTTTTCTATCATGTGGACTGCGGACTCCCCTATGGCAGTCTACAGTCATACTAGGTCATGCCAGTCTACACTCTGAGATTAAATATTTGCTCAGATTTTGTTGCAACTGAAAGCTTTTTATAGACTCTCTCTTTTTTCATGTTTAATGAGGAAAGTGAGTATTTTCTTTTCAAAATTTAAATTTCATACTGTCTTTTTTTAGCTCTGTTAGGGGGAAGAATGATGTCTAATTTCTTTTTTTTTTAACTTTCTGACCTGTAACTATAAAAAACAAGGGTGTGCTTTTAAAAACTGAGGTCTTACAGTGCCAGCATTAATTTTTTTAAACCCAGGAGGCAAACATTTATTGTGTAACCAGTTGCAATTGAAACTGTTCCGTAAAGGTGTTGGCACAGTCTCTGCCTGATATGTGTATCCTAGCAATTTTACCAGACTTGATGAGTGCTGATGACTTAATTTCAAACCACTCAAGTTGAACATTTCCAGTTCTGATTTCCAAAGGTACTATTACTACAACTATTGTAGAAAAAAAAAAAAGGTAAAAAGAAGTATTTTGTTTTGTGTTTATAATGATTTATTATTAACTATCCACTGTCAGGTGGATATTTTCTAGATTTCAAGTCGCATTTCAATGTAGATTCTCTTTACAAGATTAAAATTAATGTCTCCAAACCAAGATATGTAAAAGAACTCATGCAAATGACTTGTGTCCACAACCTCTTTCAATTAAATTCCATTTTCTGCACACAGCTTTGCTTCATAGCAGCGTACAGCTAAGAACCCCATAAATGACAAATTTTCTCTGAACTCAATATTATGAATTAAACAAGCAATTTAGTATTCCACCCATTTTGTCAGACCTGGTGTTTGTCACCAATCTAAATATCAGGCACAGTGCCAAGTGTTTGCTTAACAGGCAGTGTGATTTGATTGAAATACTGGTGACAAAGATTTTTTGGCTGGGCAGACCTGGGTCAGATATTTTGTTTTCACAAATTTGTGTTGATTTGAGGAACAGAAGTTACTTGTTGTGAGCGTGAGTGAAGAAGGCCAGAAAATTATAAATGCATTATGCATAAACACACAGAAGGTAGATTTTTTTCCCTTTGTCTCACCATAAATAGTCTAAGGGCTTATTCCTGTAAGATATTAGACATTATGGTACTATACAGCAAAATACAGGTGAGTTAACCTGTCAGATACAGAATCACTAGCCAATTAATGCTTGCAAGTTTTACTAGATAATTACGTTCTAAGCATTTTTTCCCTGTTGGTGTTTTGTTTTGTTTTTTCCTTGAATAATCTACCCTTCAGTTAGCTTTTGTCCTCTGGTTCAATAATCTATTTGGAAATAATGAGACTAATTTCAATATAGCAGTGTACAGAAGCCTTTCTTAGCAAGGCATTCATATGTATAGAATTAAAAAAGGTGGCCTGCTAGGAGAAAAAAAAATATAAATTTGGATTTACCATTTGTTTTTTTTCCACAAGAGAATACATTATACTGAGCATTGCAAATAAGTCATGTTTTGCAACAGCTCCACGATATAGTGCAGCATTACTGAAATACAGCAGAAGGTAGTTTATATGGAGGTTGGTTATTCACCCAGCTTCTTATTTGCAAGCAACATTCTGCGCTTAAATTGAGCTCCCTTCAATGTGCTGCAACTGCTTTAACATGCTGTGTTTGCTGTATGCATATTGCAGTCTCATAGAGATGGCCAAAATTTGTTTTGGTCCAGCCAGGAGTTAAAGAAAAATAGCAGCTCAGATCCACATATCAAAGATATGCATGATTAACCATTGCATTTTTGTTTGTGTTAACATTCAGTGCTTTCCTGTTGGATAGTTAACTCTGTAAAGCTAAGTGACCTCTTTCCCATCAGGCATTTTTAAAACTGTGTCACCTCTGCTGACCTCCTAAATACTGATTAAACAGTTTGGCTGTGTTTGATTAGCTTAGTTTACACACCATTTAACTCGTGCAGGAGTATTTACATGGGATAATACTGTAAAGATTGTAAAGATGGGGGAGGTATAAACCTGGAACCACTTCAGCAGGCATTATGAAAGAAAAAGGTATAAATCCATCATGTATGTGTGCATTTTAAAGTCTCAGGACTGGTCCTGTGGGATCAATTTTTTTTTCCCTGTGGAGAAGTTGCTCCTTCAGTGGAAGGCTTTGATTTGCCTTATTGCAGCAGTTCCCCTTGTGGCTCTGCCCTGATGTCGGTGCCCTGTCTGTAGCTGTGAAATCCACATGGGGCATGAGGAATATACCTTTCAACAAGGTGAGAGCAAAGACAATTGCTCTCTGTTTTACTTCATTACTGTTGATGCACTACCACTGTGCCAGTACAATGGAAAAGCAAAAAGTCTGAGTGAGCACATGTAGAAATCAGCTGTTTGGTCTCTTTCCATGTCTACCTCCACCTGTGAATTTCACTACTTGATTACATTGTGCTCTGTTGGAAGATAAATTTGCTTGTTCCTTCCAGCATAGCTGGGGTAAATTTGTAATATTAGGTTATGTCTGTCCTTTTCATCAAATGCCCTTTATTCCACAACCAATGGCCATTGGGCAGTGATCTTCATTAATGTGTTCCAAGGGAGTTGCTAGTATTTTTATTTTCTCACTTGAGCTGGGGTTTGTTTGTGTGTTTTTTGTTTGTTTACTTTCTGGAGACTGTAGGTCTTCAGAAAAAATCAGGGTGACCAGTGTACCCATCACTCTTCAGAAGGGGCTTCCCAGTAACAGAGAGGAGCATCTGCATGTGACTCTTGAGACTTCTGTGAGTCTCTTTGCTTAAAGGAAACACTGCCCTGGCCCCCACACGTGGAATTATCAAGGTTTGGGGACTGGCTTGGCAAGTCAGTAGGAAGGCTTTTGGGACATACAGGGTTGCCTTGATGGTACCACACAAATCTTTTTATATAGTTAGGGCAGTCTTTGGTAGGGCAGCCTTAATAGGGGGTGGGGGGTAATAGGTGGGAATATCATGTCTGTGCAGAAGGACCAGGGGTTTTGTGTGGAGGAGCCTAACATTTATCTGGGGTTTTTGTGGGTTGTCAGATTTAAACACTGCAGTTTGTAGGTGCAATGAGTTTCCTGTAGTCTTGCACTTTTTGTACAGGACAGGTATCCTAGGAAAAGTGTTTGTTTTCAAAAGTGGGTTGAGCAGAGGCCTGCAGTACTGGCTGGGGTAAAAGCCTCCTCACAGCCAACCAGCAACTGAGAGGGTTGGACCCAGGGCCTTGTCATGATTTCACCCCAGCCAGAAGCCAACCCTCACACAGCCACTTGCTCATTCCCCCACCAGCAGGACTGGGGAGAGAATCAGAAATGTAGAAGCTGGAAAACTGGAGCTGAAATAAAGGCAGTTTAGTAGGGAAAACAAAAGCCATGCACACAAGGAAAACAAAACAATGAATTATTTCATTACTTTCCACAGGCAGGCAGGTGTTCAGACATCTCCAAGAGAGCAGGGCCTCTTCATTTGTAACGCCTATTTGGGAAAAAAACCGTCATCACTCCAAATATTCCTCTCTTTCTCCTTCTTCCCTCCACCTTTATGTACTGGGCATGATGTCACATGGTCTGGAAATCCCTTTGGTCGGTTTGGGTCACCTGTCCCAGCTCTGTCTCCTCCCAGCCTCTCATGCACTCCCAACTTCTCACCAGTGTGGAAGTACAAACAGCAGAAAAGGCCTTGGCTCTGTGTAAGCCCTGCTGAGCAATACATTTTGCCAATGGTCACGGTCAGTACAACAGACACATACACCAACTTTAAGGAAGAAGTGTAATTTACTATAGTTCAACACAGCAAAGGATTACAAAAGGATAAGCTAAGCAACACGCTTAATCATTACTACAAAAGATTGCCTACTGTGATTAAGAAAGATACATCACTAATACTTTACCAACATCCAGATCCACACATCAGCTGGGGAGCCCTGGTCACGGTGAAGGACTGGAGGGCCACTCCTGGTAACTGTGAAGTCCTACATGGTGTGTCCATTTGTACATGAGGTTTCCATCTTTGCTGTGAGAGGGACTGGCTTTTATATTGTGGAATAAACAATCTTATGTACCTTCTAGTGTGGAAACATAAGGTTTCATCTTCCTTCTGGGTTCTACCCAAAGCCTGGCCAGGGCTCAAGGAGGAACCAAGGGAGCTGGCTTTTACCATATACCTCCAAACGAGGCCAGATGTCTGATTTCATGGCCTTGTCTGGCCTCTAAGCACAAAATGATAAATTCATTCTTATCGCACTACATATTCTGCTAATGAGGGGATACAAATATCATAATGCTAATGATCATGCATATTTTGCTGATGAACGGATACAAATATCATGTAACATTTGGTTGCAGGGTTCATCTAGAGGTCAGTTTTGGCTCAGGGCCTGGAGTTCAAGGACTCAGTACTTCACAATAACAAAACTATATTATCAACCTGGTGTTCAGCACAGATCCAGAAGACAGCTCCTTACCAGCCTGTGAAAAAAATCAACTCTACCTGACCCAAATCCAGCACAGGCTCCATGACATATGCAGAGCCCTCTGGCAGTAAGGTCCTGCTCATGCATCAGGAAGGTCCACTGTTCCTGTTGCATAATGCTTTTGTGAGAATTAATGCCTTCTCCCCAAGGTATGAGGTATATTGTTGAAGGTTTATTGAATGTCAAGTAAATTAAGTTAAATAAGTAATTTTCATCTGCTTGATTCACCTTTTATCTCTACTTAATGACTACATTGAAAGACTCTCACAGCCATCATTGGTTTTCTCTTGTGACTGTTGTTCAAGTGTGATCCTTTCTGGTTTCATTTGTGTTAAATGCTACACTACTTTTAATTATACTTTGCTTGTACAAGATACTTTCTCAAAAATAATAGAAGTGTATCACTTTCGCTGAATGTATAATTATACTACAAGGAACTGAGAATTCAGGAGGATGTCAAAGTAAAATTTCTGCTAATGTGACACACTATTTGAGAAACAATGCCTTGGTTTTGTTGTGTGGGATGTATTTTTTTTCCTGGTTTCTGTCAGAGGACTGACAAAAGAAAGAGACATTACCGTTTTTCACATGGTTTGATCCATTAGATTATTTGGTAGAAAGTATTTGAGTAGGCTACAAATTGAATTGCTTTTACATTTCCAAGATGCTTAAGATAGAAAATAGAAAAGGCAGCACTAGGTATACATGCTGCATATATAATAATATTACTGCCAAGGAAATTTAATTCAGTCTCCAGTGATGGGTTTGGGCAGATGTTTTGCATTCAGCTAGAGATAAGGTAATGCATGCAGTAAGAAGGAACAGAATGAAACTGATATTCTGCATTAGTTGTGTATTATTTATTGTATCTGATAGAAGTGTAGAGCAGACACCTGATACTCACAATCTGCCTGGTATCAGAAGAGCAGAGAGGTTCTGTCTGGGCTTTCTGTATAGGAGTTGCCTGAGAAAAGCTTTTATTTTGTAAACCACTGCTTTGCTTGTGTTTTTCTGGATAATTTGCTTTCTCTGCTAAGGCTGTAGTTCTGGCATTAAAAAGCAAGGTTTGCATTTAGTATTTGACTGTAATGTGGAATGGTCCCAGTATTTCATTTCAAGACAGTGAAAAGCAGCAGTTTGACCAGTTGCTGTAAGAAACTAGTGTTTCTGTGTTCTGAGGGCAGGCAACTGCTGGAAGACAGTTTTAACAGAGTGACAGAATCAGAATATGTAGACTGGAAAGGACCCTCAAGGATAATTGAGCCCAAATCCTGGCCCTCTGCAAGGCATCCCAAGAGTCACAGCATGTGCCTGAGAGCATTGTTCAAACACTTCTTGAGCTCTGTCAGGCTTGGTGCTGTGGCTACTTCCCTGGGGAACCTCTTCCAACCACCCTCTGGGTGAAAAACCTTTTTTCTAATATCCAGCCTAAACTTCCCCTAACTCAGCTTCATGTTTTTAATTTGAGTCCTGTCACTGGTCACCACATGGAAGAAAACAGTACTTGCCCCTCTGCTTCCTCTCCTGAGGTAGTTTTAAGTGCAATGGGGTCTCCCCTCAGTCTCCTCCAGGCTGAGCAGACTAAGTAACCTCAGCCATTCCTCATATGGCTTTACCTCCAAACCCTTCACCATCCTCATGGCCCTTCTTTGGATGCTGTATATTACCTTTGTGTCTTTTTTGTGTTGTGGCACCCAGAACTGCCCCCAGCACTGGAGGTGAGGCTGCCCCAGAGCAGAGCAGAGCAGAGCAGAGCAGAGCAGAGCAGAGCAGGACAATCCCCTCCCTTGCCTGGCTGTGATGCTGTGCCTGATGCCCCCCAGGACATGGGGGCACTCCTGGCTGCCAGGGCACTGCTGGCTCAAGTTTTGGGGTAGTTCATTATCTGAATATGCTGTGGAAGGAAAAAATGCCTAAAGTTTTGAAAATCTACTTTGCTTGAGAACTCTGAAGAATAAGTGTGAGTAATATACTCAGAAAAAGAATGAGAGAAGGATGAAAACAACTCAAAAAATATGAAGAAGTTCCCAGCCCCTCAAGTTAGAGATAATCTAATTTGATCAGAAGAAACTATCCAGTGCACCAGATAATCAGGTGATTACATGACAGAATGGTGTCCAGGTGAGAGGATTAGGTGGAACTTTAAAACTGAGTTTTCCTCAAAAGCCAGTGGCTCAGGACTGGTGCTTCCTGAAGGAGCTTGCTGTATTTTGGTATAAATCTCTCAAGAGGAAACCAAATTTTGAATCAGATTCTCTGGACAGAATACTACAGTTCCCTCTGGAATGGTGCTGTTTGCAGTAGTCTGTCTTGATTCTGGTCACTGTTCATGCAGCTACTTGTGTGGTGGAAATGAGACACAAAAACCCCTTCCCTGCAGACAGGGTTAAAGCAGTAGTATCTTCCTGGTGAGAGGAGAGACCAGTATTCAACAGTGTCTTTTTGAGGCTGGTGTCTTAGTGATATCTTTAGGAGAAAGGGGCTACAGCTAAACAGCAAAAATTAAAAATGGGCAATGCAAGGGCTACCTGGTGCTTCCTGATGCTCGCCACGAAATACAGCTTGATGTGTGTAGTGCTTGTGAACCTTGTGCACTCTACTGCACTCTCAACATGCAAGCCACCGGGTTTGTCCATACAAAGCAACATGTCTGCATTTTCCTGGCAGAAAGCTATTTTGCTCTTTCTTATGGGATGCATTTGTTTGTTATGCTAGAGGAGTACAGAGTTACTGGATGGACAATTGTAGCAAGACAGTATTTGTTCTGACAAAGTCCTGGTTTTTCGTGTTTTGTGTTCATAAAAGTTGCTGATGTGCATGCTGGGGATTGAGTGGGCTGTGAGTGGGAAGTCTGAGACTGCTGGAGAGAACAGTTTTTCAGGAACTGCTGCTGTAAATAAAACTCTTGGCCTGTCTGGTTGCCAGCTTGAATTTCACAGTTAACAGAGTATGTTTTCTAGAAACTGCCATAAATGGTAATCTTGATTTTTCTGTTGTGAGGGTCGTTTGGAATGGTTTAAAAGGATTGTGAATTTAATTTTTCAGGCATATATGCATGCCAGGCTCACCAAGACAGCTCCCAACTCTCCCTCTATGCTGCACAGTAAGGAGAACACATGCTGCTCTAGCTCTTGTGCCTGACCAAAATCCCCTCTGCTTTCAAAACTGCAAACTATCACATTAGTTAGTTGCATGTTGTTCATTAACCTTAGTGGCAAAGGAATTTAGTGTGCCATTAATGGGAAGGTACAAGGAAGATGAAGTGAGTGCCCTCACTGTGCATCACTCAGAATCTGGCATATGACTGTCCATTGGGAATGCCACTTGGCAGTGACATGCATGGCAGCAGCATGTGCAGGGGCTGAAGGAAGCTGAAGAAGTTGAACCATGCTGGAAACCTTCAGATTACCTTCTACAGTCCCTCTGGATGGATCTAGATGGCTCATATATTTCTGCATGCTTTTATGCCGAATGGTAAAACTACTACAAGTGTTGGCTGCAAATCATGGCAGTCAAATTATATAAGGAAGAATTAAGAAAGTTACAGGTGCATGTGACCTTTGCTGAAACTGGCAGTGAGTATTTGATTTAAACATCTGGGTTAAGAGTGTATTTCTTAATAGAAGTTTTTACAGTTAGTCTTTAACTTTCTGTGGAAGCACTTGTCAAAGCAGAGGCAGGTGACAGCACTGCTCTGTTTCGCTGAGAAGCTAAGTGCAGTGGTTTAGACATCACCACTTGTCTTCTTTATGGACATTCATTTAAATATATATCTGTGTTTTGGGGATTTTGGTAGCCTTTTGCTTACATTCATTTCTTAAATCAGCCTTTTCCTAATGTTAACTGCTGATGCCATAGACTTTGTGCATTACTGGCTTCACAAATATTCCATAAGTAAAGGAAGTGAACTGGTTGTTTGTAAAGCATGAAGCTAATAAATATAGCCCCATCATTGGGTGCTGCCCAGTGTTGGCTGTGGTTCACATTTGCAGCATGTTTGAGTGGTAAGCATTTGCAGCCACCCAGGTGAGCAGGTCAGAGTCACCAAGCACCATCTGCTTTGTGGCAAGGTATCTTCCAGTGCTCTCACCTGTTGCCACTGGCCCCAGTGATCTGCACTGGAGAGCAATGCCAGAGTGGGTTTCTTCTGCATATCTTGTACCTTCACATGGTTGGCTCAAGTATCGTTTCTAGTTACTGGCTCAGAACCAATCCTGCCTGCCAAATGTTGTATTTGTCCCAGAGGCTGCTCTCCTTCCCCTTGCCCATACTGTCCATCTTGCCTAGTCTGTACTGGACTCTGGATGAGAACAACCAGAAACTTTATGTTAAAAAAAAAAATAATTAATGGCTAGTTACCAAATACAGTGCTCTTAGCTATGAAATGTTTAACTTGCACAGCTGTGCTGCAGAGAGAGACATCTTTTGACTGCCTTTCCCCTATCTATCATCTTCCAAAACTGTACAGCCAAGAGATTTCAATTTCTTCCCTCTTTGTCTTTGGCAGATTTACCCCTGTATTGCACAGCTATTCTAAACACAGGCCTTTTAAAATGCTGTGAGAGGCTTTATTTTTGTTTGTATCTCTTTTAGAAGTATTCCTAAGTCTAATTGTTCCAGTCTGGCAGACAGCAAGTAGGCTAAATTTCTCTTAGTGTCCCTGAGCATTCTGCTTGCTTTAGCAACCATAGAACCATAGGAATAGACTCCTCTGTAGTGTGCTATGGTGCAGCTTGAAATGAAACCTGGTTTTAACACAGGTGGACACACTTCCATCTCTGAGGGCCAAACTGAAGGACCTACTTCATGTTTTTAATTGGTCTAAAAGCAGTTTCATAAAAGACATTTAAAAGGGGAATAGACCTGTTCAGTTTGGTCTCATGCTGCAGCTGGGCCTTACAAAACTGTGGAGCTTGCCCTTTGCAAATGTAATTTGCATTGCTCAGACTTCTCAGATGTCTTGTGTCTTGTAAATCTTTTGGGTGCTTTCTGTGCCATTTTTTTCTGTGGACATGGATAGTTACATGGCTACAAAGAGGACCAGTTACAGAAGTGCCAGCATTTCATGCTTCATCAGAGGCAACATTTTAGTACTTGCATTTCTGCTCTAATGAAATGGTTACATTTTAAAAGGCAATCGTAGAAAGATCATCTTGTCCATAGTGTAGATGACCCAAGAAGCAACATGTTTGTCTGTCCTACAAGGCTTAAGTGTGTTCACCTCTTGTGTGTGGCAGAATTTCTTTTTCTGTTGCTGCAGAAAATCATGGGTCAGAAATTGTGCCCAACCTTCTGTCTAGCCGGGACCGTGGCATGTTGAGCCTCCCGGGACAGTAAGTGAAATACACCCTTCCATTTGGCACACCAGCAATGTATCCACACAGGAGGCTGCTTTGCTAAAAGTTGGTTCACAACATTACCTTTGGCTTTTGGTACACATCATGGGACTGTGTCTGGAGATGCCAGCTTACTCTGACCCTTCAGTGCAGTCTCATACAAATGCTATTGACACCTTAGACTGCACTGACAGCATCAGAAGGGTCAGGAAGTTAAACACAGCAGGGACATTTTTCAGTGGTAATACTCAGTCAGCACTTCTGTTTTTCTTTTTGGTGCCAGCATGTACCTTTTACTTGCAATTGGGCAGGTGGAAGTGTGTGTGAACTTATGAGAGGAACTGCATTCAGATCTGGAGGATTCTGTTTTCTCCTGCCTTGTATGTACCACAGTGACTGCTGAGATGTCTGCAGGTAAAGGTGAAATACTGTCAGTGCAAAGCAAGGTGAAACTCAGCTCCAGACCCAGATATAGTGTAAGACAAGGGGTAATTGTCCCTCTGACTTCTTTCTGAGGTTGCTCCAGTATTGGCAGTTTGCAGGAGGGTTAGAGGATGTCTTGCCTTGGCAAATTCAGAAGTTCTGCTATCTAGAGTGATGTGACAGTATCACCACTGCTGAGTTTGGTGTCAGTAATTTTCACTGCTTCCCCCCAAGCTGTATCTCAACGGTAACACTTTGCAACTGGAAGGAACCACTCTGTTTTCAGACACCTCAACAATGGTGTGAAGCATCAATACAAGAATTCACAGTACAGATTTTTCTGTTTTGGACTCAATGTACTAGTAAATAATCAAGAGTTTTGACTGAAACAAGTTTTTCTGAGAGGAGATGAAACTGTCTAAGTGCACTGCCAGTGAAATCCAATTGGAAAAATGTCAGCAGAAATTTAAAAAAAATTGGTCAGGGCAGTTAAGTACACTTACATCCTGTATAAATGTCAGCGTGTTCTTTTTCACCATTTTTCTTTTTTATTTTGAGTTCTAATTTCTAAATAAGACCCTGTGTCATTCCTCACTATAATTCTAAAATACCTGTTCTAGATTCTGTTTTATTTCTTCAAACAAGAAATGTCCAGATGTCTGTGTAAGAGATCTGACTGGTTTTAAATGAAAATGTACTCCATGACAGAGTATCAAATCTGTGCATGTCCTCGTAGAAAATGTTTTCAAAGATTAGATTAAGAATTAGTATGTTAGAAAGCTTTGTGTTTCCCTTAGTGTAATCCTTTGTTATTCTTGTTTGGTTTTCAGTGTTTGGCATTAATTATAGGTTATTCACATCTAGAGGGAGTTAAAAGTTAGATATTGATATCAATGTCCTTGGAATGCCTATACAGTATGACATTTCAGCTTGTATTTGCAGGATAGAGGTGTGTTGGGTTTTTTTGTTTTTTTTTTTTTTTTTTTTTTAATGTGGAAAGACTGTATATTTTCTACTAATTCCAGTCAAAGACTGCACTAAATGAAGCCCCAAGAATGAATTAGTTAGAAACATGGTCAGGTGTGGGATCTCAGCACCTCAGGACTGAGGTGCCGAGTCACCGAGACCACCCTTGGGGGGCTCGGGAGTCCTGGAATGTTGCCAGAAGTGTCTGGTGGCTGGACTTTGATCCTACACAGGAGACGACACCTATATGAGGATAGGAGGATTTCACCGGGGTGAATGGTGAAGGGATTAGTTAATTAGAGGGTGAGACACAGGGTTTAGGATTTCTGTACAGGGGGGTTTAGAGAAGTAAGATGGAGGAATTGGGGCGTGTCCTGTCCTTCTTCTTCTTCTTCTTCTCCTCCATCTTCTGTGGTGATGGTGGCACTTTGGGATTGGTCATTACTAAAGGTGCACCAGGCAATAAGAGTGAAAAGTATTGGGGAAAAATGATAAATATTGTACACGTAACTTTGGGTATAAAGATAGGTGACTGCCCGGAGGGCAGGGGAGTGTGCTCATGTCTAGCTGCTGAGCAGACCTCTGTCGGGCCAAAAGAAAATCTTTTAGATAAACAATTAATAAACACAGAGACGGAAAGAAGAACGGAAGCCTCTTCTCGTCCTTGGATACGCGGGCTGCCCCAAGGCCAACGCGGGCCTTCCCAGGCCCTTCAAACACCAAAAACCGGACAGTCAGGTTGGTATAGTAAAACACCTGCTGTTTTCTTTGAAACATACTGGATTTTAATATATATTTGGTTGAGTGTCTGGAGAGGAGAGGAGAGGAGAGGAGAGGAGAGGAGAGGAGAGGAGAGGAGAGGAGAGGAGAGGAGAGGAGAGGAGAGGAGAGGAGAGGAGAGGAGAGGAGAGGAGAGGAGAGGAGAGGAGAGGAGAGGAGAGGAGAGGAGAGGAGAGGAGAGGAGAGGAGAGGAGAGGAGAGGAGAGGAGAGGAGAGGAGAGGAGAGGAGAGGAGAGGAGAGGAGAGGAGGATCACATGGAAAAATGTATATTTTTGATTTTTTTAAATTATCTTTCTGAAGATTAAGAAGTTTGTCAGGATCCATTTCTTGAAAGTTAAAGGTTTGCTTCGGAGGTGTATACCTTACAATAAATTCCTATCCTGCTTGTAATTGGTTTTATTTAGACTAGCATGTATTTTGCATTTAGAGCCATTTTTCACTCTAATGAAATAAACCACTATGAACCAAAATGGGTAATTTTGGAAGGAATTTCCTCATCTATTTTTGCAATAACTCCAGTACTAATAAAGCATCATAAGAACAGACTTTAATGAGTCACAGAATCATAGAGTGGTTTGGGCTGGAAGGGATTCAAAGATGTAGTTCCAACCCTCTCTGCCATGGACAGGGATACCACTCACCACATCAAATTCCTCAAAGCCCCATCCCACCTGGCCTTGAACACTTCCAGGAATGGGGCACCCACAGGTTAATGAAGATTTATGATGCAAGTATATAACAATACATCCAACCATATAAGAGCATTTTTTCTTACACACCTGCTTCCATTTTACTGGTCATGTGATATATTCAGTCTTGTTTTCACTTACTTTGCCAAACATTCAGCAATGTATGTAGCACATTGTTTTGAACTTCAGTTGTCCAAAGGCTACAGTTTGGGTTTTGAATCTCTAGGAGGAAATAAACTACAGTTGTAAGACTCGAAAGTCCTCCATAATAGGCAGAGCTCTTCTTCTAAAGTCTTTTGCATGCCAGCTGAATATTCTGCAGTTTCTCTCTCTTTCTTAATCATGCATCTTCCCTAAATCTACATGTTGTGCAAATGTGTCAAATCCTGCACTGATGTTAATAAGAGCTGTGCTTGCTTGAGAACATACATTTAATTATTTTGACCAGAGCTCCAGTACTTGCCTAGTTAGAGTTTTGTTAGGTTTTCAGATCCTCAGGGTCAGATTTTACAGATGTTTAGTTTACATAGACCTCTGAACATGCCATTCAGTGCTTTTGATTACATAAATGTTTGTAAGAACTGAGGCCTGGGTTGACTGAGCCAGGCAATGTCAAAGGGCTGTTCATGTACAACTGTTGAAGCCTCCATAGCTCCAGCCCCACTGAACTCAGACCTGCAAGTTTTTTTTGGTGGCATTCAGGGTGGCCTGGGTGGGCCACTCCCCACTCCCCATTCCCCATCTTCTTCATCAAGAGAATAGTAGGTCAGGCTGCTTGTCCTGTGGGATTGCCACCAACCCCTCACCTGTATGTGGGTAAGCATCATGGGGCATATATCTCTGCCTACTTTCAGGGAACTCAGAACAGTAATCTTAAAATATAATCTAGTTTAAACCTTGGTTTAATTTTCATTTTAATCTCAGTTGATGAGTGATATTATGTTAGAGGCACACAGCTAGATATGTTTCTAGGGATAAAAGAAAACTTGCTACATAGTTGAGTGAAGCGTTTCTACTCTTTTTGTCCTCTGTCAGCCAGAGGATGTTACCCTATATTTTTGTCTGGCTTACATTTGTATGCAAATCCTTGCTGGCTCATTTCTAGGGCAGCTTTCATTTCACTGCTTTTTCTACATCATGTCAAAGTGAGGTCTAGGAACTTTTATTAGGGACTCAGTTGCATATGATCTCTTATGCACAGTTGGATATGAGCCTGTTCATGGAATAATCTGCTCTCTGTAAGTTTCCTGTATTTTTTTCAAAATTTTTTGCCAAGAACAACTCTTTTCTCTGAGACTTGGGTGTTTTTTAGAAGATTTAAAAAAGCAGCTGCAGAACAGAACCTCAGAGTCATGCCAATAGCTCAATTTTAACAGTAATTTTTGATACTTCAAAAAGCACACTGTAAAGACAGTTCAGAATGTTTTTCTTGCTGAGAATTAAGAGAACTAATTGGAGAATCATTTAACATCAAAAACCAACTCTGTATTAAAAAAAGTAAAAACATAAACCCTTCAATTCTAGTAAAGGGAGTGAAGTTTCATGCTTACACATCCTGAGTTTCTACAGTTTTTCTAATTTCCGTGGGAAACAACCTCCATTTTTCATAGGTGGTTAATACTGTTGTTTCACTGGCACTTTTTAGCCAAGTAATGCATGTTTTCAGTATTGCTATAGTAGCACTATTCCAATTTTCAGCTGGTTTAGAAAAGCTCTGAAATGAAAGAAATCCTACAAATAAAAATTACAAATAAAATCTGGCACAGTAAAGCCTTTCATCCACAGAAGTTGCTTGTGCTTGCTTGTGAGGAATAGCATGGAATAGTTAAATTGTTTGGGCTGGAACTGAAGGCATTGGTTTCCCTGTAAGAAGATGGGGATGTTTGGTCTTCATAATTTTTGTGCAAGTCAGTTTTAATATTTCTGTTTTCTTTTCAGTAAATCATGTGCAGACTTTCTCTTAATATAATTTCTAGGAAAACGAAGAGCCAGGGAAAACATCTTGCCTTCAGGCTTTGTGGGCTTGATTCTTCTAATTCTAAAGTTAGAGAGGGTACACTCGCTTCATTGGAAACTCAGGAAAGGATATATTTTAAACATTTTCCAAACATACGATTTCTCCACTAAAGAATGATTCTGAGCTGCAAGCTGAGACATATAAGCTGACTCTTTGATAAAATCCAGTTTCACTCTCAGATTATCATGAAAAATTATGTGAAGGCAGATTTTGGAACAAATTTAAGAACAACACAAGACAACCAATCTGTGATAGGTAAGCTCCCTGGTAACTTCAGTAAAATAGAGATTTTTTTTTTTTCAGTGCTCAGGACCTTAAAATCTTAGAGTTGATATACTTTTCAGAAATGCTTTCCCAGAAGATGTGTTCTTTCTTTAAAAATGTCTTCGCTGCATATATAGATAATAAAATATAAGAGGTAGCCAAGATTTACCTGAGGCTACAGTAAAACTCCCTGCTATGTTTTACTAATCCTGAGGCACAGGCATCTTATCAAGTACTCCTTTGTGTTGTAACACTGGTTGCAAGATGTAGAAATGTACATTGTTGTCACCATCACATTTATGCTGATGTTGCCTTTGACATTTATATTGACAAAGTCCATGGAGGCATCGTGAATATCAGGTTTTCACCCTGGCACTTCTGCAGCAGAGCTGTTTAACTATTAAGGTATTGACTGGAAGCAGAGTTCCCTGTCACTATGATTTTTGTCTCTTTTCAGAGCAGGCTTTACCCCAGAGATTCTGCATTGAGTACTGGTGTACCTGAGAATCCCTGCTTGGTTATTGAAGACCCACTTGTAGCAAAAGCAAAACCGGGGCCACTTTTTTTTCCACTGGAAAATTGTATTGCTGTTGTCACCTCAGCACCCTGCTCAGCTTTCTCTGAGTGATGATCCCCGCTCTGTGTAAAACACAGGTTGGAGTCATTAAAAGTGGAGGCAAGAATTTCTAACAATTATAAAAGATACTGGGTTGAGAAAAATGGAGCAAGAGGTCTTTTTTTTTTTTTTGGTAGACAAAATGTGAACTCAAAGCAAGAGAATCTGGATTACTAAAGGGATTAAGTACTGGTGACTGAGGTAAAAAATCTTATTCAGAACAATGATGAAAGAATTACGTGAGTGTAGAGGCATATTTTCATCCATTTGGGCTTTTCAAGAAACAGAAATCAAAGTTACAGAATCAGTTAGTTGGAAAAAGATCTCTGATATCTCAAGTATAATACTTGTGGCACTGAGTGCCACATCCAATCTTTTCTTAAACACTGCCAGGGATGGTGATTCCACACATCTCAGGGCAGCCCATTCCAATGTTTAGTCCCCCTTTCTGTGAAGAAATTCTTAATGTCCAACCTCAACCCCTTGAGGCTATGTCCTCTTAATTTTTAGCTAGTTGTCTGGAAGAAGAGACCAAACACACCTGGCTGCATCCTTCTTTCAGAGTTGCAGAGATGTAGAGATAAGGTCTCCCCTGAGCCTCCTTTTCTCCAAGTTAAACAGCCCCAGTTCCCTCAACTGCTTCTCATCAGACCTGTGCTCCAGATCTTTTCTCAGCTCCTCTGCCCTTCTTTGGACACACTCCAGCACCTCAGCGTCTTTCCAGTAGTGAGGGACCCAGAACTGAACACAGCACTTGAGGCACAGCCTCACCAGTGCCCAGTACAGAGGAACTGCTCTGGTCCTGCTGGCCACACAATTGCTGATACAGGCCAGGATGTCCTTCTTGGCCACCTGGGCATATTCTGCTTCATGGTCAGCCACTGTTGACCAACATCCTTGGATCCTCTTCCACTGGGCAGATTTCCAGCCACTCTGCCCCCAACCTGCAGCACTATATGGGGTTGTTGTGGCCAAAGTGCAGGACTCAGCCCTTGGTCTAGCTGAACCTCATACAGTAGGTCTCAGCTCATATTTGTAGCCTGTCCAAAATTCATCCATCAAGGGAAGTGGTTGCAGTGACATTATTCATTGAGTAAGACCAGCCTCACAGATAAGACCTTTGGACATGGTTCAGTGGAGTTTTCACTTCAGTGGGTATTAAGCTCTTCTAAGCAAATTTGAGGGTGGATAGCTTGGTTGCACTGCAACACTGTTTCTTTCTGTGCAACAGTGGTCCTACATGTATTCAAGGAGTGAGGAACAGTGCAACAGTAAAAATGTTAAAAATGGAAACATGCATTTTGCCTTTGCTTTTGAAAGATACTTGATGAAAAGGATGAGTTTTGTTTGAAGATGTGGAAAAGTTCGGTGTCAGACCTATTATAACATCAGTGGAAGGTAGAGCCAAATTCACACAAATCACATTTACACAGTTTTCCAAGTGCTTGGAAATCCAGGATGGATTTTGCACGGATCGTCATTCTTGCTACATCACCTCCATTGCTGCTAGTGGAGAAAAACATGAGTACTACTGAAAATGTTTGCTCCTGCCACACTTTTCTCTGCTCACTAACCCAGGGGTACATAATGGTCATTGGACAGTTCATCTAATGGCGTGTAAGCCTGCAGAACTGCTAGTCCTAAAACTTGCTTTCATTTGTCAGTCTGAAGGAACGCAGTCTTTTTAAGCTAGGCCACAGCATCTATGTGTCTCTCAGGTCTTTGTTGCAGACCACAGTGAGAAGTATCTTTGTTAACAAAATGAGATATATGTCATTTGAGAGAAAGTTTCAGAGGTGCACTTGCTAAACGCTGAATTGAACAAGCAGCATTTGGTGCTTTCAAAATCCTAAATTATTTTCTGGCTTCAGCGGTACACTGCTCCATTGTAAGTAGCTTGGAGTGTTGATATTTTACAAAAGTACATTAGTGCTACAGAGCTTCTGTGAAGAGCATGGTAGAACAGGTCCTTTATAGGATGCATAAGGAAGACATGGTAAAAAAGATGAATCACAGCACTGCCAAATGCTTTGACTTCTCTGGAACTGGAGGTACTCAGCAACTTAGCAGATACATTCAGGTACTGTCAAAAAGTCACTTTTCTTTCAGACATGGTCCTTGGAAAGAAGAACCTTCCTCAGCAAGAAGAAGCAGTCCTGTGCATTTCTGCACCGTTCTCTGATGATTCTACACCCTGCAAATGAGAACAACCAAATCAGGCCTATATTTCTGGGGAATGAAACTCATGACAGGGAAGCACCAGCACTGGGGTGGCTTGGTCAGGGATTCATGGTAAAGAATTAGCATGTCTGAGGAATTATCAAAAGAATCACAGTGAGCTGGGGAAAAAAAGAGGAAGAGTCTCAGGAAGCTTAATTGAGACTTTGGCATGTAGGTAATAGCAGAGGCTCTTACATACAAGATCTTACTCAGATTGATCAGGTTTCCTGCACTATTTGTTCTGCTCCCTTTTCACCTGCTCCTCCTGGTGCTCTTTTGCTCTCTCTGAGACCCTTCAGCCGCACTATGCAAGAGCAGGACTCACGCAGATCCGTTTAGTAGGTGCTGGGAAAAAAGATTACCAAAATAGAAGCAGCGGTACCTGTAGCATTACACTCAGATTAAGGATTGAGCCCCCAAACTGTTCCCTAGTCAATTCTGCTGTCAATGGGTGAATAATTTTACGTTGTGAATGAGGCAGGCCCTTGGGAGGTTCTAAATCCTGCGATAGTCTTCCACATGAAAAGGTGAGGAAACCCTCCAATGCTGTCCTAGCCAGCTGAAGGCATTTCTCCAGCAAACAGGTTTTGTTGCTTTGCTCAGCTTGCTGTGATGACAGCTGCAGCTGAAGGCGTGCCACACTTGGCAAGGAAAGCATCCTGAACACTAACCATCAACTTAGAAGGAGCTGCAGCCTTGTGGAGTAAATGTGACAGACAACCAGGACATTTTTCTGAATGAAGTACAGGATTACTTGCCCAGAAACAAATGTATTGTATTTTCTTCCTACTACCCTCTGAGCCCCTCTCTCAGGAAAGCATTCTTGGTGCTGCTTGTTATTGACAGGAATTGTAATTGTGGTTCATTGAGAGTAAAGCCTGCTTATTCAGCAGCAGAGCTCCTACAGATTTCAGAAAGCCCAAAATAGAAGCAAAAAATCTCTGAGACCCACAAGAGGGAAGGGACTTGCTACACATAAATGACTGACTTTATGTAAAATTTGAGGTCCTGGAATTTTGGAGGTGGAAAATTAGCATGAAGGCTTTGTTTTGTTCCTACTGTGTATCCCTATTTATTTCTAAATTATTTCTTATAGACCTAAAATCACAGACAAACAGCATAAGCTTACATAAGTTGAAAATAGTGATTTTGTTGAGGTGAGAGGTTCTTTTTCCCTTGAAGACACCATTCAGAGATTGTGTTAAGTGACAAATGAGCATAGTTGGAGAATTATTCCCTAGCTTAAGAATACATGACATTGCCTATCTCACAGGCTTGCAGACCTTGCCAGGATTTGTAAGCCTTTCCTCTGTAATGTATGCCCTTCTTTTTTCTGAAGAGACATTCAATTAAAAACACATCCTGCTGAACAAAAGGAGCCATATACAGTTGGTATCAGAGGTGGAAGTCAACCCCTTCTCCCTGGGGTGAACGGGGTAAATTACTTGATTCATACCTTGCCTATACAATGCCATTGTTTTCTATGTGCTTTCTTTCTCTCTCTCCTTCTGCTTCTTCTTGCTTCATAGCCTTTATTTCAAGCAGAAAGTAAATGCAATAATATTTGAGTTGACATGGAAGTTTTGTACTCCGGAAACCAAAAATCAGAGAAAATGGACTCACCTACTCCCATTCCTTCCAGTTTGCTGGTCTGTTTTGGTTGTCTGTCCTGGTCCTGTGTCATCTTGATTACCTCCTTTGCAATATCAGTGAAGAAATCAAAACACTGAGTCAAAGAGGCTGACCTTTAACTCCACTGTGAGCAGGAGTCCTCTCATAGGAGATAGCAGAGAAGGTGATTAGCAGTGGTGTGATTTTGAGTGCTCTGTTGCATGGCTAGGGCCCCCAGCATTTGCAGGTGCTATCTGGGCAAGGCTGCAGCTCCTGCTGAGTTTACTTCAGCAACTTACTTTGTAAAAGAGAAATATACAGGTGATCCTGGATTGATGGCTAGCAGGGCCTGTGTGACTGCAGCAGGCCTTTGTGAAGACTTCAGTACTACTCTGCCTTTGTGGATGAATTTACACTGGGATTTCTGCTGTTATTGACCTTTATCAAGGCTAAACATTTGGCTTGTGAGATTCTAGTAATAAGAGAAGCCTCAGTACTGTCCATTAGCTAAAATCTTGAATTAGATGGATAGATAGATAGATAGATAGATAGATAGATAGATAGATAGATAGATAGAATAAAATCTTGAATTAGATAGATTCTTCCACTATGGTGGCCAAATCTTTTAATATGGAAAGGTAATCTTTCAAAAAATAAAGCAATGCTTCCCCTTAAGACAGTGATGGAGTAATAGCCTAGTAAGTTTTCACAGGGTGGAGAGACTGAAAACAGGAAATATTTTTAGCTTCTTTAGCAAGTATGAGAAAGCAGCGCCCAACTGCTTTCTAAGACTTCTTTTAAATGTAGATGCTGAAAAAAATTGCTTCTCCATAAAAACACTTAAAAGTCAAGTTTCAGTTGCTATAAGATTAGTTTGAAATCCATGTTATGTAAAATGAGCAAATGCAGGTTTTTTTACACCTTTTAATGTTTTAGGATTCAGGGTTTAGTTTTTATATAGCTGTCTGATTAGAACTATTATTTTTTTTATTACTAACAGAAGTAAATTTTGCATTGTATTCTTATTTGAGAATCTTGAACTTTTAGAAAATTTTCAGTAGTATCAGCTTTGGCATCATGTCTCAAAAGGACTCTTAATGTAGTCCTGGCTATATTGCTCCCTTGAAAAAAATCAGTATGGAAGTACTAATAATCAGTAACCATAATAGAGTTTCAAACATAGATATGTGTGATGCAAGTTAGTGTGAATCAACTTATCTGTGATTACCCTGGGGAGGCAATCCATTGCTAACTACCTGGGGTTCTGTGAGAGGACAGAATCCCAAAATTACTTTTTTCCTTCTTTACAACAAAATGCACCCATCACCCTCTCTGAGCTATTGGTCCACCAAATCCATGTTCCACTGTATAGGCACTGCTGGAGGACACCCACTTCCCACTCCACACCTCTGCATCATCCCATTTTTTGCATTCAGTTCCTTCACCTCTTTTGGCATCCTCACCTCTTTTGGTCTCCTTTCTGAGGGAGCCATATCATAGAATTCCTTTTGAGTCTGAGGAACATTCCATAAGGTCCTAACCAAAACTCTATCACTTTCATGTGCAAAGAACCAAAAGATAAAATGTAGTTGAGGTAGCCAGATCTCTGCTCCCCAATGGTGTTTGTTCATTCTTTTCATGGGATAAAGGAAAGGGTTCATGTTGGACAGCTACCAACCGCTATTGCTCCTGGGACTTGCCTGGTCAAGGGCCTTTCATAACAAGGGGGCTCTTGCTACTGCTCTGTGCAAAATCAGGAAGAGTTTTGTCTGCATTAAAGTAGCTAAGCCAAGTCCCATCTTAGAACATGAAGGAGGGCTACTCTTTAAATCTTGCTATTTTTCATTGTCCTTTGGTCATCAAATGGATCTACTATGGCAAAACTCTGGTTCTGGATATAGAAAATATTGCCTTTCCTAAATCAAATGGTGTTCCTCTTAATGCATTAACAGATCTCAAGGCATGGTTTTCCAGTAATACCACTTTCTTGCACAGCACACATTCTGTCCACATTAGTCATTGTATTGGTATGTTGTAAATAAGTTTGTAAAATTTAAAAAAAGCTGTAAAATTCAACTCTTCCTTGACGGTCCAGATAGCCACAGTGAATTTCCAGCACCCAGACATGCTTCACTCTGATTTAGATATTTGTAGGCTCTGAACTGCAAAAAAATGCTGTGGAAGATTAAGACGTCTGTAATGCAGTTAAAATACCAGTGTAGATTGCATGGAAACTACATCATGTTACTGTATGATTTCAGAGTTATCATGTTATCAGGTTATTAAGCATGAGTCATCTTATCAGATCTTGCCAGTCTGAATGAAGTACTTACATAATCTCTAAAATGTGATTTAGAAAACAAGAGCAGATTGTCAGCCAGGATCCTGCTGACTGAGCAGACAAGGTACTCTCCAGAAAACCAGGGACATAATGATACATTTTCTGTGCTTTCTACAGCATGAGTGCCTCCCTCCCAAACTGCCATTTGCAACTTCTGTTGCAGTTGGCAAACTGAAGACACAGTGCTTCTGAGTAACTGCACACGCAATCTTGACCTTGGCAGTCAGACTGTGGCAGACTTTATCACATTTTCCTAAGGGCAAAGCGATCCTTTAGCTAAATGGGGCTGTCTGTCTTCCCAAGATACATTCCTGGTTGTGTGGTGACTGAGCAGCTCCATGATACCACACAAGGTTTACTCAGATGCATCTTCTGACTGTATTAGCTCTCCCTCCTTTCCCCTGTTCACTTCCCAGATTGTCTTCTTTGCCTTGCTATGACTATGGTGTTCCTCCTCCTGTGTTTTGGTGTTTCTTCTGTGGCAGGGTACGTTGTAAGTACATATCTTTGAATATGAGTGTTAGAAGAAACATGGATTCCTTAGTCTTTTAGAAGAAACAGGGATTTCTTATAAGGAACAGGGATTTTGACCCCTCTTGAGCATGATCTTTAATAGCTTTAAAACAAATAAAATATAACAAAAAATAAGTTTTAGATATTTGAAAGTCGTATGTTTGAAAAAGGAGGTCTTCTGTGCCTAAAAGACTTGCAAATTAGGGACCTTCTTGCATGTATTATACTTCACAGATGCACTGGTCATGCAAGGAGCTGTGTGTTGCAGGTGATGCTCTGAGATCTCTGTTTGCATGTGGGCTAGAATTCCATTTATTGTAGCAGTTGTTCTCTGTGCGTGCACTCTGTCTTGAGCTGCTGCAAAAACAAACTTGAATTTTATACGATTTTGTTTCCTAATTATGTGCTTCTTCCTGTTCATTCATTTCCTCCATGCTTAATTTCAGAGATGTTGGAAAAATACCTAGAAATTAAAGTTTCTGGAAATTCCCATGCTGGCTCCATTCTTGACCCCACCAAAGACTCACAGTGGGTGAGGTGAAAAAACCCAGGAGGGTGGGGAAAATCGTAGGCAGTACTTGTGTATTTTATTTCCAGTTTTGATTTCCACAGACCAACCCTTGCCTGGTGAATAGGAGTGAAGGGGCAAGGATATGTAAGCTAAAATCATTGAAATGCAGCCTCCTCATCTCCCTTGGCAGCAGAGCAAACACAGATATCTGCAGGTGACTGAGGAGCAACTAGGTAGGCAGGTAGTAATTTGTGTTGATTTTTAGGGAAAGCATTCCCCAGGGGCAATTAGCCACTGTGTGGCTGTCTTTTTGAGCCTTGACGCAGTTCATTTTGTATCTAAAAATGCTTGTGTAGATGAAGACAAGGAATAAAATGAGGTATAACATTGCCACGGATACTTCATTTCATCTGGGACAAATGTAATGGGCTTTTCTTTCTATAAGAAAACAAAAGTGAAATGAGAACAACAGGAACTCCAAGGCTTGCAGGTCATGTTCACAATGCACAGCAGAGAGAGGGTAAGGGAGAGGCTCCAAACAGACTTGCAGAAATGAGAAGAAGTTCACAGATACTTTAGCTGTCCGAGGTCACTGGAGATTACTTCTCTGTCATTAGCTGTATACAAAGAAAAACATGCAGACTTTGCTGTCATCTTGTATGGCAAATTTCTAAATAGTTTTGATGAAAATGGCAAAAGTTTTTCTTGAACTGAATCATGATTTAGATGTTGGAAATGGACAGTATGGTAAAAAGTAGGCCCTTTAAGAGTCTCTTAAGTCTTTGAGCAACTGATGACTATTAGTATAGAACAGTGAAAGGTGAGCTTGTTTGTTTATTCCTTGTATTGAAAGCTCAAGTTTCAAGCCTTCCTTTTGATACCTCTTAAATTCAGTTGAAAAGGAGATATTTGATTCAGTTGAGAAATCTGCATAAATTATGTAAAACTTCATTGTTTCTTCAGATCCAGTTGGTGCTTGATTGCCACCCCGGTGTTCAAGATTAATTGTATGAGTTAAGATTTTATTTAATTTTCATTTCCTAGGTATGAACACACAATCACCATCTTTTGGGCTGCTTTTATATTTTGTCAGAGATTTAAGCTTCTAATAATTTTGCTACTGATACTGAATTGTCTTGTGTGAAACGCAGTTTTCTCTTCAGTTGTATGTTGCAGAGATGTTCTGAGAATGAGGAATGTGGCTGCTTAAGACCCGGTGTAGTTTTGAGGCATATTTTGTAGGACATGAGATATGGGTGAAATGGGTGGGTTTAGCCGAATGTACAAATGTTTCATTTTCCCATGCAAATATGGTCATGCTTTAGGAGTGCTGAAGAGTGGGGTTTTGCTCTGTTTCTCTGCAGGTGAGAAGTAAATATGAGCTTGGCAACACACGACCATCAGTGCCAAGACCCTGTGATCTGAACTGTGTCTTCAGCTGACTTCCTAGCGGCCAGGCGCTGTTGATCCTGTACCATGGAGGACTGCCTTCACACCTCCTCTGAAAACCTCTCCAAGCTGGTGAGCTGGGCCCACAGCCATGGGACCATCTGCAGCCTCATCCCCAACCTCAAGCACCTGCTTTCCGAGGGGGCCAATGGCAACCTGACAGCCATGTGGGGCTGTAGTGCTGGCCATGCCTACCACTGGCCCCTGGCTGCCACTTGCCGGGCCGGTTCCCAGGAGCGTGTCTGCTTCCAAGACAGCCGCAGCTTCAACTCGGACAGCCCCAGCATGCTGGGGGTGCCATCAGAGGCTCAGGCCAGCCCCCTGGAGCGCTACCCAGGCCGGCCGGGGAAAGCCAAGCTGGATTGTACCCGCACTCGTGACTCCTGTGACTTCTCCTACTGCAGTGAGCCGTCAGACCTGGGCGAGCCTGTGGAGGAGGACGAGGATGAGGCCACCCTCTTTGACATGGTCTGTGAGTCCTCTGTCACCGATGAGGACAGTGACTTTGAGCCACACCCACACCGTGCCCCCACCGGCCCCCGCAAGCGACCGGCAGCCGCGGCCCAGCCCCAGGCCCAGGCCGCCGATGAGGGCAGCGGTGACGTGCTCCTCAAGAAGATCAAGCAGGAGCTCCCTGAGGACTACTATATAGTGGCCAACGCGGAGCTGACGGCCGGTGCCGATGGGCCGGCCCTGGCCCTGATGCAGATGTCCAAGCCCAAGCTGCAGCCCCCGGCAGGGCCCTCCTGCGTGGCACCCACCAGAACCGTGCCCCAGCCAGCCACAGGCCCCGAGCCCGACCCGCCGCGCCCTTGCGCCTCCCCTCCTGGCCCGCCCCGCATGGCCGCGCAGAGGCCACCCCGGGGACCTCTCGCCTCCCCGGCATGGGGGGCGAGCAGCGGCCCTGTGGCTGCCTTGCAGGTGCCAGCCAGCAGCTCTAATGCCATCACCACCGCTGGGAAACCCATCAGCATCCCCCTCTCAGCCCTACAGCTGCCTGGTCAGGAGGAGCCACCGGCAGCTGCTGAGGAGACCCTGCCGTCCACCCCACAGCTGGCCCCGGGTGGTGAGCTGGCCGGCTCGCCCTCGGTGGGTGCCGACCCTGAGGTCAGCTCCAGCCAGCAGCAGCCCCAGGCAGCTCCAACCATCACCCCCGAGGCAGCAGTGCAGCTGATGCCAGGTAGGACACTGGGCGGGAGTAGAGGGGTGGTAGAGGCATTTTGGGGGTGTCCCCCAGGCCTGGCTCAGTGAGGGTACAGTGGGGGTGTGTGTGTTGCGTTGCATCAGGATCCTGCTGGCACATAAGTCATTAGGTATGGAAGCCACATACACCTGGAGGGGATTCAGAAACTAAGCACCAACTAAGCACCAGCACCTGAAAAAGTGTACTGCAGCCACAGGCAAAATGGATTGCAAGGTCCATTATGGGTACAGTTATGTCATGGGAGAGAGCATGCAGTGACCTTGCTGTGTGCATGGGTCAGGGATGACATGACATGCCCCCTTGATGAACCAAAAAAAAGGGGTCTCAGCCAGTGTAGCCTAGAGTTGGAGAGTTTCGTGTTTCCTTCACCTTGTCACATGGGTACTGTTGGACCTGGACAGGCAAAGGAGACAGGTTATCAGTACCAGGAAAGAGGTTTTTGCTTCTATAAATAATTGTCTATAAGTCAGATTGGTCTGTGGACACAAGAAGTATCAGTACAACCTTAACCATGAAACTGATAAAACTTTAATCCATAATGAAATGGGGTTTTTCCATTTTCCCAGTGAACGTTCCCATACAATGTGTCCATAATTTTTCTCATCTCCTGCCAAAGCACATAGAATTGGCATAAACAGATCAACATTATTGGAAAAAGAGCATGTTAAAACAGCTGACTTCTGCTGAGTGATTATCCCATGTGGAGAATATCTGTTGGCTACAGGTCTTCAGTCTGTTTCTTGAGCAGACTTGTCAGCTTCCTCTGGGCCCGAGCACAGACAGTTCTCACTCTTCCAGTTTCTTCTTTAGTGGTGCCATGCCAGGAGGAGACAAGGCAAGAGCAAGTTCTCCATCTGTGCCCTTGGACTGCCTGGTCAAACAGAGTACAGACAAACAGTGAACGGGCTAAAAACTGCCTATATGCAGTCCCTGTGGCAGGTACTGCAAGAGCTAAAACCCATGACTTTAGCTTGAACATCCTGAAATCTGATTGAAGACTACTAAATCTTGCAACTGGTAAAAGCCTGCAGATCTTCTTGCCAGGTCAAACAACAGACAAAGTTAAATACACAGTTTTACTAAGTAAAACCCTACTAAACATTAGAAATTTGGAAGGATGATAATTGTCTTAAAGCAAAGCAAATTCTTTTTTAGGACCTGTTTCTTGCATTACTGCATCTCTGAGATGTTGCTTTGCAGTAGTCCTGTCATGTAACATCCCTCATGGAAATTCCCTTGCAAAACTCCATCTGGTTTAGAACCAACTCTGCATTGCTAAATTTGAGAAAGGCAGGATTCCTGATGCCACTCAACCCAGATTGTGTGTTAAATGTACTTATTCTGCCTTCCTCAGTTTGTAACCTATCACTGCTATATGTATACCTGGTTTCTACCTGCCTGCCTCTGCAACTTGCTCAAGTCTCAAACTTGCAATTTGGGACAACAATGGAAGACAAACCTAAGCAGAATTTTCCATGTTAAGTGTGTGTTATCTGGGAGAGATATTTCAACAGATCCATTAAAAAATCCAAGCTGCTTTCAACTGTTTTTGCCAGGTCTTCAGAAGCTAAACAAGATCAGCAGTTGTTACTGTTTAGAGTTAAACCTTACAAGAATGGAGGAAGCACAACACTTCTGCATTTATATAATTTCAAAAACAGTATTGGTCCATGTCTAGTGTCTCACTTTGAGGGCAAAGTGGGATTGCACATGGATTACTCCCACTGCCTAAATCAACCCTCAGAGCCTCCAAGTGCTTTACTTTTTGCATAGACAGTGATGGGTTTTCAGAGTGCTGTCCAAATTCCAGTTTATTAATTTATGTTCTCAGTGGTTAAATTTCTTGTGCTGTTCCAAAAAAGCATTACACAATTCCTCTCCACAGACTGGTCCAGTGTTGGTGTCACATGCTGTTATTTTACTCAGAGGTAGTGGCATTTTAATGAAGATAAAGTGATTGACATATGACTAAAACTTGATACGTGAGCAAAGTCCCACATTTCCATAGGGCCTTCTCCTTCAGGAAAGAAGAGCTGGCGTTATTAAATTTTCAAGTTGCAAAAAGATGGGCAATGTTGGAAATTGAATTTATTACAGATGCACAGCATATTCTTGCAGATAAAATGTAGGAGTTTGATTAAAGACTAGATGCTCATTGACAGTGATTTTGTTACATTGTCTGCTAATGAAGAGTGATATACTGAAAGTGGAGCATGATGTATAAAAGTTGAGCAATACTGAACTACAAGAGGATGCTATCCTGTGTTAAAATTTTCTGTCCTAAACAGACAGATGTGAGTCTTTTACATTCTGGTGTAAAAAAAAGACAGTAACTAATTAAAAAAAAAAGGTCAAAAAAGGTCAAAAAGTCTAGAGCTTTTATTAATTTATAGACTCAGTGCCTACTTAACTAAACAAAGTTGAAAGAGAGCTGGGAATTTAAATTCTGCCTTGTCGTCTCCAATGTCTGAAGCCTTGGTTCTGGTCCTATTAGAACTGGTGGTGTAAGGTCTAAGATCTACAGGACTAAGGCCTTATTTAAGTTATCCAAAAAGGCTGCAACCCAACCAGCAAGAAATACTACTTGAGCTTTAGCTTAAGTGACACATCCTTGCGTTTATACCAGACACAGCGGATAGTAATCCCATAGATGGTGAAAGTCAATTAGTGACATTTGGATGTCTGAAATGAGGAATGGAAATGATTTAGTGTTATTGCAGAAGGCTATGGAAGGAGATTGTGGCTCAGAGGAGGACAGGGCTTATTTTGAATGAACACAAGTTTGATTCTGAGATATGTAGGATTTACTTTGTAAACAGAATTGCTGAAGAATTTGTCAAGAATACTGAATTTCCACTTGAAGACTGAGGCTGAAGATATGTTTTATATTAACAAGACAGTGCAGCAGGACATGTCTGATTCAACATTAGTGCATCACTATAAATACAGGGACAAAGAGTCTCATGATAAAAAAAAATATCCAACCCCTATGTACAAACTATGCTCAATGCAGAGTAGTAAGCAGAGATGCAAAATTAAAAATCATTTGAAGTATTGATTGGGGTTGTTTCTTCTGTCAGAGGCGTAGCAGATTACATTCTGTGTGTATCATCACAATGCCTTCATGTGGATCCATCACTGAATCGCCTGACTGCTTGTTTTATGTGTACAGGCATTTTCAGAGTGTGGAAGGGAAAGAGTGTCCACAAGCACCTCTCCTCCCATAGTGCTGCTCACTGTCCTGGCATTCTGGTTATCAAAAGTACCTGTGTTTGAATGTGAGCTGTGATGGATGCTGGTCTGTGCTGAGGGCAGTGCTTAGCCTTCCTGGCTCTGATGTCTCTGCTCTGAGATCCTCTCAGTTCTTTCATTTTCTGTAACAGTGTGGATATCCCTGTAGGTTACAGGTGTTCATAAAAGTCCCTGTCTGAACATGACCATTATAAAATGGAGTGCATCTGGGACTTGTTGGATATTAATGTAGAACGCTTAGTGGAATATTTTAAGTATTTCTCTGTAAGCAGAAGAAGTAGGATCTCTCCCTTTCCCCTCTTCTTTCTGTCTGCAATGTCTGCAATGGTGTGAGTTTAAATTAAATTAGAACCAAGATTCTCATATAAGATTTGTGGATTAGGAGCTGTTGGATGAGCATCAAAATGTTACAAAACTTCGAGGTGGAAGGAGTCTCTTCACACCTTATGAACTGACAGTTTTGACTAGATTTAGCTCTAACTTCTAAATCACTGTTTACTATTAAAAAAAAGTGTCAGCCTTGCACATTCCACAGAAGTGCAAACAAGAAAAAATAACACCTTTTTTAGGGGTGTATATAAAGCATACAGAAAGGCAGAATTAATCCTTGTTGTAATTATTTCAAGCCCAGTGGAACCGTGCCAAGTAGCACAAGAAAAATAATCACATCAAAAGAAATTTATAAAACTCTTATTTAAATTGTGTTCTTCCAAGAACATTAAATAACTGCTGATCTCTGTACTTGTGGTTTACGTACAAAGGTTGATGAGTTTTGGCTGAAGTGACTGCTTGAAGCCTATCTGCAGGGACGTGTTCTGCTGAATGTGGTCAAGTGACCACTTAAATATGTAGGGGTGAGACTGTCTCTTCTCTTTGTGTTGTACTGAAGAGATCAGAGTCCACTGGTGACTCTTTAGGTCCCATAATGGATATCTATTGCTGTTCTAGTCAATGGACTAGAAATAGTAAATGCTGAGATACATAATTACAAAAAATATAGCTTTTTTTTTTTTAGTTGCGAGGGCCTGGCTTATTTAAAAGACTAAAATTACAAATTACATCATTATAGTTGTAAGTATCAGAAAAAAGAAGCTATTGACATGATTAATCACCTGATCTTGCAGCAGTGATTTGCAAGCGCTCTCCTGCCTTCAATTATCTTCATCTAAATGCTGTTACATTATAATCTAATGTTTTGGGGGCTGTATTCTAGAAGTCTAGCTAGACATCTTTATTCTAGAAGTCTAGGCAATGATTACTTACCATTATAATATTACAAGCGAGTTCTGTTTAAAAGCAGGACAGTAGCATAAAGAGGACAAGTTTAGCCTTGGCAGAGTAGTTGTGTAATTGCTTTTATTGTCTGGGTGCACAGTATGACAAACAAACTTTTAAAAAAGAAATGAACCTGTAGTACTAACATCTGTAATACAAGAGTTGTTTATGCAGCTGTTTCTACAGCTGTTCTGTTTGCAGAAGAACACAGAAATGAAAATTCATTCATTATTACAGTATCTTTAGATTTTCACTGTGCTTAAGGAATGTATCAATTACCTTTCAGGACTTCCCATTTATTTTCTTTAGTGAAGATTCCTTTCAGACAGAGAAAGCTCATGCCAGCCTTTTTGTATAATCAGCAATGGACTTTGTCATGTAGAAGTTGTCCTAAATACGAAGTATTTATCACAAACCTATACATGCAAAAAATTAGGATGCTGCTTTCCTTGATGTCAAAGGCTTGTTTCTTCTTTTCACCACGGACCTCCTCTGAGTGGAACTACCCGCAACACAAAGAGACATCTCCTGGTAGCAGTCTTACTGGAGATATAGATACAGATATATACACTTATTTGAGGAAACCATTCATGAGTGTTCATACTGAAAGTAGATTGGTGTGAGAGGTGTTTGGGGATGATGGGCTTTCTGTTGAATTCCTTCAATAAAAGGTGCATAGGCCTGCTAATCCTGTGTAATGGAGGAAGGTGAAAGAATGATTGTTTCCATACAATCTGTGAAAGTTATTTGCTTGCAGCTAGGAGGGAAAGGACTATTGCAGCCAGGCCCCAGCAGTTTTTAAGGATTAGTTTTGTAAAACATTCCAAGTTCAGCTGATAAACAGTTGAGAATATTCACTGGAGTTCTGCATTGAGGAATCACATCACTGAAAATTATTGACTCTTCATTTAAATATATATTTTTCATTCTAAGTACCACAGCATGAATAGTATTAAGGAAGATGGTGTGTGATACCAGAAGACAAACTGCCCATTTCAATGAATGGTTGTGTTCTGGAGCATCACAATTGATTTTAGACCTAGGAATATACCCTGTCCCCCAATACCCTAACATGAAACTCAGAACAGCAAAAAACAGAATGCACAATGAAAAGTAGAAAACAATCACTTTTGCAAACCAACATAATTGAGATACTATGTTCTCCCTTTCTCTAGGGTGTCTTAAATAGGCAACTTTTTGTGTGAAGTGCTCTGTTTTATGGTAGAAGAAGAAAATTGTATAAAAGAAGAAAATAATGCCTCTGCTGCTTCCATCTGTCTGGGAACATACAGGAAAGAATAAAAAAAATTGGACACATCTGTACTGAACATCACTTTAATTTTAGGAAATAGATTATTTAACATGGTGCTTTTGATCAGAGATCAGTTCCTTTGTGTGGTCTTTGCAATTGTTTCATTTTGGAGCTATTTTCAGCTTATGATTTGTGAGTCTTTAAGAAAAAAGAAACAAGGGTCAGATTTGGATCTGCAGAGGAGATGCAACACAGGAGCATCTCCTCTGCAGATGATGAGATGCTGACCCTGGAAAGGCTTCAGACAGTCACTTTACTTTTGCACTTCAGATAGGATGCTGGCAGAAAAAGGGAACATAGGTCTTTATGGTTTAGATCAGGACACTTTCTGAGAGTGATTTTCTGCTTTGCGTGAGGCTGGCTAAACAGCGCTGAGAAAGTGATCATTATCCTGTTTTGGGTAGTGGTGAGACCACACCTCAAATCCTGTAGTCAGTTTTGGGCTCCTCACTCCAAGAAGGACATTGAGGTGCTGGAACATGTCCAGAGAAGGGCAACAAATCTGGGAAAGGATCTGGAATACAAGTGTGATGAGGAGCAGCTGAAGGAACTGGGGTTGTTTAGCCTGGGCAGCCAGGTAGGTGGTTGTCTCTTCTCCCAGGCAAATGACAGGATGAAAGGAAATGGTCTCAAGCTGCACAAGGGGAGGTTATGGTTGACTATGAGAGAAAATTTCATCATCTGAGGGGCTGTAAAGCATTGGAACAGGCTACCCAGGGAAGTGGTAGAGTCATCATCCCTGTGAAACTATTCAAAAACAGTATGGATATGGTGCTTGAGGACATGGTTTAGTGGTGAACATGGTGATTGTACTAGCTGGGTGGTTGGTCTTGATATCTTAAAGATCTTTTCCAACCTTAACAATTCCATGATTCAATGATTCTATACCTACAGAAGGACTACTTCACATTTGTATTCAAGAGCTAAGGTTTTAACAGTAGTAGACCTTGGGGAGAGCTATTTTCACCTGTCTCAGTGATGGGAATATGGCATTTTTGCATAAGCTGTTCTGGGAAGCCAGCATGCAGTGACTACTCATTTTCTTCATACCTAAATTATATCCCTCTTAGTGAGTCTTCTGTCATGTCATCTCTTGTTTTGTGCTTGCAGTGAACCTAGAATCTGCTTGAACATGAAACAGATCAGTAAAAATATCTGAGTGTATTTTCTATCTCTCTGAGCAAGAGAAAAATTTGGAATACAGAAATACTTGTTTGAATTTTTCCAAAAAAGAAAACAGAAGCATGAATATATTTTAGGTATTTTATTGTGGCTGGCACAGCACAGAGCAGTACTTGCTAAAAAATTCAGATCTTGGAAACAGTGAAACATGAAATCTATCTTTCTTTGATAGAGTATGCTTAAATGAAGCATATGCCCATTCCAGGAAGTGTTGAAACAGACTATTAAATCAAAGCCTCTAGGGGGAGAAAGTGGAAGGCTGCTTTCCCTGATGACTTGTTCTTGCTGGGACACTCATGGTCACAGGAATGGTCACAGGAATGCTGCTCTCAGCACTGGTTGTTTTTAACAGCTTGAATGCGGCTGGTGGCCTCAGTGGAACAGTGTGGCAGAACTGCATTTTCATTTCCCAAATAAGTGTACTTTTGTCTGCTGCCCTTTAAAAATGGAAGAATGCTCCTTATGACACAAATGTTGTGGTAGATATGGCAATTCCCAGGTCATGGTTCCCACTAAGTCCTGCCCATGGTGGGAGTGGGGCTGTGTGCGTGTCTTTTGAAAAGTGCTGCTGAGAACCCTGCTGAGTCTGAGTAAAACTTTGCTTAGTTATACGTTGATCATTAAGTGCATTGGCTGCATCTAACTTCTAATACATACCTGTTAATCCCTTTAATTAATTGAACAGTAAATGCACATACACAAAGGGAAATTCTGCATGGGCTCCTGCTGATTGAACTGAGGGTGACTATCACAATGACACTGTGTGCTGTTGCAGCTTTTCATTAACTTCATAGGACTTCATAATGAAGGTCTTCATGACTTGAAACCATACCACAATGGATTGATAATATTTAAGCAATTGCTTTCTGCTGTGTACTTGGGAAGGAAAAATGAAAGAAAAAGGCCAATTTTCTGTTTTGCTCAGAGAAGGAAAAAATGTATTCTGAGCTATTCTACTCCAGGTCACATCACCTCAGTGCAACAGCTGAATATGCTGTACTATTTCAATCAGGAAACCTGTACCAAAGATCAAGCCTGTGAAAAATAAGAATGTTAATCTCTGATCCTTGAACAGCTTGTTTTGATTTTATGTTTACACTCATTTCACTGGGTATGTGCCTCATCTCTGCTTTCTGATAGTGACTGGTCAAGCACAGCAGTATGAATGAGCCAGAGCAGCGTTGATATTTTTGTATGGAAGCAATTTCATTTTGTCCACAACATGGAGGCCTCCCCTGATTGCTTCGGGCTCTGACCTTCAGTCATGTTGACATGCCACATTATGGAGTTTCTTTCTGTCCTTTGATGGAGTGTTGCATTTTTTTTGGGACTTCATTTCTCTTATGACTATAAATCTAAGGAAACAAAATAACAGACAGAAACACTATTCCTAGCAATTTTATTTTTCCTCTCTATATAAAGAATTGGCTTTATGCCTCTGTTTCCCTTCCTCCCACCTCTTAAGATAGATCTCAGAAAGAGGAAAAACTTACAGTTTGACAATAACTTGTCCCATTACCATTCACTTACAGAATTGTTAACTACATCAGACTGTTTATTGTGCTGGTGTCTATTAAAATATCCATGTATGTGTATAACACATCCCCAATTACATCCATTAAACTATGTCCCATGTCACCTCTTGTAATAATTGGTTTGAGTCAGTTTTGGTATGAACTCATTCAGTAGCAAGGGAACTGATTGTTCATATCCTGTATAGAAGAACAAATTATTTTTATGGAAATAACAATCCTGACAGGAAAGTTTTGGCAGTGTAAATACAGAAGAGAAATAATAACAATATTCTGAGCAGCAGAGAGGTATGTAATTTGTGTATATTCTCCTGAATGTGTACACAGCTAGGAAACATTTGAAACTCCTCATTTTACTTAAGGAGACTTTACTCAAGTAGAGCTGCAAAATGTGACTAAATATTTACTCAGTCAAACTATGATAAATTAGGTTTAAACATGTATCCAAGGACAGAAAGAAATGAATTGTGTCATGGACAACAGTCCAGCTATTGATGAATGTGCTTCTCTTGCAGGTTTGTCTCCTCACTGTGCAAAATTTCCAGCTGCTCCTGCACCTCCTGGGAGCCTTTGTCTTTGCAAATGCATGGGCATGCCATGGCTAGTCTGGAATAAAGAGATCTTTGGTCAGCCAGGGTGTGTGAGCAGCTGCCCATCACAGTATCTAATGCTTGAGGGCTGTCCTCCTTCCAAAAGCTGGGATGTATTCATGTTTCTGCCCTCTGCCTAGCTTTGAGTCTTCCCCAGTCTTGTAGGACCTTTGCATTTTAAACTTCCATCCCTTTAATGTGATGAGAGTTGTGTTTGTAAAGGTTAAATTAAAGCTCAGTTGTCATTTTTTCTAGAGTGTGAGGAGGAGAGAATTCAGCACAAAACAGAAAAGCAGGTTAAAAATATACATTAGAAGCTGTTTCACTTGAAGTGTTAGACTTCATTCTCTGTGGAGAAGTACGTTAAGAGCTGCTCCTCAAATACTGCTTTCTGAGCCAGTGAAGACAAAAGAAATATGTCTGTTCAAAGTGTGCACAGAAATTCCTTATGCAGATTTATAAATCGTGAGCTCTTTATTGAATTTATGTCCTTTGTAGCGTACTTCACTCCTACTGGACAATATACAGGGAAAGGTAAAAACAAATTGGTCTGGCTGGGCAAAATCACCAACAGAGAATTTCAGAAATCATACATCAAGATCTCTAACAAAAAAGGTGGAATACTTTCAAAAAACAAGAATGGTAAGAGAAAAAATATTGAAATGCAGTTCTTCAGAGTGCATGTGCTGCAATCTGTATTAGCAAAAGTAAATGCCACGGCCTGCCAACACATTTCCTCTTCGTCTGGCTGAACTAGTAGATAGTTCAGGCAGAATAGGAAGGGGTACTTTTTTTATTCACTACCAATGGCACTTTAATAAAATAGAGGAAAAATGTCTGCAGTCTTTAATAAGCAATATATCAACCAAGTGCTGTCAGCCTGTGTAGAGAGTTTCACAGTATGATTTATTATGTTAATTACAGTCATGTGGGCCTCATGCTCTTAAGTCTGAAACTGCTCACATTCTCAGCTTGATTTAAGAATATGCTTTGGCCAAGACTTAAAGTGCAGCTTATTATGATTAATGTAATAAAATATTTATTACATTCTCCTTTTCTTTGTTTCTCTGCTTGCTGCCCCAGTTAGACTGACTCATTTTGAAACACGGATATAAATTAGATTTCAGATGATGAGGATTCTCATCTGGTTTTAATCTCTCTCTTTGGTGTTATGTTTTTTTTTCATTTTCTTTGTTCTTACTCTCTCTTCTCTCCCCCTCATCTTTGCTTGTCTCTCATATTTCCCAGTTCTGCTTCTCAGTTGCTGTCTAGAGTGAACCAAAAGCAGGCAAATTTCATAGCCCTGCCTTATTTGTTCCAGACTTCTTGCATTGCTTTCTCAGCTATACTTATTAAAGGTTTTTCTTAAATGTGATGACATTAAAACTGGCGCTACACTGTAGCTGAGAACATGCTAAGCCTCTGGTGAAATGAGGTGGCATGTTTTGCATGTTTTACCTTAAAATTCTTCTCAGAGAAAACTGAACTGAAATGGCCCTGTTTCTCATTCTTCTTCCACAGGGCTCTCAACTGCAGAGAGGCACAAAATTCCAGTGTGCCAAATATTCCAAAATGCTATATAAATTTATACCTGTGATTTTGTGCAAACCAGCCCAGTAGTTAAATTTCTGGCTAAGCAATCACTGCTTCTGAGATCTGCTTGCACATCTATAAATCTGGCTTTTTCTGTAGGTGCACGGAAAGATGGAAGACTTAACAAAAATATAGACTCTTGGTTTTGTTATGCCAGACGTGGATCTTTTGCAATGAGAACAGTATAATTTTCAAACTATAAACTTAATAAAGGAAGTATGTCTCAGATCTTTACAGTTTTACTCTCCTCATTTTTGTTTTTTTCTTCTTTTCTTTCCTCTTTTCAGCTTTTGAATCAAGTCACTGTATACATATAAATATTATTCAGTTCTACCTTCTATACAGATAATGACTTAGTCCAGTTGATGTCTACATAAGCAGGTACTTAAGCATAGGGACACCAATCCAGAACACACTTATAATATGCTTTATGGAACTGGAAACTTACTTGGGAGAAAAACTGATACTCTGCAGAGTGTATGTATGCAACACTTTCCAGAGTCATGCTGAGCCAGGTCCTCTTTGAAAACAAGTGTGTCTCTTCTATGTGCATCACCCAACTTCCAGTTCTCAGGGTAGTGTAGAGCATTGCCATCATTCCTTTAATTGCTTCTGCCACAAAGCATTAAGTAACCAATGTACTTTGAACTTTGAATAGGCAACTTTTCTTTATGTTGCCAAGACGTCCTGGGTAAAAAAAAAAAAAAAAAAAAAAATCTGTTTTCCAGAGTTAAGTATTTAATCTGAAGAAAATAATTATCAAAAAGTATCTCTTTATTTTTAAGCTGAAACCAGTATCTGGAGTTTTCTAATGGTATTAGCCATTAACTATTGGGAATTATTAGAATATTACATGGCTGAATACAAGGATACATGCTCAACATACAGCTGACAGTAGCTTCACATTATAGGTAATGTTTTCCCACTTACCTACTCCATCAGCATTCCAATTTCACCAAACAACCTGATTTGTTAAACCTGAGCTCTGAAAGAGCAGCATTTACATCTTAGAACTGAATATTGTTGAAGGAAGTTTTGTCAGTTATTTTGAAAGGAATGGAGTTTCACATTTTTTAAAAAATTTTCTAATGGTTTTGGGTTTGTAGTATTGAAGATTCTAAGTGTGACTTTCATATCCTCCACCTCTATGAAGGAGTCCCTAAATGTCAATTATATAAAGGTCCAAATAATTTATTTTCATATACCTCCTCTAAAGATAGTAGCTATGGAAATAAGAGTGGGATGAGGCATGGCATGTAGACCTGGAGATGGTTGCAGGGTCAGTTAGAGGCCAGGTGACTGACTTGGAATGAGCCAGATAAAATAGCAGATTTTACTCCAGCTGCCAGCTGAGTATATTTTGCCTGTACATCACCTATGTACCAGATATATGGGTTTCTCAAAATATTTTCTGTTTCTGCTGTTCTCCGTGTTGCGTCCAAGCTGTAGAATCCTGCTCTGCATTGTTGCAGTGTTGGGCAAGTCTGGGAGAGCTGGAGTTGGTATACTTCTTCGTGTCAAATGCAGGTTGAATATGGGTAAATATCCCAGGATGCACAGGAAATACATCCCACTTTGCATGGCAGCAGTTCATGCCAGTGCATCTCAGAACAGCTTCAAAAGGAGCTAGGAAACTGTATGGAAATTGTTCAATGAAAGAAGGAAAATGCAAGGTAAAACTGGAATGCAGCCCTTCTCTTTTCCTCTGCCATGAGGAAAACAAAACCAGACAGATGAAATGAAGAGAGAGGAACATAGCTGAATAGATGAAGTGAACCAATAGGAACACTTTTTTTTTAGAAAATGCATTTTTAGAACCTTTGTGCTGGAATGGCTCAGATGCTGCATGCATCTCCACATGGTGGAGAAGGAAGGTAGCCTTGTAAAAATTGGGGTTCCAACAGTACTGCTGTTTTGCACTGTTCATTAGCAATTGCTCTGTCCACTGCAAAAAACCCAAAAACACTGGTGAGACAGTCAGTCGTTATTAAGAACATAACTTCTTAATCCCTTGTCATAGCCACAGGTTTTCTGACATCTAAAGATTGTGGAGAAGTCCCGTTAATATCGATCTGTATTTTGTTGTTGGCTTTACCAGCAGTCAAACTGCGTCTCAAATCTTTTGAAGCTCTTGTGAGAAAGTAGTGAAAGAGAGCACAAACTGGAAATCAGCTCTAGTGTCTGAGTGAGCATTCATTATCAGGCCATTCTATACTTTGCAAAAAATGTACAGGTGACTAAAGCCTATTTTAGTGACTTTACTTCATGGAAATACCTATGAATAAATATTCACATACTCATTTGTTTGCAGTCCATGTCCTTTTTCCTTTGATATAATCTAAAGCTTTATCATTTTAGAATCATAAAACATTTTGCAGATAGTTTCATTGGAGCAGGCTAACTGAAGAGAAGTATAATTTTTTGGGCCAAAAACGTAGTGTCTTTCATAAGTGGATATTAATTAATTCTCTAATATGACAGACTTTACATGCCAATGAAAGCCTTTTCTGAAAATGTTAAAATAGAGTTTAACATTTTAAATGTTAAAATGGAGTTTAACTTAATATAGTGCGAACAGGGAAACTTTAACTGTTAAACAGAATTTAGTAGCAACATCAGAGGGGTAGGGCAGACATTCAAGAAAAAATACAGAAGCAGTTTCTTCTACTTAATCTCAGGATGTTTCTACAAGTGTTTAGAGGCACTTCTGCTGTGGACACCTTCTGCTCTTACCCTCACCCCCATTTTTGGCAGCAAGACATGAGAATGGTATTCACTGGTTTATTCTTGTGATATGGTGAAAACCAGCTGTCAGCTTTCTAAGTTTGGCATGCAGAACAAGTACTAATATTCTGGGAGGCTGTGGTATGACAGTGGCATTCAGCTGGTGCTGACAGGGCAGCAGTAGCATGGCTTCCAGGGGGACACATTTGTCAGAGGCTCATGCAGCTGTTCCCCATGTGACTTGACCATAACTGCCTCGTACAACAGCGTGACCTCTGCTCACTGAGACTGTAGATTTGAGAGTGTTGTTTGCCTATAGATTCCTTCTTGAAACAGGAGGGGACTGGAGAAAATGGTAGGAGTAGGCTGTGGTTTACTTAGCTGTTTTAATGGGCTGTGTATTGCCACGGCCCAAAGGCTGGATATCATTATTTTTCAGTAACTGCAAAACTGCAAAAAAGAGGGGCAAGAGCCAATCTGCAAGGAGCTGGGGAGTGGAGAGAGGGCACTTCGCTCCAGAATAGAGATATGTGGTGCTTTGTGTGTGGTTAACTATGCTTTTTCACTTGAATGAAAGCATATTGGTGGAAGCAGGCCTGCTGCAGAGGCATTTTCCTAGACAGGACAAAAATTTGGCAGAGAAGACTCAGCTGGTGATGTGATTACCACCAAGAAAACCCACCTTACTTTTAATGTACATCTGTGAGATCTCACTGCTTACCATATGCGGAGTTTAAGACTTTTTGCAATAATAGCTCAGGTTTGTGACTCCCACTGATGTGCGAATGCTCTCTGAACATTAACAATCTGTATCTGTCTGTCATGAAAGCAAGTGCCTTTCCTCCTGCCATATGTAATTACAGAGGTTACGTCCTTTCCAAGGAGTCCAAGTGTGTGTATGTGTGTGAGCTGAAATTAAAACAAGCCTGAGTTTGATAACTCTGTTGATAATATTAGGTCTTGGCTGTGTTAAGATCAGATTATGAAAAGATCAGAAAACAGCTGTTCCTCTGTGGGAGAGGTCATCCGATGGTCATGGGCTAGCCTGGGACATCTGCTCCCACTAGGTTTTCTGTTTAATCTCTGCCTGGTCACTTTATCTCTTTCACTTCATTTGAACTAGAACATCTTAAGTACTCATCACCTTTCAAGCTCATAGTTGGGAGTTTACCCTGGACCCCCCAGTAAGGTGGGTTTTACTGTCTTTTTCTGCCACACTCTTGTTTTCTTGGAAATGAAGCTGTGGTGTGGGATATGGTAAGAAACACAAGACCCATAACCAGGTCCTTTGTGCAGTGATGCAGCTGAGGGGGCAGGACCTCAGGAAATGTATCTCCACTATTTTTTTATGCTTCTGCTTGTGATCTGTAAAACAGGGGTAACAGTACTACCAGTTCCAAAGACTGCATTATGACAAGGAAAAGACAGTAAGGGTAGCTTGGCTTCATAGATCAATGATGACAGTAATTCTTGGTTGATTGGTTCCGACCAACAAGCTGAGAGAAATAAGACCGTAACACAAGAGTATTTGTATTCCTCAAGCCTTACAACGGAGACATACAGAAGACTGTAAGAAAGGTGGAAGCATATATAACGCCTCCCTGTTCTTCTATCCCACATCAGTTTACAGCTTGGGGATGTTCTGATATAGAGGTGTTTTCTAGGAGGACTTGGTGACTTTTTTTTCTGTGCTTTTACCCAGTTTTGGAACCCATGGATACTGAAGACTTGATGATACACTGAGTATTTCAAGTTCAAGAGCAAATAATCTTCTGATTGCAGCAGTCAAGGAAATAGTGTAGACTCCCACCAGTGTTCCCAGTAGTTTCTACCAGCTCCACACAATGTTAAAAAGAGCTTTGGTCTCTATTCAGCAAGATCAGCAAAGTGAGACAAAGCAAACATCTGGGAACTGTTACATGGGAAACTCCCCACATTCATGCCATGCTACATGATACCCCACCAATATTTGAGTGGTCTTGTAGGAGGCGAATAATCCATTACTACTACTTCAGCCTGGATTCACCAAAATAGAGGTAGCTCTCCTGATGTGGCTGCAGGATAACCTGACCCATTCTTTTTTAATGTTTCCCACCTGCCATGTGAAGTAGCTCACAACAAACAGTGCAGGAAAGCAGTGTTTCTGGGGTACTGTTTTCGTAATGTAAGTTGGGGGAATCTTTAATTCAGCATGGGTTTTATAATTGTTTGCTGCAGATAGGGCAATTTCCTTTGCAGATTGAGGAAAGATGCTGTAACATAAATGACTGACTGGGTGTCACTGCTGTGTTGTGACAGGCTATCCTCTAAGAAGAAGTGATTGATGACATTTATAAAACTGAGCCATTATATGTGCTGTTTATATTGAAATAGAACTTAGGATGTGGGCTGTCAGTCAAAGCAATCATTACTTACACAGTTCTATAACAAGGGGTGGTGGGTGCAGTGAACAAAATACCAGAATAAATGTTTGTTTTGGAGCTTTGAACAGGGCTGTCTTTTTTTTTCAGCCTACATCTAGCCACACTAAAAGGATCTATTATGTACACTGCCTAGAGCATGAGGCTTCACTGTAGGCTTTGAAGAGCTTTTTGATACTGACATCAGTATTAAAATGAGTTTCTGAATCAGGCAGGTGACCTTTCTTGCTCCCCTGGAGCACAGCTCAAGCAAACCTCAGTCCTTTGTAGCAGCATTTTCTCCTGCCTGCAGAAGCCCCCAAAGGCCTCAGTTGCAGATGCTCACTTCTCTGTGCTTTGCAGAGTATTTGAGAAACCCCTCTCAGTGGGTGAGTGGTGTGGATGCAGGATGCCTCTCTCTGAAGACACAGGGCCTGATCATGAGGGTTATAAGCTCAGTCCTGCTTCTGTCCTGCTGGGAAGTCCTGGGGCAAGTCATTCCCTGTGCCTCTCTCTGCAGATGTGGTATGGAGGTGATGGGGTGAACTTTCCTGAGAGGCACTCTGTAGATTGGTGGAAGGAGAAGCTGCCCAGCTCTGCACCAGTGTTTCTGCACCACATGGAACACTGCAGGTGGGATAGGGAAGGAGAGTCTGCCTTCCTTTCCCTGCTGCCCTCTCCCCTGCTAATAGGCTTGCATGTAGCACATCCATGGCTTTGCAACCAGTGTCTAAATGCTGGTGCTAAGTCATGGGTGTGCTACACAGCCTGACATAAGCTTGACCTGATTGGCAGAGAGGCAATGGGAACTTCACCTGGTCTCATATCACTTCGTGTGTGTATCTTGGGTGGGAGACACCTGCTCTGACACTGCTAAAAGGATGGCAGAATGTATGGGTTTTGCAATGAGATCAAATAGAAAAGAGCTTGGAGTTTTTCCCCTCTTCTGCTTGTTAAGTGGAAGAGAGACAAAAGTGTTCTACATACAATTCCAGAAAATATTTAAATAATTGAATTTTTCCTTCTTTGCATTTGTTTTTAATTTTCTAAAACCATTAAGATTTATCACATTCAGAATTCCACCTGTATGCTTTGAGCTCCATTCTTGTTCAAACTGACAGTTTGCACATGCCAAGAAAACCGTCCTTAAAAATATCCATAGCTTTAAAGCTTTTCCTTTTTATGCTTCTCTTAAGATCAGCCAGAAAATCAGCTGTCAGTAACAGCTATCATAGTAGTAGCATCTGAATATTGTGTTTTGATATGTTGTTGATTGTAAGGATCTATGAGGATAGCCTGTTAAATATAAAATTGTTCCTACAATTTGATTTTTCTGCAAAATGAAAAGACAATTGTACTTGTTCTGTCAAGATACAGTTTGATGACATAGAGAGGCTGTGTAATCATGGGTTTTTTCCATGTTTTCTGATGTGAACATATTGACTATATTTTCTTTATTCTTGTACATTTGTAAATTGCACATTGTTCTGTAGTAATTTTACCTGCCATTTCTCTTGGATGTGCTGCCTTATTTTGTACTGTTCATTCTGGCTATATTTATTTCACTCTTTAAAAATGTATCTGATTAAAGATAAGTATTACAATCATAAATATGATGCTTTAGCTCCTTTTTTTTTTTTCCTAGGGAAAAAACATGTAACCAGTACACCTTCTCATTTCACAAATGAAACAATTCAAAGTGGGCTTATTCCTGAGTCTGGGCCTTGCACACAACATTGGGATCCACAGAAAATCCTTCCACTTTGCCTAGTTGTAAAAAGCCTATTGCCTTTAATCTCAGTGCTTTTCATAAATGTCCATGCACAAAACTGTGCCCCAGTGTCATGAGGAGCTCACTTAGTTTTGTATCATATAGTATGTCATTTGTTAAACTGAAGTTGGCTTTTCAGTCATGTGACAGGTATGTAAAGATGCTTACCACTGCTCTTTGTGAATTTGATTTTGAGTTCTTTCCTTTTTGAGGAAATTTGTTTTAGGGAAAAGCGCATCACATAAACTCACTGCTTCTACTTTCTCTTTTCTGTCCCATTCTTCCTCTTCCAGACCAGGATGAGAGAGCAGCAGAGCTCAGCAGGGAGCAGAATGAGAAGACCATTCGAAGCACACAGACTGCTCTCCGCAATTTCCGAGAATTCCTCATTTCCAAGTACCCCTCTGAGACCCGTGAGATCTATGTCATCCCCTGCAAAGAGCTTGATGCCTATCTTGCATCCTTCTTTGTGGATGCCAGACAAAAGGATGGGTCTGAATATGAGCCAAACAGTCTGGCCAACTATCAGTGTGGACTGGAGCGGTATCTCAAAGAGCACAGGTATGGATACAGTATTACAAGGGATAAGGAGTTCAAGAGGTCCCAGGAAGCTCTAAAGCAAAAGCAGATAGAGCTGAGGTGTAAAGGCAAAGGAAACAAGCCACACAAATCCATGAAGCTTACCTTTGCTGATGAGCTTATCCTGCGCAAAAGAGGCTTATTGAGCAGGTACAATCCTGAAGGGCTTCTGAACCTAGTGTGGCTGAACAACACTAAGGCATTTGGACACTGCACAGGTTTCCACGGGTCCACCCTCAAGTGGGGAGACATCCGGTTGCGAGTGACAGAGACTGGGTTGGAGTACCTGGAGTGGATGGGGCCAGACAACGGGGATGCGAGTGCCAAGAGCAAGAGAGGCGGGACGGACTCGCGAGTGTACGCCACCCAGCACTCCCCGCAGACCTGCCCCGTGCAGGACTACAAGGAGTACGCCCAGCGCCGCCCTCCGGCCATGCGCTACGAGGATGCGCCTTTTTACCTGTCCATCAAACCCGTTGTCAACTTGGCTGCACTTCACTGGTACAACTGCCAAGCCCTGGGGAAAAACAAGCTTGCCAAGATGGTGAAGACAATGTGTGAGAAAGGGAACATCCCTGGCCGCAAGACCAACTTCAGTGTCTACCAGAGCTGCAGCACCCTCTCAGAAGCTCAGAGCAACCAGCTGGTGCTGATCTGCAATAACTTGAGCCAGCAAGCTGCCCAGTCCATGGCAAGTCACTCTAATACTGGCAACTTCATAGTGTCAGCATCCTATGACTCGTCATCTGACACTGCTTGAAAGAACACCAAACACTTTTCTCTTTACCTTTTTGTTTCAGGCATTGAATTTGTGCTCAATAATACACATCAGCTGTGATTGTACACTATTCCCCCTCTCAGCCCTCTCTCCAGTGTTAATTAACTTTATAAGAATATATAAACATATAATATATTTTTCTTTCTACAAATAAGTCAACAGAAATAGTTTAGCATTACTAACAGTATTTATAGTGCTAATGCAAAAATGAAAGGTACTTATGGGTTATAATACAAATGCAGATTTTAAAAGGATAGAAATGGTTCTCAGGCAACACAAGATAGACTGAAAATACCATTTTTAACATGCACACATTAATGAGTGTAAATCCCCAGGGAGGCTTACATAGTGATTCTGTTCTAAAGCATTTTTTCAACTTAGTATTGTAACATGACCTCCCACAGTGGAGGAGACAAACTTAACATTGGCTGCTGCTTCTTACCTGCTAGTTTATTCTTGATCAGCAAGACCAAGAAATAAGAAATGCATCAATGTAAGTTCACAAAACCATTTACAGCATTTTTGTCTGTTTTTATTATGTTTCCTGAGGCTCATTTACACTACAAAAATCCTGAAGTCAGCTAAATGCCATTTTAAACTTTTGGGTATGTCGATTTTCTAGGATCAAAATGTTGCTGGTGTTTAGGCTAAAAAGTACTCTTTTCAACAATATGCAAAAGTATAATGGGAAAACCATTGTCACACATAATTTCACCTCTTTAACTATAGGTTGTTAGTATTTTATCAATGTGTGTATGTAATGTAAAATCTGTTGACATAGAGCACTCTTTCAGTATTCTGGGAAAACAAACAGTACAGAAAAATCTGCAGTCTTATCCCAGCTGTACAGAAAAATGACATCAACTATGTCTTAAGCCATCATTTGAAATCCACAAAACAATAGAGAGTGTAATGATATTTCTACAGAAATTTTTAAAGAAATTCTACAGAGAGGTAAAAAGCTGGATAGTTTTAAGTGCTGGAATACCAGTTTAACTTAGCTATACATCATCTGTTTCCATTGCAGACAATGGAAAATGCGTGAATCTGAAGGTAGAATTTGGACCTTAAAGCCTTGAAATAACAACTTCTACTGTTCTCCTTTTTAATGTAGTTGTTCTACTACAAGTATGGGAAAAACACTATCAAATTCACTATTTCAGTGAACAATTATAATTCTTGACACTTAAAATTAGGAACAATACTTTTCAAGTAAATAAACTTAGTGTAAGTTCCTCAAGGACATGCTAGGGCTGTGGTGAGGCTTTAGAAAAGTCTGCTGGGGTAATTGAGTTCCTGCTGAAGTCAATGAAAGACAACCTTGGCTGACTTCTGCTGGGTATTATTCTGGCTGGACCAAACAGCCTTTGGAGAGGCTTTCTTGTTTAGCAATTTTTAATAGTTTAGTTTCTTTATGCTCGTTTGTCTGTATTTGTTCACATTCCTGTATATCCTTCAAATTCTTTAGATCTGCAACTGTGCAATGACTTTAATCATCACTAATTCCAAAGAAGAGGTAAAAGAAAGGTAGCAAATAGAAATAGAAGTAACTCACCTAGCACCTATAGACTTTTTTTCTGTGTTCCTAGGATGACATGTTCCTGTGTGAGAAGGAGGTGGCAGAGTGTCTGCACCTCACTTAAGCCTTACTGAAGGTATGTTTTGGGGATGAAATAGGTAGCAGATGTGGCACTGAAAAGCCTAAGGGCAGAGATTTCTACTATAATAAATACCTGTCCTCCCAGGAAGCTTTATGCAGGGGACACAACCTGGCTGTGATCTCTTTTTTTTTCCACATGTAGCAAGCCTGGTAAAAGGTCTGGTTTCCTGTGTCTGACACTCCATGGTAGTGTAGCCACCAGTTCTACAGTCTTCCATTTACCATCCGCTGTCTCTCAGGGTAGGCAGTGGATTGGTGGGTACAAGCAGTTGTTCATATTATAGAGACCTCCTTTTGTAACTTGGCTTTGGGACATGAGGCCAAAGTATAACTCTGCTGAAGTGATTGCAAGCTGTGTCTGTGACATTCAGTGCCATGGCATATCTGACTTGTTGGTGGAGGAGACAGAAGCACAGAGAGATTTCAGGTGAAGGCAGAAAGACAGCTGCCCAATTTCTAGATGAGGCCAGATATCTGATTGCTGTTTGTACTGCCTTGCCTTTTCACAGCAGTGCTTTTAGTATGATACAGTGAAAAGCAGTTTTGCAAGACCACTCTTGCTCTGGGATTACTTTTAGTAAATCCATGCTGACTATCCTGAAGAAGTTAATGGACAGAATAGTAATATGAACAGAATATGATACCCATGTAATATAGTACAAAAATAAACTTACTAGTTTTGAAGGGCATTTAATATAACCTATTATTTAGTCTTATTTGTGCACAGTTAAAGGAATTGAGTGACAACAGTTAGTCTAATTGCCATTTGTATTAAGACTGTGAAAGGTTATTAACTGTCTGGGAGAGGGACTTTGGGTTTAAGTTACTCTCATGATTTTGTCTAATACTGGTAGGAGAGTACATGTAGATCTTGTTATTTTAGGTGAGAGAGGACAACTCAGTGATTTGCAATTTTGACTGAGGGTTTCATGCCTGCTTTGGCAGCAAGTTGCAAGCTCATAGCAATGGTGTGCACCCTCCCTGGTGCTAAGATACAGCAGTGTAGCCACGGACTAATGCTGCCGAGTCTTAACATCCTGTCCCTCTGGCTGAACGAAGAACTGTGGTCTCCAGCCTTGGCTTTTGTTACTGAGCACCTCTTACCATGAACTCAAGGGCAGCTGGCAAAACACTGTCCTGCTCCTGTCCAGCACAGTCTGTATGATGGTGATTGGGTGCAGTGGTTACAGTGAGGTACTGCAGGTGGGTGGCTGCACTCCTGACTACATCATACTCCGATGTAAAAGCTGAGCTTCTGTGGAAGCAGTGAGGCTGTGATTTCCTTAAGATGAGGTTAGCTGGCTCCAAAATGGGGCTTGCTTTTCTCCATTCTTTTTCCTCCTTTTCCTTCATTTTTTTAAGGACTCACCTTTCTTCAACTTGATGTTAGACCTTGTCAGTGAGTGATTTCAACTCAGCTCCCCAGCAGAAAAGACAGCAAAAAAAGGTACATTCTGCCAATGTACTGAGCTGAATCTCCTATAAAAACTGAGGTGCAGACCCCATCAGGGAGACAGAGGATGGTGTTCGTCTACCAGCATCACAGAGTCATTAGCCTGGCTGAGCTACTGCATCCCATTAGAAACATATCAAAAGGATAATGCAGATTCAGACCCTGCTGAATCATTTGTAGATGTATTAGATGCCTTCAGAATTATCTACTGGCTTTTGGGAGATTTGCTCAGTGCTACCAAGAGCAAAATTTGGCCTTGAACTTAAGAGGCTGAGTGCCAAAGCACAGGCCTACACAGTGCAAAGGGGTCTGCACTAATGTTAGTGCTGACTTTCCCACATGGCCTTCTCAGGACACCACAATAAGAGTCAAACATGGGGATTATATGTGGATGTCACTGGACTAATCTGGATGCAGTGGTGCACAATACATGCATTTGGATCTGTCCGCATGATTGCACATGTAGATGGGCAGAGCTGTGGACACTTTGGACGGTGTAAGCTCTGGTTTTTTAGTCATCCATGCATGTATTTATGGTGGTGTGGTTTTGCACAATGTTGCATCTTTGTGCAGTTAGTTGAAACTGAAGTCTGTGCTGCCTGGGTGTCACAAACTGCCTGTTTTATTTTCAAAAATGTATTTATGCAACAAAATGTATTTTTAAGTGCAGGAGAATGAAATACTGTCATGAACTACATTGTAAACTAAATTCCAAGGGATATCTAAAATAACAGCATATACCTTGTTCACTTGCATAATGCAATAATTCTATAATAGCAGCATCAGGGCTACTGACATAGAGGATAATCTAACAATGGAATCTGTGTCCCTGTTGCACGTTCTCCTTTATGAAGAGTATCAACACTTTCAAGCTCTTTTTAGAAGTGACTATGTCTGATACTCAGTCTCTACAATATTGTTACCCTCTTTGAAAGCTGTGTAGAGAGTGACACACAAGCAATGTTGTACTGTTAAGTGTCCATGTCTTAGATGTTTGTGACCAAATCTTGTTCTGCTGTTTGTGCAAGTGATGTGGGGTGGTAAGATGGGGATCAGAAGGAGCAGGTGCTGTGTCACTCTAGAGCCCAGGCTGCCCTAAGGACCAAGACAGCCTTAAGGAAAATGAGATTCCTGTTGCACTAGGTTTCTTCCTGTTCAGCTCATATTTTACCGTTTCTTGTCATCATGTCTGTGTACCTCCCATAAGTGAATTGACTGACCTGACTAGCACGTGTGGTGCATGGGCTGATCATTCCATCTTGCAGTTAGCTGGAAATGATTGTGATTGACTGGTCTTCCCCAACCCCAACAGCTCCACTCCTCTCACCTTTCTGATCCTCAAATATTCCTCCTTCCTGGTGTCTGCACTGTGGGGCAGGGGGACCGCTGTGTACAGGGCTGCTCTTGGCTGGGAGCTCTGCCCATCAAGTGACCTTGTGCTTTGGGGATAACGTGCTCAGGGCAGCCCACCTCGCATGGGATATGTGGAGTTGTGGGATACTGTGTGGGAGCACTCTGGAGGCTCGCATCTCGCATGTGAGGGAAGCACTCTCCTTCCCTCTTCTGCTTTTTGTGAGAGGCTTTCAAGTCATGAAATGACTTGACATGACTCCTCCTATGTGGAGGACCAGGCTCATGTCTGTGTGCTGTGTAGCCCTCCGCTGACATAATGGACTGGCAAATAGCACTGAGATGACTGGTCCTCAACAGTATGCAACTTTTGGGCTCCCTCTGTCATGGAGAGGAATTCAGCTCATGGTGCAAACAACAGGACATTGGGACACATCCGGCTCCCCAAATTTCCAGAGGCAGCATGAACGTGTGTTAAAAAAGAGAATCTGCAGGATGCAGATTTGTCATTGTATTTGCCTGAAATGAACCAATTCATCCCTCTGGGTTAGTGCAGAGAAAGACTTCTCACTATGAAACATGGCAGGAAATGGATCTACTCTTTAATGAGGGTTCTTTGCTAAATGTCACCATGGAGAGATGGCTTCTTTGCTCTCCTTGTTTTTAAGAGGTAGGATGTATTTTCTCTTATTTCTCTGCTTTCCTGCATGTGCTGAATGTGCACTCAGTGCTGAGGAACAGTGGAGAGAGGAGACCATCCATTGTAAAGTATGGCTGTATTCCTAGCCAGAAACTTGGTAATGCACTTTCTGGTGATGGACCCCATGTGCTGAGCCATGTCTTGGTGGTTGTGGACACCATAATAGCTGGTGTTTTCCAGCTGTGTGTTTGCTCTGTGCAGAGCCAACATGAAGGTCGCAGCACGATTCTCCGAAAACAGAGAGCCCAAGGGCAGCTTTTCAAGGACATCCCTATCAGCTGGGCATCTGCAAGCAAAGGGAGAAGGCCTTAAGTACAATTAAATGATGATATTTTCCAAAGAACAGCATGCGAAAAACACATGAGGCTGTGCTTGATCTCTTCAAGGGTTTTGGAAGGCTAAGAGCCCCCAGGGACATCAATGCTCCACCTCTTTCACAGGAGCATAACCACAGCCGGTGGAGGAATGGCCCTTCCGAGGACACATCCACGTTCTCTGAGCCCCGGTGAGTTGCATGGTTGCACTGCTTCCAGCTGCACTCCTGCAAACCAGGTTCCAGCCTGTTCCTCCCCGCTGCACTGTGGCTGATGCCTGCGAAGGTCTGCTGCCATTGTTCTCCAGCACCTTGACTCTTCCTGGAAGCAGCAGAGAGGCATTTACAGTGACAAAATCCTGCAAAGCTGTGAAGCCCCACTGCCCAGAGACACCTCTGAGTTTGTGGAAAAGTTTGACGCTATCCTCCCAAGTGGAACGTATTTGAAGCAGTGGTGATATCTAAAGCTTTAATTCCTAAACAGATGTGGGAAAATATGAGTTTGCCACAAAATTTTCTTGTTACATGAACAGATGGATTTCTGTCTCAAGAAATTAATTTATTTCTTCTGTATTCTCACTCAATTGGTTAATGGTAGTGCATCTGGTAATGCATACTAAATTCAATTTATTTTATTATACAAATGCCACTATATGAGTTGTTTGTGCATTAAAGGATGGACTTAACTGTTTCAAAGACACTAGGATGGTTTTGTCTAATCTTTTGTTCTTGTGCTCAATATTCATTAGACAGCACTTATCACTATCTGAAAAGACAGTACCATTTCAGATTTCAATCTGATCTTTTGTAATTAAAAGAGGTTTCTTTCACAGCATTTAAGGCACTGGTAAGGTAGGTGCTATCTTTGAAATTCAGTGGGGTAGTTTCAGTTGGAATGAGGTGTTAAGCTCTTTTAAACAAAGCTGTAGGAATTGATTAGTGATTTCTTTTTGGTTACTACTGTTTGATGCAGTCTCTTAGTGTCAAGAAAATAACAGTCAAGTGAAAGAAAAATCATCAAGAAAATGCAAAATGTTTAGGACAATATAGAAGACTAAATGCAATTAATTAATTTAACAGATACTATCTTTGCCACTTCAGCTGGTTTTCTTTTTTTCTTTTTTTTTATGAACAAATAAAACTCTTTGACATTCCTCATGCCTAGAATTTGATCTGCTTTCTGAAAGTTGTAATCTTACTGAGTTGTAATCTGCCCTTGTTACCATTATAACGTGTTCTCAGCTGGCCTAGATCATGTGTAGCTTTATAGTCTGCTCCACATTGCTCCTACTGGGATCCCTCTGTCTCTTCTACTATCACACATTTAATTCACTTCCTATATGTAAATTTCCATCCTGAAAAAAAAAGTGATGCAGGAGACATGGCCTGACTGTCTTCAGTGGTGGATATAGAAGTCAAGGATCAATAATAAATGGCTTCAAATTGATTTCTAGTAACTTTTGTGTATGGAGACAAATATCCTAGTGTCTCTAAGGCTAAAGGTGCGCTGAACAATGACTGGAGTGTTGGTCACTTTGTGGAGACCTTTGTTTTCTGCCTGGTGCCTATGATTCAGATCTTGGAAGCTTGGCCTTCTTCAGGAGCTTTCTCTGTGAGCAGCTTGAAAGACTGAGTTCCTCTGCACAAGGCTGGGGACATGGATGTGAAATGCAAGTGCAGAAGTATCCGAGGCATTCAGAGATGTGCAGACAAAATGTGAAATGAAATGTCTTAATGAAATCTGAAAGCTGTCAGGGGAGGAGATGGTGCAAACCTGATTTTGCACCTATTTATGGCAGTACCTGCAATCTGGGTGGTGCTGCTGCCAGAGAGAATTTGGTGCCATTTCTGCAGAGTGCTGTGAGAAGTGTGTGCCCTTGCCTCTGCTTCCACCAAGCTCGGGCTGTTGCTGCACTTTCCCCCCAAGAACATGACTAGCCGTACTGGAAATGAGTCTGAGGGGTGCAGGAGGGGACATCACTTGGCCATAGATGTGTGTCAGTGCTTGTTTTTGTCCATGTGACACATCCATCTCAGGGTTCATCTCAAGACCTGTCCAGGCAGAAAAACTACTCAACACTGGAAGAAAAGAAGTGACAGAATATCCAAGTGAATGAAAAGCTGGGGAAAGGCAGTGGAAAAGCCTGGCAAACACAATGGAAGTTTTTGTCCTTTTTTCTAAAGAAGGCAAGCGTAATCCTTATCCTTTAATATCCTTCTTTGTTTTACACCAGAATTAGAAAATCTTTTCCATTTGTATCAATTATCTGCAGGCTTTAACTCTGCTTTTGAAAAGCATTTTTGCTATGACAACCCTTAGTCTCATGGTGAGCAGTGCTAGGAGAAACAGCTAACGCAAGGATTTAGTCTTCCCCTGCATGCAATGTTTAATCTTTCTAATCTTTTAATGTAAATGTATTTTTTGCCATTTTGTAAATTGACAAGATTAGCACAGTTTCTTCCAAAACAGCAGTTGGCAAACATATTTTGCATAAGTATAACTAAATTTTCATCTAACTGAATTCTCCATAGTGACCAATTCATTGTTAAAGCACTGAAAGGTTAACACTTACTCACTGACTTTAACAACTCTTTTTAAGAACAGTTTGCAAAACTGTTTGTAGGTTTAAAAAAACTTTTGTTTATTAAAAATATTACACTGTCTTGAATAATAATAATAATAATAACTCTATGCATTATGTAATTCAGTGATATTGCTCTTGAAATTTTGCATGTGTTCTAGATGTTCTGACATTTGTATGTTTTTGTGGTACTTGTAAAAACCCTAACCATTGCTGCTATAATCACCACCATTTTAGGAAAGTGAAAATTGTACTATGAAGCTGTGCCAGGATTTTTGTGTGTCATACTAAAACTGCATTCTGCTGATCATTTCTTAGTTTATGCCAGTATTTAGTGCCTTCTGTAGAAGGAATCAATATGTTGTGGTAGATGGGATGTGCCAAATTTCTAATACCTTGCATAGCTTATCTATCACTTACTACCTTGAAGCTTAAAAAAGAAGTAAAAGGGGAAAAAAATTAACTCTCCATCTTTCTTTCAAGTGTCTTCCATTGATTCTAATTTGGAAAACCTTTAATAGAGCTGAAAGAAAGCCATGTTCTCCTGCCACACCTCCTGCAGCAGCAGTCTACCAACTGTGAGGGGTATGAGGGAATCTGTAACACCATTGGTAATGGATCTAATGAATAGCAAGCCTGCTCAAGTAATTTTGGAGCATGCAAAAACACCATTTAATTAAAGCGGTCCTCTGATTACCATAAGAAACTCTTAGCTCTCATAGCAGTTGTGAGCTGGCTCTTGTAAACAAGTGTCACCCTGGTCAAGTGGTGGATTCCAGTCTCTGCTCTGCCTCTATGGAAGCCACACATTGCTGCCAAATGAGACTTGGATGAAAGTCAAGCCCAAGATTTTTGGTCTTTTTCTTTCCAACTGCCCGCATGGCAGACATGCCCTGTATATCAAAATTCTGACATTGCATTTTCAGTTCCTCTTCTACCCTCTGTGTAAAATCTGGCAGTGTTGTAAATGCGCACAAGCACATGCATTCGTTTTGATCTTTGTAAGATTCTGACAGGCTGAAATTGTATCATACTGTACTCATACAACAAACAGGCAAGAGGGAAATGTGAGATACCTCTGGTGGATTTCCCAGCCACCAGGCATGGTTCACTATACCTAGGCTGGTCTTTAATATAATATTTCCATCTCTGTTGAGACATGAAGGCTGTCTTGAAAAGACTTTTCAAATCAAAATAACAAGTCATGAGAAAACCTGCATGACTGGGCAAAATAAGAATACATTGAGTTCATCCTTAGAAGTATTGGTCTGAAGTATCTGTCTCCAAGCAGGAAAACTGACAGCCCTTGTGATGTAAAACACTTCCAAAAGTTAACATTTATGCCAAATTTTTCAATGTAGTTGTTTCTTTTGGTGATACCCTGGACATTTACAAAAGGCAATATTAAGGGAAGCATACACAATATACTGAAAATTATCCAGTATAGTAGGTTGCAAACTGGTTCACCAAAACCTTGAATGAATTCAAAACTCCAGCTGAAGATTAAAACCTTTCACAAATGATAGAATATTGAAAAGCCTTTTGCAGCACCTCAGTTTCTATCAGTTGGAGAAAATAGGGCTCTCTTCAGAAATTATAGGTCCTGTATTGTCCTTTAAAAACTGGAAGCTTCTTCAGACTTGCTTTACCAGATGAGGAGCCAGCTGGGACTAGTTGCAGTGTGGTTCTCCATTGTTTTGGTTGTCTAGTAGCCATTTACACATGAACATGTGCTTCCACTAGTAAGAGTGAAGAGTTTTCACTCCACAGAACTCCTGCCTGCATGGCCCTAATATTGAATATTCAAGGCATGGTCTTTCATCCTATGTTTCTTCAATGTATGAGTAGATCAGAGTCTCAGTGGTCTCACCATTGCACTAATTGTCTTACCAACTTGTCTTTCTAACTTCTATGTGTTGGCCTAATTTGCCAAAAAAACAGATTTCAACACAGCAGCTGTTTTTTTCCCATCTTCTTATTTTCCATAGTGAAGCTAGGAATATCTGCATTATCTCCAGCTTAGATTTGAGTCAAAAAAGCCATCAACATACTTTATTTCCAGGTTGCACACTGGAAATGCAGTAAGAGTTCTATAGGTGCAGACCTGATCTAGCCTGCTGCCTATGGCATGTGAGTCTCTAGTTGAATTTACTTGCTTTTCACCACAATTAATCAGTTTCAAGATGCAGATTAGATTATATTAATGGTGTGCTCATTTAGATACCACCTTCCAATCACAGTGATTCCTTCTGTGTACATACTGTCAGTCCTGTAATTGCATTTTGTCTGATGTGCATTATATTGCAGGACCAGCTTTCCTTTTTCCTTTTAAATATAGCTTAGCCTATGCTGCTGAAAGGATCCAGGAAAGAATTATCTATCCAAACCCCAGTGAAATTTGGGACCTAGCTTTTTTTAGACCCCCTTGCAAGCCCCAGCTGTAATCAGCTATTTAAGGCAGAGATTTTAGCATGAGGAGTGCTGTGTATCATCATCATCAACTCTGAATGCAGTTGCCTGTACACAGGGCACCTTCTTACACAGATCCCTTGTTCTGGGATTTGTGAGATTAAATGAACAGAAATTTACTAGGGAGAAGTAATATTTTGATGCATTTTGATGCATTAAGCTCTGCAAATCTAGAAATCTGGGGGGAAGGGGGAGATTACTGGATCATTTTCTGAAAATATGAGTAACATTGTCAAGTTTTTCAATTAGTCCATTTTCAATTAACTGTTTGGCCCCGTTGTCCTCAAATTACCCTATTTCTGTGCTTGCACAGCATCAGGAAAAAAACAAGCAAAAAGGTTTTGTGGCTGTAAACGAAGAAGGATTTCATAACCCACTTTGAACCTCAGGTCCCCAGTGGTGTTTCCATGGCTGGTAATTCTTTTACTCATCAACTGGATAAGTTTTGACCCATGTGAATGTCATATTGCCATGCCTGCAGCACATTTTTAAGTAGCAAACTTCATACATGGTAAGCTCCTTCACTGGTGAAGATCGATATGGTCAACAATGTTGTCTGTCACTTGTGTCAGTTAAATTTTTTGTTGTTGTTGTTGTTGTGATGTATTTTTCTTCTTCAAGACACTCCACTGTTTGTTAATGGGGATAGAGTGAACAAATGTGTATTGTACTGTTGTCTGCCACAATGTCTTGAAAAATATTCTTTAAGTATTTGAGTACAGAAGTGCCCTCAATAAGAAGAAAATAAAGACCAAGAGGGTTTTTTTTAAGGTAGTATTTATGAGTTTTCTCTCCTGCTTAGTTCTCAGATAGTTAGGCTTCTGAAAATAATGAATTCTGTTTGTGCTAATTGGAGTATGACATTCACTGTTACTGGTCTGTAAATTCCAGAGATATTCAGATCTTTATTGCACTTCACCTCCATTTTTGTTCTCTCACGATAATCTTTAAGAAGTCTGATTCTGCTGCATTAGAGATTGGTTTCAGTGTCTGTACAATGTTTGCTACTATTGTAGTGTGACTTTGTATTTTTGATTTTTAAAATTTGTATTGGTACAGCCTTAACTTACAGAAATAAAGACCATTTAAAATAAATCAAAATAGTCATTGATGTCTGTGGTAAGTGCATGCTTTATTCACAGTATTTTGTCTGTAATTAGGTGTAGCAACCAAGTCTTATGTATTTAATAAATTGTTTTCTGCAAAGTTGACTCTTTTCTTTAATCAAGTGAAAACAATTTATGAGGCATTTCAAATCATGTTGTATAAAAAAAGCACAAGCTGTGTCTCATGTTTTTCAAGTGTGAGTATCTGCATAGCTGGGGAGTTCCCATGCACCTGTGCTGCATTTTGATTAGCAGAGTCTAAGTCAGCTGACCAAGAAATAGTTGCTGTCATACATTCCTAACTTCTGGGGTTGTGTTTCAGGAAAACAGTTAAACAATTGCTTAAGTATGTCCTTCCCTGCTCAGGAATGTACTTAAAAGCAAGCTTGACTTAAACCATGTATTTATTTAATCTCAATATAGTAGGACTGAAAGCCTACATTCTTAGAGCCATTTTGGAGAGCCTTTTGGAAGTCATTTTCCTGAACCTCAATTCCAAGGCACAATTTGGCCTGAAATTATTTATTTGCATGCAGAATTTCAGCAGTAAGGTCTGCTTTCCACATTGTTTCGTTTTAAAGTTCATTTAGAATAAAGTGTGAATCCAAGAATATGCATCTTTTAAGGCAGGCTTGTCAGATGTAAAGTTTTTCTGTTCAAGAGGTTTTAAAATGAAAAGACCAGAAAACTAAAGCTAATAAAGCCCCTATATTATGAAAGTGAAAGATCCCAATTGGAAAAAGGTCAATGTTTAGAGTTCTGCCAAAGGAATATGAGAAAAAGGAAAAAGCCAAATCCCTCTGAAAAGTGGTATCTAGGGAACAGCAATGAGTATTGTTTTTAGGTCATCAATGCAGGATAGTGCAGGACAGTAAGAGGTAAGTGACATCATGGGTGAGGTATAGACGAACATGCTTTTCACCAGGTATTCTGGGAATGCATTTCCATCACCTGGCAAATTCTGCCAAAAAAAATCCATTATTGATGCTTGGTGCTAGCAGATGGACTGTGCTCATAAAACATGTAAAAAGAATCCTGTCAAAGTTCCTGCTGTTTTCCCAGTAACAAGTGGAAGGAAGAAAGGAAGACTTTTGGATGAAGAGACATGGAAGTTACATATGCACAGTAAACCTGTTGGATTAATCTTTATAGCTTGGATTAAACTGTCTTCACAGAGGTAGAAGGTAATGAGCTTCTGTTGGTGTAAAAGTGAGTATGCAGCGGGTGGTTAATGGTTAAGGTGTTTAATGCAGATTCAGGTAAGTAAATTGGCAAAATTCTGGTACGTCAGCTACTTTCACTTTTCACTTTGTACACTGATTAACTTAGATTGCCACTTGAAGAACTGCTGTGCTCCCACAGCCAGTGAAATGGCTGGATAACCAGCAGCAGTGAGCACATGCTGGCAGCATATGAGATGCTTACTTTGCTGCTTCTCTAAAAAACTAGAAGGAAATGACCCCTGGAGGAGCTTTAAGACAAAATCCTGCATGTAGCATGATGTGAGTATGGTTTATCAGGGACAGATATTTCTACTGATGCAGTTTAACGTTTTTGTCAGTGATGTGGAGAGTGGGATTGAGAGAACCCTCAGTAAGTTTGCTAAAAACACTGAGCTGTGTGGTGTGGTGACACTCTGGAGGGAAGGGACACCTGAGTGTGGGCTGATGCATGAAGTTGAACAAGGCCAAGAACAAGGTGCTGCACCTGGACTGGGGCAATCCCAAGGACAAATGCAGGCTGGGAAGAGAACGGATGGAGAGCAGCCCTGTGAGCAGGACTGGGGGGTGCTGGTGGGGGAGAGGCTGGGCATGACCCAGCCAGGGGCACTCCCAGCCCAGAGAGCCAAACGTGCCCTGGGCTGCATCCAGAGCAGCGTGGGCAGCAGGGCAGGGAGGGGATTCTGCCCCTCTGCTCTGCTCTGGGGAGAGCCCACCCGGAACACTGCATCCAGCTCTGGGCTCCCCAACATAAGAAAGATGTGGACCTCATGGAGCAAATCCAGGAAGGAGCCATGACAATGACCAGAAGGCTGGAGCCTTTCTACAAGAACAGAACCTTTCTACAAGAACAGAATGTCTGGGGCTGTTCAGCCTGGAGAGGAGAAGGCTCTGTGGAGATTTCATAGGTATCTTCCAGTACCTAAAGAGGTTCTAATAGAAAGGTGCAGAGGAACTTTTTCCAAGGGCATGAAGTGATAGGATAAGGGGAAATGCCTTTTAACCAAAAAGGGGAAAGGGAAAACCTTTTAACCAGGGTGAGGTTAGTTTAGATATTAGGAAGAAATCCTTTGCTGTGAGGATGGTGAGACACTGGCACAGGTTATCCACAGCACAGAAGCTGTGGATGCTCCATCTCTGGAAGTGTCAAAGGCCAGGTTAGTTGGGTTTTGGATGGGGTCCAGCGCAAGGTACCCATTTGTGGCAGAGAGCTGGAACTAGATGATCTCCAAGGTCCCTTCCAACCCAAACATTTATATGACTCTATGATTATTCACCTGAAAACTCCTAATGTACTAGCAATAACTTTTAGTTACACTTGTCACCACGTCTCCTAGTTTTGCTTGTGGAGGCTGAGGAGCAGTGGAGCCTGTGGCCATGCAGGCACGGCTGGGCTGCTGTTCTGTACCACCCCCATCATCGCTGGGCTGTGGCTTCGGGGGTAGAAAAAGCGAACACACTGCAGAAGCAGCACTGTTTAGTTCCATTTCTTTCCTCAGGGACCACCACAGCAGACTTTGTCCCTCTCCTGCTACTGCCTGTCCCTTCCCGTCCCTCAGAAAGAATACAACTCCAAGCAGCAAGCACAGCTGAGCCCAGCAGAGCACCATGGTGACCGTGTGGGAAGAACCATGGGGAATAAAACTGAGCCTGAGCCTGAGCCTGAGCCTGAGTCTGAGCCTGAGCCTGAGCCTGAGCCTGAGCCTGAGCCTGAGCCTGAGCCCAGCCAAGCCAACCAAGCAGAGAAGACCCAAGACAAGCTGATGCTACTAAGCAGAGTTGAGCCCAGCAGTCAAAATTAGGTGGCACAACACAGATTATTCCAGCTTTTGGGAGGTTTTTCCATAATTTTTATTCACTGTCTTGTGCTCGGGGACTGAGAATGCCGTCTGGGGAGAGCATCTGCCATCTTGTCTTTGTCTCAGCAGCCAAGCATGTTGAGTTGAGGTAGCAAACATCTCTTGTGTGTAAAGAACCTTCTCTTTGGCATACTTTTGTTACTAGTATTGCTCTGTTTTTCTGTGTTTCTTATTTCATTGCCATTTGTTTTCAGTAAATTTTTATCTCAACCATTGTTATCTCAACATTTGTCCCTCTCTCACTGGAATAGGAGTAGGGGGAACAGGAACACCTTATTTGGAGTTTCATTCCAAGCTATTTTTAAACCACCACACCATGCAAAATTGTAAATGAAACAGGACTGGAGAAAACCATGCTTTAAATGTGTAACTCAGGAAAAGCAGCAGAAGCATTGAGCGCTGAGGAGATAGGATGCCACTAGCCATGGAACCATTAACTCTGTCATACAAGATTATGCCATTCATCTGCTTTTGGAAGGAGATTTCTGTGTGTCTGGACCTTGGTGAAGGACACCTGAAGGCTCAGGGTGGCCAGAAGTTCTCATGTGCAAAGGGTCGCAGGAAGAAATGATTAAGTAGAAAAACATTGCCCATGCTACAAAAATGGAGAGTTAGGCTGCATCCTCCTCTGCCATGCCATCTGCTGTGGGGGTCACCTCTCCACAGCATCTGTGCTCAGTCTCATGGGTCTGGAGCCCCTTCTGGAGACAGGTCTGTTTACACAGTTGTAAAAAGTGGTGATGAAACTATTCAGCAGACCAGAAATTGATCAGACCACACTGGTGCTGCATCAGGCCCCTGATGTTTGCAGGCCAGCAGGAAATGTGTTCTGGCTCACCCAGTGAGAGCTGGGTGCCTCTAAAGAGCATCTAAAATCCTTGTTCTTGCTGAGCAACAGTGGGATCTGCCAGGAGCCTGTGGTGTGTGTCAGTGTCTTTGCTGCATGTGCTAGCACAAAATTCAATAAGAGACAGTTGAAGATGAGCAAAATCTGTGGATTTTAGGAACCTCCAGATACTGCAGATATCTTTATCTTCTTTATTGACAGTAGTTGTGAGGGAAGATTAGTATTTTGCCTCCATAGAAGGAGAATGAATACAGATGTTGTTTTTTCTGAGGTAGTGCCACTGAGAAGGTGACTGCTGACTTGCATTATGAGCAGCAGGGAACTCTGCATGAGGAACTGCCTGTGCTCTAGAAGAAGCAGGCAGAGATGGAAAGAGGCATCAGAGCTGAGCTCTAACTAGTTTTGATGGCACCTTTTTAGCTCGTCTGGCAACCCTCCTCTTCTTCCCTCACCAAACACACACACAGTGCAACTCCTGGCATCAGCATGGAGCAGAGCATTAGGTGTCCAGACATTTACCATGTGCATTTCAACTTAAATGGTCTGGCATGGAGCACTCACCAGCCATCAGATAATTGCACAATTGTCTGCATAGATGTAGGGTGTGTGCGTGTTTTGGCAAGAAAATATAACTGTTTTCTTCCTGTATCATCTCAGTGACAGACATTTGGCAAGAGGGCTTGTGCCTGCACAGATGGCAGTGTTGTGTGATTTTGCAGGGTTTCTGCTATGAGTATGGCATCAGCTGAACCAAAAACAGAGATAAATTTTCCAGAGGAACCTGCCTTACTGGGGTAAGAAAGCTCAGGTTCTGTGTGTTCACATGGCTAGCCCGTGTCCCCTGAAGTGTAGTTAGAAAATAAACCCTCCAGGAAGACCCAGGAAGAGGGAGACAAAAGGCATTTTAGGGATGAGGGAGCAGGACTCAGATTTAGGTGCAAGATCTCCTCCTTTATCAGTTACTCATGTACCTACAGGGGCACTGAGGTACATGAGGTACATTTGCACAGGCAGCCTGTCAGTTACACACAAAAATTCAGTCCTGTGGGACTTGATCTAGAATCGTCTAGTGCTGATGTGATTGTAACACAGGGAACCAGTGATTGCATGGCTCTTCTGGCTGCTTAATGCTTTTCCAAATTCAGTCTGATAGGCCACAGTAGGAACTCCTTAAGGAGTAAGGGTGTATATTTGTTAGTATGTCCTGTTGATGGCCCAACAGTACTGCAAGTCCTCCACGAGGTATTCAGACATAATTTCACATGCTTGGAGCATCATCTGGCTCCTGACAGGCAATGCTGGGCAAAGAGCTTTGTGGTTTGGTATGCAGCCACTGAAGTCAGTGATGGAGGCAGAATGGGAACACCCTTATCTTTAAACAGAGCTCATGAGCTGGTGTTGTATTGAACAAATATCCCAGTTTTTTCAGGACTCTTCTACATTGTCCAAGAATGAAAGTGATAAAGTGTTTTCTTTGGGACCAGAAAAAAGCAATTTATGCCAATAAAAAACCCCAAACAAACCAACCAACTAAACAGAAAACCCCCCAAACCCCATAAGCAAGGATGCTGCTTTTCCTGGAGGAGTTCAAAGCAGGATAACTCTTATTCCAGCCTTCTGGTGATAGAACACCCTTACAGATGGTAGCTGATACATGCTTGCCATCATAAACTGTAATTTTATTTCAGTTTTATTTTGCTAGGATAAGACTCCTTTTCTGCAAGCATTAGAGCTGCACACTTATTGCAGCAGCCATTGTTTTCTGATCTCATACACATCCAAGCCCTAGAGCAATTCATGCTATTTTTTGTTGATTATGAGGACAAAGTTGTTACAAATGGAGAGGGGAGTTTTAAACCAGTTTCTGTCTTTCCCAGCCCTTGGGGTTTAGAGAGCATTTTTGATGAGGTGGCCAGCACCCAAAGCCCGCTCTCAATCCAAGTTATTAACAATGTTTGATTAGGTCTATTACAAAATGAATTATTTATTTGATAGACACAAATTTAAACAACATAAGACTTTAACAGATGACTAACTACACAGGATAAGCAAGGAACAGTACTAGCAGATAAACAATACAGCTTGAGAGTGAGGTCCCTGTACTACAGCTAGTGAAGAAATATTATAGATTAGGATTCAGTGCATCTTACCATCCAGTTTCTGATGGGGCATACACAGGACCCTTCCTCTCAGCTTCTGGAAAAGTATCCACAGCGATGCATCCAAACATCGTGGGAGAAGCCCTGAATATTTCCAGGGAGTGTGTAGGAGACTTCTGTCTCTGTGGAAATTTGTGTAGTTTTATATTGTGAAGTAGTGTCTTTTGGTCAATGATATTTAATTTTTATCTCTCTCTACATCTGCTCTCCAGAGCAAGGTGTTTATTCTCAGCTGGGGGTCTCAGCCCTCTTGGCACCAGGGATAACCCCCTGGGTTATCTCATCCATATGCAGCAGCTGAGGTGTTGACACAAAGGTGTGTCGTGAGAAGGAAAGGAAAAACTGATACAGACTTTAATGTTCACGGATGAGCACGTGCTATGTGCATTCCTGAGTGCCACCCATGTACCCTCGTTCAGCGCTGAGTGGCACTAATCAGAAGCTGTTGCTGCAGGCTATCAATGCCAGAGCTCAGCTCAAACCAGACACACAACTTTTGAAGATCTGGAATATGGAAAAAGTGGGAACTAGGACTTAATTTCCTAGCACATGATAAACCTTGCCTTGGGAAGCCAGAAGCAATCTAAGTCTCTGTCTCGTGTTGCAGTTCAATAAATTGCCTAAATAAATTCTTGATTCAAGAAACAACCTTTCATGCCAAGGCCTGTCACAAGTTAATTAAGTGGGATTAATTGCAGTGTGAGAATATCAGTGAGGCTGGAACTATTATATCTTTCAGGACAACTGGTGTTGTATATTTAGGATCTAGGTTTTAGAAGGCTGCTTCCCAAAATGCTCTGGGTGCTCTCAGAAGTAGTCCTTGGATGAGCTACTGTGTGCCAATCACAACTCATAAGGTGGCAAGCAGTTTGTGGGGAAATGTGGCACTGAATGTTACTGATCCACGGCCTGGGCAGAGAAACATCCTGGGAAGTACAAAACCCTATGGAGAATGGGTGGGGGGCAAGCAGTGCCTGAAGAGTGGCTGTGAGAGGGTTGAGCGAGCCCCAAGGGCACAAGAGGGCAAACCTCTGCCAAGGAGACACTGGTGAGAGCAGCTCATCATTGCTGTGAGCACCCTGGCCTCTCTGAGCTCACCTGTCCACCCAACAACTCACCAAGCTCACAGCTCATCAAGTCAGCCAGGCTGCACACAGGCACAGGAGGAACATTTGCCATAACCAAAGGCTTTAAACACAGCTTAGGAAAAATGCTTGCAGCCTACCTTTCAGAGGAAATAAGTCCTTTTGTCCACTGACTAATTGAAGTGTGCAGAAGAGATGGGTCCCTTCAGTTCAGGAGACTTCTGTCCCTTGACAGACTTGCACAGAAATGTGCATTTATCACATGTTCCCTCTGTGTAGTATTTTCTGGCAATGTTTCTTGGAGTCTCCAGGACGAGACCTGGAGATGTGCACACCACAGATGTGCAGGGATGTGCACACCACGGACACCAGGGATGTGCACACCACGGACTGGGGACTCCTGTTACAGAAGAGTCCACAGCTCAGAGGATATTAGACAATGGGCCTGCATTGTTGGCCTGGTAGGGCTCATCTGTTCCTCTTTCCAGCTTAATTTTCTTGCAGTGGTTCCTTCAACTGGATTTATGCAGTTCCTTTATCTTTGATATACTATATAAACAGAAAAATCTGCAAAAATGTAAACTTCTTTTTAAAATCACATCTTCCCGGTGTGCAGCATTACACCTCTGGGACTGCAGTAACAGTCAGCAGTGGCCAAAAAAATCAGAGGTTTGAAGGAGAAATCCAGCCTCTCCCTCCCATTGACCTTGAATGTTCCACCTTTTCCCTCTTCCTACCACACTGAGATAGTCACTGTGGGAATCACAGTCCATCGATGTTCAGAGCAACATCTCACTGCTGAATTCATTGGGCTGCAAAATCCCATTAGTTTCAGCCCTATAAAAAGTAGACTTTAAAGTATAGTAGATATAATAAAATTTCAGTGGTATTGTAAAAATGCATTACTCTTTCAAAAAAATACATTAAGTGTCCGAACATCTACAAAAAATTCTCCATGAATCCTCTGCTTTTAGTTCCTGCCTATAGGGCTGAAGCTCTCAATTTATGAAATGCACACTGCCTGTCTTCATTTAAGTCATGGTATTCACCCCAGTGCACCTGCCTTGGGTGCACTGAAGCAACAGGATCTTGTTTTGTGGTGCCTAATAGGGAGAAGAGAGTGTGTATGGGTGGAAAATGCTGCTTGACTATCCCAGCCTGTCTGGCTTGCACAGACACCTGTGGTGGAGAGATGCACTGGCAGCACAGTGTCAGCCAGTAAAGGAATAGGGAGAGTTTTTTGCTGGTGCCAGCACCAATTAAAAACGGAAAAACCTTTGCCTTTGCCATCCTCCCACAGTTTCTACAGCAAGGCAAAAGTACAGTAACACTGTGTAACTTCCTCTCTATTACTAGCTTTGTGTGGCAATACATTTTTAGCTTTTCAGCAACAGCAGGGTAAGTCATGTTGGTGCTTCTTAGTTTTCAGCACATAAACTCGTGGGAAAGCATCAGGGAAAATTATCTTTCTTAAATTCTTTCTATTTTGTGAAAAACACATAAATTCCTACTCCTCAGCAATGGTGGCAGTGTGTCACTAGGACAAGCTATTTTTGTACCCTTTCTTTATTTTTTTCCTAGCATTCAACTAAGCTCAACAATTTAATTCTGGTGATGACTTCAAGAGCCCCAACACCACCGAGGCTATCCCTCTGCTCTCAGTGTGTGGAGATAGTGGTGTGTCACCAAAGGACTCAGAGATTGTATGGGCATCACTAAGGTCAGGAAACTTTGCAGAATACTGTTTTTTTCAGTGCTGGGGAGTCATTCCTTCTGATGAAATGAAATTATCATAAAGTTTAAAAGACAAGAATTTTCAGGCTTGTTTATGTGCTTGTGGTCATGGGGATTTTCCAAGTTTCTCTCAATAAAACTGTAACCTTTTCTAATTTATACCCTGTTTCCTTCATGGTTGAGCCAGTAGCTTTGAAGGCCAGGGCAATGCTAAAGGTTTCCTTGTACATAACGCTTGTGCACAACCTTGGTCTCATGCTCTAGGAGACAAAATTTCCTGCTGTTACCCTAAGGTATGGTTTCTGCTTCTAGAGCTAGCCAGTGTAACCTTGGGCATTTGAGAACTTTTCTCCAAAAATGAACTCCCAGAAACATCAAAAACATTACCCAAAAAATAAGAACTCTGGCTAAGATCCAAAGTATAAAAACCCTGCTCACATTTTTTACTAAATTTCTCTGTTAGGTTTATCTAAGATATTGGCAGGCAAAAGCAGCCAGACTGGCAGTCTGATTGCAATACTGACATCTCATGGCTAAAAGAAGAAGTTGCTACCTTTCTTTCTTTTTCTCCTCATTCCTCCTCCATCTTCCTCTCCTTCGTCACCTGAAAAGTATCCATTTCCATAAGTGCCACATTGCTGTGAAAGTACAGAGTATTACACCCAAATGGTAGGTCACACACATTTGCACAGTCACACTTCAGTGCGACTGGAACCCTCATTCACTTCAAAAAAAAAGCCAGGAATTTGGCTTCTTTCTTCTGAATCTGGATTTCTACAGGTGGTGTAAAAGTGGCACCAGCAAGCGAAATGCATATGATTTCTTTGAATGCCCCTTACACTGCTTACATAGCATTTCTTTGCAGCCTCTTCCCCAAACTCTAAGGCTGCCAAGAAACAAATTTCTGGGGAAGCATGGAAGCTGTTGCAGGGTTCTTCAGAGAGAGCACATAGAAGCTCTAAATGTGTTTTCCCACCTGTGATGCATTTCCTTTCTGAAAATACATTGTAATACTTTTATTTCCAATCCCAGCAGTGAAGGTGAATGAGCCCCTGGAGGACTTCTATATCACCATGAAGAAAACAGATGGATCTGACTTTGTAGCCACATCATTCTGCACTATCCATCTAGGCTTGGATCAGATCCTCAGGAATGCCACTGGCAGCTCTCTCCACCACCAGCTACACCTTCAGCTCTTCCACGAGAAAACTGAAGAGTAAGCCTGAGGTCTTGAGCAAGACATGTCTGATGACTGTTCCCACAGTGTCTACTCCTTCCTTGTTGATGAGGAGAGGCGTGGAGGATAAGATGCTGCGAGGTGACAGCCCCACAGCCCTGCTCTCCAGGGGGAAATACTGCAGCCAGGACCTGAACATGCAGACCTTGCAGGAGAAGGCAGGCAGAGAGTCTGATGACATTGAATTGCTGAGAGACTCCCAGAACAGGTTATTTTTTGCCAGAATGGTAGCAGGAGGCAAGAAAAGAGGCATGGGCTGTTATGGCTGGATCCCCCACGAGCACAAGCTCTGCCCAGAGTGCCTTCTCTACCAGCACATGTGCATACAAGAAAGGCAAGTCACCCCTGCCTGGTGGTTTGGCAGCAGGTCAGAGGCATGAGGAATGTCTGGGTGGGGATATGCTCCCTCAGAGCTGTCATCTTCAAGCTGGTGAAGAAACCTGGAGCACTGTGAAAACTTTACTTTTGTTTCCTTCACTAAAGGTTTCCAGGAAGTTTTTCCATCTTAGCATCTAAGACAGAGCAACTCTGCCCTCTGTCTGCTCTCAGCATCCAGCATCCCAAGCAGTCTCTAGGATGACGTGAACAAGTTTAGCTGCTTTCAAACAAGAGAAAAAAGTGGAATGACAGGACAGGGAAGAGGAAGGCAGAACATGCTGAGGGCCCATTCTTGGGATGAATACTGATTTTTTTCTGAAGAGCTGGGGAGCAGTGGTCTCCTTCATCACTACCAGGTCTGGTGCAGAGCTTTTTCTTCACTGGAGGCAGGTAACATGTATATGATGGATTTTCCTCCCCAGTAAGCATAGCTAGGAGAAAGGAGACTGAGTTTTGGGGACCAAGAACCCCTGAAGCTTAGGTGCCTATGCTTTCAGAGCCACTGTACAAAAATTACTTTCTTGTGAATCGTATCTTTTAATGGTTCACAGCTTTGTAAGCTTGTTTGGCATACTGTAAATACAGTTATTTTTCATTACCTGATCATTTACACTACATCTGTAGGCACTGATATAAACTACTACTGGTTTACCAATTAATAAACAAAGACATGGAATTAATTAGCAAATTAATAGCAGACAAAAAATAGCATCACCAAAGAACAGCATTTTCGGTCAGTCATGTATAAATGGTGAACACTTAAATTTAAAAAAAAAACAGTTTGGGGCTGACCAGGTTTTGAGACATTTTAAGAGGGGCATGTATCAGAAGTCAAATTCTTGGTCTGACACCCAAATGATGTAATTTTCAAAAATTCGTGATCAGGTATAAAAATAATTGCCCTGAACTTCTACAGCTATGGTCCACAAGAGGCTTGGTCCACTTTCTCTTGAGAGGAAAACTTTATTTCAGCTGGAGCTGTGACAAGCCTTTAAGTCACAAACCAAGACAACCTGGAAGACAGCACAGAGCTGAGGTATTTGATGTGCACAAGTATTTGATGTGCAATCAGCTTCTGTTCCACTAGAAAGGTATGGCTGGGTTTTTATCTATCCTATTGCGGTGCTGTGAGAGGACTGGTGAGGTTTACCATGCCCACTATACAGACATTGACTGTTCTAGTTCCGTGTAACACATCTCCCCTGCCACATCAGAATAAAGCAGAACACTATGGCATAATTGTTGATCATCATCTGACTACTAATGAGATGAAAATGTTTCAATAGATATCCTTGCAACTGGAATCTTTAACTCAACTGGAACCAGTAAGATGATTACTCCTTCATCTGAGTTCTGAATTTTTTTCAATTCTAAGTCCAGTCCCTAAATGCAAAATAATTAAGGACACAATTCCCACCCATTATGTGAATTATGAATGCAGGAAAGTTAACACTTGCTGGTAAAAAAGCGTTATATGTCATATCAGTAAGAGCCCTAGCTGTGATTCAGTGTTTTGCTTTGTTCTTCATGGTCTTGGTTTTGAAAAGCTGACATATTTATAGAGATCTGCAAGGTGTATTTTGTTACTTGCTGTAAATATTACTTATGGGGATATTTCTGAAATCAATTTGATTGTCAAAGAGAAGCCTGTAATTTTCACTATAGCGTATGCATTAGGAAATCCCATAGGTAGATCTCCTGTCACTTGAAACCGTTTCAATATTGTAGGAAATAGCTGACAGAAAAGAAAAACATAGATAAGAGTCAGGGAGGGGGAAGGAGACCTAGCACTGGCTTTCATTGCAGTATCAAAAGCAAGAAAGAAATCTACAGTGATGTATCTACGTGAACCTATAATAGCACATTTATGTGGAATGCACAATGTATACTGAACACACATTGCAGAACTGGGAGGCAGGGAATTGCTGTCTGACAGAGATTTATGTCCTCTGAGTGAGGGAAAAGCCCTGCATGAATTCTGCATGTGAACTACTGAGAGGAGATAAAACCTTCTCCAGTTTGGCATTATGCTTGTCCTGACCATGCATAAAAATATTCACTAGCACAGAATAGGCATTTCCCTGACACATCTTTCTCAACCTCCCTCTTTGGAACTGATTCTCTTTAGACAGGCATTGTCTTCATTGGTTTGGACAAAACCAACCTTATTACCTTGAGGGTCAGGCTCTCAACTGTGTGAAACTGTGGGTCTGCTTGGGTTCCAATTGTTTTTTCACCATTCATCCTAAGGGAATGAGCTCCAGTCAGACTGAGAGCGCTGCCTTTGCAAGCATGAATCCAGGCACTTTCCTGTGCTGTGGAGGTCAGGTCACATTCCAGGCTTGGACAGAGCAGAACACAGACTGCCCCTGTGTGGTAAACTTACCTCTGGGGTTTCTGGTTCCCTTCTCAGATGGTCTGAGAAGCACCAGCACAGGGTAATACTATTTTGAAGTCCCAAGTCCTCCCTTGGAAAGTGAGAACTAAAGCCTCACTGGGCTCTAATTATCATCTTGCATTTAAGATGACATTTGCACTTCCCAGCACTGAGCTGGAGTGTGAGGCTGTCTCAGGGGAGCAGAGAATAAGAACTCACGAGAGCTAAAAGGACTGAGGTGCTCCCACATGCACAGCACAAACCTGTGTTCCAAGACAGCACTGGCAACTCATCTTGCAGCTCCATGGCCCAAGAAACATTTTTCCAGTCATCACTCATCTGCTTTACCCTCTTTTTCTGACCCTTACAGTCTGGTGGCAGAAATAAGTTTCTGGGAGGACTGTGCCAATCAATTGCCTTCCACTGGGTCAGAGCCTGAGGACGTGGCAAACTGACCACACGTGATATGCTGGTGGTCTCTGTGGGTTAAAGCAGAGGAGCCTTATATCCCCTTACCTTAACCTGTCCCCTTAGAGAGCTCTGGACTGAGATGGCTCAATGTGCACTTTATCAGGTGCTGTTGTTGCTTACCTAGTCTTTGCCAAAATCAGGCAAAGATTCCCGCACTCGTGTCATCAGGCTTCTGCTCAGGCCAGAATCAGCCAGCATTTCATTTGACTCAGCTTGCTACACTCTAGACAATCTATGTCACTCTTCAATAATAATAGAACTGTTTAAGTGCTGCAAAAAGACCCCAACTTCCTCATCAATGATTCTGAGTACTTCAGGGTGATGCTGAGCTATCCAATAGCGTCATGACCTTTCTCAGCTGAACATACTCTGAGGGTTCCCAGAAGTAACTTTCTGATCCTAATCTTGCTTGCATCTGTCAAAAAAGCGTTTACATCTTGTTTATACTGAAATAGAGCTTCATTAAAGCACACTTGCTGTGGAATAATCAAGTAGCTCAGGTAAGGGATATTGCAAGGAAGGAACACTAATGGGAGGGAAGGAAGGAAGAAGTGGAGCTAGAGAAGCATCACAGTGTAACTGAGAGAAATGAATGTGTCTAGCAGAGGGAAAAAATGGTAACTGACAGGGTAACCACAGAAAGTTTTAAGAAATTGCTGACAAGACTTACAAAGGACCAAAAGGGCATAAAACCAGGCCAGCTAGAATTACAGACCACATTACTGTGGAAAGGCAAAAAAGTAATAATCACAGAAACAAGAATCACCATGTTTCCTGTCAGCTTTAGGGTTCTGCTGCTGTACTGAGTTGTCTTCAGCCATGCTGAGGGAAGCAATATGCTGACTTAAGACATAGAGGATATCACTGAGATGGGGTTTTGGATAAGCAAAAATGTATTAGGTTTTAGATTTTCCACTCTTGGTTGAATATCACCAGCTATCCTTAACATATGTCTGTATCACCAGAAAACTGTGGTGAATGCTGCTGGACTCACAATTTCCTATGTACTGCAGGGATCAAGACATCCTACTGACATCTCTGAAACCTTGCCACTGGGTTTATCACTGGAATAAGGTACAAAGGAGCATGGGGGACCATTTCCATTACTATAAATGGAAATTTTTTTTTTGTAATTGCTCTAGCACTGCTTGGCTGAAGGGAAGATCAGTACCAAAGGCCAAATGAGCAGTTGTTTGTACCTATTAATGACTTCCTGTGCTTAGGAACCTGTCTTATGTCAGTACACTGCTGTGTCATGTGAACAGCAAACCCATCAAAAAAAGACGGACAGGTTAAGCAGGCTTGTTTGCTGACAGAGCAAACTGACCAGTTCAAGGTATTACATTGAAAGTGATTAGGCCTGAATCTGACAAAGCCAATCTGCGTGAGAGGGAGACTGGGACACATACACAGGCCCAGCTCAGAGGGAAAAGTCAGCCTTTGCAAACTCAAAGTCCAGGGAAGCAGGCTATGCTTAGAATGAGTAGCTTGAAACCAACCCATCATTTAGATGGGACATAAATCCCCCCTTACAGAGACTACCAGGGGTGCTGGCAAGGCAGCCAGTCCTACACAGGCCAGTGCACAACATTTTGTTTTCTGAGGACAAACAAGCCCTTTGCTGGGCAGAGCTTGAGAACATGACTCTTGGTGTGTCTCTTCTGGACAGGCTGTAAACACCCAGTCCTTCTGACCCATCCCAGTTGTCAGCCAGCTGTGCAGTCTTGCTGGCAGAGAAATATCGAGACAGCAGCTTTGGCTTGGGCCTACATTGGACATTCCCACTTCCACAAGTGGGCACTGACTGACAGGTGGAGAAAATCTACAGTCATCCAGGCAGAGAGATGCTCTAACATACTTAGGGCATGCAGTGATGGCTAAACCCCAGCATAATGGGAAACTTTATCTGGTCACTGTTGCAAACAACAAAGCACAAGAAAGAAAGCTCTTTCCAAACACAGAGTGTAACATTACTATTTTGGTTTCCATCTCTCCTACTCAAAATTTTAAACAGAAAAGGCCCAGACTCTGACTTACTTTGTTGTCTTCACCATCTGAAAAAGAAAACCAAACCAAAGCTAAAGCACTAGCTATTAGTGAAAGCAAAGATAAACCAGAAAGCAAAGAGCTCTGTGTCTCCTGGCATGGGGTGATGAACCAGCTGCTGGTGTGGGATGCAGAGCAATAGTCTCCAGATGATGCCTCACACTATCTGACTAACCAGGAGCTAATCCTGACAATTCCACTGGCTTTCTGTATACCTGCAGGCATTGGAACCCCTTAGCATTTTTCTTCATCTGCAAAAATGGAGGTAACAGAAACATAGTTTGCCTCATGCGAGGATTCAAATAACACACTGAAAAAGCCTATGAAGATGTAAAGATGTCTGTAAATCTACACATATTTTTTACAATGAGACATCTTTCCCTACTGAAGTTTATGCAACACCACCCAGTCATATAATATGCTGATATGTGCAACATATGTGTATAGTGAAGGTGGCATGTAAGCTTGTGATTTGTACATTCCAGGTAGATTCTGAACAACTTTCAGACCTTATCTACAAAATCTTCATGAAAAAAGAAGCATCCACTGACACCAAAGTATCCAGATTAGAGGCCTTAAAGAGAACAGATTGAGAACTATGTCACCACCTTTCATAATTCAATACCTGAATGACCCTGGCAGAGGGCAATAGCTGAGGAAAGTAATTTCCTCACCAGTAGTTTAACATAATTTTTCATAATGTCTCACTGAAATAATCAACCTTTCTCTATTTAATCTATTAAACTTTCTCTCTAAAAAACGTGTATTCAAGGAAGGAATGTAAAGATCATTTTCCCAGAAACATTTATCATTTGGTTCCTTCTATGAGTGGAAGAACTAGGAAACAGGACAACGTTGTCTTTGTAAAATACCTGGGTTGTGCTCTGTGCTTCCAATAAATGCACAAACTCACCGAGCAAGCTATTAACCGAACAGCATGTGAAAACTACTTCACTGATTAGTTGCCAAAGTTGCCATTCACTACAGAAAGCCCTGTATTTTAGCCCTCCAGACGTGTTTCAGAACACACTGATTACCAGACTTTCCAGACACAACAGCGTTACTGGCAGGTGCTACAGAATTTTCCCTGTGTGTTAGCAAAACATAAATCAGGCACACAGAGCTCTGGACAGGTGGACTTTCCCAGCTGGGTGTCAGACAATCCTTCCCCCATTCTCCACCTCCTCCTTCAGAGGTGTCTGTGCACACAGACCATCCAGCAGACCAGCTGGCTTCTGGTAATTTTTCCCTTAGGATTCATGTGCCCATATGTTCCCCAAAACATGGGGATCAGCTTCAGTTTCAGCAGAAGGACTGATTGACCGTCCTTCAAGAAGGCTTGCTATTTGAGCTGATTTGTCAGGAGGAATTGTCACTGCTATAAATTTGGCCATCAGGAATCATCCAGCTGCTTTCTCAGCCATTCTCCTGATTTTGAATGAATTAGCTACCATAATGCTTAAGAGGATGCACTGAGATAGTCACTGCCTGCTCATGTCTGTGATCACATACTACACTGTTCCTGGCTCATTCCCTCCTTCAGCCCTTGTGCTCTCCCCCTAAAACCCTGCAGATTCTGTAAGAGAAGCCATAAAAGCTGTGCACTTCTAAGGTGCCATTGTCTGCATTTCCCTCCATCAGTTCAAGCTCATGTTCCCTGTAAACTGGTTGATAATTGACACTCTCCTCTTCTCTGAGGAGGCTGAGCAAAACCTGGCCTCCTCATGCATTTCTTCAAGGTTTGGGTTGGAGCACTAACTTCTCGGCTATGCAGCAAGATGGTAAGTGACCTCTAGCCTTTAAATTACAAAGGTGATTTAATAAAATCACCTAGAGCCATCCAAAGTGTGTATCTCAGACAAGGATCCTTGAACAGTGGTCATGAACAGTGCTACCCAGCTGTGCCCACAGGACTAGAAAACTACAGGTGGCTTGACCATTGCTGAAAGCACATGAAGGCAAAAACAGTATTTATCAATTTTGGAAATTGAGCACATCAAAGCAATTAGGAAGATCTAAGCAAGCTGACCCAGGGGCTGTAATTTCTTTCCACTAGTGCATTGCACTGAGTATTTTGTGTTCTGATATAAATTCAAACACATCATCAGGTATTATTTATCAGTTTCACACCAGTGCTTCTAGGAATTCAGCAGAATGAAAATACTAAGGAAAAAGGGAGAGTAAAACCACATATGGTAGGAAATCACACATGGTTTTACAGGCCAAGCTTTTTGAGTTAAACCAGAGCATTTTCCAGAGGCTTTTGTGGTCGGGAAATGCTGGGTGACTTTGGAAAACAAAGATGTGAAAACTTGTCTAGGGGAAGAAAAAGATGACAGAGCTAAGAAACAAGCTGTGGTTCAGTTCTTTTAGTGCTTCTGTACATCTTTGATCCCTTTACCTCATCTGTTCTTGAGAGATTACAACTCTGCCATCACTTTGAAAAATCTGATCTCACGATGCCCAGTCTGTGAGCTGCTTCCACCCCACCATTCAGCTCTGACACAGACACTACACCAACCTGTGGTGAGTGGAAAAGCCAATTTCTATTGTAGCAAATTAAATAAAAATTACTTGAGTCATGCGTGTTGAGGTACACAGGCCAGCACTGTATTACAGGCCTTCAGTTTTCATCTGACCAACTTAGTGGCTACTGCTAGGAGCAACACATCCCAGACACTTCCTGGTTCACATGTATTCTAACTGGTAATAGTTTGAATTTGAATGTGTAGTTCCAAGAGGAGAAAGGGTTTTGCTGAAGTTACTGTATAGGGATAGATTAATGTATCCAATACTGATTAATAGTAGGAAAGAAAGAGTGGCAAGACACACTAATGCATCTGACAGTAAGTGCTTGAGTCTGCCATTTTAAGATAGGTGCTTCCATATAAAATTTGTGTATTTGACATTTAATCCTATCTACATATAGCACCAAGACCCTCACAATTTCAAAGAATACTTTGAGACATTATAACTTTAAAATATCACAACAGCTGCATTGATTCCCCGCCCCCCCCCAATTCTTGAGCTCAGGCCCTGAATTTCCAAAAGCAGATCTTTCAGTACCCAAGGTGAAAACAACCCAGCCAACAAGTGTTAACTCCTTCAGTGGAGCAACCATAACTTTGCCAGGGAAAAAGATGATTGCTGTTGCACAGCATGGATCATTTGCAGTCTGTACAATACTGAAAGATTCTGCAGTTCAAATATGTTCCTTTAATGTTAATTCACCTCAAATATAAAATCCATGCTTTCTGCTGCATCTGCTTTAACATCTTTGCCTTTGTATGTTTCCAGGTTGGACAGATACATAGCTGCCTCTTTTACACTGAGATTTGCACATCTTTTTCTTCAAAGCACCTAATAAGATATGCAGCTCACACTACAGAATAATGAATAGACAGGACAATTTCATAAGATAATTTCATAATTGGTAATTAAATAAAAAAGCTACACAGAGCCAACCACAGAAAACAGAAGTGACTTCTTTCTCCACTGCCCACAAAAACCATCATCATTCCCATGACTCATCACATCAGAGCCCAGAAAAAAAAGCATATGATATGAATAATTCTTGTTAAAATTGCACATCTTTAAGCTCTACCAGGCTCGGTCCAGAAGATTCTCCTTCCTGAAAATGTTTCAGTACGCTCCAGTTTCTGCAAAGGTCTATGTTCAGCTGAGGTATATGAAAACAATGGCATTTTCCTCATACCTGCACCCATCTCTTGGTAGTTGTTCTGTATTCATGATTACTGCAAATATTAACAGTGAAATATGAACACATAGTTCAGTAGTGCTTACTGGGTTCAGGCAATCCTCTGCATATAGGAACAGAATACCCTACATATCCCTGAGGAAATGCCAATTTTCCCTGGAAACTTCATGGGACAGCTAAGTTTCTGCAAAGGACAGAGCTGTTTCAAATGGGCACCAGTTTAACAGATGCGTTCTGATTTATTGTTCTCATGTAAGTTTTCCTGTTCTTTTCTGTTTTCTAAAACTTGCCTCCATAGGCAATGCAATCAGTGTAGCAGCATAACTGCATGAGCAAAGCTGTGGAGATATAAAGAAGCCTAAGTAAGAACTATTTTTCATTCTAAGTTACTTTATCCTGGTAGCACAATGACAGTTCCAAAATAATTTACCTTAATATCAATAGATTTTCTTCCAGCAGGAAGCTGGAAATGTTTACCATGGACAAAAACACCAAGGAAAAAAGTGAACAAAAATAAAACACACCAAGTCTTGAAAAAGGCATAACTAGAAAAATTTGACCTTTTAAATGGAATTGTCTTTGCAGACAACACTTTCCATCTGAGATGTCCACAGAACTTTTGACATTTTATCCATAAAAAGACTGTTAGAAACATTTGGTTTTTTCCCACTTTAATTCACTTTCATATTTCACAAAGCAAGGTAAGAGGCAGTGTCCTGGTTTAGGACAAATTAGGGGAAATCTCCAAAAGGGAGCCCCCCAAAACAAAACAAACCTCCAACCACCCCTCCCCCAACACCGGGTTCGGGAAGGAATTCCTGGGAGGAGCAAAGTGGAAAACAAAACCTATTTATTTACAAGTAACAAAAGAACTCTCCCCAACACAAGAAAAGAAAAGGGACCAGACTGTGTTGTGAGGGCGCCGAGCTTCTCTCGCAAGCTCCGGGTGTCCAGGAGCTCTCAGGTCAGGTCCGGAGCCGGTCCAGTATCTTCAGGGGAGGGTAAGAAAGAGAGAACAAAAGAAAAGGGAAAAAAAAACCAGCGCAAAAAAAAGCAGAAAGCAAGCAAGCAAGCGGCTAGCCAAGCCAAGCTGCCAAAAGCCAAAAGAGAAAGTGCCTGGTCACACACTTCCTCCTCTCTTTCCCACCCCGCCGCAGCAAGACAGCCGGGGGGGGGGAAGAGAGAAAAGGCACAGCTGCCAGACACAACACACGATATTGGGATAAAGGCTGTCACCCCACGACACTCCACCCCTTATCCCATATCATGAACATACAATAAAAAACTTTCATTTCACTTACTCACACCTTTGACACTTACGCATTCCTCTCATCTTACTTGCTCAGACCTTTGACACTTACAGTTTCCTTCTGTCTCACATTCAACAAACAATGACATTCATATATGAGTCTCATCCCACAATCAGGTCTCCCTGAGGTACACACCGTGTTGTTCCATCTTTCTGCATTATCCACCATGTATTACCTGGTCCTTGAGCAAAGACAATCCCACGGATGGGTTTGGCTGTACTCGAGGCAGGGTTGATCCATACTGTCTTTCCCAACAAACCTCTGACATGGGCCACTGGGGCTTTATCCCCATCTACTATATTAAGGAGCTCAGACTGAGCAGGACCCGCTCGGTTGGTGGAACCTCAAGTGTTAACTAACCAGGTAGCCTTTGCCAAATGCTGCTCCCAGTTTCTTAAAGACCCCCCACCCAATGCTTTTAAGGTGGTTTTTAACAATCCATTGTACCTTTCCACCTTCCCTGCAGCTGGTGCATGATAGGGGATATGGTATACCCACTCGATGCCATGTTCCTTAGCCCAAGTATTAATAAGATTGTTTTTAAAATGAGTTCCATTATCCGACTCAATTCTCTCGGGAGTACCGTGCCTCCAAAGGACCTGCTTCTCAAGGCCCAAGATAGTGTTACGGGCTGTAGCATGGGACACAGGGTAGGTTTCCAACCGTCCTGTGGTGGCTTCTACCATGGTTAGTACATAGCGCTTGCCCTGGCGGGTTTGAGGCAGTGTGATGTAATCAATCTGCCAGGCCTCCCCATATTTGTACTTAGACCACCGCCCCCCATACCAGAGGGGCTTCAGTCGCTTGGCCTGCTTAATGGCAGTGCACGTCTCACAGTCATGGATAACCTGAGAGATACTGTCCATGGTTAGATCCACCCCTCGGTCTCATGACCATTATAGGTGGCATCTCTACCCTGGTGGCCTGAGGCATCGTGGGCCCATCGTGCTAAGAATAACTCTCCCTTATGCTCCCAGTCGAGATCTATCTTCAACTCCCCTATCTTTGCAGCCTGATGTACTTGCTGGTTGTTTTGCTGCTCTTCATTAGCTCTACTTCTGGGGACATAGGCATCTACATGGCGAACCTTCACAGGTAACTTCTCTAACCCAGTAGCGATATCTTTCCACTCTTCCGCAGCCCAAATTGGTTTTCCTCTGCGCTGCCAGTTGGCCTCTTTCCATCTCTTCAGCCATCCCCATAAAGCGTTGGCTGCCATCCAAGAATCGGTGTACAAATCGAGCCTTGGCCACTTCTCTCTCTTTGCAATACCTAGGGCCAGTTGAATAGCTTTGATTTCAGCAAATTGACTGGATTCACCCTCTCCTTCAGTAGCCTCTGCAACCCGTCGAGTGGGACTCCATACAGCTGCTTTCCACCTCCGTTTCATCCCTATGACGCGACAAGAACCATCAGTGAATAGGGCGTAACGTGTTTCTTCTACTGGCAACTGATTGTATGGCGGAGCTTCCTCAACCCGGGTCACCGGCTCTTGTTCCTCATCTGCGACACTAAAGCTTTCACCTTCGGGCCAATTTGTAATTATTTCTAGAATCCCAGGGCGATTTAACTTCCCAATTCGAGCGCGCTGCGTAATGAGGGCAACCCACTTACTCCAAGTAGCACTGGTGGCATGGTGGGTAGAGGGAACCTTTCCTCTGAACATCCATCCCAGCACCGGTAGTCGGGGTGCCAGAAGGAGTTGTGCCTCTGTACCAATCACCTCCGAGGCGGCTTGGACTCCTTCATAGGCGGCCAAGATTTCCTTTTCTGTTGGAGTATAGTTATCTTCAGACCCCCTGTAGCTCCTACTCCAAAATCCCAATGGTCGGCCTCAGGTCTCGCCAGGTAGCTTTTGCCAAAGGCTCCAGGACAGACCATGGCTCCCGGCTGCAGAGTAGAGCACGTTCTTCACATCTGGTCCCGTCCTGACTGGACCAAGGGCTACAGCATGAGCGATCTCCTGCTTGATCTGGACGAAAGCTTGCTGCTGCTCAGGGCCCCAATGGAAGTCGTTCTTCTTGCGGGTAACCAAATAAAGAGGTCTCACAATCTGACTATACTCAGGGATGTGCATCCTCCAGAAACCTATAGCACCTAAGAAAGCTTGTGTCTCCTTCTTATCAGTTGGTGGGGACATAGCAGTGATTTTGTTAATAACCTCCGCAGGAATCTGACGCCGTCCATCTTGCCACTTCACCCCCAAGAACTGAATTTCTCGGGCAGGTCCCTTGACTTTGCTCTTCTTAATGGCAAAACCGGCGTCCAGGAGAATATGAATTATCTTCTCTCCTTTTTCGAACACTTCTATTGCCGTGTTCCCCCAAACAATGATATCATCAATATATTGTAAATGTTCTAGAGCCTCACCCTCTTCTAGTGCAGCCTGGATCAGTCCATGACAGATGGTAGGACTGTGTTTCCACCCCTGGGGCAATCGGTTCCAGGTATACTGCACTCCCCTCCATGTAAAAGCAAACTGAGGCCTGCATTCTGCTGCCAGAGGGATGGAGAAAAACGCGTTAGCTATATCAATGGTCGCGTACCACTTTGCTGCCTTGGACTCCAGCTCGTACTGCAGTTCCAGTATGTCCGGTACAGCCGCACTCAGTGGTGGAGTCACTTCATTCAAGGCACGATAGTCTACAGTCAATCTCCATTCTCCGTCAGATTTTCGCACGGACCAGATAGGGCTGTTAAAGGGTGAGTGGGTTTTACTGACCACCCCTTGGCTCTCCAGCTCTCGGATCATCTTGTGGATGGGGATCACGGCATCTCGATTCGTCCGGTACTGCCTGCGGTGCACTGCTGAGGTGGCAATTGGTACTCGCTGCTCCTCTACCTTCAAGAGTCCTACTGCAGATGGGTTCTCTGATAGTCCAGACAAGGTATTCAATTGTTTAATACCCTCTATCTCCACTGCAGCTATTCCAAAAGCCCACCTGAATCCCTTAGGATCTTTGTAGTAGCCATTCTGGAGGAAGTCTATGCCCAAAATACACAGAGCCTCTGGACCAGTCACAATCGGATGTTCCTGCCACTCCTTCCCAGTCAAGCTCACCTCAGCTTCCAACAAAGTCAACTGTTGTGATCCCCCCGTCACTCCAGCAATGGAAACAGGTTCTGTCCCCATGTGTTCCGATGGCATTAAGGTACATTGTGATCCAGTGTCAACCAATGCTTCATAGTCTTGTGGCTCTGATGTGCCAGGCCATCTGATCCACACCTTCCAAAAAACCCGGTTCTCCCGTGCCTCTTCCTGGCTGGAGGCAGGGCCCCTCTAAGCCAGATTGTCCTTCTTTCCTTGGGCATATGCCTTGGAAGTTCCTTCAAGGGGATCGGACATGTCATAGTCATCATCATACTTAACATCTCGGCTACGAGCGACCGGAGCTGCTATCTTTTTGGTTATACTTTCTCTTTTCTTCAAATCACGCACCCGTTGTGCCAAAGCAGCGGTGGGTTTTCCATCCCATCTCCTCATGTCTTCTCCAGACTCACGCAGGAAAAACCATAACTCAGCCCGTGGGATGTACCTTCTCTCCCCATCAAAGGAGCGCCGGCGTTGGACACCAGGGCTTCTAATTTGTACGGCTGAGATTTGAATAAGGATCTCCTTAATCTCTTCCCGGAGTTTCTTATGATTCTCCTCTATTTTGTCCTCTAGTTTCTGCAGTCGGGTTTCCACTGCTGCAATTCTGGCATGAGTTGGGCCATGCACAGCATCTGCGTACGCTTGAAGCTTCTTTGCCATATCGAGCACAGTCTCATATGTATCATCCCGCTTCATTATTGCTAGGGCCAAAGCGTATTCAGGTGGCCCAAGTCGCACAAGTTTCCTTCACATTACAGGAGTGCATGGTACCAGGTCCGGATTCCTAATTGCTGTGTCATCTGAGAAAATGAGCTCTGCCACCGCCATCTCTCTCAGGCGTTGGATCCCCTGTTCTATGGTCTTCCATCGTGTCTGCTGCATATAGAGATCATCTGTACACAGGTATCGTTCTGCTACGCTTCTTAGGACCCGTTCCCAGAGGCTGTGAGGGTTAGCCCCCCTCATCACACCTTGATCGATGGCAGGATCATGTGACAGGGATCCCAAATGCCTCACTTCAGTACCATCCAAAATCGTAACCTCCCCTGCAGCATCCCAAAGGCGGACTAACCAACTAATTATAGATTCGTCAGGTTGTTGGCTGTAATCCTTTCTTAGGCCTCTGAGGTCCTTCAGAGAAAAGGAGTCAATATTGGCTCCAGATTCTGTGCCCCTTGATGTGGCCTCTGATTTTGGTGAGGGTCCTTCTTCTGCATCATCGTCATCATCCTCCACCTTTTGATCGGTCTTGCCTTTACACTTTCCACCTCTTGTATTAGCTGCAACAGCCATGGTTTGGGGCCTATTGTCTGATTCAGCTGCTAGCCTGGAGCCTGGGATGTTAGCTGCAGCCTGGGTCACTGGGATAGTAACTAACTTATCTCCCTGTTCCCTTTCTGCTATCTGCTGCTCCACAGTATCTAGCAGAGTACGGTAAACAAACGCCAAGGCCCAGCTCACTGCAGTAATCCTTTCTTCCTTAGTATTACCATGGCACTTCTCTCTCAAATACTCTGCCACCTCGACTGGATTCTGAATTTGATCAGATGGAAAGTCCCAGTCTATAGGATCAGAAAATTCCTTTAAAGTCTGGCCCATATCCTCCCATTTCCCACTCCAGTCAAGATTTTTCCTGCTTTGTTTTACTCCTGAATCAGGAGTCTCTCTAACCCCTCTAGAAATCTCAGCTTTCATTTTATATACACTCCAGACAGTATAGACAAGGCATAATAAATTAAATGCCAGAAAGATGGTTTCTTTCAAACTCAGGGGAAATTCAGTATTTTCTAATAGAGATGTCAACAATTTGTAGGAGAAGAAGGAAGACAAAGGCTAAAAAGCCCCTTCCTCTTCTTCTCCCCAAACAAACTGAGTACACAGCCATGACAACAATCCATACATTCCTGAAATAAAGTCCAGCATTGTTATCCGACACATCATCACACATAAGGCCAGCACAATGATTATTCTGGTTAGTGCCCCCCGCTTACAAAAGCTACTTATTAGGGACAACATCAGAGCTATTTTTGGGTAAGGAAATAACCCTAGGGACCACAAAGGTATTAAAACTTCAAAAGCCCCTAGGGACCAGAAAAACCAGCAAGCTTCCACTCCAAATGACATTATGAATCACCAATATACCCACAAAACAACCAAAACCAAAATATTATTGTTATAGGTTTTTTTTCCACTCTTTTTGGCCTCTGAATTTCCCGGCCAACGCACCAAAAAGTATACTGTCCTGGTTTAGGACAAATTAGGGGGAAATCTCCAAAAGGGAGCCCCCCAAAACAAAACAAACCTCCAACCACCCCTCCCCCAACACCGGGTTCGGGAAGGAATTCCTGGGAGGAGCAAAGTGGAAAACAAAACCTATTTATTTACAAGTAACAAAAAGAACACTCCCCAACACAAGAAAAGAAAAGGGACCAGACTGTGTTGTGAGGGCACCGAGCTTCTGTCACAGGCTTTGGGTGTCCTGGAGCTCTCAGGTCAGGTCCGGAGCCAGTCCAGTATCTTCAGGGGAGGGTAAGAAAGAGAGAACAAAAGAAAAGGGAAAAAAAAAACAGCGCAAAAAAAAAGCAGAAAGTAAGCAAGCAAGCAGCTAGCCAAGCCAAGCAGCCAAAGCCCAAAGCAAAAGTGCCTGGGCACACCCCCCCGCCCCCCTCCTCTCTTCCCCATCCGGCCACAGCAAGACGGCCGGGGGCGGGGGGGGAAGGCACAGCTGCCAGACACAACACACGATATTGGGATAAAGGCTGAAGGCTGTCACCCCACCACAGGCAGGCACACTGTAACTAAGGACTTAAGACCCGAAGATGCTACAATGGCAAACAGTACACTAGAAATGTTCCTGCATAGGAGAGGGTGGGGGAGGAAGACTGGCTGATGTATTTGACAAATTCGTGTCTGTTTTAATGGACAGAAATAATTTTCATTATTCATTACAAAAACCATATCTGTACATAATAAAAAGAATCATAAATGCTGTCAGATTGTGCATCTCTTGGTGACTCTGGTTTGGACATTTATTTAAAGGAAGCACTGAAACAGGGAAGAGCAAACCCTGTGCACTTCAAAGTCCAAGAAAAGTCTTGCATTTGACTTTGACCTGACAGAGGAACAGCAATAATACAGGATAAAAAATTTTCAACACTATTTCCCCATCACAAGAGCTCACACTTCTGAATGGCATTTGCAGGAACCCAGAAAAAAAGTAGTTTTTAGGATACATAAAGAAATTAAAAGGTCAGACAGCTCCAGCTATGGACAAAAATCAGATCTTGAATTTCTGAGACAAACAACATTCCTCATTCTGCCTCAAGTCGAGGTAAGACAGGAAGAATAAGATTTCCAAATGCAGAATCTTGAGTTATGAAGTATCCTGAGGAGTGTGCATGTGCATGCTGGAAAAGAAAAGCATTTGTTAAAGCATCTCTCCCTGCAGCATTGACACAATTTAAAACTTCATGGTTTCTGCAGCATTATCTATTTATTTCTCCCAGTTTGCTCTTTAATTCTGAAAGTTAAATTCAAACCCAGCATTTTAGATCAGCTACATCAAAATAAGGCCCATCAGGGCAATTAACTTAGACATTCTCTTCAGCTCTTCTCAGCCAACCCCATGGAGGTGGAGCAAATTAACTCCTGATTGCCATTCTTTGCCTATACCCCACGTTTCCACTTGCACTTCCTTCCATAACCAGCTTGCAATTCTTGGTTTATGACAGCTGCTACATGGAGTGCCACCAGACACAATCCTAAACATGGGACACCAGGATTCTGCTCATGTGATGTAGATATATGCTTGGTCATCTGAGGGAGGCAGCTGCTGTATAGTCTGGAACACCTCTGTGAAATCCTACATACCCTTTCCCAGTTCAAAGGCTGGACTACAGCAAGTTAGATGTTCTGCATATTCCCTCTCTCCACCACTAGCGAAGAGCCCTGCTGGATCTCAAATTCAGCCTGAGCCTTTAGGGTGCCCTTGGAGTGATCAAGGGCAACTGGCACAGTGAGCTGCACCAGCAACAGCATCGCCAGCAGGCCAAAGGGAGCCATCTGAGCTCAGTCTGAGACACAAACTGGGGGGAGCTCAACAGAGACATGACGGGATGGCTGTGGGGCTGGGTGGAGCTCTCCAAGCCCAAGAACATGTTTCACCATAACAAAAGAGACTTCACTCATGACAAATGCAGAAATGAGAGATACCTAAAAGGGGCTTTTCAATATTTCTAGGAGGAGAGAAGGTGCTCTCTGAAGGGATGCACATCTAAACAGAGCCAAACTGAACTCTGACCATATCAGCTCACCTGCAGTGCAGCCTTCTGCTGTGCTGCAATGTGCTGTTGCTCAGCATGATCACGGAAATCCTTATTCAGAGGTGATCTTGCAAGTGCAATGCTGCAAGAAAGAACAAGATGGTATGACACAGACCACAGCCAAAATGTGTTCTTGCCATTCTAGCCATGGGTACCATGACTTCCTGAGCTCTCACTTCACTCACGGCTTGAAAATTGTCAGTTACTGTTTGGAATGACTATCTGTAAATACAAGAGAAAAAAGGGTAGGTAGAGTGACCACAGTTGTATAATTTGAGCCACCATAAACACTTTCTGCCAATCTAAACCTGAAGCCTATTGCGGATTTTGCCCATGGGTTGAGTCCCACTGAAGTCAATGAAACCAGTGGGGTGCAGTGTTGGACAATGCAAGGAATTTCTAAAGCAGCTTTGTGCTTTCACCACTACTCATTCACCGAGTGACTGTTCTACACAACTGTGACAAACAGAAGCACTAACAAGAGCTCTGCAGACTTCAGTATAAGAACAGGTCTTCAGTGGGAGGGAAGCAGTTCACTATCTACGAAAAAGGAGTTTCCTATTGATGTTAACTGAAATAATGATCCTTTGGTAACAGGTTGGAGTACCTAAAACTGATTTAGCATATCTATCTCACTGCAGCAAAAGGTTTCAAATTAAAATTTACTAATGTTTTTTCTTGTCTTTTATGTCTTAGGACTCATCTGCCTTCTTAAACCAAAAAGAAGACATAAAAAGCACCCCCAACTCTATATATAAATAACATGGAAATTAGGTGAGGGTTACCATTAGAACTGTATTGCAAAACAATTCCCAACTACCACTGAAACTGTCACTGGAGACTGCTGCTGAAATCTCTGCTCTTACTAATCACAGAGACAGAATGACAAGGATCCCAAGCAAATTCATCAACTGAATTTTACCAGCAGTTCCAATGTCAACAGCTGATTTAGTAAATCAGTTTTTGAGAAGTAGCCATGCTCATGAAAAGATCTGCTGCCAAATCTATGCCTAAATGCATAACAAAAGCTAAACAATTCAGAAAAATTTTTGCTTATGGCAAGTATTAAGATAAGTCTTACTGCTGGAGTAATGAGTAGTGAGAGTAGTAATCAGTTTATTTAAAACCCAGTATTTTCAGTGATTTTGGAGGTATTTAATTTGCAATTTGTAATCTGTGCTCTCTAACTTTTCAATATGATTTCTGTAGATAAGCCTAAGGCTCCACCATAAGCTGATATTTTTCAAAAGATGTCTTCTGTTCTTGGATACAGAATTTTCACATGCCAAGTCAAGAAACCAACCCATTCACCCCATGCTGTCCCTGCCACTGTTGTGCTTTAGGTACATCAAGCTCTATTGGTCAAATTTGCACAAATTTTATGGTCTCAATTCTGACAACTCTGTGGTGCAACACCATCGGCACAACATCAAAAAACTGTCAGCTTTTCAAAAATCACACAGCAGCCCACCACACCAAAGCCAAGAGTCTGACTGTTGCATTGTAGGTTCCACCCATGTCCACCTTCAAAACTAGAAAATTCTAATTGTCCTCACTAGAATACAGTGTTGCATTTCCTTAAAGAAAAAAGAGAGTAAACAAGCACTCCCTAAAGCCGTCAAGCTTACAATGAAGCACAGAAACACTGCTGCCAGGAGCTGTACATAACAGTATGATATTCTGATTTTCTTTGCAACAATTTTGCTCAAGTAATAACCACATAAAGTTATTAATAGTAACTTCTTACCTCACTCAGAAGTCTACATGAGGCAATTTCAAGTATTCTGCGTGTTTTTTGACCTTATGAAGGAATTAAAAGTGCCGTGGAATCTCTCAGAAGAAAATACACAGGCAGCACTCAGACTGTAGTCAGAGTATTTGACTCTTATACAGGTGTTGTGGGCTACGCTGTGTCTAGAACATGGCACTGCACTCAGTTCACCATAACCCCAAAGTGTAAGGATGTCAATTTCTCCACGTAAATTATTGTGTGATTTTCTAGTTACTGATTTACAACAAAAATCTGATCTTCTTGTCTTCTATGGGAGAAACCTTTCAACTCACATTAGACTATTGCGCTTTATGATGTAGAATCATCCCTACAACACAGCATCTTTTACAGGATTATCTGCTGTAACATACACTGGTTTCACCTTGCACATAGGGAGTTTCAAGAATAACTCACTCCTGCTGTAACTGTGCTTCTCGAAGCACACAGAATCCTGAACCTAATGGTCTGCTACTTCCATTCCCCAGAGCATTTCAGCTTAATGAAATGTTTCCTCAGTGGCTGCTCCCTGATTTTTCTTTATGATAGACTTTAATACACTTGAGTAAGCATATCTGCTTCTCTCATTCTCAAATGGAAATTATATAGGCCAAAATTCATGCTATGTAAACCACTTTAAACATGTTCCTAAAGAGCAATGTCCCTCTGCCTTGTTATTAAAGATCGTCAGAATACACTTCTGTTAAGTATTTATATAAGTTTACAGCTCACTAGCTGCTTGGCTTTTTTTTCCTTGATGTAATCAGTGATGGTCCAACAGGTCTAAGAATATAAAATACCTGGCTCCAGGGTGATTTGTGGAAGACTGGTTTTGCATAAGTAACTTTCTCTTCTCCTTGTCTAGTTCTGCCAGGATTGCAACCCTATTTTTATTCTGGAAACCTGGTGAGAATGACAGAAAAATATTAGAGATATTTATTTGACTTCTGTGGCTCAGCTCTAAACCTGTGGAATTAGAAATCCCTGTACAAAATTACTCTAAGATGAATACACTGATCTTCACTTCAAAAAACTATTATTACATAGGCTTCATTTTTCAGCATGCAATAGCTTTAAGCTATCATGCATATTATTACATTTTAAGCAGAGGCTTTTAACTCAAGTTAGAGCCTATCCCTTCCCAAGCCAGCACTGAAGCTACAATCAATGTTTATGTTTAAATAGCTGCCTTCCAAAAAAAAAGCAGTAAACTTACCAGGTTCTACATTTAAAAAGTAGTCACTGAATGTTCAACTCAACAATAACAATGGAGTAATATATGCATGGGGCTTAATTTCTCATGTCACTTGTGAACTCAAACTGTAACAAAAGCATTTAATATATATAATAGGTAAGAATGAGCAAATCACTAAGCTCGCACATGTGTTCATACAAACATGTTTCATTCATCTATGAAGAAAAGTTTAAATATAATGTGCCCTATACAGACTACCCTTACTCTGAGTATGATCAAATGCTGGAATAGAGAAGCAAATTTTAACTATTAAATTGTCCATACACCATATAAGAATGTGGCCTCCATCTGCTTTCACCACTCTTCCAAAGTGACCTTGAATACTAGAGAAGGGGTCAGGAAGTAGGGTGGCTTGAGAGAATTTCAAAAATGCCCAAAATAGCTGCCACCCATGTGTTTTTCAAAGTCGCCTTCAAAATGCAAACATGGCAAAACTCCTGTACCTACACAGGACTCATATAATAAAGGATCTCACTGCAGCCCTCAAACAAACCAGAGGCACAAGCCCCTGCTGTTGCCCAGTATGCCAAAACAGCACAGCTGAGGACAACAGCTCCAGAGATGACTCTCACACGCCTCTATGCCACCAAGGACACTCCTCACGTCAGAAATGCAAACTTCTTGAATCTCTTATTTCCTGCTGTTCTATAAATAACAAGCTATGACAACATCATAAAAAAAAAAATTAAGTAAAAGTCAAAAGTCAGCTCTCCTTTATTTCCTCCACGCAAAAAGTTCAAGATTCCCCCTGGAAGCTGCTGCATGCTGTGCCCCTGCCCTGCAAACTGTGTTAATGACAGCACTAAACACAGTAATTCACAAGCTGTGAGGAAGGCCACACATGATAACTCTTAAGGAGAGTATTAGCATGTCAAGGTAAAATAATTTATTTTTAGTAGCTGCACTCAAAAGTTCATCCTCTTTGACAGACCATGTCCTGATGCTCAATGACATAATCCAGAATTCCTTTCATCTGCATGGCTTAATGAAGGAGACAATCACCAGAGAGAAACCTTCAACTCTAAATAACAACATGCATCTGTACTGCTTTGCTATCAAGCTCTAACCTTTTTCTTCTACCATGCCTAATGTACACATCCATAAACTTCAGTGTCACAAGAGTTCTCAACAGGAGCACAGTCAGACTATATTGTACTATGGTTTTATGTAAGATCACCCACAATTATTTTGATATTTGTTAACAAGATTTTCAGTTACATTTAATTAACTGGAATTTTTCTGTCTGCTAATCTCTCCTTCCTATGTGGCATTAGCTCCACTTAAACTCTGTTTAATAAGAGTACTGATTCAGGCCTTTGATGTTTCTCTGCTCTTCAGGTATTGTACACTATGACTTTTTTTCTTTTAAGACCTTGCGCTTGCAATGAATCTGAAACCTTTAAACAGAGCTGACATACAAAGGCTGACAAATCTTGCCAAGCTAGGATTTAATATCTCTGAACTGCAGCTAGCCCAGACTTCACTTTCTTGTAAATTTTGGAGACAATGTGTGGATAGGATGACTGAATCACCTCTTAAGAGGGCCTGACCTAAAACAACCATATGCTTGTATGTTCATTCTACACAATTTTAATCCAAAAACCATTATACTTGACATTACTCAGCACCCTACTGATACTGCTTGCTTACCTTAAACTGCATAAATTTAAATGTGTGCTTGGAATTCACAAGATCCGATGATTATGGAAAGAAAAAGGAGACCACTTTTTAATATAAGTTAGTGATCCAAAAAAATAAAGATTAAATATACTTAAATTTATCATGAAACAGATGGTGTGATTCAGAAAAGCCTGAGACATTTTAAATGCTGTTTTTAAACAGTGATCAGAAACAGCAGAAGACTCTGTCTTCTATTTTGAGTCTTGTTACAGTATCTTGTGGAAGAAACTCTAGAAGTAGTCAGAAGAAACCCAAGTATCTTTTCTTTCCTCATACCGCTACTAAGTGATTTGTGGTGTGCTTTTGTTTGATTGTTTGTTGGTTGAGTTTTTTTAAGTAGTATTTTGCACTAGAGTTCAGACACTAACCATCAGCAACCTGCTGCACTGAAAAAGTAATTTGTTTTAGAGAATTTGTTATTGGCAAGGAAAAAAAAAGCCTGTTTAAGAAAGGGGAGGAGCATATTCAACATACACATGTTAGTACTCCTCAGCTGAGCAACGTGATCTTCCTGCAGGTAAACTTCTTCAATGTGCAAAGTAAAGCCTGTTCATTTAAAGGTTAACAATGGAGGGAGTGGAACATGAGAAATCCATTTTATAGGGAAATTCTGGCATCCTTAGAGAGTAATTAACCATATCTGGCAAAAAATAAGCAAAACTTTCATTTAGATTCGTCCCTGTTGAGGAACCCAAAATGCTTTCATAAAGACCAATTTGAAACTCCTACAGAAGTTTCCTGCTTCAATTATAAATAAGAGTAATATTTCATCTACAGATTTGTCTGTTCTGCTTTCTACTTTCTGCTTTCATTTCTTCTAAAAATGTGGACATGCAAAAATCAAAAGCTGTCCTTAGTACAGACCAGATTCCCATCTGTGAAAACCAGTGCAGCTTTTAAACAAATGAACTTCCTAATAGAGCTTTAAATCTAGACTTCCCTTCACTGGGCTGAGTAGTACTAATATTTTGAGTTCAAACACTTCGTATATTGGAGCTTATAAGCATTTTTCTCAGCTTTGCTGACATGAGTCCTGACACAAAACAATCTATTCAAGGCAGCTAAACAGATCATGGGACTGTCAGATGTCAAACTGAGCACCTAGATCCTCAGATTACTCTCTAATGTAGCAAATTCAGGACATTCAAAATTTAAACCTTTTTCACACCTCTGTTTCTGACATCAAGCATTGTATTTGTGCAGGACAAGAAAGATTACTTGCACCTATTTTCTGCACATGAAAGGCAGAAAGGCAGAGAAAGCTGAAACCTTGCTGAGTGACACTGCCAGCTTTAAGAGCTCACAGCAAGCCTCTCTCTTTAACCTACTCTAAATATTTTATATACCACCCTATCTAACCATTACCTGTGTCAGTTAGTTCTTCTAATTAACTCTGCACAGCTAGCAACAGCATTACATTTATCTGTTTTTAATTTTTTGCTTTTCATTGATTATCTTTACTCTTTGATCTTTCCTTGATTTGCTGCTTCAAATTCACAGGACATTTAAGTTTTTTCTATGATGCACCGTTTATCATTTACCCATAGATGTGTAACAGCACTAAAAAGCCCTCTTGTTACTTTGTGTCCAAAATACACTTTTACTTAAAAAATGTTTTCAAAGCTGTATGTGACTTCCAAGCTCTGAACATTGAAAAGCACTGCATTTTGTCCTGCCTGCTCAATTCAGAAAGGACTTAAAGCAATTTCTTTACTGAAGTGCATGTTTCTATAAATGGCAGCATTCATTAAGTGAGGCAGCAGTCTCTTAAAAAGCAGAATCTAAAGTCCATATTAAACACACCGCTTGTGAAGAAAATGGAGTAATTCTATTCTGATGGCCTCTTCTGCTTATGATGACTGGCATCTCAAAACATCATATAACAATCTGCTGCATGCCAATGCTCTCAGTAACAATTTACATCTGGATATGCTTTCATATACTTTGTGTGACAATGAAACAAAAGGTGTACTGGTTATTCAGTAAATTAAGTAGAATTACTTGAAAATACATTAGTATTTTGTCTGTGCCTCCAGAAAATACCTGTAAGTATATATATATATAAAATATAAGTAATTGACAGCTTTATGGCTGCAAAGTTCTCAAGTACTATGTTTACACACAGATCAGACTCAGATTGGGAAGGGCAAAATGTGTAGATGATGACATAATTCAATGCAGAACACCACAATCTTCCTTTTCAGACTGGTGAACAGAAACCCAAATCTAACTGATTAGAATGTGCCCTGGGAATGTCCCCACATATCTTTAGAAAAAAGAATAAACAACTTTCAGGACATAAAGACACTCTAGAATTGCTGCAGCCTGAAACTTAGAATTCTGTTCATATATTTCAAGAGCTTCTTCTTCCAACATACCAGAACTCTTATTTTCTGAAACGTTCAGCACTGTCTGAAGCAGGATCTGTATCTTTTCCACCTCTGAGGACCAAAAGCAGAATTCGGTCCTGAGCAGTTACATTTCTCTCATTTCATACTCAGCTTCATACTCATTTCATTTCTCTCAGCTTCCTCTAGGAGGACTCACACACAGAGTGGCTAATTCAGTTACACACAGCAAGCCTCTGGCCTTGCTGCACACAAGCACAGGCATTTCACAAGAACAGCCTGATGAATGCATGTTGCCTAAGTACTGTGAAGTACTGCAGTAGGAGCAGTGTATTCCTGAGCACCTGGAAGTATTTGCTCTAATTCAGAAGTTGATTTCCACCCCTCAAAGTGTATCACTCTGGGCAATGAGTGCATGTGGTAGACAACACTCAGCACACATACAGCAAGACCTTCTATTGCTTATTAAAGCCACGGTCAGTCTCATGCCATCAGTTCCCTGTGGTACTAATGAACTGAAATAAGGCTTTTCATTCAATTCTTCTTGGTTTTTCTGCACTCATAGGCCGCTCGCTAACAAGAACGCTTTTCTAAGAGGCCAGTGAATAAAAGTCTGGCTCAAAACATCTTAACTTTTATAGTCCAAGTCTGTTATCAATGGGAAACTCCTATTTATTACTAAGAAAATATGTGATACAAATCAAAGGAAAAGCAGTAATTCAGTACAAAAAATTCCCATCACTGTCTACCTGTGTAGAAGGCTACTGTTTACTTCATCCTTACAGCTCTGCCGAAGTGCTACCATTCAAAACTCTTCTGGTGAGCATTTCAGTAAACTTGTATGCTTTTTGTCCAAGTGAAGAGAATGGATTCCTTGAACAGTACTAATACATATGCCAGGAGGCAAGCTAAAAATGCAGTGTTTTTCACAGTCCTTTTCACTACCAGACTGCATCTAGCAAAGACAGAAACCCTGAACTGTTACTCATATTTACCTGTTCCTTTCTAATTTTCCTAGTTGTAATACTTATAGGCTTATTTGGTAATTAAACTTGATAGTGTTGCTTGTCTCCTTAGTGCAAACAATTTTCAAATAATAACTGCATGGTTCCTTTAATAAGACTATAAAGGATATCCCAAATATAAAAGATTCTAAGGCTCTATTAAATTATAGGTCACTGGAATCAGGAGGGAAGCAAAAGTATTCTGACCTAAAAATCCCATCTCTCAGTAAACCAACATATTTAAGAAAGAGCAGCTTTTGACTCTCCGTGACAACATTCTATTCTTTGCAATGATGCTGACTTTGCATTCGCAGAATAAAAGCAAGATTTACCATTACGCACCAAAAACTTTCTCAGAGTTAAAATTTGCAAACAGACAGCTCTGCAATCTGCAGTACTTCTCTCTCAACACCTCACAAAATCTCAAAAAGCATTCCTGAAACTACACCCTTTCCGTCAAGCAGCAAGTAAAAATCTGTGGCTTAGACCACACGAGTTATAGGACACCCCCAGAAGTATTATCCAGCAACACCAGGTTTGCAGGACTGCCTGAGGTAAGGACACAAAGACAGACCTGCAAAAAGTCTCCACTTGCTGGGAAACTGAACCCAGAATTCATTTCTCATAAACAAGTAAGGGAAGGGCCATACCTGAGAAGCTTTGTCCCCAGCTCTTCCACATAGGAAAAGCCTAAGAGCTCCCCTAAGGTTTCCAGAAAACACCTCTAGAGGGCGATTTAAGATCCTCCTTCAAATTCACTGCATGACACCTCAGCCCCCTTTAAAGCACATGCAGCACTTGGAGAGATGGACCATTACTAAGATTTTTATTATTTTCCGGATACAATTGAGATACATCTTGGTATAAAGGAACATTTCATCGCAGTTACCATTACAGTTTTAACTGGCTTTTTCTCCTAGGCCTGGCCAATTGCTGCTGTGACAGATATTACTGCCTGGGTCTTGCTGTTCCCATAGAATGTACTTGACTTCTGGCTGTTCTCTGATGTTGAGTGCAATAGCTGCAAGTCATGTTCAAGGCCAAGCGCTGTAAGTGTCTGAAATAAGCTTCAGGAAATGATTACTGTAGCACACGCATGATGCCTACTTCCTAACCCTGAGCACAACATTGTGCTCAGTAATAAAGAGCTTTCCAACCATCAGTGGTCTTTTTCAACCATTAGATGTGCATGTACCTTGTCCCAGAAGAATTGCTGCCACTCTGCTGCTTTCAGCCCCACCTCTCCTCCCTTTCTTCATCTTTCCATAAAAATAAACTTACAGTCATGGTGATTTCACTGATATTTTGCATTTTCTTTTCCTTGAATACTTAAATTAAAACCTACCTTGTCCTGAAGGATTTGCTGCCATCCTTCAATTTTCAGCCCTTGTTTTATTCAGCTGGAGTTCAAATCTTTTAACCCCCACAAATATCTGCAAAACAGGCACAATATAAGATAAACATACTCCTTTAAAATAAGAGCTTGGAATTCTATCTGTTAGAGACTTTATAAATATGGCAACTATTAGAAAGCACGAGCTGAACACAGCATGTGTTTTGCTAAAAATGTATTATACAGTTTATATTGTTCTGACTGCAACTTTGGTCTTGAAATACCAAGGGTTGCAATAAATCCTTTTTTCAGATTCTAGAAGTAGTAGTAATATTCTAGTATAAATAATATATATATATAATAATTGGAGTCATACAGGTCATTTTCCCAACTGAACTTCTTCCTGACAAGGTATGCCAGACTATGCTTAAGAATCAAATTGAACCTTTGTTCAAATCAAATCCCTAAAAGCTGAAGCCTTGGAAGACCACAGTTCAGGGTCTAACTCAAGAAAAACTGATTGTTTGAGGAGAGGCAATTTAAATCCCAGAGACAAGGCCAGCCAAAGTTGGCTGCAGAGTTGTTTTCCCACCAAGTTTTTTGTGGCAAAACAAAAAAGGAGGCCGGCTGCTCCTCGGGCATACGTCACCTCGGACCACCATCAACATCTGTTTCCATCAAGGTGCCAGGCTGTAAAGTGCAGTGGCGAAGAGCTCTGGCTCAGCCAGGCGGAGGCGAGGGATGGGAACGCTGAATCCTGCGGGAAACGTGAAGCACAAGTCAGCCACACTTCCACAGGAGACCGTGTCATTGCTACGCTCGGGACCTGCGGGTCAGTGAGCAGCAACGCTGCGGTGAATCAATAACCCAGTGACAGTATTAATTAAGCGCAGCGAGAGCGGTCGGGATGGGTTTCTCCAAGAGCCATGGACGGCCTGACCCACTCCCGCCGCCGCCCAGTCCTCCCCTCACTCGGGAATGGGCTCTCCCGCTCGCCTTCTCCCTCCCGCCCACAACGGACGGATGGCCTCCCCGGCTCTCCCCGACCCGGGGCCGCTGCCCGCCCTAGGCCAGCCGGCCTGGCCCAGGCCCCTGCAGTGCCGCCCGCTACCCACCTGCCCGGCCCGAGAGCGCGGGGCTCCGGTTCCTTTCACCCCGCTCGCCCTTCCCGCAGCGCGACCGCGCCGCCTCCGTCCCCAGCTCGTGACGCTCCACAGCGCGACAGCGGCCGCGCCCTCCTCCCTTCCCGTGCCCTCCCCTCGCACTTCCCGTGCCCTCCCCTCGCACTTCCCGCGCCCTCCTGCCTTCCCGCGCCCTCCCCTCGCCCTGCCCAGGCCCGGAAGGGTCGGGGTTGTGCCTGTGGGGACCAGGCAGGCCGCGCGGAGTGTGGCGTTCAGCCGTGAGGCAGCGGTTGCCTGTGTTTGCTCCTGCTGAGGGCATTGCCTTGGGGACAGGAGCAAGCGCCAGGGTTTCACGCTTGTGCCACACAGTAGGGAATCCAGGCAGCATCGAGGTTAAATAATAAACCTCACAAGTGGAAGGGAAGAGGTCGTGGAATCAGGCTGGAAAAGACCTCCGAGATCATGCAGTCCACCTGTGACCCAACATTACCCTATCAGCCAGACCATGGCACTGAGTGCCACACCCAGTCATTACACTTAACACTTCCAGGGACGCTGACTCCACCACCTCCCTGGGCTGGGCAGCTCATTCCAAAACCTAATGGCTCTTTCAGGGAAGAACCTCCCCTGGTGCAACTTGAGGTTGTGCCCTCTTCTCCTGTTTCTTTTTTTCTTTAAATCACTGCCATGCAGAATGTGTTTGAACACAGCAGCAATATTTGGAATTAATTCCAGAGAGATTTGTTCATGGAATTAGCACGCGGTTTGCTTTTGGAATGTCAAGTAACAACGATATAGATGAGGGTATCTGATTAAATGATCCGGTCTGACCTGGGGAATAAACCATAGTCTTAAAGCAGCAATCTGAAACTTTTTATGCCCTTGTGGTTAAAATATTTGAATCAAACTGGACTAAGTAGCAGCTGTAGCTTTGATTGAACATAAATCAACTATTAAGGACTGCTATAAATACATAATGTAAAGACTGCATACAGATGGAGCCAACTCTCTGTAGCCAAAAATCAGTCACATTGTCTACTTCAGTTTGATATGCAGGGTTTTTTTAAGGCATAAAATAATTTTCATGAAATAAAGACCCTTTTTCTTCTTTAACTGGATGTAAGGATAAGAACAGGAAAACAGTTACTTTGTTTATTACTTAGGTCAAGATGTCTACGTAGACATGCTTTTACTGCAGGATATTAAATTTTTTCATATTCAGGTTTTGATGGTGTATGTAACAGGCACTTCTGACAAAATGACCTTACAGCAAGGGTGATACTGGATCTAGTAGTCAAACCTTCTGCATGCTGCAGGGCATTTGATTTCATCTGCTTTCTCTTTCATCAAATGCTAGAAGTCCATAACCTCCTCATTCTTCAGGCCTAAAGTGGAAAAAGAGCTTATTAAAAACTGTTGATTTAGTTACAATTGAATTACTTATATTGCTAAGAATACACAGGATGTATACGGTGTGAAATGTCACCCTAATTCATTAGCTTGGACAACCACATATGTACAGAAATATTGAAGGCAATTAACAATTTCTAAAGATGTGCTGCAGCCAGCTTTACTATCTTAAAGAAATAAATTACATATTTTTAAGTGTACAGAATACATAAAAATCTTGTTAGTGTCTATAATAATGGAGCCATTTGTTTTAAAATAGAGTGCCTTAGTTATTATACACATGGATTCTATGAGATAGGCAACAATCTACTAACCAAGCACACTGTTCTTCCATTTGTATTTTTCAGACGCACACAGTGTTGGACATTTGTAAAACTGAACAAATTTGTGTCTGAAAACTTGTAATGTCCAGATGTAGAATTTAGTTACCTGGATTGTTTGCCTGGTAAAAGGAGTGTGTGTGTGTGTGTGTGTGTGTGTTTGTGTAGAGGTGTGTGTGTGCCTGTAGTCAAACCAGCAGACAATCTCAGGGAGTTTTCTGTTTGCTTTAAAGCCCTGTTGATTAATACTGTGGGAAGCAAACATTGCTTCCATTCCCACATACTTGTATTTTTTGTCAACTGTTCTCTTTGCATGAGCAGCTGACTGAGCACCTGCCCTCCTGATTCTGTTTTGGTATTGTTTTTTGTTTTGTTTCATTTTGTTATTTCTCATTCTGCCTTTGGAAATGTAGTATGTGCTATTTTTTTCCCCCCTTTTAATTGTCCCTTGGATGATTTGCCGACCATTTTATCTAGACACCTTGCTTGCAGTCGTTAACTGCTGAGGAGCAGGGTGAGTGAAGAGCAGCACAGCATGGTAAATAATAATCCTACCTAATAATAATCCTACAAACTAATAATCCTACCTGGTGGAATTCTCTGTGAAGTCATTCCAGGACTGAGGATGTAAGTGATTCTGAAATATGCAGTTTGAGGCAGACGGGTCTACCTGCTGTGCTTCTCTTTACACAGCTAACCCTGGCAAGAAGAATTAATTAGGACAGTGGTCCTTCTTTGGGGGTCAAGAAAGGAAGATAGAGAAGGAAGAACAGCAGGGCAAGGAGGAAGAGTCATCAGCAAGAAAACTCAGGTGAAGAAAAGCTGGGACTTATTAATTCTACATTTCTGTACAAGTGTGGTGAATGTTGATCATAGCAGTAGCTTCCAGCATCTCTACAAAAACATGATCATATCTCAAGTCAAATGATCAAGTCAATCATATCTCAAGTCAACTCCTCCCTTGGCTTTGGGAGGAGTTTCACATCCATATATTATCGAATAATTTCTTCTTGGGTTGTAGAAACAGGAAGAAGTGTAACCCTTTAAAGGAATGGTGTCTAATCTCCGATGTGTCACAATACTTTTGCCTGAAACTTCTTCTTGTTCAGCATAAGCAAATAATAAAAGCAAAATGAAGCATTTATAGCATGTCTTTTGGAAACCCACTACAAAATCTTCACTTTAAAGGAGGCCGTTCTTGAACACTACCTCACAAATCTTGCCATGCTCTTCCTTCAGGCATTAAATGCGGTTTTTCAGGCGAGCTGTGCTCATCATCTTGGAGTAGTGGGAGCTGTGTATCCCGTTATATAAACAAAAGCTGTGTTAAATTGAGTGTAGTTCTGAATGAATATAAACTGCAACATGAAAATGTGGTGGGACAACTCACATCACTGAAGTGCTGCACTGGTTGGCTACAAACTCTTAAACAGAGACAGGAAATGGGGAGGAGGTGGAGGGGTGGCCCTTTATATTAGGGAGGCTTTTGATGCCATGGGTGTTGAAACTAATCATGATGAAGCTGAATGCCTGTGGGTAAGAATTAAGGGAAGGCCAACAAGGCTGATATCCTACTGGGAGCCTGTTATCGTCCACCCAACCAGGAGGAAGAGGTGGACAACTTATTCTACAAGCAGATGGAGAATGTGTCAGGATCACAGCCCTTGTTCTTGTAGGTGACTTCAACCTACCAGACATCTGCTGGGAACTTAATGCAGCAGAACAGAGACAGTCCAGGAAGTTCTTAGAGTGTGTGGAGGATAACTTTTGTCACAGCTGGTGGGTGAGCCCACCAGGGGAGGGACTATGTTAGACCTGCTGTTTGCAAATAGAGATGGGCTGGTGGGAGATGTGGTGCTTGGAGGCTGCTTGGGGCAGAGTGATCATGAAATTACACAGTTCTCGATATTTGGTGAAATTAATACCAATAAGACTTTTACGTTGGACTTCTGAAGGGCAGACTTTGGCCTACTCAGGAGACTTAGATAGTTCCTTGGGAAGCAGCACTTAAAAACAAGGATGTGGAGAGCCTGGTTTAAGCATGGCTTAAAGAAGGAGGCCATGAAGGTATTCAGCTGAGGGAAATATAGAAGCCTGCTGCGAAGCAGCCTTTCCCAGGCTTGATCCTGTAAATAATTAGGTTCTCAGCCACCTTTTATATAAACGACAAGATTCTCAGACCGTTCTGTCCTTGGCTGCTACTGGGAACAGACGGCCAGTCTGGGAATACATATGAAGGTTTTGAGGACCTTTAATATCATGGTGGGAACACTGATCTTGGTTTCAGTAAACTAACTTCAGGTATTGTAAACAAAAGGAGGAGCTGAAGTTTTCTCTACAGCCTGTCAGGAGCTCAGATTTTGCAATATGCATGAACTTAATTAACATGGTTATAAAAAGTGACTGATTGAGTGAATAAACGGAGTCAGATGCGAAATCAACAAAGGTGGTCGCTCCCTCACTTCGACACAAGGGAGCCCAGGAAAGGTGGGTGTGCTTCAAAACAGAGATCCTGAGGGCACAGGAACAGACTGTCCCTGTGTGCCGAAAGACGAGTCGATGAGGTAAACACCCAGCTTGGGTGGGCAAGGAGGTTTTGAAGGAATTTAGGAATAAAAAGAGGATGTATCATCTTTGGAAGGAGGGTCAAGTCCCTTAAGAAGTATTTAAGGGGCTTGCTAGGGCATGTAGGAAAAAAGTTCGAGACGCCAAACTGGGTTTGAACTTAATTTGGCAACTTTTGTAAGGGATAATAAAAAATGTTTTTACAATATTAATAGCAAAAGGAAGGGTAAGACCAACCTTTGTTCTCTACTGGATGTGGGAGGGAACTTAGTAAGTGCAGATAAGGAGAAGGTGGAAGTGCTTAATGCCTTCTTTGCCTCAGTCTTTAGTGGGAAGATGGCTTGTCCTGAGGACAACTGTCCTCCTGGGCTGGTAGATGGTGTCAGGGAACAGAATGGTCCCCCCATTATCCAAGAGAAGGCAGTCAGAGAACTTCTGAGATGCTTGGATATTCATAAACCTATGGGCCCAGATGCCATCCACCCCAGGGTGATGAGAGAGCTGGCAGATGAGCTTGTGAAGCCACTCTCCATCATTTACCAACAGTCCTGGCTCACTGGTGAGGTTCCAGATGACTGGAAGCTGGCCAATGTGATACCCATTCACAACAAGGGTGGGAAGGAGGATCCTGGTAATTATAGACCAGTCAACCTGACCTCAGTACCTGGCAATCACTATAGGCTGAGGTAGAATAGTGATTTACATGTTGGGTTGTTTTTCCCCCAAGTGAAAATAATATGTGCGTGATGTGTCCTTGGGTTGAATCGAGATCTAGAATGCTGTTTTCATTTCCATGTGGCAGTGCTACTCATACATACCACCCTAGACACTCCCTTTCTCTATTTATTGTGTATGTCAGAAAAAAACTCTTCAAACAAATAAAATATGTCTTGAAGAGTCTTTAAACATTTTAGATTGATTGGGGTTTCCATATCCAATTGTGTAAAGATACTGTATCCATAGTTATAGTCTTTCTCCTTGACTGGATTTTTGATTTTTCATTTTATGGCCATTTAGCACAGACTTCTGCTTTGTATCACAAGTGTCCTTTGTTCCCACAATCCTGTTTATGGCACCCCCACAAAACTTGACAGCTTTGAATGCTTTTGATAGAGGAAAAGCTTATGCATTATCATGTAAGTGTGCATGAATTCACAGGTGTTGTGTGCTCTTGACTCAAAACTGATCCTCTCTCTAGAGAGTCACTGAGCACATGCATAGGATTTAACATGATGGAATCAAAAGCTTGCCCTCTCCAATCTCTGCAGTACAACACATGAAGGTCTAGTAGCATATGGAAGGAACGATCCTTTTTGAAAAGATAGCTGGATTTTTTTGGTTTTTTTAAGATCTTCTGGAATGGTGTTGCTCTGTTGTAGTTTCCTGTGTGCCTATGTGCAGTCAGACACAAACGTTATCTTTGCCAAGGTAGACCACAGTGGGGAAAAGACAAAGCAGTTGAGGAGAAGCTGTTGACAGCAGTGGGAAAAAATTTCGAGTATGCTATTGAGAATCCTAGAAATTCATCTTTAAATAGAATACTTGATGAAAAGCAGGTGGGCTTTACATGTCTGGTCTAGTAAATAAATACAACGTGAACTTAGCCTCCTGATAGTCATGGTAAACCCTGTTGCCATTTTATGTCTCATCTGGACAAAAATATAAAGATGCATTACAAAAAGAATGTTAAGAGACAACTGAGAGTCCTTCTCAGGCTCACACTGAGCAATTGAAAAGCCATCTGCCATTACAAAAACATCCTGGGTGGTATTACTGGTGTAACTGGCACTCCAGATCAGAACAGGCACTATCCTTACATTTGTAAATAGATTTTCCTGCACATCATCTGTGGATCCTTCCTCTCCCTGTTTATCCTTGTAAACAATCTTAAGAGGTAGCCTGCAGGACTTTGATTTCAGTGATGCCGAAACAGAACTATTTTTTCAGGAAAAAATGTGTGAAACTGGTGACATTTTTCTTGAATTGGTGAGATTCTTGGTCCCCAAACTGACGATTTGACTTCTTGCCCAGTTAGTATTACACCTGTCTGTTTCATCCTGCTTCTGGGCTTAAAGGATAAAAACATAATAAACAGTTATGATTTTGCTAGGAGAGCATGCCAGTTTTTTCAAGTTAACTTGGTTTAAGATGTGGGCATTGAATAGCAGTCTCTTTTCAGCCTGCCACTGATTCTGGTTTTCACTGTGTATTTTATTCTGGTTGCATGTTTCATGTGCTGAATGGTTTTAGCTTGGTCGATGTTTAACAAAAGGAAAATTATCAATGTAAACATTGATAGAAAGAAAATATTATGGTTGTAAAATTAAATCACCACAGTGGAGAAGGATACATAACCATGTTTTTAATCAGTCATCATTTTTTAGCAGAATTAAGACATTTGATTATTTCTCTGCTGATATTATAAAAATAGACACCTTCCTCAGTTTTTGGTAGTACCTCTTGTGCCTGCTGTTGGAGCCAGATGACCACATGCTGACACATTTAGAAGTTCCTATTTGTGTGTAGAAAACAATCCTACAAGAAGTTAGCCACATAGCATATCTATTTTTTTCTGTTTCATTTAATGCACAATATATTTGGAGATGTCATAGGCAGGGAACCTCCCACTAGACCAGGTTGCTCAGAGCTCCCTCCAGCTTGGTCTTTTTCTTGTTTCTCAGTATCATAGTTTGCATTTGCTACCTCAGATATGTATCACTGTTAAACCTAGATTGCTGTCTGTACAAATCTTTGCATATTTGGTACTCACCAAAATCGGAGGATGAGAGACATCTGTCATTAGTCATTAAGACAGGGCTAGATTGCTTACACTGTCAATTTTTTGGGTTTTTAAAAAGCATATTATCATAAGTTACATTTAAGTATTGATTTAGTGTCAACAGTTAGCCAGCTTGAGTTTATAGCTGGTGTGAAGTTGGAATTCTGAAATTTAACATAACTTTCATAGCCAGAATTTAGGAATATACTTGATAATAATTCATCAAGTTTGTATTTTTCTTGTGTAACATCTCTTCCACTAATGTCTTCTGAACTTTTTCTAACCAGATGTCAGGTTACTTGTATTCACAGGTGCACAAATATTCCTGCATTTTGCATATACTGATCCAGTTAATTTTTTGAAAATGTTTCTAAGTATTCTATGTCAGATGAAATGAGTAAGGATGACATAGCAGAAAAAGGTAACACAGATAATTGTAATTAATTAAAAAAAGAGGCATATATTGCCCTATCACAGGAAACTAGACCAGTAAGTGGAGCTTGGAACTTCATCCTTGTATACAGGCTATTGAGAGTCAGCTTACAAACCTCAGAAACCGAACTAATGACTTCTGTAGCAGCACTGAGTCTTTCAGGCTGGAAAGGATGTACGGAGGTCTCTGGTCCAATCTCTTGCTTGAAGGAGGGTCAGATGTGAGATCGCACCAGATTGTCTCAAGAATCTCCAAGGTTGGACTGCACAACCTCTCTCTGTAACCTGCTCTGACTCTTGACTTACTTTCAGGGGGAAAAAGTTGTTCCTAATATCCATCAGGAATTTCCTGTTTCAGTTGATCTTTTGTCTCTTGCCCTCCTGCTATGGTCTGCTGTGGTAAGCCCACTTCCGTCTTTTCCACCTCTTCCCTATGGGATACTGGAGGATGCAATTAACTGCCCTTGAAGCTATCTGCCTCAGGCTCAAAAAGCCTCAGCCCTGCAGCTGCTTCTTGCAGATTGTCACCAACCATCTCAGTGCCCCCCTCTGAACTTTGTCCAGTTTGCCAGCATCTTGTATAAAGGTCCCACAATTGAACATAGGATTTCTGATAAGGTCTAGTGAGTGCCAGGCAGAGTCTGATAAATCCTGCACTCAATCTGCTGCTTGTGCTGCCTGCTGTTTGGGCAGTCTGGATACCACCAGTCTTCCTTGCTGCAAGAATGCAGCCTCCTTATTCTCAGCTCACAGCCCACTAAGCCAGGTTTAATGAGTACAAAGAAGGTCATTTGTACTTGCACAGCGCTAGGATGGCCCCAGGTTTCCAAGTCCTAGAAGGTGTTGATGTTCCTGACCAGGCTTCCTTTGGAAAAGGACTGAGTTGGAAACACAGCTGGGTGAGAATGCCTAAGGGAAAAGAGAGAAAGAGCTCTCAGTAAGTCATAAACCTTTGAGATTCAGGCTGTCACAAAACTGAAGGGAACCAATTCGTGAAATTGCGGCAGATACACAAACCTGCCTGCTCCTTTATCACAATAGTTTCCACTTAAGATTTGGATAGTCTAAAAGAAAGTTGGGATGCGTGTATCTAAGCTGACTAATGCATCTAAGCTGACTTCCTTTTTCTGATAGATAAATAGGTTGTTGTTTCTGAAGTGTAATGAAGAAGGGATATTTCACAGCCACTTTCTCACTGGGGCCTGGCACTTGGACTTTTGATGTCTGCTGAAGTTCAAACATTATGTAATATTACGTAGTTATTTATAGTAAGGATTCATTTTTTTCCCCGTATTTTTTTCCCTGTGATACACAGTATTTCTTTTCATAATTACAGTCTACAGTGTTGTGCCCTCATGCTCGTCCTGCTGTGTGGCACCTCGCAGTGACACCTGTAAAACTTTAGGTATTAGTGCTGCCCTTTTGTGGTTTGTACTCCCCAGGAAAAGCTGAACACAAATGAAATGTTTACAGCATCCAAGTCTTATCTGGTCTCATACATGTACGTTTATCCTCATATATCTATCTGTAGCTGGAAGGGATTGTGACAGTCTTAGTGATCCATCACTTTCCCCAGTAGCATGTTACTCTATAATGTCTAATTAGTGCTGAGCAAATTATTAGCAAAAGTAATCTATCCATCAGATTTACCTTCTTTACCTGTTCAGGAAACATCTTAGACCAGGACTATGATTTTCCACCTATTTATTGGTCATTCTGCCAACATGAACACTTTCTCCATGCTGTAAAATGTGGATAGATCACTTGAATTTTTGTAATGGATACATGCTTTTAGATGGATTTGCATGAATTGCTTCCAAAGGTCTTGATATATCTTTCACCTCATTTCAGCATGATCAAACATTGTACAACAATGGGAGATCTCTCAGCGTGAGATCTGTGCGGCAAAAGTAGACAGATGGCATCAGTGAAAGGATGTTTCTATGCAAGCCTTTCGTGCAAGACATCTCTCAGTGTATCTGGTGTATCCGGTGCACTCCCACCGTGAGGGAGTCCCGGAGGCCGGGCCTTGTCCCTCCTGAGCCCGCCTAGGCTCGGTCCTGCACCGCAACAAATTTCCCTTCCAACATGAGCGTAATTTGAGGTCGGCGATCCTGGAAAAGTCGAGGAGCAGGATTGCTTTTCTGACACTTAACCCGCCGTTCGACAGGGTGCGGCGACACCGCCGCACTCCGGGGTCACCGTCGGGGCTGCTGGGTGGCGCGGTGCCTCCCCCGTCTCGTCTCGTCTCGGCTTGGCCCGGCCCGGCCCACCAGGGGCTCCACCAGAGCCGCTGCCTCCCCCGGCCCGCCCGGGGCTCCACGAATCCTCATGCCTGCCCCGGGCGCCCCTCCGCCGGCCCCGCCCCGCTGCGCTGGCTGTCCGCCGGGGGCGGTGCCTGTGTCCCCGCCGCCGCGCCGGGCCGAGCGGGCGGGGCGGCAGGTGGCGCGGATGTCGCTTTGGAAAGGGGCGGGCGGCGGCGCAGGCGGATGCTGCGCTCGCTCCTCCTCCTCCGTCGTCGCCGCGGCCGCCGCCTCTTGCGCCTCCTCGTATCGCGGCGGTGGCGGGCAGGCTCCGGCCGCGGCCCCGCAGCTTCTCGCCGAGGCGGCGCGGCCTCCGCTCCCTCCTTCCTTGCCTCGGTCGCTGCCCGGCCCCGTCGCAATGTCGGGCGGCGCGGCGAGCGTCCCTAAGCCCCTCCCGTCCTCCGGGCCCAAGTCGCTGCGGGAGATGCCGCATCCCCTGGCCACGTCCAGCAGCGAGGAGATGGGGCCGGCGCTTACCCCCAGCCCCGACCTGCTCCTGCCCCGCAGCATCGCCGACAAGGTATCTACCGGGGGAAGGAGTTGCGGCATTTGAGGGGGCCTCTGATATTGAAGTAGAGCGGGGAGGACTCTGTGTGTGTGTTTCCCTGACACATCCCTTTTCCCACTTCGTCTCGCCATAGGGAGATAAAGCCCTGGGCGCTGCTGACATCCATTGCAGGAGCACAGAGCAGCTCCAGGGGGAGAAGACATCGTGTCCCTTGCTGCGGGGAACCGTCTGGGACACTGGTAGTCGCGCTGTGGGTTGCGAGAGGCAGGATTTTATTTACTATGTTTCCTGTGGCTCATACTCTACAGATCGGTGTAAATTTTTCAGGCATTGCTGCAGCTCTTTTGCCGTCTCCTTCCTGTAGTCCTCACGGGGAAGGCTTTGAGCTGGCATGGTTTCCTTATCATCAGCTTGTTTGTGATTGTCCTTTCCAGGCTGAATTCCTGCTCACTTCTTCCCGGCACTAGAACCAACGCAGTGTTCTGCAGGAGTATCTGTGTTTGTTTTCCCTTCTCTAGCTCTGGCATATGTTCACAGGACATTAGCAAACTCTGTGAAGTGCCTTCCTCTTGGTAATAATTCGGTAGTGGCAGTACAGCACTGCTGATACATTAACTACCCTTGCAAGGACTTGTATCCCTGTAGACAAGTCTTCCTGAATTTTTTAAGGTAGGATTTCCTGAGAGCAAGAACTGCAAAGGATGATGTGGGTTTAAAAGCAGTTCTGGCACAGGTGGTTCGTGCATACAAGGTTTCACTGAGTTAGTGGTGGCAAGAAGTGCTTCTTCTATGGCTGTTGTCCTGGGGAATATGGAGCTGCTTCTGGGTAGGATGGACCCCTTAGGCTCCAAAAGCCTTGAGGCTGTCAGCAGTATATAGCCCAGTACCCTCCCATGCTACAGGAAAGTAAGTCAAGGTAGCCTGGCCTCTTCAGTATTTCACCGTCTGCTGTGTGCAGCTGTGATGTAGGGATTCAGCACTTCTTCCTGCCCATGTAAGGAGTCCTCTTCTTGAACATTTGCCCACTGTTGCTCTAGTGAGAAGCAAGGTTTACCTTCTCTTCAAGAACTTAGGCCTTCATCTAACAAATGAGTCAATTGATGACCTGCAGAGAAAAGGGTGACTAAGGCAGGGGTAGAAACTGGGGAGGAGGTTTTTGTCTGTGATAGATGGTTTAATGATCTAACTAGGTTGATGTCTGGCAAACCTGTAGCAATAGAAATTGGCAGCTGCCTTCATAAGCCTTGCCAGCTGAGAAGCTGCAGCTGCTGGCACGGTCCATCCACACTGCTGTATAGCTGGTGACAAGCAGTGTTATAAGGAGTATCTTTCACCCTATAATGTTTTTCCTTAGTTGTATTAACGAACTTCTTTGCTTTGGAGTGCAAGCAAGCTTCTCTCTGCTTTACTGCTTTGAGGTTTTGAGAAGTGTATCAGTATTCCTGACAACCTGGGGGCAGAAATAACTCTAGCTTTAGGCTTTGGTCAGCTAACTTCTCATAAGTGGGAAAGTTCTTGCCCAGTTTTTCCATCAGCAATAGAAATGAAATCCACCTTCCTATACCTGCATGTAGTACCATTTGGTTCTAGGCACTTGGCAGCATAGAAATACTCTAAAAGGCAGAGCAAAATTGTTTGTGGTACGTGATGTTTAGACTTGAGTGCAGTTCTGTGCTTGACCTGGAAATGACACTAGGCTATGATCCTTGCAGAATAAAAGCATATCTAGTAGGAAGAGAATATGGATTTTTTTTTTCCTTCTAGCTGCATTAGCAGAAAAAGCAATATGTCTTACCCTGTTGATGGAAGGAGATCAACAGCTTTGCTGTGTATAGGATATCCCTCCTTCAGCTTAATATTTCACACACTGGCAAGAAAAAAATGGAGTAACTTCTTTCCCATCTCAGAAAAAAAGAAGAGTAAACAGGTGTTCCAGCTTTAAGGCAATGCCTGCACTGTGTATTAAGTAGTATAGAGAGGGAGTAGGGTAAGTGGAGGTAAGCAGATAAAACCAATTTTTGGGTGGTTTGTGTGTCTCAGTCTCAGAATCGTGGAATAGTCTGGGTTGGAAGGGAGCTCAAAGATGACCTAGTCTAACCTCTGTGCTGTGGACAGGGACACCTCACTACATCAAATTGCTCAGAGCTTCATCCAGTATGGCCTTGGACACTTCCAGTGTTAATCTTTAAAATCTTAATCTGTGATGATGGATTATTGTCTTTTGAGAGACTGGCTCATTAATCAACTAATAGTGCTGAGTAACTTCAATAGCTGAGTAACAAAGGGCGGTCAGCAATCAAGTCTGACTTAGGCTTAAAGCTCTGCATTAGTTATTTATTGATACTTTACTAGGATCTGTTCTAATCTTCTATCTGGTCTTTTTGGAGAACCTGGTGGAGATTGGTACTGCAGAAATTTTGGTCCTTGTCTCCTGCCTCGAAGTGTCTTTGAGTCAGATTTTTTAAGAACAATATATTCAGACATGTACTAGGATATCACTTTAGGAAGAGGGCTAGTGAAAATGGGTAGCCCATCACCATGAAGTGGATAATTTGTTTTTTCTGGTTTCCTTGTGTTTCCTCTGAGCAAATACTTCCTAAAATCTGCTGCAAGCTTCAAGTACCTAAGACTGAAATCCTCTGAGTGGAGAAAGTTCAAAAGTAGAGGAGGTTTTCTGCCCAGAAAGTGCTTCAATTTTTATTGCCACTGATGTATAGCACAGAAGTGGCTGAACCTCTGCCATCACTGCTTTGTATTCTTTAAAGCATGCTTTTCTTACTTATTTTTTTTAATCCATTGAGGAAGAACACCACTTTATCTAAACTGAGTCAGAGAAACCTGGAGGACAGGAACACTTGCCTCTGTGTCTCCTTTTGGATTTTGATTCAAATGTGGGAATAATGTAGTATTTCAGATCCTGTGTAACTTTAATGTCTCATAAACCTTAGGTTGCTGTTCAAGAACAGTGGCTAATGCTACTAGAGCAGTAGATCATTGGAAAGGGAAGGAAAGTCTTTTGTGCTGTTTACTGAGGCCATCTAAGTAGACTAGTCTCAAGTTTTCTGAATCTTAGGAAGAGGGCTGCAGAACTTTTGTTATATGAAGTAGTGTCTTTATCCTGACTTATAATGGACAATAGTTTTAGAAACCAGGACACCTTGACTTTTGACAGTGTCTTATCTCTTAAATGAAAAGGACATTTTAGGCAAGCACTTGACTTTTACAGTCATGTTGCAGGAGACATGAAACACTTGAGTTGTAGATTCTTGTTTCTGAAGCATTTATGTATGTCATGGTTTGAGAGGAAGTGAGTTTTTTTGGGATGCTGTGGCAAATTTGAATATTGGCCCCTGGTGTGGCCACTGGGGATATGGATACGCCTCTGACCACACAGGGGTTAAAAGCAGAGAAAGCCCGGGAAAACTTTCTCTTGGTTCCGGCCAGGGAAAGGTTCAGAGCTCTGCCCTGCCCGGCTGTGGGCTGGCCGGGGGTGAAGCCATGCGGCCGGGTGAGGTAGGCCTGGGCCCGGAGGATGGAAGGGTGGAGGAGCTCCAGGAGGCATCGGGCAGCCACCCCCTCCCCAGGGCAGAGAGAGAGAGAGAGCGAGAGCCGTGTCTGTGCCTGGGCCACCTTGAAATTTGATAGCAGGGCCGGCCGAGAAGGAGAAGGGGAGGCATGCGGCGAGGAGAAGATGCCCAGCAAGGCAGCCGTGGGAGCTCTGGACAGGCAGAGACTGAGATTTTTAACCCTTTTCTTGGATGATGGAAACCTTGCAAATGCTAATCCTCCTGGAGCTGGATGAGAAGAGAGATAGAGATGAGATAAGAGGGGATGGGCCACGAGAGAAGTTGAGAAGAATCTTAGGTGAGAGGAGATGATGGAGTGGCCTTTGGCTGCGCTTTTCTTGTATAGCCATGGACAGAACCATTTTTTTCCTGTGATGCAGACTGCATTTAGGGGGAGGCAATGGCTCGGAGCCAAGGGAGAGCAGTGATGTTATGTGAAGGAGTGCGTGAACAGAGACAACGGGTGAGGAGGGTGGTTGATGCCCTCAATCATCAGAGGAGGAGATCTGTTCTTGAGACCCCTTGGCCCAGGGGGTGAAATCTGGGGGGGACAGGTGTCCCGAAAGTGAGAGACTGTGCTCTTTTTGGAATGGACAAAGCACCCTTAAAAGGACCCTAGAAGCAGCTCTGGTCCATGTGCAGTGGTGAGAGCACTGGCCAAGGAAGGAAGAGGTCACGATGGCAGATGTTCTGTGGGCAGTGCCACGAGTGACATGGAAACACACGAGGTTTCAATGGTGTTTCCAGGGGAAGCCTATGGCACAAGAAGGACTCCTCTTGATGAACTGAGAATTGATTATCTAAAGGGTGGTGATGCACTGAGAGTTGGTGATTTGAGGGATGGATGTATTGGAAATTTGGTGGGGGGAGGAGGGGTGTTTTTGGAAGGTTTTTATTCTTTCTGTGTGTTTCTTTTTACATATCATTGTAGGTTAATAAAGTTTTCTCTTCTTTATTCTTAAGTTGGAGCCTGTCTTACTCTATTCCTGGTCACCTCTCACAGCAGACACCAGGGAGAATGTATTTTCATAGGGGCACTGGCATTGTGCCAGCATCAAACCATGACAATTGGCCATGTGCTCCTGTAAAGATCTTTCTGTTCCCCTGAAATCTAACTGCTTAAAATACTGTCTTGATGCCTGAGCACCTTTGATTGAGTGAGTGTCTTTGAGTTTATTCTCCCTTCACCCTTGCTAGCTTTCAGATAAGGAGACAGCTAAAGCTGAACCTGAATGCTACCATGTTTCTTGTGTTGTGTGGTTTTTTTCCTCTTATTTGGTTGGGGTTTTTTTAACATGATGTGGGAGGAGAAACATGCAGAAGAAAACAATTTCTCAAGTTGCATGACAGGTTAGTTGTAGAATTACTTGTGAAACTGAAGCCTTGCTGGTTTAGCTTTTGGAACACATAAAAGCTAATTAAGATCTGGTTTTTAGAGTAGATACACTGCTGAGGAGGGCAAGACATGAGGAAGTGCCTGAATTTCTCTCCGTCTTCTCTTTTTTAAAAAAGAAGGAAGTTCTGCTTGTGCATGTGCTCAAGTTTGTTACTTTCAATAGCAGGTCTGCTCTGTGCACCAGGACAGATGCTTTGACAATGAGGAGAAAAGGCAGTATTAATAGGTTACTGAGTTTAGAGCAGAGGTGAGGAGTACAGTATTTTGCTCCATGAAGACTTGGATTCAGGCCCTCTGAGGCTATGCAGATTTAGTAGGCTGCTGCTAAGATTTTGAAGTGCCAGGCTGTGCAGAGTTAGAGAGGAAGTGTTCTGTATGGCTTAATTCCGCTGTCGTCTAGCTGTGGTCCCTCTAGACTTGTATAATCTAAGAGTATCTTCCTAAGATGGTGGTGTTGGCTGTTCTTGCTGTGGTCTGCCTTGAGGCTGGCAGCTGTGTGATGAGAGTCCTGATTCACATCACTGGTTTCTTGCCAAGAACTCCGAAACATTTCATATCCCACCTGTCCTAGGACTCGGGCTCCCTTGTCGTTTTTCAGACATTTCTGACTGCTGCTACTGTACTTGTGGCCAGCTACCTGTAACTTTCTCAGCTTTTATTCTTGGAAACTCTGCCTACCTTGTTTTTGCCTCAGTTAACTCTATACAGCTGATGGGAGCTTCAAGGCTGTTTTACAGGCAGTATATCAAGCAGATACCAGAGCTGACATGGAATACCAGGCTTGTAGTGAATGCATACCTTGAATTTGCTAGTTCATGGAGATGGATTCTATAACTCCTAGTGCCAACTTCTGGTTACTAACTGAAAACTATTGTTTGCATGCTCCTCTGTTTCCAAATTGCCACTCTGGTGAATTCCTGGACTTCTTATTAGCACCTTATCAAATATACTCCAGTGTTTGCTGGAGTGCTGTTACATAACGCTTACTCTGAAAGGGAGCCTGGCACCTCTCCAATTCCAAAAAATATACTGGGAGTTTGAAGCTCTACTTCCAGCCTCCTTGGTTGCTATTTTATGATTATTGCTCTTAACTTTATCCACCTACAGATGAAACCAGTTTGCAGTGTAATCTGAAAACTTAAAATAGATCTGCATGAGCTTCTACAAACTTCTTCATTCTCTGACTAGATGAGAACTTAGACTGGCACCATGTATTGTTCTTAAAGGAAGCTGGAGGTAAGTTCTCAGTTTTGGGAGAGACTGAAGACTGTAGAAAGTCAAACTGAAGTTGGTGAACTTGGGAAACAGTGTCAGTGTGGATGGATTGATCTCTGCTCCTATCTATGGGATGCAAAAATGAGAGTCCAGGGAAGTTGAGGCTAGAAGCCACTTCTGCATATTGTCTTGTCCAACCTTTTGGCTCAGATAGGCCAGGCTGCTGTGAAGTTGTTTTTTGAACAGCTTTCTGGGCATCCTGTCACCCACAAAGTAAAATATCATTTTCATGTGTAAGTGAAACCTCCAATATTTATATTTTCACTAAAAAGAGTCTGTTACTTCCTACTGTACACAGTTCCATCAAATATTTATCCTTACTGATAATATTCCCTGAGCATTATTATCTCCAGGCTGTTTGCCTTCTTTACCTTGAGGCTTGTTGTTGGCTCTTGGTCAACTTTTCTATCGCTGTCTGTGGGTTTTTTTTTTCATTCCCTGTGCCAAACTGCTTTTCAGTCGATCAGCCTCCAGCACACACTGCTGCATGGGGTTGCTCCTGGCAGGTGCATGACCTTTACCGAATTTTTTTAGGCATCCCACAGCCCATTTCTCCAGCCTGTTGTGGTCTTCGTCAATGACAGCACAGACGTCTGATCAAGGATTCTATACACTTGTGTACTCTCAGTACACCTGCTGAGGATGTACCCTGTTCCATCATTTAGGTCCTTAATGATTACAGTTGCCTTCCCGTTTAGAAATGGGAAAGGGTACTTTCATGGTGTCTTGCACCATAGGTGCTCTAGTACTGTTGTGAAACTCAGTGGTCTCTATGAAACAACTACAGCCAGTTTCTTGAATTGAACTTCTTTTTGAACAAGATGAAGGATGGCTAGCAAGTTAGAACAAACTCTTGAGTCAGCATAACTATTTTAGTACCATTACTTTTTCAATCTCTCCTGGTAAAGCTTAACATAGCTTCTACTGTACAACAGTGTTATTACTTTGTGGTTCTTACTTCAGCTTAATGGAGGGAGGGGTGTATACTTTGAGGTTGAATTCAGTGTTGCACAGCCTTCATAATATTTTCAACAGGATTGCTTCATACATAATGAGATAGAGTATTGGAAACATATTCCGAGCATACATGGAGCAGCTTGGTTCTTCAGACAGGTTTCAGAAGGATGAGTCTTGGAGTAACTTGTCAGCCATGGTGGAAAAAGTTATGCTTGATGTTGAGAAGGAATCCTCAAACCTTAACTTACCCAAGTGCCTTAAATGTACCCAAGTAGCTGAATGTTTTCCAACTTTATTCATGGATAGAAAGGGATAACCACTTTGATAACGAATTTCTCTTTTTACCGTTGTATGGGGGCCTCCTCCTACTATCAGTGCCTCAGGAAGCTTGTCCCTGTAATTAATGGTGGGAGGGGCAGAGGATAAAGAACAAAGGTTTGCCATTGCCACACCTATCTGGGAGACCTCAGTTCCTAGATTTATGTGCAAGTTGTTGTTCTGGTGTCTTCTAGCATAGTGGTGTATTCTTGTGGTATCTTAAACAGATGGTCTGGCTGTCACATGCTGCTCCAGCACTGAGCTGGGAGACTGCTCTCTGTAAAGTAGGTCAGGAGACAAGGCAGACAGCTCTTTTGGTGCAGTGGACTTAGTGCCACTGCACTAAAAATGCCTGAAACGCATTTTTAAGATTGTAAATTGCATGTGCTTTAAGTCTGCGGAAGACTTTTTATAAGTCAATTTAAAATGTCATTTTATCTTGTGTATTTCTCAGAAATAACTTTGCTGAAGCTTGTTCTCTGCTGACCATGAGCAAGATCTTACCTATTGTAAGATCTGTACTGACTCTTTAAGTTGTGACTAAGTTCACTGCCTGAGCCTGGATTCCAGTGCATCTGAAATTTCCAAGATCTTGTGGCTGGGAAAAACTGCTTGCATCATTAGGATGTAATGGTGGAAAAAGGTCTGAATTCCACCATGGCAGCTATAACTGTGAAGTAAAATCTGTGGAAAGTTACTCTTAATGAATTATTGAAAAAAAGAGGGAACAGTTTCTTTCCAGTTACTAAGAGCAATAACTGACTGCAAGGTAGTTACTAGCTACCAGTTGCTATCAGTTCAATTACCAATTGAAGATGGAAAAAAAACTCTAGTAAGCTGTAATTATTTTAATGAGTTATCATTTCCATTGCCAGTCCAACTGAAATGGCCTTCAAAAAGGGCAGGAAGGGAGACACAGAGGGAACTACTGACTATTTAGCCTCACCTCAGTCCCTGGAAGGGTGATGGAACAATGAATTTTGGTGGCCATCTTTTTCCAGACAGGATGAAAAGATGATCAGAAGTAGTCAGCATGGATTCACTAAATCATGCTTGACCAACCTGATTGCTGGCTGTGAAGAAACAGCTACCTGTTGGATGAGCAGTGGATGTTGTCTTCAGAAAGGCTTGCAGCACTGTCTCTTAAAACCTCCTCATAGGGAAGCTCAGGGAGAGTGGACAGAGAGGTGGATTGAGAGCTGGCTGAACAACAGATCCCAGAGTCATAATCAATGGCACATGCTCTACTTGGAGGCCTGTCCCTAGTTGTGTCTCCCAAGGTCCATAGTGGGCCCAGTCTTGTTTAATTTACCCATCAATGAGCTGGATGAAGGGCAGAGGCCTCCTCAGCAATTTCACTGACAGCACAAAGCTGGGAGCAGTGGCCGATAGCCCAGAGGGCTGTGCAGCCCTTCAGAGGGACCTCAGCAGCCTGGAGAGATGGGCACAGAGGAACCTGCTGAAATTCAGCCAAGGCAAGCGCAGGGTCCTGCAGCTGGGGAGGAACAGCCCCAGGCACCAGCACAGCCTGGGGGTGACCTGCTGGGAAGCAGCTCTGTGGAGAAGGAGCTGGGGGTCCTGGTGGGCAACAAGCGCTCCATGAGGCAGCAGTGCCCTGGTGGCCAGGAAGGCCGGTGACGTCCTGGGCTGCATCATGAAGAGCAGTGCCAGCAGGCTGAGGCAGGTGACCCTGCCCCTCTACTCAGCCCTGGAGAGGCCTCACCTGGAATGCTGTGTCCGGCTCTGGGCTCCTCAGTACAAGAAAGGCATGGAACTCTTCCAGCAGGTCTAGCAGAGGGATTCAAAGCAGATTAAGGGAATGGAGCATCTCTTAGTGAGGAAAGGCTGATGAACTTGGGGCTTTTCAGCCTTGAGAAGAGGCTGCTGAGAGAATCTCATCAATGCTGATGAGTATCTGAAGGGAGGGTGTCAAGAGGATAGACCAGGCTCCTCCCAGTGGTGCCAAGCCATGCGACAAAGGCCAGTGAAGCAGACACATGCACAAGAAGTTCCAGCTGAATATGAGGAAGAGCTTTACTGTGCAAGAGGTGGAACATTGAACAGGCTGCTCGTATAGATGTATTAGATGTACTAGAGATATCCAAGAACTGTTGGGGTGCAATAATGTGCAGCATGCTCTGGGTTAATGCTGCTTGAGCAGGGAGGCTGGGCCAGATGACCCAATGTGATTCCTTCCAACCTTACCTATTCTGTGATTCTGTGTTTTGACAGGTGAATTTTTGGGACAAATTCTACTTTATAAATTGGGTAGGTCAAGGGATGGAAAGAGATGTCATCTTCATCTGGAAGTGATGTTACAATACCAAAACTGTTGATTCTCCACCAGATTTTCACTCAAATCAAGAGGTATTTATTAGAGTAAGCACTTAAGTGATGCTGGTTAGTGGAACTAGGTGAAATGGTTCTGAATATTGAGACAATAGTCCAAAGTTCATACAACAGGCAAGGAAAGAGTTTAGCCAAGAGCTGTGATCGGTGTGGTCCAGAAAGCATAAATCCTGTTAGAGAGCATTATTGTCTTAGAGCCACATTCAGAGCTTCTACACTGTGACTTCTGTGAAGCGATACACAACAGGTGACATGGTACTTTGGAAGTGAAAGTGGTGGTATCTATAACCTGTAAAGATCAGTTTCTCCTTTGTTGTCTTAGGTATCTTGGTTGAGGACAAGCATTGCACAAACATATGGGAGCAAAGACATGGGAAAAATGTGTAGTACTCTGGTTTGCAGGAAAATGTAGAGAATGTAAAATGTAAACTTGCTTTTAGATCATGCCTCAAATTACAGAGACCTGTGAGAATGACAACCTCACTTCCTGTCTCGGAGTGATCAATAGTATTACTATTGTGATCTGCAGTGATCTGTAGTGTTATTAGTAATGGGAGGCTTACAGCACTGAAGGACATGCTTTTGTCATGATTATCAATCTGTGCTTTGACTTCATGCTGAGTTTAAGTCTGAAAAAGCTCCCCTACCTTAAAGTTTCTCTTTTCTCACTTTTCCAGTAAGCTTGAATGATTCTGTGTGTTCCTTGAAAAGGGATCCTTTGCCGACAGGTGTTGCTCAGGGGCTGGGAAGGCTCCTCCCCATCACTGGTGCAGATGGTGTTAACAGCAGGCGCTTTGAGCTAACTCTGTGGTGAAAGCAGCAGCATCTGGTAATGATAGACTACCCAGACGACAGAAGCTCATGATTTTCTGGGTGTAACCTTTGCTTTAGCTTTTTAGATGCCAGAATAACGCAAATTGAGTGAAATTTTTGAATACTGACAAGATGAAATTGTGGGTTTTGGATTGTTGCCCAGAAAATCTGTGGACATCTTTAATCAATGCCCTTTATTATTGCAAGTGATCATCCTGACCTCTTCACAATTTGTATGATGACTCCCAGTGTGCTGACTAGCCTGCTTCTGGAGCAGTAGACTTCACTTGAAGCCATGTGTGCCTCTTATGTGCCTTTGTGGCTGTGATAAGCCTAGACTATTAACTAAAAGGTGTTTCTCTAGATGGATTAGTCTGTAGATCTCAAGTTATCGTAGTTTGAGCTGGCCCAATGCCAGGCACCCACGAAAGCTGTTCGCTCACCATCTCCTGCTGTAGCTGGGCTGTGGAGAGAAAGAAAATTAATGAAGGGTTCATGAATTGAGATAAGGACCGGGAGAAAACACTTCAAGGGAAAACCAGGCTCAACTTAAGTTACAAAGTGAATTTATGACTATAACAGAATCAGAGGAGGATAATCAGAAGTAAAATAAGCCCATAAACACCTTTTTCCCTCTAGCCCTCCCTCTTTCCCAGCGACAGCACAGGGAGACAGGGCATGGGGGTTTTGGTCAGTTCATCACCGAGATGTTCTTCAACATCTCTGGGAGAGGAGTCCTTCCCCTGTCAGCTGTGGGGTCCCTCCTATGGGGAACAGTTCTCCATAAACTTCTCCAGCATGGGTCCACTCTCACAGACAGCAGCCACACTGCGCCTGCTGCTGCATGAGCTCCCTCCTTGGGCAGACGTCCTCCCAAAACTGCTGCAACATGGGTCACTTTTTCCATGGGGTGAAGTCCTCCAAGGACAGGCTGCTCCAGCCCGGAACAAGGGCCCTCTCCACCAATTCTCCTGCTGGATCACAGCCTCTCCAGACATCCACCTGCTCTGGCATGGGCACCTCCCTCATGGGCTGTGGGTGGATCTCTACATCTCCCGTGGATCCCCACAGGCTGCAGGTGGATCTCTGCATCCCCCATGGATCCCCATGGGCTGTGGGTGGATCTCTACATCCCCTGTGGATCCCCACGGGCTGTGGGTGGATCTCTGCATCCCCCATGGATCCCCACATGCTGCAGGGGCACAACTGTTTCACCATGGTCTCACCACGGCCTGCAAGAGGAATCTTGGCACCTCCTCCCCCTCCTTCTGACCTTGGTGTCTCCGTGTTGTTTCCTTCACATGTTCTCACCTCCTTCTCTTCTCTGACTAGAAGCAAAAACCTGTGACTTTGTTTTGGTTTTCTTCTTAAATATGTCATCAGAGAGGTGTTACCAACTTCTCTAGTTTTGGCCAGCAGCATGTCCATCTTCAGAGCCGTAAGGGTTCGGCTCTGCTGGACACTGTGAAAGCTTCCAGCAACTTCTCACAGAAACCACCTCTGTGGCTCCCCGGCTACCAGAAACCAGGCTGTGCAAAACCAATACAAAAGTCCATCAGTCTCTATAGATAATTTTCTTATTGTGAGGAAAAATTTTGTGATTGCTTTTCCTCAGTTTTTCTCCTCAAAGGAGCAACTAAAGCAATCATGCTGTGTGGATTTTTGTTAGGGTTTGCTTGGTTTGGTTAGGTTAGGGTTGTTTGGTTAGGTTGTTTGGTTAGGTTGCTGTGTTTGTTTGGTTTGGTTAGGGTTTGTTTTTTGTTTTTTTTTCCTTTCAACAGATAAGCACTTCGTTTATTTAATCCCTTTGAGAGCAAATGTGCCTTTCTACTGGAAAATGTCTTGTATATCAGCATATGTGATAGAGGGATATCACTTAAATTGCACGTGCATAAACTAACTCTGAGAGCTTCTTCAAGAGTACCCTCCTCCAGGTCTTCCACGGCATGAGATGTAAACATGTATTCTCCCCTCTAAGTATCTTTGCCTTTGGCCTCTGTTACTTGCACAGTGATACCTTGTCAGTCTGACCTGCTCTCACAAAATGTTCACTGGTCTCTGTGTCAGGAAAACTATTGCAAGTCATCTGAAACAGAGAGCATGAGGGAACCCCCATTGTAGTGTATGCATATTCTTTCTTGTTTCAATGAAGTAATCACCAGGATACTACAGTGCTTTCCAGCCCTCTTATCTCTTTCTTTCCTATTTCTTCTCTGTTTCTCCTCAATCCTTTGCATCTGTTCACAATGAAAAAAACCAGCATATTACTGTTTGCTCTCAAAAGCCAAATGAACAGTTTGGTGACACTGAGTAGCTAAATAACAGATGTAACTAAACCTGCTTCTAGAGAGTAGAGGGAAAACCCCAACTTCTGCATGATATGTCTGCAGAGCTTTAACACAATGCTGTATATCTCTAGGAGAAGGCAGTTTAGTTTGGACAAGCTTAATAAACTGTTCCATCTGTAATCAGATATAAATCTAGTTTCTTGGACTGGGAATGATTCCTAATCATGCAGGATTCAAGTTTTCCAGCTCATGGTCTGAAATCCTGGCTGCTTCTTTGCTATTTAGAAGGTCAGCGCTCAGCTTCTGAAAATGAAGCTTCAAGCATAACACAGGGTTCCTTACCCTTGTTTGTTGACAAGGTGCTCTTTAACATGTTGAAATGGTTTGTGGTGTTTTTGTGCACACAACTGCAGAATCCCACGTAACAAATAATATTACTGGAACAAAAACCTTTCCTACAGACAGGGAGCTTAACAGAGCTAGAGGTCATAAATTCCATTATTTTCTGAATGTTTCTAAGGACATGTAGCTTCTCCCATTTGTGGAGGCCTTTGAGCTCTGAAGATAGACTTGAATTGGTGCCTGTTGCCTACTACTGAAAACCATAGAAGGACAAAAAAAACCTCTAGCTCTTTTAAAGGAGCATCCAAGTTCTGCCCAAATCTTAAACTCTCTTGCTTTCCATCAGGTCATAAGCACTTTTATACTACTTTCTGCAGCTTAAACACAACTGAACTAATCATGCTGCACAGTTGCCAGCCTGGCAGTTTGCTTAGGAAGACAGATTCAGCCTTCTGCAAGGACTCAGGTGCTCTAAAAACAGATGTTAAAGTTTGCCTTGTATCTGAAAACTTCTTATTTTCAGCTCTTGTGGATGAGCTACCTCTTGATATTTACCACTGTAAGGAAGCTCTGGTAATCCTGCAGTTATTCCTTGCACTTTATTTCCTGTCCAAAGGATTTTGGGAGTGTGCATGTCAGCTTCATGACAGTTAGTAAGTTCAAAACGTGTATTATACCTTTACATTTTGCCTTAATAATGTCTGCTGCAAATAGTAACCCATTTCATCTTCCAGGTGCCTGTCCTCCAAAGGCATTTGGCCTTTCATGCACAAAGCAGCACAGTAACATGGCTTATTACTAGTTTTGAAAGTCTTGTCTTAAGTGTTGTAAACTGTTGTAAAACATCTATGAGATTCCACTCACATTCCTGATTTTTAGAGTCTAACCTGAACCATATTTAGGTTTAGATGGGATTTGCACAGTCCCCTTCTGGACTACAGAAAGCAACCTGCTTTTTATGGACTGTGAGAAGACAGACTTATAGCCAGACTGACTGTATGAGCAGATAGTCTGATGTGGTACTTGACACTTTCTTCTGACACTTTGTTTTGCCCTGGTGCACAGGAATGCTGAAACTAAGCGGTATTATAGCTGTGTCCCCAAAGACTTTAGCAACAGAGGTAGGAGATAGCTTATCGCTCTTCCTGAAAATGCTGTTTGCCAGAATGTTTCTGTGCCCACATTCTTGTTCTGTTTAGCTTAACTGGGATGACTTATTAGAAAACAAACTACAAAGTAAAATAATCCATCCTATGAAATTTGGCTGTTAACCTCAGAAACAAGGTGTGAATCCCATGAGAACATGAGAAGGCTTGGAAAATGCTTGTGTCAACCATGTGGTGCCTCTGTGAAGCTTGTTTCAGTGTTTCTCTGTCCAGCTGAAATGGAAAGAAGCACTATTCCAAGTATGATATCTGTATAAGCAAGAATGATCCCAGGCCTTAAGCAGTGCCAAACTGCAGGCCATCATGATTAGCTGTTGCATCTTAAATTCGTTTTTTTTTTCCAGGGATGCTGAGGACTGTGTCTCTAGCCAAATCTGACCTACAGAGCAGAAATAGTAGTTCAAATGATGAACAGCAGAGCGAAGTCACCAGACTCATGGCTTGGCAGCATGTTGTACTTGGACACTTGTTTAAAATATTCTGAGAGCAAATTGGTCTAGTCTTTATCTAGTGGATTTTTGGTTAGATGAGCAAAATACCAGTTGTATTGCTGAAACTTTAGAGATGAAGCGTGGCCCTGTTAAATTGGGCTTTTTCTGCCTGACCCTGCAGAGCCCACAGACTCGGTTCATAATACCCTTCACAGCGAAGAAGTTTAAATTTCGCTTGGGTCCTCAGCAACCCATCATTGTTCCTCCTCTACTGACACATTTTAAGAGCAAGAGGGATTCCTTTTGATTTGTTCTTACTCTCTGTTCCTCTTAAAATGGCCTCAACCTTACAGTCTGATTTTAGATGATTATTATAGTGGAAACCACTGACCTCTTTGGAAAGTATCATCTTGTTCATTGTGAGTACATCCACATAAACTGTACCATCCCTTCCATTACTGGAGAAGGATATCAGGAGCTGGCACATGTGACAATTTAGCCTTTTCCAGGACGGTAGGTCTAGAGTAGAAATTTAGTATTACAGTTCTTCAGTTTTTGTCAAACAACTTAGCACTGTCTTATTTGTGGATCAGTGTAGGAACATGGTTCTTCTTCTTGAAAATGAACAGGGTTTTTGGCATTTAACTGTGGGGATTTTTTTTTTTAAACCCACTTAAGTGTGATTGCCTTGTTCTTTCCATCCCTTCTGTGTCCACAGCTTTCTCTCTTCTCTGCACTCTGTGTGCCCACTTTGGTGCCATAAATTACTGTTCAAAAGCAAGTGCAAGAGGCTGGGACATGTACTGTCTCAGACATGTGAAGAAACAGAAGTGACTTTTAAAAAATAAAATCTGATCTTCCTGCCTGATAGAGAAGGAAAGTTGTTCAGTATCTAGCTGGTATTGAATAATAGTATTGTGTAGACTGAAATTTCACTAAACAGGTGGGTCTTCTGATAGAATACTGTACATGGATGAGCTAATCTAGGTGTGTTGGAAGATGCAGAAGTGCTTTTTCTTTCTACATGGAGTTGACCTATACAAAAAATACCTGCATTCAAAACTTGCTGGATAAGACAAGGAGTGTTATGAATAGGTGTGTGAAAGCCAAGTTCATGTAAGCTTTTATAGTGCCCTCAGGAATGTTTGTGTCTAAACCACTTCGGTTTTCCAGTCACTGGCTGCCATTCCCCTATGACTTACTGTCATGTACTGAAGGTATGGAGATAAGAGTATTCCAAAACCCAGCTATAATTGTGTGGAATTGTTGTCTGCTTAACATGGCTCTGTCATTGTATCTCTGTGAAATGAATGGCAAAAAGCAATGGAACACCTTGAAACAGAAGGAGAAAGTCTGCAGCACTCTGAATTTTGGAAGCAAAGCAATGGGGTTCTAGGAGCAGTATAGGCCTGGCTCTCAGGTCTCTAAGTTGTGCAGAGGAATTTAGGTTTAAGTGCACCTCTAAACAGCAACATTTCTAAATGTCTCTTAGTTTCACACAATACTTGTTAAATGGGAGCAGTGTGCCCACAGCATCACATGGGTTCAGGGTAACTCTTTGCAGAGGTGAATTTATTCGTGCTTGGAAGACCTGGCTGAGCCGCATCTTCTGCTTCTTCATGCACTGCTGCTTTGACAGCAGAGCTGTCTGGTTAAGCTGTACACTTGCTCAGGCAGGATAGGTGAAAACCAGCATTCAGTTTCTGGAAACTGTAGTATTAACTGTACAACTGTAGTTGCTTGTAACTCAGCAGAAGACTCCATGGTCTTCACAATAAAACAATACCTATGGAAATTTAGGCCCTCAAGGTTGAATCCTGGATGTTTTTTCTGGCAAACTGCTCCCTGGGGGGAGGCTGCCATCCAGAAGACTGAATACCAAGCTCCTGAAGTTTCTGCTTCGTGTGGATCCAAACTGCTCTGTAAATGGAGTTGTGGAAAATCTCCTGGGAGAAGATGTCAACAGTTGGAAACTTCTCAACTAATTTTGAATCTTACATGCAGACTTCTAGTATAAAAAATTCAGTTGAATTTTATGTTTGGATGAAGTGAACTTTTTGATAGATTTAATATCTGTTTCTGGGCTGGCTGACTAGTCAAGGTGTTTGGAGAGCATGATTTAGCAGAGTAATGTGAAGCAGCTTTACCAGATGGCAGCCTGCATAGCTGCTAGGTTGCATTTCCAGCACAGGCAGTGCAGTCCTACTTGCCTGGTACTGTAGGATACCAAACATGCTGCTAAAATCACCTGACTTTTGTACCCATAAATTCAAGTGTCTTGAGGAATTCTGGGAACTTCCTAGGAATGCATGAAAAGCCTGCTCTTGTGGTTGTTTCACAGCTGTATGCAAGAACCAGTAGCTCATGAACCTGAAAGTCTGAATATCATACTGTATCTACTATAGGTTGTGATCCAGGCCTTGCTACACCTTGGCCTGACCTACTTCAACAGATGACAAAGCTGTTTAGACTGTCCTGAGGAAGTGGGGGACAGAGACTAAGGTTCTTTACTCTTTACTTTAGAAAAAACTTTGAAACTTCTGAAAAATCTTTGTGGATGCTCACTAAGAAGTGAAGAATGTCTTGGCAAAACATGTTCTCCAAGCCACCTTGCCTGGCTAACCAGGAGCAGCCTCCCCTCCTCTCTGCTGTGGGACTGCTCGGCTGTATGGCAGACTGAGTACTGTGAGTAACAGGTACTTTGACAAAAGGCTTTGAAAGCAGTAGGTACCTGCTGTGACCTGGACTGTGCTGGTCTCTTATAATACTACCTCAGAGGGTTACTTAAAACATGGATGGGCAGCTACTTGGTGCCCTAAAGGTGAAGCTGATGCATGAGCCACTGACACTGAAGTCAGACACAGATTGATTATATAAAATGGATAATACTAGACAGTATTTCAGATGCTTGTGGGTATGATAGTTCTACCAACAGATAGAAACACAGATGGCTGCATATCTCCTTTCCTACTCGGCTCTGCAGGACATACTCCTCTTCCTGTGGTAAAAGCAGACTAACACAAATGGTGCAGTCTTGTTTCCTGAATACCAAAAGAAGAAAAAAAAATTAAATCACCCAAGTCTCATGGAAGAAAGGCTGGGAAATTAACATGACATGGAAGTGCTCTAATGGTGGGATTACAGCCTGAGGTATCTTGCTGTCGTACTTCAAAGCCTGTCTCTTTCTAGCAATAGCGTAAGAATTCAGCAAAACTGATCCTGCGTACTGTACTGTTAAATGAGGATTCAGCAGCTATATGTGTTGTTTCTAGTGCACTTATCTAGGAGGTTGCACCCTTTCAGGAGGAGAAATAGTTAGCTTCTAACTTGGCTTTCATCTACTGAAAAGTAGCCAAGTAGCAGGGTATGATGCCAGCTGTCTTTTCCAGGGGCGGATCCTGCAGATGAGGCAGTACAGCACAGTACCACATCATCTCTCCTTTCCCCGCCACCACAGCTACCAGCTCTCCTGATTGAAGCCATGCTGGTACAGAAGCTTTGCTTGATGTAGGTCTGGAGTGTTTTCATCCAATATAGAACTATCACAGCCTTTAACACCCCAGACATTCCACAGGACCTATGACTGCATTAATATACTCAAGTGAAATGAAGTGAATTCAAACCTTCACAGACTTCTGTGCTGCTGAAAATGTGCAAGACATACTTGTATGTTATTGTAACTTCCCAAGAGAATTAGTGAGGAAAGTGCTATCTTCATACTAACTGGCTAGCAGCTAACTGACTGCAAGCTCCATCCTTGGTTCTTTTTCTAGATTCTCATATTTTAAGCAGATTCCATCACATGCTTTAAGCTCTCTTTTGGAAAAGTGTTGGAAAAAACTTTGGAAAAGTTTTATTACAAGCTTTTGAGATCTCCTGTGGAATCAGGCTTAAGCTGTTTCTGCAAGTTAATTGTCCTATTGAAAGCTTAGAATATGACTGGCTGTAGTTCTGGCGCAAGCTGTATGTTAATGCTCAACACACATGGGCAATGGTGAACTGTCTTTTGTTTTGGAAACAGAAATAAATTTGTCTTCTTGTGGTATGAAGGTATGAAGCTACTGTGATATCCCAAGGTTTGCTTTGCTTTTTACTCTGCTCAGCCAAATTCTCTTGTCTAGATGAACTGCAGATTTTCTGAATCCATCTCCTGTTGTTAACCGTATCCTGTCTACCGCTTATTCTGTTTGTGTAATTTCAACAGAACTTCTTATCTACTGAGTTACTGTGCCATTGCTTCCTCCTGTTGTACATGTTCCTCCTATGCTGAATCTGAGCGAGGTGCTTGTGTAGTTTGAAGTGTCTACCTCATGTCTGAGCTAGCAAGCTGTGCCTTGCTTCTCCTGCTCTTTTGCCCTTCTGAGAGCATTTGAGTGCCTGACTTCCTGTCTTGCTCACCTGCTCGTTAAATCTGAAACCATCTATTTGTTGGCAGCTGCTTCTGTACATTAGCTGAGGGAACATATCTAACCTCAGTTAGTACACAATAGTTTAGATTACCCCTTTCCCAAAATTATTATTAAACAATTATTTTCTCTACTTCATAAGGCAGCCCTCAAGGTGAAGAGCAATGGTGCCACAGTTCTACCGTACTGCAACATGGCTCTTCATGAAATCTCAGTACACCCAGGATGATGGACATTAACTGGTAGAAATTTAGCTGTGATTTTAGCCATTATCAAAAGCTGACCTTTGTAAGTAACTTTACCTCAAAGCTCTGTGGTACTGTACCTTTGGCTAAAGGAGCATTGATGAACAGAGGGGGTCTCATTGACATGTGATTGCTTTGCTAAGATGTTAGGTTTTGTCTGGCCACTTACAGTTGTGTGAAGTTGGGTCTAGGAAGTAATTGTGTAACTAAAACACTTCCAGTTAATGTGGTGCTTAGCTGTAGTGATGTTTCTCTGTTTAGCAAGAAGGGAAATCACTCTGTGGATGAATCTATTCCTGTGCTACTATTAAAAAGATGCAAACAAAAAACTGTCCTGTCTTCTCTGAAAGAAGAACATTGATCCTTAGGACTTTCTCTGTACAACTTGTCACACACTGACAGCTCCCTCTGCTATAAAACCAGAGCAAAAAACGTGTTAAGTTGCTGTGATATTTATGCAAGTGCAATGTAAAAAACACCAACAATTTGTTTTTAAAATATTAAAAGTTTAATAGTAATAAAATGGTTATAAAAATAGTATACAATGAGGGTAATAAGACAATTAGAGTAATAATGACTTGGCCAATTTGAATTAGTACAATATGGGACAATAGAAACAAAGAGTTACGGACGTCCGGGTACCTTTCTCTGGGCAGCAGGAGCCTGAAAAAGGACACCCATTCGGGTTAACAGAGGATTAACCCTTAAAAGCAATAGCTTGCATATTCATATACTTCATACATGATGCATAAATTACATTCAAACAAAGGATTCTGTCTGGTCATCGTCAACTTCTTCCTTGGAATCCTAACAGCGCCTTCAAGGTGGGAAGAAGTTCATTTCTTCTGATGAGAGGGCAATAAATTCTTTTTCTCTGAAAGATTTAGGTGTCCGGTGGCTACTATGTTGCTGCAAGTCCTTTCTTTAAAAAAAGTATCCTACATAGCATAGTTTCTATTTTAGCACTTTTAATAATCTAAAACTATATTTAACACAGTACTTAAGAGAATTAATACAGCATTACTTTCTAGCACAACACATATAATATTAATTTTAATATTTGAGAAAAGCCAATCACAAAATACGCATTTTTCACATGCAATAAGTACTGTTATGGAGTAGTTGGTTTGTATTGAAGTGTGAGATTTGAAGGTGTTTGGATGTACCAAGCTGGCTAGAATAGTTGTTTTGCTGTATTTACTTGCTGGATCTTTTGGCCTCTCTCTTCTCTCGGTGCTGGATGACACTCTTAGGCTGGGGAGAATGGGAATGAGGGCCTCTCCAAGGAAAAAGTAGTGTTTTCATTTGCTTTAGGATTCCAAAAAGGAGGTGTGCCTAGACTCTTGTGCGGGAGAGTGTGATCTGTGACTGTTGCGTACTGCAGTGGTGGCAGTTCAGACTCTGGCTGCTGTCAACATGTGTGGAGGTTAATACACTGGATGGGAGGCCTCTGATGGAAGTTTTGCTCCTTCCTCCACCCTATGAGTTTCCAGAGGTGAAAGCTAACTGCATTCCAGACCACTGAACTGTTGCCATTTTGCCTGAAACCTGTCTTCTAAGGTCTCTTGATTTGCCTAGCTGTTTTGTTTTCAGTCTAGGTTGGCTCAGTCTCACCAGGAAATGTTGGTTCAGCAATGCTGTCCTTCCTTAGGAATTGAAAGCAGGTTGTGCTGTACTTAGGGAAGGTATACTGGTAATGTGCTTTATCCTCAGCTTAATGCTTGAAGACTTTAGTATGTTGCCCAGGTGTCCTGGAAAAGGGTGGTCCTTGGAGATGCTGAAACAAACGACCCTTATAATGTATCAGAGAAGCTTGTCTATGGTGTCTTTGAAAATACTATGTTTTACCTTGAATCTGTTAAGCTTATTGAAAACTTGCTTTTTTTTTTACTCTCCAATACAGGATCTCAGCCTGCCCAATGGCACACCCGTGGACACTTCTAGCCCAGCCTCCTCCTCATCTCTCCTCAACAGACTGCAGTTGGATGATGACTTGGATGTGGAAACTAGAGACCTCTTTGTTACTGTTGATGATCCCAAAAAGCACGTGTGCACAATGGAGACATATATTACATACAGGGTTACAACAAAGGTACAAAGCAATATTCTCTTTTCTAGTACTTCTTTCTTTGTGGGATAACTGGAGGTCATGCTGCATATTCACATCTTGCGCTGTTTTCCTATCTTAAGGACAAGAACTTAGTGTCTTCTGGTACCTTGTGAATGTGTTGAAGATGTGACTTTTCTTAGCGGAACTTACTTCAGTGTCTGAAATTGTAGAAAAAGCTTTTAACATGTCAAATTAGCTTTATTTTTTTTTTGTCTCTGATTCCTAAATAGAACTGTTTGTAAACTTGCAAGGCCAATTTCTTTCATTAACTTCACAGTTTGTTCATTTAAGTAATCTGACACTTACTTGGTTTGAGTTCCCTTAAGGTAAATGCGCCTTGTTACTTGTTCACTGTTAATCATCTCATTTTTGTGTCTATCCTTTTCTGAAATGCTTTAAGCTTGTTGCTGGAAGTGTTTTCTACATTTCCTCTGTTATCCACTAAAATCATAGTCTTGATCCTCAGCTGTAAACTAGCTTTCATGCAGTTGCTGGTTCAGATAGCTCTACAGCTGACTATAAAATGAAGTAGCCTGAAAATGCTGCTGTCAACCAAAAGTGGCTGGAGATTATTTCAGCACCTGTTGGAGTTCAGTCATGAATGTCATATATATATATATTTATATGAAAAGTGATCTGAAAAGTCCACTACATTCATAGCTGAAATATTGATTCCTCTTAACTAACTCATTCTTATTATAATGAGCTCCTAGGTGATGTTGACATCTGCTTTGGGCACTTATAGTTACCAAGGCAAAAGGTGTTCAGTAACATTACTGATAATATACTTGATATATTTGTCCAGAAAAATTAACATTCCTCCAGCCCACTTAGATGGCAGTATGTACTGGAGCAAATACCCACTTCAAAGTTTCACTTTCAGACTGCACAGGAGAAAATGGAGTTTCTCTAAAATAGTAACTATCTCTTCCTGCACATTTAACACAGTTCTGTCATTCATTTTTACTCTTAACAGTCTTAATCTTGTAGGAAACATTGTATCTTTTTTTGCTTGGAGCAGTTTACCCTTCAGCTATTCCTTCATCAGGAGGAATAGGAACCACAAAATAAAATGCATCTTTCCACAGAGAAATAGCTAAAATTGGCTAATGTTGTTTCTCTCTTAAATTAAGATTCAAATTATTCTGCCAATATAAAATATTTCTATATATTTTATAGCACCCTAATAATGTTCCTATGCTTGGAAATCCTAATGTTCAAGGGTTCCTTTTCTTTTTAAAGCAGAACTCTGAAACATGGCCAAGGTCTTTACCATATTTAGATCAGAAGTATTACCATGTCTCTTTTCTTATTTAAAAAATAATTCTGTATTTCTGATTTTGATGTCTACCTGCCTGTCTATTAATACTTGTTTTATTTTGGGTCTCATTGTAGCACATGCATCTGCTATATCATACCATTGCAATGCAGTTATGAAACTGAGTAAGTTGTTGTTCTGAATCACCATGAAATCCTCATCTCTTTAGTTTTATTATTTGTGGAAACTTCTGGTTAATCTCTAGGGTCAGAACCTCTAGGACTATCATTGTTCAAGATTTAACAGTATTAATGGTGTAACCCATTCTTGCCCTACAAACAAGGTGTGTTCGGTGACAAGCTAATTGCCAATTAGCCATTGTATCTGCAAACAGTGATTAAACATGGCAAAAAAGCTGCACAAGAATAATCCATGGAGTGAGATGAGGAGCCTTCGCAACACCTCCCTTATAGCCTTGCAGGAAAGAAGTCTGAGGCCTCTCTGGTGACTCTGAATTAGGAGGCAGGGATGGCTGGGTTTTTTTCTTCTCTACTGGAGAATGCTTCTGGAACCTCAAAGGTTTGGATAAACATAGGTCATAGAATGAGTTATTCTGAAGGCTGAAAAGCAACATCCCCAGGGGAATTACTAATGCTGTAATGTGTGGTTGTGACAGGATACCACTGTAGGGAAAAGCGTAGACTTATCACAGTCTCATTTGTGTTGTGTGGGGGTTTTTTTCTCTCTTTGTTTTTACAGATCCTTCATTCTAATAGAAAAAAAAAATCTTGCAGTATGCCCTGTGCTTTTCATCTTCTCATACCTTTGTCAGCAGGTGGTGGTGACTGAGGAAGGGTCAAAACATTGGCTTGCAAAGGAAGACTTAGCAGTTTACCTGATCCTGCTTGTGTACCTGTTTTCACAGCTCCCTAGTAAGAGCCAGGTAGCATTCCCTAGCCTGTCTTGTGGATGAACACATTTAAAGAATGTAATGGTAATCCTTCAGCTAACAAGAAAGCGATTCAGGACTGACTTCCTTGATTCTCTCATATCCTGTGTTCATCTTGCTAATGCAGTTACTAATGCAAGTTAGTAAGCAGTTTCCTTACACAGGGGGGCTAGTGAAACTGTAAAGGTAGGTAGAAGTTGTGGTGGAACTTAATGGGTCATGACTGTGATGATTGAAGTGTCTTTGTGTTCTTCAGATAGATGGAGGTGCATTTTAGGGAGACTTTACCAAACAGAGTCCTTTTTTAAAGGAAGATAGGGGAAAGTAAAGCTTGACCATATGTTATGCAGTCATCTCTCCTGAGAAAACATAAATAAGTGTACTTGTAACTTCATTTTCATTGTACTTTCTAGGATGGCAAGGCCTTCTTCTGTGCCTTTTCCCATGGAGGTCTGAACAGCTGAGTGCCATGCAGTTGCTCTGCAGGCTTGAAGGGAGAGTCTTTGAAACCAGACAGTACTAGCCATTGGACCAAGTGGAGGTCTTGTTTTCACTTTCCTGTCCTTCTCATGCTTCCATGACATTGCTTGGAACACATGAAACAGCCTTATTCCCTAGAGAGGAGCAGGTAAAAGTGATATGAAGTATTTTTCAAATAGGCTAAACTGTTTGAGGCAAAAAGAAATACTGGAGTGCTAAGAACACCAGCCTTCTTCCCTTCCCCCTCTCTGTCATTCTCTTATTTTCCTAGTTGAAGATTTTGCCTCAAGCTTAAATAGTGACATGGACGGGAATCTGCAGTCAAGTCTGGTGAGTTAGAGAGTAGAACTAGGGTAAAAAATATATTCGTATTGTCATCATAGGCTAGCTTCAGGTTTGGCTGTTAACTCCTTCCAAGGAAGACAAGAATCTTATGAAAGACCAAGACTTGGTGACTGCTTTAATACTGCCTCTAGTCAGAACTGTTCCAGCAACTGAGGTAAAACTGCCTGTAACTGTCTGCTTTCCAGAAAGTAAAACTGAGCCCAGAGTGTTGCAGTGCTGACTTAGTGGAACTGTGCTAGAATTTTCAATAAGTTGCTGGAAACATCTTGCCCATTATTTTTTGTGAGGTTGACATCTGCCGTGTAAGTTTCTCAGGTTCCTTTGGAAAAGACACATGTCCTTGCAAGATGAGATTTATGAATCTTGCTGAGAAAGCAGGAGGAATTTAACTGTGTTGAAAACATAGGTGCTTTACTTGTTGTCTGTTATGGAAATTTCCCTGCTCAACCATCCAGGATCCACTCTGGCAGTCACTCTTGCACCACCTGAGCTGGACCCAAGGCCTCTTCCCAGCTATGCCCCCTCACTCACACAGTCACACCAGGTTTCCGTACCTAGGTTTCCCACAGCAGTCTCGAATGTCCCAGTCATTAAAATAATTTAATCACAGCACAATAACAAACAAACAGCTCGGGCTGGTGTCTCTGGGGAGGGACCCAGAACAAAGGAACCCCTGGGCTCTTATCCCCTCACCAAGCATGGGAAGGTGTGGGACCGTCGGCTCCTGCCGTGTCCCAGTGTCCGGTGCCCCGGCTGGGCCACAGGCCCTTGTGTGCCCAGGATGGGCTCTTCAGGGCCTCTGTGCCTGGGCTGGCCCAGCCTGAGCTCAGCCTGCAGCTCCCACTGCAGCTGCACCCCGAGCTGCCTCAGGAAACATGTTCCTCAGTGCTGCTTCGACAGTGGCAGGATTCTCCTTCCTCTTTTGTGTAATCTGGAAGAAATAACTTGTGCTAAACTAATGAAGAGTTTGATCTGAGATCCAAATTCTTTCAGAATTAGCGAGGTTTCATTAAAACCTTGAAGGGCCTTTATGTTCTGCCCAAATAGCCTTTGAAAAGCTTATTTGCTGTCTAGATTTCATAACCTTTACAGTAAACACTGAAATGTTGCTGCTGTATTTTCATCTCAGTGGAAAAATGTGATATATAGAAAACTTTGCACTTCTGCTTGTGAAGTAAAGGCAACCAGAGCAGTTTGGTAGAGGTGAACTATAGCTAATGCATGGTTTGTGTACTGGGACTTAACCCTGCTTTCCAACTCCTAGGCAGGCCTATATGGTTTTCCTTAACTGTTAGCAGAATAGTGGTTAATAAGCTTCTCAGTGCTAACAGATGGGAGACTTTACCTTCATTCTCATTCTGCAGGATAAGACACTGTAATGTGTAGCCATTCTGATTACTCTCATTCACTCACTGTGTGATCTCTTAAAATGCCATTGAGCAGTGACAGCCAATTCACAGAAGGTCTGCCTTCTACTGAATTATTACTGCCTCATCACACCCTTTTTTCCCCCTTTCTTTTATTTGTAGATCCTTTATATTTAAAGCAATTTATATTTATTTATTTTTATTTATTTTATTTATTATGGCTTTATATTTAAAGCCATTCATTCTGTTGCTCAGAACAAGGGAAAATGATTCAAATGAAGTCTCAGAAGTCACATTCATAGTGTGGCACTCTTTGATGTTAAATAAACTGCTGTTACTGTTAGAAGTACATAGCTGAGTAAAGCACAGCTTTACTCATTGGGATATTGGGATATTGGGATCTTGGTAGTCCCTCATCTAGAAACAAAACTGCTCCAATTCATGAGGATTCTTTATGTTAGTCCATAGACTAACCTCTATATTGCTTACTATGGCTAGCATGTCAAAGAAGGGGGGAGCTGATCCTGATTTCTTTTTCTGTTGTGCCTTCCTTTACTAGAAGCCAAACAATTTCATAGGTAATGACACATCAGCTTGCTGCTTACAGTATCATAGACCTACTGTGCTGTTGATACTGTGTTAAGGCTCCTGAGTTCACCCTAGGAAGAGATTTCATATATAGAACTTATGCAGGATCCCCAGTGGTGATTGGTAGGAGTAAAATGCAGCAATTGAAGAATTAAAGTCATCCAGAGAGCCTGTGAAGAGGTGGATGGCGTTTAAAGGCTGCTACTGGCTGGGACTAGCAAAGCAATCGGGTGCTGAACTCGATGCCAGCTCAAGGCTGGAGTTGCTGGTGTATTTCTCAGTGTGCTGGGTTTGATGTCTGGCTGCAGGCATGTAGTGTGCTGGCACTGCAGGCTGTGCATTGCAAGGCAGACCTAATGCTGCAAGTAACTGAAGTATAGCTGCCTGTGCTTCTCAGAGGGACATAACTACAAGGGCCACCTCCCTGCAATGCCAGGCTCTTCAGCAGACACTCCTACTTGGTACACGGTTTCACGAGTGCTTTTAGGCAGTTGCAGTACATGCTGTGCAAGCAGCCCCATACAGTCAACCTTCCAGGTTATGGACTCTTCAAAGACTGGATAAAACACTTGCCAGCAGTTTATCTGCATACTTATTTTTTTTCCCCTCAAACTTGTAGTGACCTTGCCCTAAAGAAGGAAAATTTTAAAAGTTTAATTTAATGTACTAATGTATCTAATCGGGTATACACATAAACAGACTTGTTTCGTCATCTTGGAAGTCAACAAAAATCGGTCGTCAAACCTTGTGGTGGCTTATGTTCTCATCTTTTCACCTTGGAGTGTGATAAGCCCATCAGTCTTAGAATACAAGACAGTGGTGAAACACTTTTTAACCTGTGGATTGTGCATGTCATAGAATAAACAAATCAGTAAACACCTTTACTTTTAATTTTTGATGGTTAAAATAGTCTTGTCCTCACAATGAATATCTCATACAGTCTTTGCAGTCTTGTAACTGCCAAGAGAGTTATGTGGTGCACAGTGCTTCTGCTCCTACCATGATGAGAGCAGAACATGTAATGAACTTCAAATAGATCTTAACACATCAGCTCTAAGCAGTCATTTTTCATATTTCTGCTTTTCCACTGCTTGGAAGACCAGAGGATCTTTCTCTCATGCTGGCTGCAAAATTTTGGGGATTAACACCCCCCTGCAAGGCTTGTCTGGCTTCACCCTTGCCAGAGATGGCTGTACTGCATTTGCTGCTAAGCTCTGAAGTTGCTGCACACTAATTATATCTGTTCTTTTCCAGACCACGCGAGCAGAGTTTGATTTGCCAGAGTATTCTGTCCGTCGGCGGTACCAGGACTTCGACTGGTTGAGAAACAAGCTGGAAGAGTCTCAGCCAACACATCTTATTCCCGTAGGTAGTAAGCAAGAATCTGCTGTTAAGGACAGTTGTGCACCTGCACAAGGGTAATATTTGGATGCAATGTGTCTAGGTTTAAAAAACAGTACTTTATTCTCTTTAGCTTCCCGTTCCTGACTAGTTAGGAAGCTTAGACTTTCCTTGAGTGGCACACCTGAGAGGTAAGCTTTGTCAGCCTCCTGCAGGGCAATACTTGTGCTGACTACAGTAGCTGTGACATAAATAGAATACATTTAATCTGTTTACTCAATTATTACATCTGTATTTCAAAGTATCTAGGAATTATGAAAAGCCACAGGTACTTCAGGTTCTAGTCTCAGTTTTCAAGATGGCCTTTTGAGCTGGTTTTGCAAAGTAATTTAAAACTGCTTGTGCTAACACTTAATAGCACTGACATGTAATAGCACTGACTTGGAAGTCTCCGCCTCTGGTTTGGTAGCTATTGCATGCCTTCAGTAGGCAGAAGTTTGCCTAACAAGATTAGCTAAACTACTGCACCCATTGTTGCTGAAACTGGTGATCTGACCACCTTATTTGATGTGAGGAGGTTAGTCCTACCTTATATGTAGCTATAGGAAACCTGTGAGATCACTGCCTTCAGTCCTTTTGAACAAAGACATTTAAAAAGCACCATAGGAATTAAATTGGCAGGAAATAGCAACACTACTAGCATACTTTAGTTTGCCTGGGGTGGGTGATGGAGTGGAAGTTTCTCTGCCCTCCCTCCCTCAGCAAGGAGTAGGCTGTGTGAGAAGTATTGTTAGGTTGCTCTATGTTGAGTGCTGTTTAAGTCCTTAATTATGCTAGGACTTGCCTCAAGTGGAATAATAGCTGAGTGTTTCAGAGATAAGAAGTACTTCACAAAATCATGTGACACCACTAACTGCCAGCAAATACGTTTAGTGAACAGTAGTGAAAAGAAAGACAGTGAGCTTGAGAGCAGAAGGTGGAGGCATGTGTAATGTGTTAAGTTCCCATACTGTTTTCTCACGTCCCATTCTCTGAACAGCTGAAACAATCACAATTCACCTTCTGCTTCTTGGGTACACTAACAGGCCGCCAGTTCTGCCTGAAGCCTGCAAGGCTGTAAATAATAGTCGAGTAGCAGAAGGTGAGTCATAGCTGGGGAATCAAGCTGCTTTGCTCCTACCAGGAATTTGTTGCAGACAGAACAGCAAACTTTGCATGAGTAGCTGTAATACTGGACATGGAACTGGCAGTAGAACAAGCCAGTATCTTAGGTGCATTTCTTCTAGAAATTCTGGAGGTAAAAGGATGTGCTGTTAATAAGGGAGATAAAGGATTTTGTCTGTTTATGCACAAGTTAGCAATTACAGAATCCCCTAATAATCTCCTTCATGCAGGGTATGATAGGGAGGCTGCTGAATGCTTTATGTATTTGTTGTCTAGAAATAGATGAGGTATAGAAGCTAAAGGCAGTTTCAGATGCACTAGCTCAAGAGTTTTCGGAAAAGATGTTTCAAGTCAATCTAAGACTATCTGTATTTGTAATTATAGATACTGGAATCCCTGAAAGCCTTCTGTTTTAACAAATTATCAAAAGGGAGTTGTCTTCCTAATCTCAATATAGTGATTCTGCCTAAAATCTTCCTGTAGCAAATGATATGTCTTATCAGTGCAGTATGTCATGATAGCCTACATTTGGGAGCCAAAACTAACCTCAGTGTGAGTTCCTCTTCATCTCTTCAGTTTCTGATAGTTACTTCTTTTCAAAAGATCTGAGACATTCTAAAATTTTCTTTCAAAAGACAGTAAAACTATCTCAGTTCTGTCTTTAGACTACAAAGGTAAAACTAACAGCCAAGTTTCTTGTCCTGGGATGGTCATGTTTGGATACTTGAAGCCATTTCTGATGGGAATGAACTCTGCTCACCCATCTCAGTAGGGAAAAGTAAATTAAGATGGAAGATGGAAGACTATAAGGTAGATAATTAACACACAGTTAAAGCAAGGTATCAGTTGCTAGCTGTGTGTTTTGATGACTTTAGGTGGACCTCCAGAGGCCTAAAATGGAGAGGAATGTACCTACTCCTGCAATTGAAACCAGGTTAAATTGCAGAAGTCTCTGTTATAGAGGTGCATTCTTCAAATGCTCGAACTTTAGTGATTACTCAGTGCCAGTTTGCACGTGTTCGGTTGAACTATTTTTCTTTAGACTGGTCTTCCTTTCCCTCTTTTTTTTTCTTTAAACTTTTTTCTTTTCCTCCTGCATATGGTGCTGAGGTAGTGACTTCCTAGAGTCCCAGCTAAAGTTTACAAAGCAAAGGAAGAGAGTTTCTTCCTCCCTGAAGACTAATGCACAAGGTATTATACTTCTGAAGTCTAATGATAGTGTACCTTCTGCTGGTTTAACTGGAATGACTGACTAATTTGAATGCTAAACATAATCAAGTAAGTCTTAAATTGTAAGAACCAAATGCAGTGGTCAAAATGTAGCTCTGTTGCAGCTAAGTTGTGCAGGCTGTATTTTCTAGGAGATAAAGTCTTCATGTACAACCCACGTGAGCCTGGGTATGGTGGGAAAGCAATATATATAGTTTGGGTTTTTTTTCTTTAACCATTTTTGACACAGATTTTAGATGACAAACTCTTTGCAGAGGAGAATCCTGATTCCTGAATTGGGTGAAAATAGCTGTCATTGCTGGCATAACTGTAAGCAGATTGTCTAGATGGACTGGTTCACAAGAATGAAATACAAAGCACAATTTTAAAACTGATATTAATCTTGAAGTCTATGCTGTCTGGACAGAACAAAAGCACATGTTGTGTTAGAGCTGAAATTAACCATGCATCAGCTAAAAAAGTTACCTTCCATCCAAAGTGGTACTGTGTATTCTGTAATCCAAGTGTAACAGGGGGGACTGTATAACTAGCAAGTCTGGAGATAGTCTGGGCTTACATGTCAAACTGAACTGCAGAGATGAACTGATGGACTCAAAATAGTAAGATGTAAAAGTGAATGTATCATCAGGCTTTTGTCACTTACAGAAACATACTCAGGAAAGTCAGCTGTGATAGATGACCAGGTGTGCTCACACTTCAGAAAAGATACAGCCATTTTCTGTGCCAAGCCCCTGGTTTGGTTTTGCTCAGTGTTCTCACTAAGGCTGTCGGCCTTTTACAGGAGGGCCCTGTGCAAAAGCTCTAAATTGTTCATAGAGGGTTTATAGGAAGTAGAATTGTCCAATTTTCTGAGTTTCCTGAGGCTGGGCAGCCTTGCTTCAGCACTGGGTGGTGGCGGGGGTGCGGGGGTGGGGGGTGTGTGTGCTTCTGTTATAAATAGCATGCAGCTCTTCTGGCATCTCTTCAGAGCTGGATGTTGAACATGGATAGCAGTAGGGAGAACAATCTAAGCTATGCTACAAGTATTTAATCTGAGTACTGTTTGACTTCCCTGGTGTGTCTCTCAGCTGAAGCCATTCAGTAGAATGGCTAGCTTTAAGCCAGACCAGCTTAAAGATAATTTTAAGCACAGCTTGCTTCCCATCTGATGCATGGTTCCTGTTCACAAACACAGTGTTTCTGTTCCTGTTAAGACTGGAATTTGATTGCTTTGTTTATTTCCAAATTTCCAAAACAGAAGCAAGTTTTTGGTCTTTTGAATCTTGTGCTGTTTGCTTATCTCTGACAGCCTCTTCCTGAAAAATTTGTGGTGAAGGGTGTTGTTGATCGCTTTTCGGAAGAGTTTGTGGAGACAAGGAGGAAAGCATTAGACAAGTTCTTGAAGAGAATAACTGATCACCCAGTGTTGTCTTTTAATGAGCACTTCAATGTCTTTCTCACAGCTAAGGTAAGCCAGTAACTTTCAAATACAGTTGTTGACCTTTGCAGTCCCTTCTGAAATGAGGGTAAAAAGGCTTTAACAAAACTGAGCAGATCAGAACTTCCTCTTCCACCAGAGGGTTGTTGGGCACTCTGGTTATTGTGTGTGACAGACCCTTGTGTGTGACAACAGTATGGGTTCACTGTGCTTGAAAGGCAGAGGAATCCTCTCTGCAGATTGATAAATGAATTCTCCAGACCTTCTTGTTTTGTAGCAGGTAATCCTATTATGCAAGAGAGAATAAAAATTCAGAAAACTGTAGACTTTAAAATCCTATTTTGGGGAGGAAGGAAGGGGGAGAGTAAGAAAAGTCTCCCTTGCACAAAAGCTTGTGAATTTCTTGACTTTTTTTCTTGTCTGTTCTTTTTATACTGCTTGCACTTGATGCCCTCAAAACTAAGCATGGAGGCCTCATTCTTATTTGTTCTCAGTCAACAATTTCATGCATCTCTTCTGCATGACTCATGCAGGAATAGTGCAATTTTCTTTGGCTTTCTTTAGAACTGCATTTCAATTAAGACTAGGAGGACTTGCAGCTATGCTTGGGTTTTACCAGATGGGTGAGAAGTGCTGTGAAGGTACGCCTTTCCAAAGTCACATTACTCTAGCTCACTTAAATGTGATGTTGGAGCTCACTTCAGGGTCATGCTTTGCTTGCTGTTAATAACCAATTTCCAGTGTTTTTATTTCCCTCCATGGTGAAATTACCCACTGAAACAAGCCAGAAATGCAGAATTTGTTTAAATATCTTATAGCTTGTTCCTCTTTTGATCTGTCCAAGCACAATGCAGCTTTCTTAGCTGCTGTATTTGTCTTCTGCCATCCCTGTGAAATGAATGTCAAGAGCTTCATTCTCTGCTTTAGGAAGAGTTTGCCTTGAGATTACAGAGCATCCTGGGGAAAGGATGCCTGTTCTGCTGACTGGTTCTAATGTTTGAACCTGGTCTAGTGGAGCAGTGAGGTGTCAGTTCAGTGTGCTAGGATTTCAGAATTTAGTTACTACAGGAAGTTGTAAGATCACCCCCTGGTTGAAGAAGAGAGACCAACATTTCTTCATATTCCCTCTTTGGATGTGTAACATACCAGAATGCTTGAGAGAGTGAGTGAATAATTTTGAGTTCAAGGATCTTTTCTGATAACTGCTTGCAGCTCATATTGATGACATGTGGAAAGAAAAAATTAAATTGCATTTAAATGCAAACATAATTGAAAATTACAGTAGCTGCTAAAATGTCAGGTTTTTTTAATCAGGCTTACATTTGACTTACATTAAGTACTGGGAAGGAATACCATAGTACATGTTTTGAAGATGGCTATTGTTTATTTGTTTTTTTGGGTTCTTATTTTAAGAACACTTAAGCTTTTTGTCTTGTCTGTAGTAATACGTCTGAATTCTTGATCTCTACAGCCTACTTGGTTTGAACACATCTCTTCCTCAGGCTCCATAGGATAACCAAACTATAGCTCCTGAGCCTGTTTTGAGATGTTGAATACTGACCTCTGCTGGAAGAAGTAAAAGTAAACATTGTCAACGTTTTGACTAACTAAAACCATTTTTTTCTGGTGTACTGTTAGGGTGAAATCCCATGAAAATTGTAGAGTAGCAGTCTTGTTAGCATAGATAATTTGAAAGTTGGTTTATGCAAATGTGTAAAGGAGTGAGAAGGAGGTTTACACTTTCTGTGCAGCAAGATGGATGCATCTGACCCAGCCTGAGCTACAGTCTCTCTTGCAGAGAAGTTTTGCTGGTTTCCTCATGCTGCATTTTTTCTGCTTGCAGTCTTCACCTGCCTCCTGTTTGACCACAGAACTGGAGTGAGGAGGCTGCTTACTGAATAGGTGTGCAGTGTGTAGCTCTGTAGTAGGTCAGTAGAGCCAGCTGGTGCATCTGTTTAATACTGGTATTGTACTGGTATTGACTTAGAAGTATGTGGAGATGAATGATGTGAAATGTTTTGGTGGAACCAGAACTGTTAATAAGCTTGCTTCCCTGGTGAGAGTACAGGAAAATGGGAAAGTATGGCCATATGCAAAGTTGGCCTACTTACTTATTTCTAATGTACTTCATACTATTCTCCTGGATAATTTATCTCCATGGAGCCTTGAACCTGTGCTCAGCTGTACCGCTTGTAGAAAGCCTTTGTTCAAGGCTGTGTGTCACGTGTAATCTGTTGCTTTCAAAAGATTTGATCTTTACTGGAAAGTATCCTTCACTGTATTAATATTAAAACATATAAGTGAGTATTCCTAAACATATTCTTTTTTGTTTCTTTTTTGTTGTTTGTTTGTTCATTTTAATTCCTAGGATCTTAATGCCTACAAAAAGCAAGGAATGGCTTTGCTGTCAAAGATGGGGGAGTCTGTCAAATACGTTACAGGAGGCTACAAATTAAGAAGTCGGCCACTGGAGTTTGCAGCCATTGGGGATTATCTGGACACATTCTCTCTAAAGCTTGGTACCATTGATAGAATAGCACAACGGATCATCAAGGAACAGTTGGGTAAGGACACAGGGTGTTCCATCATAATACTCCAGGTCGAATGTTCTGTGTCTTATTCTGAGTGACAGAATGATCATGACAATTTGTGTTGATGATTCTGGCCTGTAATAAGTCACACACAGGGCAAAATCTAATGCCTGTTCCAGATTTTAGAAAGGCCCAAAACCTAACACAGTATCTGATATTAGCTCAATTTCAATCTTGTTTTAAAGTTGAACTTTTTATACCAACCTACTGTCTTACTGGAGTAATTTTTTGAAAGATTTCTGGAGTAATTTTTTGAAAAATTTTTGAAAGATTACAGGTGAGATAACATGTAGATTTCACCTGGAGGAGTACAAATGGAATTCCTAGATGAAGACAAGCTTTACAAGTCTATCTTAGTAGAGTTAGGTTTTATGTATGTTTAAAAAACTGGCCTTGGCTACTGCACAGGTGCAAGAGTCTTTGTATTGGAAGTCTGTAGGAATGGTAAGTTAAGAAAGAGACAACTTGAACCTGTCACCTGTGCAGCCACAGAGCTCTATTAGTCTGTTAAGAAGCTAATGTAACACAAGCCTTGACTCCCTGTGGGGATTAATGTTATTCAAAATTGTTGCGTGATTTCACCTATTTTGTGTTTGCTCATCTTTGTGCCTTGCTCTTACTCTGTTAATCTATTTTTTCATCTGCCTCTTGTAGAATACTTGGTGGAACTACGAGAATATGGACCTGTTTATTCAACCTGGGGAGGGCTGGAGGTTGAGCTATCAGAGCCACTGGAAGGAGTATCTGCTTGTATTGGGAATTGCTGCACAGCTCTTGAAGAGCTCAGTGAGGACATGACAGAAGACTTCCTGCCTGTGCTTAGGGAATATATATTGTATGCTGAGTCCATGAAGGTAAAGAGAGCCCTGTGGAAGAAAGTGCTGTCGTGTTTGCCTGGAATTAGCAAGCTCATTTGTTTTGAACAGTGAGAAATGGTGGTCATGGGAAATGTGGGGAAGTAAATAATACATTAAGTAGGAGGATATTTTCATAGTCAAAACAAAGCTAGGTGTGTTTAATAGCAGGGTACAGCATGAATAGCATTATCTGTCTGCTCTGCTCTTCAGTCAAGTTAGGGTCAGTATTGCAGGGTGTACACAGCATGTGCACCCTACAATAACCAATGAGTTGCCCCTTCATTGGCTTGGCAGATGGTACTCTATAGGAGACTTTCAGTGGCTGCCTATAATCTTTCTTTGAATTGAAGCTAGTTGCGCTTCAGCTCTTCACTACTTCACTACAGAGTCACTGTGGGGTCCAACAGGAATTACAGCATTAACAGTTTACATCATTTGTATGAAGCAGACTTGAGTGCCTTGTTTTAGAACCATTTGTCCAAATGACAGATATTGCTTCCTCTGTCATCCCCATACCCAGGGCATTATATGTCTGTTGTTAAGTTCTGCATAAGTAACTGCTTAAAGATGGTATTCTGTGACTCATAATTTTTAAGAATTTGATGTTTTACTGCTTATGCAGACATAATAAAAGCTACTTTAATGTGGGTTTTATTCTCTTGAAGTTATGGAGCGTTGGTAGTCAATCACATCTAATGGGGAAAAGAATTACTGACTTAACTTCACTAAAAAATTATATCAAGGACTTTAGTTTATCCATCAGAGCTTTTCACATCTTGCCTGTGGCACAGTATGTGGCCATATGTATATACCAGTCTCATTATGGGGTACTAGCAGACAAGTTCCTTCTGAAGACTTACCATTTGAAACAGCTGTTACAAGGCTGTGGTAGGCACTCCTTTACAGATCTAATGGCCCAATGTAAACTTACAGTCTAAACATGGTAGTCCTTCTCTGTCTTAATGTCATCCTAAGCTTCTCAAACTGAGAATTTAAACACTTTCTTGTAGATGTCTTTTCCCAGCTTCAGGAGTTGTACATCTGTGTGGTTAAAGTATTCTTGCAGGTGGCTTTGCACTAATTCACTGGCTATGTTCTTTGCTTTTGTCACCATGGATTTGGCCCCAGCATAATAAGTTGTATTTTCTTTATGGGTCTATTAACAGTAAAGTATTGCTTGAACAGAGTGAGCTGTAGGAAGCCTTGTCTTGGGATGTTTGGACTGTAGGAATTGGAGGTGGATGGAGTGTGATTACAAATAAACAGAGCATGAGGCTAGTGATTAAATACTTTAACTCAGAACATCTGGCTTTAATGCTAAAAATGCCTACCAAAGATGGCATCTGAAGGGGCAAGCTGAATTGTGAGAGGTGCTCTTCAAAAATACAGCAGGGGAAGATTTTTTAAGCTGAAAGCCAGGGTTTCTTCAGCTGAAGAGGTACTTTAGGCAGATAACCACCACTCACCACAGGCAGAGCAGCATTTCAAACTTGCACCTAGGCTTCCTTTTGGTCTTTAACAGCCCTTTTAGAATGGCACTGTCTCCAAGTCAACAGTTACTTTACTGTCTAAAGTACTTGTTCAGCTAAAGAAACCCTTGCTTTATAGCTTGAACTCTAGACTGTTGATTTGACTTTAGTGCTCTAAAGAATTATGCTGTTTAGTGTCTGGCTTGGACATCTTATTAGCTTTACTCAGTCTAGAAATTTGGAAACCAAGAACAAAAACTACTGTTAGTCAAGACAGACGGTTTGTATTTTCCTTTCTTCTCAAATAGCAAAACTGAACTCTCTCAGCTTCTACAAAGTGCAGTTTTCTTCTGTTAGAAAACATCAGCCTGTTTCTGAATGAGCAGCTACTGAACTGTCCTTGCAGAATCTGTAACCCTAAGTAAGTAACCAAGGTTAGTAAGGAGTGCACCCTTGGAGTGCAGGAGACTTTCTGTTGAAAGGGTGGTCCTCTTCACTAGCAGTGCATTCCTCTTTATCAGCTGCTGTGAGGACTGCTTGTGAGATGAAAGTCTGTTTTGTTCTTTCAGAGCATATCTTCTGCACAGGGTACTTGATGGAAGGTAACTCCTCAGGAGTTCAGTGAAACCTTGGTTAGCTTTCTTTGTTGTACACTGTACCACTGGTGTAGGTGTGGGAACATGATCTATGGAGCAGTCTATAGCTGAAAGTCCCTTGAGTAAGAACTGCCAGATTATTGTCACTGTTCAGAGACGAAGAGACCTTGATGTCTTCAGGAGCACTGTTGTACCTAAGGAGAAGAGCCTGAGGGAACTGCACCCCAGTAGTTCTGCTTGAATAGAGTATTGGTTGTTTCGAGGGAAGCCTAGCCTCTGGATTTGTTTGAAAGATTTGCAGAACAGGGCAGAAGCTGGTGTTGTGTCCTTGAGTTAAAATGTGTGCTGGAAGTGTCTGGAAGAGATCCTTCCCAAATTACTTGCCTTGCTCAGCACTGGTTGGGCCACAGCTGTGTTCAGTTTTTATTCCTGCTGAACACAAATAAGCTGAAGCGGGTCTGGAAGAGGACCACAAAGCTGGTCAAGGGGCTGAGAAGCCTGCTGTATGAGGAAGGGCTGAGAGAGCTGGGCATGTTCAACCTTGAGGAAGAAGGCTTAGGGAAAATCTTATCACCACCTAACCAGTATTTAAGGATTGAGTACAAATATGATTAAAGCTCCCTTTTCACAAGGAGACCCATGGAAAAACAGGACAATTAGTGCAAATTACTCTTGGGGACATTTTCATTGAACACAAGAGGAGAATTTTCACAATGAGAATAATCATCCTTTGCAATAATGTGTCCAGGGAAGTGGTGGATTCCCCAACACTGGACACATTTAAGATCCAGCTGGACAGGGTGCTGATCCATCTTGTCTAGACTGTACTTTTGCCAAGAAGGGTAGGATGAGCTAATCCTTGAGGTCTCTTCCAGCCTGGTATTCTATGGTTTCTATTACATGGCAAGGTGATGTCTCAGTTCCTGGTGCAGCGAGGCCCTTGTCAGCAAACGTGGTACCACATTTGCTGATGTACATTGGTGTTGCCCTGGGAGGCATGTGCAGAGGACAAAATCTCCTGTACATGATTCAGTGCAGATATTAGGATGTTACATGACTTCTGTTTGCTCTACATTGCTATAAAGGTTTATCATGTGACATGATCCCCTGGGGTGTTCTTGGACATTACTTTCAAGGCATGTTTAAAGCAAGCACCACACTAGTAGGGAACTGTGTCTTTAAGAGAATGGAGTAACTAGAGATCCTCTTGTGATGTTTAGTCACAGTAGGAAGCTATGGAGTGTGCAAACAGGATTGAAATTTAAATTTGTGTTAAGAGGCTGATGGCAAGCTCCTGAAGCTCTGTGTGGGCCAAGGTAGAATGTTTCAAGTAAATACAAAATAGTGAAGGACCTGCTGAAACTAGGCTAAGTCTTTCATGCTCAGACACCACTGGTTTAGTTCTGACCTGAAATAACTGAAGTGTGTTGATTGAGGATTTTTAGTTTTGAGTTTGGTTTCTTCCAACTTTTTTTTTAAAAAAAACTTTTTTTCCCTCTGAGTGAGGCCTTAATGAGTATTGCATGGTCTGTGGTAATTTTGAGGATACTTGATGCAGAGCTTTTCATAATTACTGCTAAAGTATCAAGGCATCAATCTAGAACAGAGGAGATTGCTTAGAGGTGCCAGAGGAAAATATGGGACAAGTGAAAGGGAGGGCAATATTTTTTTCATTACCTACAGGTCAGCCATTACTGGATACTTAAAACCGTATTCACAAGCTCATTATTAGTGGTCCCCAGTAGGTGCACGTGAGCGCTTAAGGGGAATTAAGACACCTGTTCTTTGAATCCAGTTTACCAATAACTGTTAATCCTTGGCTACTCCTGATATAGATTCAGCTTCTTGCACTAACTCCAGGCTTCTAAAGGCAAAATGCAATTGCTGGAGGCAGTTGTTTTCCACAGAAGAAATTTCAGTTGGTTCAGGTTCAAGAGGCAATACAAAGTAGAAATATCTATTAAATCTCTCAGACTTTTGTTGCATTGGTAACCTCAATCACTTAAATGCCATCCCACATAGTTGCATAGATTCCAGAAAGAAGGGTCAAGTGTTGTGGTTTTTCAACCAAACGCAACCAGTGGTATGATTCTGCATCCTTTTTGGAAAAAAAGGGAGAGTTGAGCTCTTGAAGGTGAATTCTTCAGGTTTGCCCTCTTTTTATTGACTAATCTAATAGTAGCTTTGTGGATGGAACGCCATTCCCATTCATAATGGATTGAACATCCCTACTCTAGAGCAGCTGCATTGGTGACCTTCTCTTGGCTTAAGAAGGAGGAGAGGGATGATGATTAGTAGATATATGTATGTCCTTTGTTGCTCTTAATTAGATCTAGATTGGCTGTTAGAGGAGCTACTTTTTTAAAAGCGTGTTTCTGTAGGCAGCAGTGCACATGACTGGTCCTGTGTTACTAGCCTTGTCTGGACCTGTTGCAATGACTAGTTACCACTTGGTGTCCTAATGGGACAATTCCTTCTGGGTGGCAGAAGGGAAGACTCAAAGCCAAATTAGCTGCAAGAGAATTTCAAACTTACGGAGAGTGTTGGTTGACTTCCCTCTGAGCACTTTTAATAATAACTTTGCATCAACAGAGTAATTAAAAAATGCCAGTTATTTCTTTCTGAAACCTGAAGTGGTAAGTTGCCTGCTCTTGCAGACAGGAAGCTCTTTATTTTTTAGAAAGACTAATTCCTATGGTTATTTTCAAACTGTAAGATTGTAATATAAACTTGGTGAAGTTCTTTGTGGGTTAGTACAAGCTAAGGGTAGCATCTTTGGCTCTCTGTTTTGAAAATACTCTGTCAATAAGATGTTTACTGCTTGAGAAGCTCTCTCAGGCAGTCCAGTGCTTTTCATGTAAATTGTCCTTTTCATAATTTTCTTTTTTTTTTAATGAAACCAACAACTTACCCCCGCCCCCAACTGATCTAAAATAAAGGCTTGCTTTTGCTCTAACACTAGAATGTGACAGCTTCCTTTAAAGGATTCTGAAGAGTCTTTGCAAGTGAAAAGGGATTTGTAATACCTGCTGTGATGGTCTTCCTGTCTCTTAGCCAATGCTGTTGTCTGTCTGCTGCTTGAGAATATCCGAAACTTTACGTTAGTCCTTGTCAGCTTTGATGGTTTTGTTTGTATCCTTTTCATGGTAGTAATAGGTCAACTGATTAATTGAATTTACTTGCTCAGGATTATCTTAGTGGTTTCATGATTGCTTCTATATTGCATGCCTCCAGCTTATCCAGATGTTTAATTTTATCTGCCCCTGCCGGCTGATGGAGAGCAAGTGCTGTTCATTATTAAAAGCTACTCCCTAAATGCTGTAAAAAAGTATATCTGGAAGTCTGACTTTGGGCTTACTTGGCATTGAAGATGTATCACTTTAGAGTTTCTTGTGGCCTGGGGGAAGGAACAAGAGGATCCCTTCACAGATCTCTTTTCTCTTGCCCATAGAATGTTTTGAAGAAAAGGGACCAAGTTCAAGCGGAGTATGAAGCAAAACTGGAAGCAGTAGCCTTGAAAAGAGAAGACCGTCCAAAGGTTAGCACTTAAAATTGCTCTACAAAAACAGTTTGCACTTACAGTACTTCCTGAAAAGAATGGAGAAGCAGAACTTGCTTTTTTCCTGGATCTGGGGGCTTCTTTGCAATTTAAACAGTTACTGGCACAACAGAAATTTGTTGTTGGCAAGCTGGTGTGAAATAAAGACCTAAGTATAAATATACATAACTTGTCTAACAACTTCTGAACAACTGGTCTCTCACAGTTCAGAGCAGGATGACTCTGTAACACTTCAACAACAGACAGCAGTCAGTTGGACTGCTCAGTGACAGGTTAACAAAGCAGTGGTAGAACAGTCCCTGGTGACTCAGCAGTATGCCAGCTCTCTGAGTTAAAGTCCTATCCCTGGCACTGTGAAACTGTATTGTTCCAGAACCCTGGGTTTGGCTGTGGAAAACTCCTTATTTTGCCCTTTCTACTAGGGAGCTCTACCTGTGTGATGCTGAACAGAGATGGCACGTGTCACTGGATGACAGGTTTTGGCTGGGCACCATGCAAAAGCAAAGCTGTGAACTGACGTGCTTATGCTGCCACCCGCTTCTGCATGAAACACAGTGCAAGAGCCTTTTCTTAAATCACTGCAGCTTTAACTGATGATGGCAATAGGGTTTGTTCCTTTCCTCTGCTTGGAGGTTTTTGGTTTCCCTTATATTTGTGTTAATAATTAATGGGTGACTTTCCAGTATTATGACTACTATACAATAACGTTCACTCTACAGTAGGTTCACATAATATTTTGAATCTAAGAAGCTGAAGAGGATGAGAGCACAGAAATGCTAAAGTGTTTTTCTGATCTTCTGGCTATAAAAATAGTGCTGTACTAGGTGTTTTGTGTTGCTCCTGTATTTGGATCTACTACCTGCCTCTCTGCTGGCTGGTGTGGTATACACTCAACTTCCTCCATGTAGCTTTGTATAAACAGGTGCTAGCAGTTTTATCTAGGATCAAGGGAACTAAAACTAGCATATCCAGCAAGCTGGTTCTTAGACATTTCACTGTACCAATCCTGCGCATGTTAAAAGTCCTTTGGATCTCATACCTCAGAGGGATTATTTTGAATAACTTTTGGAATACTTTTTTGAATACTTACCTCTTCAGAGTATCAGAATATTTTTTGGCCACTGTTTTATCTTTTTGTAACATAAGTAGTTTGTGTCATTTATGAGATGAAGTTGAACAAACTGTTAGAACTCCTTGCATGTTCACAAAATACTATCTCTGGGGTTTTCAGAATCTTTCCAGCTGGAGGATATGTCATTACCTGTAAGAACTGATAGCTCAGAGCTGTGCCTAGAAGCACATCTTATATTCAGCAAGGTCTCCTAGCTATGACATGCTGTAAACTAAAAGCTGGCAGAGAGTTGCAGTCTCGTCCCGTGGCCACAGGAGCTGACGGATGCCGGCTAGCCGCTCCCAGAGCGACCTCTGGAGACCACGAATCCCGGCACTCCCAGGTTCTCTGCGAGAACCCCCGAGCAGCGGCTCCGTCTGCGACATGGTGATGCAGACGAGAGCAGCACTGCAAAGCACTGAGGTGAAGGAAGGAAGGAGCAGATACATGCATGGATACCAATGCACTTTACTGACGCAGGCAGGGCCACTGACGACGTCAGACAATGACCGCTGGGGACGCACTGATAAAGGGGATGGGCGTGATGGGAGGAGACACAAGGGAACCAATGAGCGAAGCCCAGGGGAGGAGCGAGGGACACAACTGAACCAATAAGAATGGCACAAGGGAGGGAAAAGGTTCAGGAGACAAATCATATCTTAAGTAAGGGATGATTGACATAGAAAATTCTTGAAATAAAGGGTGGGGGTAGTTACAATGATGGACAGGTAACTGGTGGGAAAATAAGGGATAAATAACTCAGGAATAAATCATTATGAGGGAGAACATGGGGGGAACCGAGGGTCAAACTAAAATCTTAACTTATAAAAATAACCAGCTTTACAATAAAACCCATATAGAACACACAATGCTACAGAGGGTCATGTTGTGGAATGACGTTTGTCTTCCTTGGCATATTTGCTGATTTTGTTGAAATTATGTAAAAAGATCCCAAACAAAACCTTAAGAGATCAAAGACCTTTTTTTAGATCTTGAAAGATAAGCCTATCACTACTTAAAAATCTCTCACTGGAGGGCATTCTGGAACTCCTGTGCACACACCCAGCCTGGCATCACAGAGCTCACCAGGTCATTAGATTGTTCTGGCAGTGAGATCAGCCTAGAGCTCAGTGGGCTATGAGTGCAGAAGGCTTGTAGTGCTTCTGTGGCTCTCTGTCAGCAGGTACTGCTCAGAATGCTGAAGCTTACACCAAAAGTCACCACAGTGTGGGTGGTGTTTACCAGTAGCATCATGGTGTTTCTGTGGTGTCTGCACCCTTTCAGTTTCTTACGTGTGCAGTGGTGAAATGCCTCTCACCCATTTCTGACCCATGCTGGAGCTGATTTTGCAGTAATCTAACCAGCACAATAAAGGATGGGTGTGGTTTTGTTTTGGTGAGATGAAGTTTGCCTCTGATGATCTGTTGTATTCTGTCTACCTCAAGGCTTTGAAGTGTGGTGATCTATGGGAACAGTAAATATGGCAGTGTAGAACTTGAAGTAGAAGGTGGGGGGAAAAAGGCCTTGTAACAGATAACTGTTTCCCAAGAGCTAGGAAGGTAGAAATATCTTATGCAAAGATTGGTTGTCTAATTAATGCTGGATTTGTTGTACTTTTGGACCATTTGTTACTTGGTAGTGATGATATGGAAGAATTTTAAAGTGGACGCGCTGTTTGTAATTGACCACTCCAAATTACAGATATTAGGCAAGCTTAGACTTTAAGAGAACAGAATCATTGTGAAGAGTGTTAGATGCAGAAGTAGAACTTTGTATCACATATGTACAACTTTATGCTCAGTTCTTGCCTGTGTATACCTCTCTCATCAGTTGAAATTGACTACTAAAATAGTCCTGGCCCCTTTAAGAGTGTGTTGGAGTTTCAACAAGTTTGAGGGGTTTTTGAGCTATTAAGTAGTTGAGAGCAGGTATCAGTAAAGAAGTAGAATTTTCCCAGTCCAATCTACTGTCTTCCTGGTTCTTAGTTGTTAGCTAATATTTAGTGTCTCCATTGGTAAAAACAGATAAAAGTATCAGCTTTGATGCTTCAACTTAGGCTAAATTTGATGACAAACATATAATATCTCTTTGCATTTAAGTTCTCACTGATACAAAGTGCTTAAATGCTGTTAATTAACTTCAAATTTTGTTGTAACTACTGAATTGCAATTTATGTACTAGGAAGCTGCAGTTTGTCAGGTAAGGCATTTGCACACCCAGATAGGACTGCTGCATGTGCAGACACTATTGTCATGATGTCTTTGGACACTTAGTTGGAGATAGCTGCTGTTCTTAATGAGAGCACACGTGACGCATTTCCTGACCACTGAGTTATCCCTGTAGCTCTAAACTCATACAGCCCTCTCAGCCTGACCAGCCAGAGACTTGCTCTGAGAAAGAACAGATTTCTGCATGTCTTCATTGTGGTTTCAGATCCTGGCAGAAGAAGCAGGGAGCTGGTGAGTGCTTAGAAGCTAGGTTAGTTAGACTGGGAAATCTTGTGTGGTTTTGTTTCCAGACTTCATAAATATTTCTCTTGATAGCCTAGCTTTCCCCATTAAGATAGCAGAGTACTTATGATGCAAGGCATACATACCTTGAGGGGAGCATCTCCTAAATCTTACAGTCACTGGCTTGGTTGTTCTTGTCTGCAGCCTGTGAGGAAACTTCATCTGGAGTTGTAGCAGAGTGAATTCTGTAGCCATAGGTAGAGTGCTCAGACATGGCAGGGAGAAGAAGTATCTACTGAACCTCCAAGCTGCCTGTAGTGTAAATTCAGTTGTGTGAATAAAAGGGAACTCATATCCCATGAGTGTAAAGAGCTCCTGCATGTCAGACAGCTTGGTTTATTGAAGAACAGATGTAAGACCTTTTTTGAGTATTAAAGTGATCAGTCCTAATCCATGTCCTGGAGCAGAAACACAGTCAGTGTGTTCTGCCTAAATTGAGTACCATGCCAAACTGCAAGATAGTAGCCCACCTCAAACTTCATGTAGGTATCCATGAAAAGCTTCTTTCTTATGAAGTCTGTTAATCCTCTTCCTTCTTTCAAACCCTTCAGAAAGGGAGTTTGCTAATAAACTATCGAGTACGAGAGGAGCTACCACAAAGTTCTTCAAATGTTCTTCATTCTGTATTTTGTCTTTGTGCAAGTCACAGCTTTCAGAGCAAACCTTCACTTCTCACTTTAGTACCAGGATTCAGGAGTTTCTTCTTCTGCGCTCATGGGTATGTCCTTACAGGATTCCTGTCTGTGTGGACCATGGAGCAATGAGAAGGGGAAAAAAGGTGTTTGTCTTTCCTGCTTGAGGAAACACTAGTAAATTATTCCTGTATTTGCCTGCTGATATACATTACAGTAGTTAAAACATAAGCAAAGAACACCAACTTAGTTGGTCTAAAGTGTGTGTACCTTTAGACCAACTAAGTGAATTGGTCTAGAGGTAGGCGAGTGACTACTGTCAAAAAATCATTTAAATCTCTACCTCATCTTGCAGCAGGCTGTCCTTCAAGATGTCGTTTGTTGCTTTTGCATGGTTGCATGTCCATTGTTGAGCCTAAAAGTCCATAAGCCAATCCCATGTTGATGATCACGAGTGCTGTGCAGTTAAATTTTGTTCAGAAAGCCTGGAATGTTGAAATGGAAGCTAGAAACTAAGGCCTTAGAAATTTTATTCTGCAGCTGTCAATACCAAGATGTATCCACCTTTTTTGATAAACCTAAATGTTGTTGTTATATACACACTGGTGTAAATTGGGGCATTCCTACTGAAGCTGTAAATGGGAAGCAGAAAAGCTTGCTGTGGAGCCAAGCTGCTTAGTTTGAGCACTAGAAAGTGACCTTCAGTACCACTACTTATGCCAAATGGTTTTCCTGTGCCTTTAAAAGTTGCTTCGTCCACGCCTCTCTATCTGGCATGGAGATGGACAAGCACAAGCGCTCAAAAAAGCACCTCAAAAAGCAGCAAACAAATTAAGCAATCTCATTATCCTCTCTAGTTCAGAACCATGGCTTTTTCCCTGCAGCCATAACTCAGCTGATTCAGGATAACTACTGCTTTGTGAACTTACCCTTTCTTCTGTAGTTCTGCTCAGTAAGGTTTGAGCTAATTCAACAATTTAGCACTCTTACTGACAGTTTTAATCTTCATTTATCTTGCTGCAGGTACCCGCAGATGTTGAGAAATGTCAAGACCGAGTAGAATGTTTCAATGCTGACTTGAAAGCAGATATGGAGAGATGGCAGAACAACAAAAGACAAGACTTTAGGCAGCTACTCATGGGGATGGCAGATAAAAACATCCAGTACTACGAGAAGGTACGTGTCACTGTTGGAGCACTGGCCGGAATGAGAGTAGTATATTTTCCTCTGAAATTGTGATAATTCTTCAGGAAATCTTCACACTGTCTTGAAGACAAGAATATTAGACATCTGAAGCTGCTCTTTGTCAGAGTTGGAAGGTGTGGTCAAGTGAACTCTGTAAGACTAGTGGTCTTTTGCAAGTCAGCACTCTAACAGCGTTTTATCATGCATGCTTGTCGGTTTTGCACTTTTGAATTGAACAAATTACTGAGCAGCAGCAGTAGTGATTAAAAAAACCCCAGAATTGCACATACTAGTAGTACTACCAGAGTAGAAAAATCCCTTGATTCTGCCTTTTCTGAACAAAACTACATGAGTTAATGCACAGCCACAGACTCATATATAGATTACATCTGCTATGTATAAGCTATTCTAATTCCTGTCCCTTTGTGCATCATTCTGTCCCTTGTATATTAGTCCTGAAAACACCTAGCCTCTGCCCTTTTTCAGTTGGTGCATTTGCACCTGAGGTTTAGTGTTAGATTTTTTTAATTTTTAATTAAAAGGATGTTGACATTTAACTGCATATGCTTCCAATCTAACTTTCCTTTGTGCTAGAACAGTGCTGCCCTGTGCAGTGGTTGATACCATAGATCACAGAATGGTTTGGAAGGGACCTTAGAGGTCATGTAAGTGTCTACCTACTGCTAGAGGTAGGGATGCTTTTCACTAGAGTCGGTGATTCAGAGCCCCATCCAGTATGAACCAAAAACATTTACACAGATGGGGCATCCACAGCTTCTGAGGGAAGGGTGTTCCAGTGTTTTCTTATTCTAAAAGTAAAGAATTTCTTCCTAATTGTCTAATCTAAACCTGCCCTCTTCCAGTTTAAAGCACTGTCCCTTTTCCTATCACCACTAGCCCTTGTAAAAAGTCCTCCTCCAACTGTCTCATAAGCCCCCTTTAGGTGTATTAAATATTTATGAAATATTAAGCACTGCTAGAACTACTAGGCTTATGCATTGCCTAGTAAACTATACTTAATCTTGTCTGTTCATGTTTACACATCTGTTTTACAAGCTTCTTCCTGTGCTAGGTTACCTCTCCATGTAATATTATATGCAGTACCTTTTCCCCTTCCAATCATAGTTCATAACTGCTCACACAGAACTTCCTTCACCCTGGTCTCTCAGGTCTAAGGCTGCTGTGGAGGAGAATATTAGAGACTTCACTGAACATCCAGTAGTGCCTCTGCAATGACAGTTAGACCTGTACATTAGTTTGGCTTTTAGCAATGAGGGTTTTTTGGTAAGAAAGTGTCCAGTCACTTCAAGGTACACAACTAAGAGTACCCTATTCATCTGCAGTGCAATCAGCAAGGTTAGAAGGAGGATGTCTGTCAACAATGACTTGTGGATATAAGAGCTGCTGATGAGTTTGCCCAATTTCAGCATTTAATAATTTGGATTCCACGGTCTGCATTTGCCCAGTTTGACTTGTGGGTTCTTTGTGGTTGAAAGACAGTAACAACATACAGTACAAGGATTGTAATAAGTGTATGTGTCTGGGGAAACAACTCCAAAGCCTGGAGTGGCTTTCTAATAACCCAGAAGCTACACTTATAATTCACTATACCAGGCACTACCAGTTTGTCCTCTAGTGTAATTGAGTCTCATAGCCATACTGGAATACACTGTGTCTCAGAATTAACTTCCCTAAATGCATGTTTTCTTTCAAATAAGTTTGCTGGAGGTAGTCTGTAATAGCTGCCATTGTGTCCAAATCAGCCTTCACCAACAGTCACGCCACAAAGATGTACATTTCTACTCAAAACAGTTCATCTGCCTAGCTGAAAGCTGTGATATTCTTTAGCTAGAAAAATCTAGGTTAGTATTTGGAAATCCTGGATGTTCTGATGATTTTTAATGGCTTGGGCCAGCTAATGACTTTGGAAAACTTGAATTTGTTGAATTTGTTGGGAAGGTTCAGCTGTTCTAATGCTTCCTTGCTGTTTGACATTCTGGGGTTTTTTCCCCTTTCTGTAATAATCTGTAAAGACCCACATTACTTTTCTTCCACTTGCATGCTGTTGGTCTGGAAGGGTTGATCAGAAGTCACATGAACTGATATAAATTAAATTTTGTAAATCTTTCTTTCTTCAGTGCCTTACGGCGTGGGAGTCAATTATACCACTATTGCAAGACAAGCCAGAGACCAAATAAGAAGTACCTTCATGGACAGTCTAGCACTTCTGTGCTCAGTACCACTAGTCATACTGGAACTGTATGGAGGACTCTTTTTGTTAAGTTAACTGAATGACAGCTGCACTTAGTTTTTCAGAGTATCTGTTCCAGCCTATTTGAATTTTTTTCCTCAATTTTTGTGTTTAAACTGGGGTATGTTTCATCTTTTTGAGTTATCTTGAATGGTTCCTTCTTTATTCTATGGAGTGATTGGGGTTCACAGAGAAAGTGCATGGGGATCTTGATAAAATTTACCTCTCTAGTCTGGAAGGAACTGATGAGTGGAACACTAAAAAGATGAAAATAAAACTCTACTGCAAGGTGCCAAATGACATCTTTATTACCATTCTGTTTTGTTTGCTTGGAAAAAAAAATATTCCTATGTTACATTACTCCCTAACCAAATCTTCTCCTTTTTTTTTTTTTTTTTTTTTTTTTTTTTTTTTTTTTTTTCCTGAATGGATAAAGAAAGGCTGGGAGAGATTATTTTCTGTTTTACTACCACCCGTGTGCTCCCTCTGGATGAAATGGTCTCTGTAGACTTTTCTGTCCAGGAGTCAGGCTGGTTCTAGACAGACCATACCAACACCAGCTGCAGATGGTTGGTGATGGAAGCATGAACTGTGGTTTTTGTGAGTGTGGCATGCTGTTGGTTCATACTGAGTATCTTTGTTTACCTTGGTGATTATGAAGTAATGTCAGTTGACTGAAGTGTACTTGTGACTGACTTGGGGATCAAAACCAGCTTAGCTACGGGAACGAGTTGGACTGCTGCCTTTCAGGGGTTGTGGGAATGGGGAAGGATGGGTCTTTAATTTTCCAAAGCTAGCTCTGGAAGTTGCATGGTGGAGATCTCTTACACCATGCTTTATATATGGGTTTTACTAGAGCCACTTTAGGCTTGGTCACCTAAGATGTCTGCAGTAGTAAAAGTAGAACTCTTTCCTTTCTCCACGCTTTCTTTGCAGCAACCAAAAGCCAAAAGGTGTCAAATGCTTCCTTCCACCAAGCATCAGAGTGTGTGAAACTTGCCTTAAATGGGTTAGTGGGGGATAGATGGGTACCCTATTAGGTTCATACCTGTCTCTGCTGAACCACATGGCAAGTTTTTTAGGGCTACTTTTGTTACAGATCTATTTTCTTAGTAATTTCTGTTAGCCTTTAGAATTGCAACTGCTTCTGCAAGTCCTTTTTTTGTCCTTGCTCTTGCAATCCAACCTCAAGTAAATGCCTGCTTGGTGTTAATGGCCTTAGGCCATTATGCTGCCGTGATTTAACAATCCTAGTGAGGGGGGTTGGGACTCATATGAGTGTAATACTGGGATTAAGGGCAATAAATAACTCTGTGCTTACTTTCTAAATTGGAGTGATTACTTATTCTCTGGCAACGTTCTTGCAAAGAATGTGAGCAGTGATTGATTTTGTGCAACTACTCTGCTCTCCTGTAACAAGGTACCCACCAGGTACTAGTTTGATTTGGAATTTATTCCTTCATAAAGACCAACTGAACATGCAGCCACCCTTCTCAGCCTGGTGGCTTTATGGAACTCTCAAGATGAGTTATTGCAGCACTGTGGTAGCTGTCAGGCTAATGAGATGGTGCTCTCTGCATGAAAAAGTAAAATATAAGACATTTTAAGAAATTTTTCTTTTTTGCTCAATCTTATTGTCAGCTCTGTGGTACTAAACAAACTATGTTTCTTGTTTAAGATCAGTTTGTCAATATGCACTTTTTGGTGTAAATGAGAACTCTGGTTTAAGTTACTGTTAGGTTCAGAATCACAGACTCCCCTTGTTCTGGGGAAGTACTTAAGGGCATCATCTTGAAGCAATCTAGAATAAGCACTTGCATACTATCCAACAGTTTGTCCTTCAGGGTTACAGTCTTCCCCATTTTCCACGAAGAAACATGAACATGCTTTTTGACTTAGTTCAAAAAGAACGTGGAATAAATGGAATTTTGTTATTGACTCTACAACATCACTGGGATTCAAGCAAAATATACCTTGAACTATTATTTAGTCAGTCTTCCCACCATCTTAGTAAAATAAACAGCACAAGATGAGTAGAAAGAATGGTGATTTCTTTCCTACAGGTGGTTTCATCTGATGCCTTACAACACTAGGGGAGTCTTCCTGCTTTGCTTTATGTCAAACTGAAATGGGTGTTGCTTTTGGGGAGTTCAGCAATTAACATCACAGCTGTTCAAGAGAAGCATAATGGACAGTGGAGAGTGCCAAGTGAAGCTCAAATCAGCATGTAACTGTTGAGGCTGGAGCTGCTGAAGATCGAGCTACCTTACGTGATCTGGACCGAAACCTCTTAAGCTCTTACAAAGGCAGTAAAACTTGGCATTCAAAGGAAGAATCCTCTGCAAGAGGATTTGCTGCAGTGTAATAAGGGTGTGCATAGGTGGGTCTCAGTGCCTGCAGACTGTGGAGTGATCTGTTCTTATGAAGAGCTGTTGTAAATCACAAGGTGACTGAGGGAGAGGCTGTGGGTGAGGTGTGGGGAGGATCCTGATTGTGATGTTTGGGGCAACCATGCCAGTCAGGAAGAATACAAAAGTTGCAGGAAATTCCTGTAAGATGCAGGGTGACACTTGTATCACATAACTGCTGTTAGAAGGGAGTTGAGTCCTGAACTGACAGTGAAACTCTTAATATGTAATCCTGTCGTCCTTGTAGAATGAGTCTTTACTTTGGATGGTCTACATTTGCCTGGGAGAAACAGAAGGTGTTGGTGAAGGGAAGCAGGAATACTGCAGGAGCTTCATCTTTGAGTCACTTGTTGAATGTTAAGTCACTGAAGATGACTCTCTGCATGTGCACCAAAGTGACAGCAAAAGTAGTTGGTGCCCTTTTTATGAACCTGTTTAAAATGTGGTTCTTTCAGCAGTCCTTAAATCAGCCCAGTTTTCCTCATAATCTATAACCGGGGCAAGGCCCTCGCAGGGGATGCATAATTCACTGCTGCCCAGTTACTTCTGTATAGTTTCTGTGGTGTTTGTTTCTTCTGTTAAGAGGCACCAGCACAATAAAGCAGGCACTGAGCTCATTTCTATGCTCAGTAATGAACCATGCATTGTTCATGTATACCTTTATCAGGATCTAAATCTTGCAATAAACATAGATGTTAAAACATCATGGCTTTTTCAGGTATACATTGAAAAATGAAAAGGTAATATGTGTAGCCCTAAAGACACAAAGAGTTTTGGTGTGAATTATATTAAAGAATAAAGTATGGATTCTTCAATCTACTTGGATTTTTGCTGCACTAAAACTTATTCTGAGGATAAAGTAGTGGAATAACTGATAGAAACAAAGCAGGAGTGGCAGAGACAGTTCTGTGAAGGCACTGTGCAGTAGCCTTGAAGCAGTGGCTCTGCATAGCCTGTTCATGAAACATTTCTTCACCTGTCAGTGCTGCAGATGCAAGGGTCCTAAATAATTCTATCCCAGATAGCAGGGACCGTTCATTACTTTAACAGGAGCCATGCTTTTGTTAAACTTGCGCAATTTAACTGGATATCATTATGATTATTGTTGCAGACTGTTGAAAATCCTTGTCCTGATTATCACTGTACAAAATTGTATAGATTAAATTAGCTCATTAGATGTTCTGTCGTCTTAAATTCTGAAGGTAGAACATTCTTTCCTTGGGTGTATTAAACTTTTACTACAACAACACATAGGGAAAATCAGGACTTTTTTTTTAAAGACAGGCAAGTTGCTACTACTTGTTGGATTTTTGTTTTCCTCTTGTGAAGTAAAACTGGGGATCACAGGAATAAACTTACCTTCTGGCAAACTGAATGTGGCATTTAAAACTTTTTGGGAGTGCTGTTGAACAATTTACAAACGAAAATGGCAGTGCTTATTTCTCTGCTTAGCACTTGAAAGTCCTGCTGAAGTATCTGACTTGTAGAAGTACTTAGTAAAGAACTGGAGAGGTTTTAAGGTTGCGTGCCTAAAGCACAGTAAATTTGCAGAAAATAATGAGCTTTCCAAAGAGGCACAAGTAGATCACCCTTATGTAAATGGCATGCTAAGACAAGGCTAGTCACTGTCCTAGACTACTTTGAAGGTCTTGGTATTCCGTGCTTTGAAGCTAAACCATTACCTTAACCTGGTGCTGGGATGTGTATCCATACCTTCAGATCAAGCTGCAGCGTTGTGGCCAGTGCAACATTCCTACTGCACAAAGAGACAAGTTGCTGAGGGCCAGTCTTAAAATAAGAGCCAAAGGGCTTTTGTACAGAACACAAAAATAAAGAAGCACCGTCCTTGCTCTCGCTTCTCTGTGCCTGTATCCCTCTGTCCCTCCCTAAGGTCTGGAGAGTTGTGAAGGCAAGCTGGCTGTGAACTTCACACACTGTGTGGAAGGTATCAGTGATGGGGACCAAACTGACTGGTTTGGTGCTGGTTCCTTGTCCAGACTCTTCTGCTTTCACTCTAAACCCACTCACCAGAACTAGAGTCACTGTTCATACCATTAAAATACAAAATGAAAGCTGTGAAAATACTTGTCTCTGTGTGAATTAGCTAGTAAACAATGTAAAAATGGGAAGGAGGCTTTTGTTTCCTGTACTTGGTCAAATCTGGCAACTATGCTCTTGTTCAGACTCACAGGCTAGGAAATGTCTTGCCTTCTGGTGCTGGCATGTTTCTATACCCTTTCATATATCTCTTTAAATATACTTTGTGCATTGTTTACTATGGAGATAGTATTGATGGAGAAAAATGCTTTGAGGTAAAACTGTTTGTAATTCTATATTACTGTGTAATTTTTTTTAAAATGCACCATTTGTTTACCTCAATTAATTTAATGGAATGGACCAATAAATGTATTAAAAGATGACTCCTTTACTTAGAATAAAGTTTCATTTTTTGTGGTCTTCCCTGGTGAAATGATGCATGTGTTTATTTTGTTAAGCAGCTCACTGTCTTACTGCAGAAATACTTATTTTGTTAAGCAGCTCACTATCTTACTGCAGAAATACTCCCTTCCCCTAAAATCTTCCATGGTTGATCTAAATAGAAATCATCTGACCTGTTGTTGCATTACTTCTGGTACTGAAAGTGAAGGAGCTGAGGAAAGATTGGAGGGAGGAATGGATGGGGGGGGACAGGGTGACAGCAACTTCCTCAGAGGCAGGGATTGTGTAATGGTAAGCCAACTTCTGCTTGCTATACCCCTGGCTCAAACTGAAGCTGCCTGATTTGCCTCCAGATTATTTCAGTTATTTAAGGGCTTTTAACTTCCCTTTACTTAGTCCAGGACCTTGGAAGCCTCTAGTCAATTAGCATGTAAGCAGACACATCCTTGTCAGACATGCCACACTTTTGACTGATGTTTGGATTTATGTGACATCATCTCATGCTAGCTGCTGTATTGTATGAGGTTCCTTTCCAACCCAGATAAAAGCTTTGGTAACACAGTAACTATTACATGGTATTAGAGTCCCTACAATTCCATAAATCCTGTAGGAGCTGTGTGCTGCACTTAGCTGTTCTTTACCTGTGACAAGAGTAGCACATTGTGGTGGTGTGAGTTGAAACACCAGCATTAGCTCTTGAGTCTTAGTCCTTGCATGAGCTCTGTTGAAGCACTGTCCAGTGTGACATTCTCCCAGAAATCAGGGACATGAACATCTGTTCAGGGGTGTTTTATTGTAGGGATTACTAAAGTTCTGTTAATCTTACATATTTTTATGGTGTTATTTCTCTATTTAATGGTCTTGTACATAACATTAATTGGCTGGGCTGATAACATCTGCCGGAGATGGTGAGCTGGTGTGTCCTGCTGATGGACCTGTGCATGTGGCATGTGGCTTGCAGCTCTGTTTCATCAGCCAGAGTCACAGAACTGCCCTGAGGTTTCTGAATGAACAAACAAGAAGGAACTAATGGAAAACCAATCCTCTGCTTTCCGCTTCCACTCTGAACGATGTGTCTGGAAATGACACTTTCATTTCTAGCCTATATCCTTGTGCGTCTTTGGTATTGCTGACCAGCATAGCAAAGAGGAGAATGCTCTGAGGACTGCTGGTGTGCAATAGCTAACGCACATACTCTACAGGATGGGGTGTGTGCTGCAGAAATAACAAGGCAAACATCTCTTCTTGGGCGAGAGGCTTAATGGCTGAGAGGTTGTGGCATGCTGTGAAGTGGAAATACAAATGCTCTGTATCCTATTGTGTTGGTAGGGACTAATGATAACAACCAGAAGATGCCTCTGTTACTCAGTCAGAATCTCAAGGGATCCAGTGGTTGACCTTTGTTTGATGGCCACAAAGCTGTAAAGAACAATAAAAAATGCAGATAATAAGAATTAGCAAACTACCTTCTCAAACTTAGTTTGCTCTGTCCACATCTATATCCTAAACTTTGCTGGGGTATCTGGAGCTGGCTGCATGCTAATGGCATTCCTCTCAATGGTCTGCCAGCCGCTCTTGTGTGCATTCAGCGACATTGGCACCATCTGTCATCCCTCACTTCAATAACCTGTATTTGTACTGGTAATGGTGCTTCTATTTGAAACCTGTATTAAAAAGCATTTGAGTAGCTAGCAGTGACCCCTCTAGAGAGAGGGTTGCATATAAGAAACAAGTCTTTAGTGTCTGGAAGATCTGAGAAGGAAAGCAGAGCCAGGGGAATGATGAGTAGAAGTAGCCTTCCTCACACTAGTAGTCCTGAAGTCACTGATTGTCAAATGCATTCACAACCCCAGAAATCCTTTGGTGCTCTGGATGAAACAGAGGTGGTGGTGGAGGAGCTTTCCTTACAGGCTCTGCTTCCTGTCTAGGAGGTGCAGCTGAAGTCAGTATACATTGTGCTTTTAGACTTTGTACTACTCTATTTTGCTTAAACTACAACAGATCTAGGCAAGAATTTTGCCTAGAGTCAAGCATTAGCCTGTCCAGTACATGCCTTACATCTGAATGAAGATATTCTTCTTAAGTGGATTAAATACTGACATTATCACAGTTCACTTCATACAGAAAGAATCTTGACGTTTTTTTGGTAAAGCAACAAGCTGGAGAGTCTTGGGGAGGCTCTAATAGACAAAGTGAGACTTGGAGGGAGATCCTTCAAAAATTCTGTAAAAGTAGGTGGAGGGGTTGTTTCAGCTTTCTCTCTTCAAATTAAACTGGTTTTGTTAAAAATTGTTCCTGAAATTGTATTTCGCAGCAGTCACTCCATGGTGGTACAGTTGGGCAAATTCAATGGACCAGAATTTTCCTTCAATTTTCCTTCACTGTGGTAATAGTGTCTCTTTGAAACATTTGAGGAAGACTGAAATTATTCTTTTCTCAATGGATAAGTAACATATAATGGAATTTTTAAAAAACATTTTACTTTGTGTAGGGTCATTCTTTCATTCCACTTACTACTATTTTCACAGTACCAAACAATTACATTTGTGTGAGTGCTTTGTCTCCTGGGATTATCTGTTAAACTGCCAGATACTCTTCCTACAGCAATTCATGTTACATTAAACAAAAATAAGATTTAAAAAAGCACTGGCTAGACATTGCAACTTTCATTTTTTGAATCTCTTTGATATTTGTCAACTCATTTCTGCAAGTTTGGTTTTTTCCCTTTTTTTAAAAATTCGGTTGGTGTGGGGTGTTGTTTTCTTTTTAAAATTCTTTCCTATCTGCTTTATAAATTTTAGAATCAGGAAGTACAGAGAAAATACAGCATGTCTTTTTCAACAAAATCTTTCCCATTTCTTACCTTAAAGGGAGGAGACTCAGGCAGCCGACTAGAAAAGACAAAATGAAGCAGAAGCCGCTGTACCAGTCCAGTGTGTTTTGATAGATCTTGTTGTAGACTGTAGATGTCACTACTCCCGTGGTGACTAAAGACAGCTGCAGCAGGACAAACACCTTACCTGTAAGACAAGAACATAGTTTGTTGCTGGAGATTAACAAACCAGCTGTGGTATCTCTCTGACAAATCCAGAATCACAATTGTGTAGTCATTGCTCCGCTAATACCAGATGGCATGAGCTTGTATCTGCTTCTGTTCTAGACAACAATTAAATGATTTTTCCTTTTAGGCGTCGGACAAAAGATTCAACTGGACAAAAGATTCAACTGGAAAACTGTCTGCCTAAACAGTCTACATATAAAGGTAGCTACTTGTAACAGCAGCAATAAACTGCTCAATAAGTGCTCCTTTTCCTAGAGGTAGAAAAATAGTCTAGAGCTGTCATCTTCAGGACAGGAGACATTTGAGTAAGGGTCTGCTTCTGGCCTAGGCCAGAAAAGTGGTTCACAGGATTGAAATTACAATAATGCCTGAAATGGGGATGTGTGTGTGATTTGTATGATATTTCATGTGGAAGAAAGGCAGAAACTGAATTCTAGTTGAAACCACTCTTTACTGAAGGGTTTCTGTCATGGTAAATGGGTGAAAGGGAAATAACCCAGCCCGGCAGGGACTCGCAGACTGGGGGCAAGGTCAGGGCTGTATGCTGAGCTTGCTGCCCTTGTAGCATTCTGCAGCCACTCAGCACCAGGAGATGAAACTGCGACCAGAAGGCAAGTGCTGCTCTGTGGCAGGGTCCTATTCTTGGTCTGGGCTGACACCATCGTCATGTGCAGCCCATATGGCTCAAGATAGAGATTAAAAAGGTTTCATTTATAGTGAATTATTTGGGATGTGAGCTGTGCTGTTTGTGGCAGGGAGATGATTTTGCTATGGTGGATGTTGAGGGAGCACAAGCGGTAGGAATGAACTGGTGACAGAGCAGTGTCGTGTTCGTATGGCTGAAAGGAAAAGGATGTGAAGGATGCAGAGGAAACTTGTTTCGAGGAGGCATGAGCAGTTGTGGGCCTGTGGTGCTGTTTGAATGAATGGCCAGTCCTGTATCTTGTGTCTAAATCTAGCTCATTGGGGTAAGGTAAAAATGGTAGGCCTTAATATGCTGCTGTAAAATACATTTTACTAATTTTTAATATGTAATTTAATGGAAAAGAATTCCAGCCTCTATTCCAAGAAAGGTCAATTTTTATGCAAAAGTTATTCTTTGTAGTTAAATTAAGTGTGACAGGAACAAATTGCAAACACCTGAAGAAATGTTTAGAGAGCATAACTGAAAAATAGATTAAAATAATCCATCCTTCCCAAAGCTGGAGGTAAAAGAAGCCAGATATAAATGGTGTGACTTCAACTCAATGTCCTGCTTTTCTTGGTTCTCCCTGCAGTACTGTGTTTTTGAGAAGCACCTCAGCTATTTTCCCTACCTTTGAACTATGCACTGATTGTAATGTTTTGAAGTATGTGCTGAAAATTCTGTTGATAAATGATGATGCAACCAAGGACAAGAAGATTGGATGTGAGAATCTTGTCCAGCAAGTTTCTCTGCTTCTCCCTCCCTGTTTGTGGTATCATTTCCTCTGGTATTATTACACAAAGCACAGATTGCAGCAATAACTTACTTTTCTCTTAGTACTCTAGGCTGAATAAAGGGATTTCAGGGGGTTTTGGTTGGTAAGGTAACCAAAATACTCACCATAGGATGATCCTTCAACATGCTTAGACAACATGGACCTGATGGTTGGTAAGGGGATGAGGGCGAAGAGCATCACTGCCCGTGCTGTAATGCAATGAATTTTGAGTTATCACCAGTGTCTGCTCTTTGTGATCCAGCACAGCCACTGCTTTTGAAGATTATACGCCACTGGCTTGGACAGACACCTTGTCTCACCATTTCTCTGCTAAAAAAAGCCACCTCCCATTATCAGAGGTCCTTTGCCCAAACTAGACACAGTCTCTTGTTCTCAGCCAGACATCCCAGCATAGATGGGGTCCTCCCTCTTCTTTGAGATCCATGAGGATGATGATTTAAGTTTTAACATGCAGAGAGCCCTCTGTGCTACACAGCCTTGACAGGAACAGTACATTCATAACACTGCATCTGTCTTGCATCTCGGTGCTTCTGGCTTGCAGTATTCTAGCCTGTCTCTACTGTGAAAATCTGTGGGGATCTGGAATTACCTTCCTGTCAGCAAAACCAGCTTCAGTGAAGACTTGGTCCATGTCTAGTGTACCAAGGTGTTTCTGCAATGCAGGGAATAAGCATCCAACACACTGCATAGCAGCAGGCTTTCAGGATGAAAATTAGCTGAATTATTAAGCAAGCTTTTTTATTTTCTACCTAATTTTTTCCCCAGCTTGATTGGCTAAACAAACATTATATCTTAAATCTTAAAATCACTCAGTGTTTGGCTTAGTACACAAATACAATATCCTATCATCTTTCCCTTTAGAAAAACTTTGTTTAATTTTCAATTCCCTGTTCCCTGTAGGGACAGACAGAAAAAGCACTTCAGAGTGTTTATCTCCAGTGTCTTTCTCATTTTGAGAAACAAAACCTTAAAGCCATGCAATAGATAATACTCTGTGAGATAGATCTGGCACAATGCATGCAGTGCTTGGATTTTGTTTTTCATCACAGGTCAGCTCCCAGAAGTAAACTTGCCTTTCCTTTATCATGGGATGCTGCCCCATCTATTGTTACCTGTCCCTTAGTAATTTATCTAACAGTGTGAGATCTGTAAACTACATTATTGTGGTCTTTTACAACACCAATGTTTCATTAAGTTTCCCATCAGCTGTGCCTTCATATGATAAAAATCCATCACACCTTAAGATGTTCCCATAATAGGAAGCCTTTGCCATTTTGCATCTGTTGTAGCCTTAAGCCTTGCCTCAGAGGAAGCCAGTGCTTCCTATTGCTGCAATGATGCAGTCCCACTAGTACACGGACTCAGCAACAATTCCCAGTCTCCAAGAGTGTGAACACTGCTCAGATCTGGTCTATGACAAACTGATGAATTACAAGTCAATGAGCCTTAAACTAATCCTTGGCAGAAGTGTATGCCTCCTCAGGATATTGTGTGCTGAGTCTTAAGAGTACTAAGGGAGATGTGGGGAAAGAGGAGTAAAAAGAATGCTTTCTTGCAAATTGTTCCTGTGATGATCTGCCTAACTCCCTGCTTGCAAATTTGTCACAAAGCAAAGCAAAAAGCCCTTCCAGTGATGTTGAAACACCCATTTCTCAGCTGTATTTGCTCATGTGCATGACTGTTCAACTCACCAATGTAGAACAGGAACGTCCACTGCACGAAGGCCATGATGAGGATGCCAGCGCTGAATGAAGCTACTCCGATCATGATCATGGTAATATCCCTCATGTATCTGGAGAACACAAGCACCCCTAGGAAACTGGTAATGAAGATCACATACCCAGCAGCATTGCCATGGCCAATCTCCACAGCGTTCCAACTTAAAGGTTCCCTGAGCAAGAACAGTGGGAGTACGTTCATGGCACCAACCACAGCCAGGTCATAGAGGATTGCTGCCACAAACAGCAGGATGATGATGAGCTTCGAGGGTGACACTGGAGTGAAGATGCTGCTCTCTGAAGGCTGGGTGCTCCCTGCTACCACTGCTTCTGGTAGCTGACCACCCACCTCCTCTGCACTCTTGGCTTTGGCTGGGCAGGGAGCTGCTGGCTTGGGGACTGTGAGGACAAAAATGCTGTAGAGGAGACAAAAGGCATAGCAAGCAATGCTGCAGCACACCAGCACGGTGCCTTCTCGGTAGCGGTTGCTGAAGCCAACAAAGAGGTAGCCAGATGCCATGCTTCCCAGAAAGCCAGCCAGGCCATACACAAGTTCAATAATGATGAGCCGCAGAGACCTCTTGCTTTCAGAGGACCCCAGGGATCCCAGAGCCATGATGCCTGCCCAAAGTGTGGTGAAGCCTCCTGTCAGCCCATTTAAGGCAGCAGCCCCATACATCACCTCCACTGGCCAGCCCAGCAGAATCAGGAGGAGCAGGAGAGTTTTGGAGCCCAAATAACCAAGAAGAGGGAAGCAGATGGGGATCTTGCGATGTATCCTGTCCCCCAGCTTGGACAAGCCATAGGCTGACACCAGTGGGCTCAGGCCCAGAACTAGGTTGTAGATGATATAAAAATTAGATACAGCCTTCTGCTGAGCATCTTCCAGGACGTGGGCGGGAGCTGTGCTGTTGGTCTGGTTGTAGTAGTTCTTCACCACCAGCAGCAGCGCTGTGTCGTAGAAGGCACTGGCCACCTGGGAACCCGCGACCACCGGCTCAATCCACGTCCTCATTGCCATTATTCCCACCATGCTGCTAGCTGCCACCTCGTCTTGGAGAGAGCTGCTTTCAGCAGCGTTTAAGGAAACAGCATGTGAGGAAACAGCTCCTCAGAAGGTTTGTTCTGGAGGCATGTTTGGAAACAAGCAGCGAAAGGTCCGCCGGGCTGCACAGGACTGGAGAGTTGTGCAAGAGATGATCTGGCTGGCAGGATACTCGCAGCTCACCTTGCTATGTGTACACACACCTGCACATCCCTGCGCTGCTCTGAGCTCTGGCTCACCCATGGGAGGCTTTTGTACAGCCAGAGAACGCCCTGCACTTGTCAACTGCTGCTGCTCCTCTTCCTGGTGTAGTTTCAAAGGAGGTCAGATGACCTGGGGAATTTCTCTCTCCCAAAATAGGAAGTGAAAATGCCCTGATCAAGTAATTGCTGTAATTTGGGGCAGTGGTTTGTTTTTTGTTTGTTGACTTTTTGGGTGGTTTTTTTTCTTCTTTTGATGTCCTTCATATGTCAGAGGACTCTCAGAGTGGTTGTGGGGGCAGGGAATGGCTGTGTGCCTTTTTATCAAATAATTTGTGAATTCCCCTTTACTGCCAGCTCATTTTTCTTTTTTTCTACAACAAATATGACATTGTCTCTTTTGCTTTTACCTGCTTCTGTCTTCCCTGTTGCTGCATCATGCCCCTTATGTCATTGTTGTTTCACTAATGCAGTCAGGAAATACACCAAAAAGAAATTAAAAGGCAAAAAGTCTGTTTCTGGTAACCTGTCTCCTGTGGCTGGCACCCTTCTTGCTGCATCCTTTGGCTTTACAATGTGGGAATTTGCAAGAGGAGGCAATTTATCCAGAGGCATCAATGACCACTGTGTCCCAGTAATCAGCCAGCTCACCTGCAGGCTGAGGTGGGTGAGAGTCCACCTCTGGAGAAGAGTTTCCAGCCCTAGCTCCTCGGGGAGATGGTTGTGCATCTCTTCAGGTGCTTATTTCCATCGACTCTCAAGCTTTGCATCTTGAAGTCAGTTTCCAGTTTTCTGCTGCCTGAGGGGCAGGTAAAGTGGCCCACTCAAGCAGGGCCCGTGGGCACAGCAGTGCTGCTAGCCAGAGGCACAAGAAGCTCTTGGACCGGGATATGGTGCCAGCAGGCTGCCAGCTCCAAGGACAATGCTTGCAGTCCCAGCTGCAGGAAGTACTTGAAGGATATTTGGCAGTCTCAAAAATGCTAACCTAAATGATAATGATCTCATTCCGTACTGGTTTAATGAATCATAACAGACAGAAAAACAATCTGTTCTAGGAAGATTTACGGTCATTACTTTAAAAGTAAATTACTGATGAATTTGAAAAAACAATGTTAAAGCCTCCATCTGTCGGACTCTTTGTTGACTCAGGTGACATTTACTCCACGCCATGGCTCCAGAGTTTTTTTTTTTTCACTCTGTTTGGTTGTGTAATAATTTTTGGCTTATATTTCAAATACAGAAAGAAAGGTACAAGAGCTAACAGAGAAAGGAGTGGGGAACTGACCACTAGAATGATTTGCTCTAGAAAATTCTACCTTCATCAGAGAATTTTTTGTTAGACCAAAAGGCTCTTAACCAGCTCTAAATTACGTGTGTTGTGCCAACAGCTGCCTTTTTTTCTTTTACCCAGATTAGCTGCAAAAGGTGTCTAGTTTCTTCAGCTTTTATTGAGAAGTGGGACAAGTTTTTTTCAGCAAACCCTGAAATATATCCAGAGGACAGAAATTCCTGTCAGCCTTACTGAAAACCCCACAGTATCAGCCTGTGACCAGTTTAAGCAACAAATGCAACCAGAGGAACTACCACATTTCACTTCACCCAGGGAGCCTTGTGTCTCCCACCAGGATTACATGGAGAGAAAAATTACTTGTCCCATTCAAGCTTCAGTTTGGGACATGGGGTCTGGTGCAAAGGAATCAAATTGGAGTGCAGAGGTGTGTTACAGTCACTGTGCTCGAGACACTGCAGATCTGCTCCACTCCTACCTGAGGGATATTTTTCCTCCACATTTCGTTGCACAGACAGAGTGCTTGGCTTATTCAGCCAACTCTGTCTGGGCCTAGATAGCTAATGAACTGTGCTAAATGTTGCTAGTGATCTCATTAATTTCGTCTGCATGTCGGGGATATTCTGTGTGTTCACTCACGTTAAATGTACTTTTTAGAACTAGTTCTCACAGAAGGATACATTTCCATGTCAGTAATTTCAAAACAGTAAGTGCTAAAGTAGGAGTTAACTCAGGCTCCAAAATATTTACTACTGCAAAACAATTTTCACAAATATCATATTCATTTGATGCCACAACATTTTCAAAATTACTATTATCTAGTAATTTTTCAGACTCCCCTGTTCTTATATTGCTAATATTTATAGGAACATTTACATCTGCTTTAAAATATGTTCATGCAGCATAAGTTTGGTGGAGCTCAAGAAAGTGGTCCTTGACATTTAAGAAAAATGTATGCACAGAATCAGAGACTATCTTAACAACACAAATACAATGGTGTAGCCTACTGGAGAAGGACCACACAGTTTTAGGGCATTTTTCCCTAGAATGGTCTTGTCTGGAGGCCCACTAGAGGCATAGTCAGCACATGTTTCACCAGCTCTTCAAAGTTCGTCAATCTGGCCAAACCAGAGCTGTTTTATGTTTCTCTGTGGTGATGTTTTACATTCCTCTACTGTTTCTTTTTTCTTCAAACCATCTATGGCAATTCCATCACTTTTTCTTTCTGAACAGAGTTGCCATAGGGATTTCAGTATGCTTGGGGACCTGGGCTACACTCTGGAACTTGGTCTTCAGCATTCCTTATCTGAAGAGATCCTTTTGACATCCAGGATAACAACCCAATGTGGGCAAGTAATCCCTCCTCATCTCTCTCCCTTAAGCCTGCTATTAGGATCTGTGATTCACAATCCCTGCCTGGCAAGGCATTTTGCCTCCAAGGGGGTAAATCAGCTCTAACTCCTTCTCTTCCTACTTGGTATGTGCAGATCATCCTCTCCACTGTGGCTTTGTGGCAGTGGTAAAGTGGGGAAACATGATTAGGAACTGTAAAATGCCTGGGTCTGATCCTGGATGGAGCTGCAGTCCCACTACAGCCCCAGAGGGAGGGAGAGCTGGTTGAAAACACTGGGGAGAAGCAGCTGTTATAGTGATGGCTGGTTTTCCTTTGGAAAATACTTCATAAATGACCAAAGCATTCTGTGGTTTGGGAGACTGGCTTCCTTGGAGGCTGCCATCTAACTATATACAGCCCCTGTCCTCACAAGGTGTGTGGTTCTGCTTGCAGGGATGGGGGAGATGGAGGGAGGATGGGAGCTGTGTGGAAAGCCAGGGGCACAGGGATGCAGCATTCTAGCCCAAGGCAGTTGTCTTGCTGGATCCAGAGCCACTGATGGCGGAAGCTAATGCCCAGACTATGTTAAAAAACATCTAGCAGCCTTGTTTTGTGGCTCTGAGAAACAACATCAAGGTTGTTTGCACACTCAGGAGGCTGGTGTCAGTGTCTGTGGCACAACAGCTGGTAAGGGCACCATTAGTGTAATAAAATACAGGACCATGCCTTTAGAAGTGCACCTGGAGGTGCCTCAGACACTGAGAGCTCTGGGCCAGCAGTCTGGCATTTGGGAGCTGCAGCACCATCAGACATGTTGGGATCATCTATGGAGACACCTGCTCTCCTCTGCTTTCCCAGGGAGGCGAAGGGAGCACAGGCCACAGGCAACGGGTGCCCACGGGTGCCTTTTCCCCCACGCCTTCAGGCCTCACCCGCCGCTCCACTCGAGCAAAGGCTGGGGTGGTGTGCAGGCCGCAGACTGCTGCAGGAGGGATTTGCTGCATGGAGAGACCTCATGGGGCGCACTGACATGGAGCATGGAGGGGAGGGGTGACCCCCCCACAGGGGTAGAGAGGTCTGCCAGCCCTCCTTTGGAAAAGGCTGGCACTCTCCACTGCTTCAGCGCCGCTTTCAGAGCAACACAGGAGAGCAGCAGGGAGCTGTGAAAGGCAGCACTGTCCAGGGCTCCTTCAGGACCATCACTGGCTGACCAAGCAGCACCAGACACCTACATTCCCTTGCTGTCACCACCAGTCATCATGGTTTTCTCTATTTTTCTCCATTCTGCTTACCTTTTGGAGTCTCCTGTGGGCCTATGTCCTGCTGAAAATAAAAGCACACCATCCTTTGACAGGTGCTTTTTGCTGAGTCAGCTTTTCCCCCCTTAGCTTGAGAAATTTGGGCAATTAATAGTCCTGACAGCTAATTGTATTCCTCAACATTAGTACTCTCTATGGAAGCAGGAAAGAACACTTTGTGCAGTACCTGGTGTCTGCCTGATCAGCTGGACCACAGAACAAATTCTGTAGTCGCTCTTAAATAAGGCCCAGATAATCCTTGCACTAAATTAGTTTTTTGTGTGTGTGCACATCCTCCTTTTCATTTATATTCATGACTCTTTTTAAATTGTTGCCAAGGTATATATGTGTTTGGAACAGAAGCACTGCAAATTTTAAGAGTGTGCAGGCAGCAATGGCCTTGAAAAATGGGATGAAATAAACTGTCCTAGCACTACAACTTAAGCAATCCAATCTTGCATAATAGTGGATAGTGTGAAAAAATGATATAGCTATAGCAAAACCATTATTATTTAAAAAAATCACTGCTGAATGAACAACAGTCATTAATGTATAAAAACTTGGTTCAAACCCACAGACTTCTTTCCCCTTCCTAGGTGCTCTCCAAAGCTATTTTGAAATAATTTTGCAGGACTACTTCATATTTTGTTTTCTGTTTAGGTCTAGAAAACTTTTTGGCAATAGTAAATCATCTGTCCTTAGAAGTGAGGGGAAGAAAGAAGAAGAGGAGAGCAAAGGAAAGAGGAGTGCTGATTTTTCTGGTCTGATAGGACCTTTGCTAAATAACTCAGCCCTAGCCAGGTACAATTAGAGGGAATCTGTATCTCTCCATAAGCCTGAGACTCTACAAGAAGTAAGAGTAGCTGGCAGAGGACATCAGGACAGTGGATAAAAAACGGATGAATCCACTCCATTCTCCTGGCTGAGAGGTGGAGACCATCAAGAGCATCATAAATGCATAAAGATACAGGGTCTGCATTTCTGCTTTGTGCAAGGCATGGTGGTTTTTCTGGAAAGGAGGGAAGGTATATAGTTCTTTAAATCTTCTGGAGACACCCTTGCCTGGTAATCCATTTGTTTTCATCTGACAGATCTCAAGCTAGCTCCTTGCCTGGCTAAATTTCTGTTTATCAGGCGGGTAAAGTTAGTGCTGAAGGCATCACTTGCTGTAAGCCCTCAGTGATACCCCAGACATTTCAAGCAGGCAGATGGTAACTCACTCCTCACAACCTCTCTCTGTTTACTCTACTGGACTGGGTCCTCAGTACAGAAACTGGCTATGGTTTTAGCAATTTAGATTTTTAAATTTTTTGTGGAGTTTTATGCAGAACATGCTGTAAAACACATTCAGTCATCTGTTAAAAAGAAAAAGCAAAAATCAAGAAATGGCATACACAATCCAGTCACCTTTCTAAGCCGTAGCAACCTTTTTTCCATGCAGCAGACGGCAGCTTTTCACATTCTTCACGTGGGGTGTGTTTACTCAGCCTCAGCAGAGAGAAATGAAAAACACAGGAAACTCGATCACAAGCTCTCCTGGATTACAGAGCACCATCTGATCCCCCGTGGGCCACTCACACAGGCCCTTCAGCACAGGGGGAGGTGAATGCACACGCAGGTGGTTTTGGGCTACAAGGTTGCATGGCAGTGCCTGTCGCTGTCTTCACTGCAAACAGACTCCAATGCCAGCTGAGGATTTCCGGACCTGTGCAACCAGGCACAGCAAATAATAGGGATAACCCTGTTTATAACATGTGCCATAGCCACACCTGGCTAATTATCCAGCTTGTTTTGAGCTGGCAGGGTGGAGAGGTCTCCCTGAGACAGAAGGGAAAGGCACCAGCATCGTCCATGAGGGTGGCTGGGAGGCTATGGGGGAGATGTCCCTTCTCATTTTGCTTCAGGGCACCAGTGAAAAATGGCACCACTGGTGTAATCTTAGCACAAGAGAGCAGAATTATGCATGGGTGGCCAAACTGCAGTCCTAGTGCTGGACAAGCCTTCCCTGGAAAACAGCAAGGACTTTTGAGGCTCTGTAACCCACCCAGAGGTGTCACCTCCACTTGAAACACAGGGAAGATATGTCTGGAGTTCTCCAGCCCCATAACTCTGCATCTAAGTGTTCCAGGAGATAGCTCCAGACTCTGGAGAAAGCTCATGTAGACAGTGCATACTACTTGCAAGATGTTAGCTAGCACCCTCCCAGGCAGCTAATGAATGAACAGCCTTGGTAGATTTTGTGTATTCTTAGTACACATGTATAAAAAGATATTGAAAAATACATTTAAGAGACCTAAATACTACACATCTTCTCCTTTCTTTGCAGATCCTGTTATATCTGCAGGAAATTTTGGAGTTGAAGAGGGGTACTGGGTAAAGGGCACTAGGGAAGCAAGAAAGTCCAGGCAGCTTTCCAGTAATATTGCTGCTGCTAACTTTTTACAGGCTGCATTTCTTAGTGTCAAACAAGCACAGCTAAATATAAATATACATATATACATAAACGTATTTTTAAACTGTGTGGCAAGACAGATGCTATTACTGGCATTTGCTATTTCCTCAATGCTTGACTTCAGCACTGTGGATATTCAAAGCTTCCCTGAGCTAAAACTTTTCTTTTATGCCCATTGTGTAGATGCTGAAATGGCCATACTAGTTGAGAACAGCATTGCTTTTCCCCACTACAACCTCTGCATTTCTGGGCAATGGTTTCAAAGCTCCTGATTAACTGCATATGGGCAATGGGGAGACATCTCCCAGCCACTTTACCTATTTCAGCATGGCTTTGTACCTTGGTGACCAGCCTGGAACCAGTGATGCTCTTGAAGTGAGGACTGCCAGCTATACTCCCCTCGTGGCACATGCTATCGCCAGCCATTGCAGCGCCTGAGACATTCTGTTTGCTGAGGAGCAGCAGGACACGGCTGAGGGTCACATCAGGAGCCCTCCAGAGGACCGTGCTGCTCTTGCTCTTGTCCATGAGGTTGCTCTGCTGCTGCAGGGCCTGGACCTGGGGTGGGGGATGTGAGATCACACCTCCCACTGCCACATGGGATGCACTTCCACACCACCACTTTCCAAGGGTAAATAGCTGTCACCTTCAGGGATTTTATGTTGGACTTCACCTCCAAGATGCCAGTGGGAACTATTAGCAGCTAGCAAGTCATGTCTGGCAATGAACTTTAGGGCACCCTCTGCAAGGACTCGTAACCAGGGCAACCTAGGGCCTGGAGAATAAACTGAGCTCCTGACATTTTAAAACCACACTGATTTAATATTTCTGTACAGGAAGGGAACATGAGATTAAACAGGATTGGAAAAATAGAGCCCACTGAGGTACTAAAATGCTGGTTTGATCCTTTAGTGCTTGAGCATCTTTATAATACATTCCTTGGAAACACCCAGCAAAGCTTAGACTATATTGACACATCTTTTAATTTGTAAACTCTGAGTCCTCACGTCAATAAATTATGAGGCTCATGAACAATGATATCATTCAGCTATTTCCTGATTCCCTTCTGCTGAAGACTGACCCAGCAAACAGAGGCTAAGGAGGGCAGCTGAGCTGAATCTTGTCCACCACAGTCCAGGCCTGGCAGCAGGTGAGACTCAGGCTGTAAATGACAAGAGCTTTTTTGTGGTTTCCAGAGAGCCTGGGTAAATACGTGTTTTGCTGTATACTTTCCACCCCTGCAGAAACATTGCCTGATCATGCTTTCCGCTGGCTTCTGAAATGGCTTCTCCATGAAAAATTCCCATCAGCATGATTTTCCCCCATTTATCTTTCTGTTTTCCACTGTTTATACCACTCTGACCTGCATTACCAATCATCACTTTATACAGCAAGTCCCACAAGTTGCAATTACCTTTTTCTTTAAAAACTACTCTCTGCACTGCATACAAGCTCAGCCCGCCTTCTGTTCAGCAGTTGTTTTCCTCAAACACAGCATTAAAGAAAAGCAGAAATCATGCCCTTTTGTCATCAGCAGTACAACAAAGAGAAGAATTTTGTTTGACGTGGCTCTCCCCCAACACCCTTTCCAGTCAGTCCCACTAACATATCCTCATAATTTTATAGTACAGTCCATGAGCTTCCAGCTGAGTTTAGTGCTGTGTGGCCCTCAAAGAGCAAGGCCCTTACAGTATATGGCTATCTAAGTGCTTTGGTCCATTTGGATTTAGTCCATTTAAGGTTTATCTCACGGTTCTCAGTTTATCCATCTTCCATGGGATGGATAATAGGATGATTTGGCAAAGTGTGAATCCAGTGAAATACCTGGGGAGAGGAGACCAGCCTGGAGGGAATCTGTCTGGGAGCTGGTGGGGCCTTGCAGGGGTAGCCAGTAAGGAGGCTCAGCGCAGGCAAGGTGAGAGACCTCTGTGCCCAGAGAAACCACCCAGTCCTGGTGCCCAAAACCAGCCATATTGTGGGGGTCAATAGCACCATGTGGAAACCAGAAGAGAACAGCAGAAGGCAAGGAGAAGGCAGGGAGAGGAAAAGGTAATATTGTGAAAGTCTGGGTCCACCTTGGGCTGGAGCTGTACCCCAAAACCACGGTCTTAGAAGCAAACAAGCCTTGTTGGAGAGTGAGCAAGTGCCCTACTTTGGCATCTTCCTTCTTTCACTCCAATTAATTAGGGCTGAATACCTTCTGCCACCTCCACACAATGTGGGGGTTAGAAAGCTGTCCAGCAAGTCAACTCCCATTGCATATCTGGGAACCCCACCTTTCTCCATGGAGACAAGGCTTTGCAGAGACCTCTTTCCCCTATTCTAATGATGGCAATAATTTTGAACACTGCAACATTGTTGCCAGCAACACTTTGGAAACCTTATGTGAGTCCTGTGAAAAGCTATTTCATCAAGGTCATGTCATTATCTGTGTGATTATCCATGTGTTTTTGCTAACATTTTCCTGGTTTAGTGTGTTTCAGTTGCAGCTTAAGGACTTGATGCTCACTTTAATATAAGTTCAGATTTCTCAGATACTACAAGAGGAAGAAGTACTTGTGGGGGTCATTTGTACATAAGCATCCTGGCTCATTTTGGGTCACCAGAGTAACATCCCAACAGGGACAGCACTGCCCTGGTGTGTCCACTGCAGCTCAGTATGAAATCCTCCCCATTTTGTGGAGCAGTTTCTAGCCTCCTGCTCCTTCCCCCTGCTCTGCATCCACCTTCTCAGCCAGTAACATGTCCCACAAGAAGGGTTCAGCGCAGTAAGGCCCCTTGTCCAGTGTTCTGTGTGTCCAGCCATGATCCTGCACCTGCACCTGCCAAGGCAGCACATAGCCTGCAGTTGTTGCCAGCAGTGGTTCCCTGGCAGGGCTGGTGTGCCCCAGGAGCCTCCTGCAGGAAGGGCCATGACCAGGGCACTGGGTGTGCATGCAGCTGTTTCTGGGAATCCCAAGTGTCTCCCCAAGGGAGGTTTGTGACATGTGCCATGGCTCTCTGCCTGATGCTCTGCGGGCCGCAGGAGCCCTTCCTGCATTAGTGGCAGGGGTGCCACAGCAGTGAGCTCGGCACTGAACAGGCCCTGGGTAATCGCTCACCACATCCCTCCCACGTACTGGCTGCCCCAAGGATCTGTCTTCAGGGCCCGTCCTTGGAAATGAAGCTCTCACCACGTCAGTGCGATCCCCTCTGCAGATGTCACTGCTGCCACACAAATCCCCACCCCGCAATGCTCCCCGTGCCGTCTGCAGGAACAGAGAATGGGACAGGGCGGCTTTGCACATTTTTCTTCCTTCATCGATTTTCTTGCCGCTGCTCCCACACTCTAGATTGTAACAAGGCCTGAATAATTTCCTGCTCCTGGGGATATACCATTCTCAATCCACTGCAGAGCTGACACATGCCTGGAGTGGAGCAGGAGCTCTCACACTGCTTCCCACATTTAGTGCTTACTGCAAAAGCTCTCTTCCTAAAGACCCCATTGATAAAGCAGTGGGCTACGATGCCAATTAATCAGTGCTCAGCCAGAGCTAGCACCAGACCATGAACTCTAGATAGCATTGTTATTTTTCTCCTGCTGCTTGTTTGTTGTTTAGCATTTTGTTAGTTTGTTTTCCCCGTTATTGCTGAGTGACAGGATAGCCCTTGGATCTCAGTCTGAAAACAACTGAAAACACTATTGAATGCTTTCCCTCCTTTTGAAGCAATTTCATCAAACCTGGCTCTGTAGAGGAGATTCTTTGCCTCTCTATTTGCTTTCCCATTGTTCTGGGGCCTCTTAAAGCCACCTGAAACTAAATGAAGTGCAGTATCTTCAACTTCCATGGGGCTATGACAGAAATTACTGATAAAATGCTTTTCTATAGTCCTTACTTACATTGTAAAAAACACTCTGACGTTTGGCACATGCCATTTCAGCTATGCAATGGGGTGACAAAGATTTTAAATGTTCTGAGTGTGTTATGAAACAGATAACAACAGCTGATAACAGCAGAATCAACTGCAAAATTCCTGACCTGCTGCCACCCACCGGTGTAATTGAATTACTTTTGCAATGTCTGAATGCTTCCTTGAAAAAGTCCAGTTTTTACTCTTAATTAACTTAAAATCTAAAGAAGATGCCAAGGAGTTCATTTTCCCACTGTGTGCCACTAGTACACCATCCTTCTTGGCACAGAGCAAGGCAAGGCAGAGGAAGACAGAAAGCCTCTCCTGTGTTGAGAAGACAACAATGCCTTTTTTTTCAAAGACAGAGGGATTGGAACAGGTGGGTAAATTTTCAAGCTTGTTCTGTAGCCCATTTCTTGACTTCCATTTACTACACTGGTAAGTAAATCCACAACTGATTTTCTCCATAGGCATTTCTGATACTGTCTGCACAGGGAGAAGAGGGCTGGTGTTATGGAGAGCACGAACTGCAGGCAGCACTTGTCCCTTGGCAACTCCCACCAAAATCACCAGTGTCCTCTGCTGCTTCCCACAGAGGGCTGTAATTAAATACTTGACTGTTCCCGGCACAGGGAGGGGCAGAGGCTGGCATGAACCTGGCCAGATCCCAACAAGTCCCTGTGGCCCTCCTGAGGTGCATGCCCGGTGCTCCGGCCCCTCCCAGCTCATAGGGAAAAGCTGGCACAGCCTCCTGGCAGGGGCAAGGCAGGGGATCTCCCCTCGTCTGGCTGACCCCGAGGGGTGTGAGGCCAATGGGCCAGCAGCTGGCTGCTGCAGGCAGGCGTGTGACAAATGGACAGCTGGCTGAAGGGTGTGCTCTGCCACACAGCACACTGCGGCTCCTGCAGGGGTGAAGGAAGCAAGGAAAGAAAGGTCATGAGATTGATCATATCTGGCCTCTGCAAACCTCCACAAGCATGACAGTGGAAAAGAAATGTGCAGGAATGCTCTTGTTCCTGCAATTGACACCACCAAGTGGGGAAAGATCTCTCCCACCTCTACATAGAGACACCAAGTCAAGAGCCACGGGAAGAGACCGAGTGATTGCCACAGGAGGTGGGACACAGACCACTCTATTCCAGCCACATGCAGCTTTCAGGGGCACATCTTCCTGCAATAACATGAAGAAACAGGCAGTTTTATAGAAACACAACACAGGTTTCTATTTTAATGAGAAAATAATTATATACTTGCATTGTAGGCCTCACAGTCACTATAAAACAGAAGCAGGATAACATTTAAGTGGTTAACATACAGAAAGCCAGGTATTGTTGAAACTGGTTGATAAGTCATGACAAAGATGCTGCCTTTTGGTTGCCAAACAAGTCAAGACTAGTCTATTCTCCCTCAGAAATGTCAGTACAGAGCAAGATGAAGCCCAAATCGGCAGCTTTAAAAACAAATTGTTCAGAAAACCTGCACTGTAACCTCAAACCAATTATAATCACAAATGCTAATGCTTAACTATTTTTCAATACACAGTTTCATTAAAACCAGTCTTTGCCACGGGAAAGGATCTGAGCATTTCTTTTGTGGAGACAAAGTTAACTCTGCAATAGTGCTCTTTTGTTGCATTTGATATAGTCATATATAGATAGATATGTATTACTGCCGTATACTTATAAACATCTAAGCTTGGTAGCATGCAAATGAAACAACAGAGGCAAGTAAACTGCATCTCACTCTTGTTACCACAGCACTAAATGTGCTGCTGACTATAAGTGTCCATAATTTCTGGAAGAGAAAAACTGCTGGGTGAAAAGTCTGTCTGTCCTGGACTGAAATACTTTTGTTGCAGGGACTGAAGGGAAATGCTTCTATAACAGAGAACAAAGCATGAAAAGATGCCTTATGATGGGTAATTGTTGTCACTGGCCTCCAGTGAGAAAGCTGGAAGGAAAAACAGGCCTACAGACTAAAGAAAATAAAGATGCAAGCTCCTGGGAAGGTAGTCCAGGGTTGATTGCCCTTGATTCACCCTTGATTACCATGCCAGAAAAACAGGTCCACTTCATTAGATACACAACTCTTTCACAGGCATGGAACCTCCCCATGGTGCCTCTCCTTGAGATAAGCTTGCTGCCCTCATCCAGTGAACTCCTGGTTCAGCAGGTTTTCTTCAGTTCAGTAGCACTTACAGGGGACAGGGAAAGAACTGAGTCAATGGGTAGATATAAATGTATTTACTACAGTTCCCTGAAAATAAGCCTGAAAATTGTAAGTGTCCACGGACAGAAATCACATGCTGGAGGAACTGAAGTGTGGTGGTGGTGAATAATTTGGTTGCAAGCTCTGTGTTTGTTTAAAAAAAGCACCAGAAGTATGTTCACAGTATTGGTACTCATTTTAAATGAGCTCACTGTTTCAGGATAAAACAGCACAGCAGGTCATGAAACCACGGAATGGCTTAGGGAGGACACAGTATTCTGGCTGATGACTTTTTTTAAAGATACCGAAATAATAACTGATTATAAAAAAGAAAGAATATTTTTTAGGGAAAAAAGGCTTGATGCCTTCTTTCCCATCACCTCCCAAATGTTTTGGTTTCTAGTCCAGAAATTATGGTTCCCAGTTGTAAAATACTCCTATTGTATTGCTTGGTGATAAGAAAGAGTAAACCCGCAGCCTCTATACTACATACAAATATGAAGCACAAGAATAAATACCACATTTCCTAATCGTCAGCTTACAAAACTGGTCAATACTTTGCAATTGTGACTCATGCAAATACCATGTTGGGTCAAATTTTAATATCACAAATACTGCATTAACTCAGTGCCTTATTTTTATATCCCCTTTCGGAAAAAAAAAAAAAAATAGCACTCACCCCTATAGCTGGTAAACAGCTGTGGAGAAAATAATCAGTGCACGCACTGCCATACACTTTGTGGTATGCCAGCCTCATGCACTCCCCCACACACACCCACACACACCCACACACACACCCACACACACACAGACACTAATCCTTCACTGCTGATCCCAAGCCTAAGCAGTAACTAAAGGCTCTATGGTTTGCTTGTAGCGCTGAAAACACTGGCTGAACAGCTAAAATAATATTTTCTTCCCTTGTTTGCTCTTCCTTGCTCATTCCTTCCAACTCATTATGCCCTTTAGCTTTTTTGTTGCCTGGAAACGTGAAGACTTCCACAAAGCACTCTACTTCAAAGGCTTTTTAAGTTGTATAAATATAGTTGAAGACATAACTCTCTTTCTTCTTTATTTCATACCTCTTTCTAGGCCAGAGTCTGGCTTAGTTCATTTATTGCCTCATTTAAAAATTAAATGTCCTTTATTTGTATCCCTTTCCCACTACCTTTCTACTTCAAATTATCCATCTTCAAAGATTTTACACATATGCCATTCTTTCCCACCCCACCATCAAAAAATAGTTGTCATCCGCTAAATACAGATTTTCTACTTAGAAACTTTGTTGCGTAAATATGCTCTGAGAACCTGGAGTTCAGGTGATATTGCAAGCATATAGGATCCTAAAGCTAAGGTAATCCATTTGGCTTAGCTCTCATCCCCATCTATTCCACTCCTAAATTGTGATGGCTTGTGTTTGCAACACAAGGATTGTTTGACTGAGTTTGCTGGATTGTACATTTGCAGTAACTGCCTCCCTGTTTGTTGGGTTTTTCTTGTTTTAAACAGATAAACTGCTAGAAAGGGGAGCACAACCCACACCCCACACCCCCCTCCCAAAAAAAACCCAACCAACCCAATCCCAAACCCAACCCTTCAGTCTCCTCAAAAAAACAGAACAGAGGGCAGTATCTTTGTGTTTTGTGGCTGGATAAGAGTATGCCGAATTAATGCTGACGGTCTTGTGCAGCGGCTGTGGGAGGCGAAGGAACTGCAGGAGGTTCTGACAGGAGCTACCATGGTCCTGGGGACAAGCAGGGCTGGCAATTCAGTCAGCAAGAAATACAGGTGTGAACCCTGGCCGCAGGCTCCTCCACAAATCACTTCCTGACACATGCCTGCAGCCTGTCTGGTCCGTGGGCGCAATCACCCTCCTGTGCCCACCCCAAGGCCTCCCACCCCTGCACCCTCTCCATTGCATTATTTCAGAGGGGAGATGGAGGGAAGAAGAAGGGGCTGTTTTCTAGGTGTGTTTTTCCTGTAGTTTTAGGATTGCCAGGAGCTGGATCATTTCTGTGTCTATGTGCATCGAGTTTGTTGTGTATTTAATAAATACTGGACTAAAATGCTGCTGCTTTCATGGTGGGTTTTTGTGTTTGCTTTTTTTTTTTTCTTTCTTCCATTCTCATTTTTTTGGTTCTGGCATGCCTGGTTGCTGTCTTCACACTGCAGAGTGGTTATTCATCCTCCTCTCGGTTGGCATAAATGCCAGCTTCCCAGCGCAACGCCAGAGCGCTCTTCCTGCGGTTCACCCTGGTTGCCTCCAGGACCTGGTCAGGAGAGAAAAGGAAAGCACAGGATGTCATTCAGCTGGCCCTGCCCTCAGGGCGTCCCACACAGTGCACTCAGGTGGGCAGGGACCAGCCAGGCCGGCCCTCCCACGGGGCTCCAGTGCCACACCCTGTGCGGGAAGGAAGACATGCAATGGAAGCACTCCCTGGTGTGAGAGAAGGAAGATGGCACACAGGAGCAAAGCCACACCACAGGAGGACACAAGTGGCAGAAATTATCTGGCAGCATCCGGCTCTCTGCAAGGGAGCCCCAGCTGACCTCTACTAGCCCAGCTGCACTTGCCCTGTCCAGGCCTTAGTCCTCTCCCCAAGGCCAAGCTTAGTTTAGTTTCAAACTAGAACTGCAGGAGCCAGCAAGCACCCTGCAGCTTTGTCCAGAGGCTGCTCTGGAGCTGCACATGAGGCCCAGGAAGCAGACAGCCGCCCATTTCAGCACATCACCCTCTCGGGCAGGACTTGGCAGCAGTGCCTGCCCCCAGCCCCTTTTCGTGGTCGTGGGGCTGCAGCTACGGCACACTGTGACCAAAGTGAGAAATCCTTGAGGGAAAAATCACTCCATGCACATGTGAAAGGAGATTTACATGAGGAAAGCCTACAAAGCCTGGTACAAAATGGACCTGATACATTTATATGTATTTCATATACACACATCATACACACAGGTACATGCACACACTGTGTCTATTTGGACATATGCACACATACGAACAAATAAATAAAAATGTAAGAAACAATTTTGACACGTGTTTTGAGAAAGTCAAAAAGAAAAGGGACAACACCAAAAGGCATTATTGTGATGCATCTGAGGCACTCCTCAGCAAATAATGCATGGCTGTGGGTGTTTTTCACAGAGCAGAATGAGATATAAAGGTGCCTGGAGCCTTCTTACAGAAGCACACGACAGTGTTACTTTCTGACCAACAGTGAATAACAGCTCCATGATGAAACTACAGAGCTGGCAATGTCAATTGTCCTCAGTGTGTTTTAACCATCTCTCCCAAAGAAGCAAGCTTTTGAAACTTTTTACGTCAGTTAAAAAAAATCCCACAACAAATACATGACTTCATTGAAGCAATGCTGGCCATCCCTCATCCCTAATGCTTCCTGCAAGCTGCTCTTCACAATCCCTGATTGCAGAAGAGTAGATGACCTTTTGAGATAGGATGATGGTATTTTATTCTTCTGTGAAGAAAGTCACATGCAGTGAGGACTTAAGCCTTGACTAGAACAAAAGTAAATAATTTAAGACTAAAGAAATTCTTCTTCCAGCTTATGACAAGTTGTGGTTGGAAGAATACATACTGTACCGGCAGTATCAGAAAATCAGTTCTGACTGCCAGCTGAAATTACAGGCCACCATAACTTTGCTTATGGGAATGAGAATGCACTGCTGCATTTATGCCAATTGTAACCTCTAGATCTTCATTCAAGAGCTGAAGATAGGACAGACTTTGCCAGCATTAGTATTTCTTTGCCCTCTTAGTTTCTTTTCACTATGACTCTGAACAAGCCTAAGACCTAAAGATAAAATCTGGCCAACAGAGATGAATTTTAACAAAAACTCCATCTCATTCTCTGCACTGACCATGGCTACGAAGTTAGCCCAGTTCCACTAGAGGGATTTTGTTCTGAAATTCTGCCCAAAATCATGCTTCCTCTTTTTGCAGAACAACCACCAGAAGGAGGGACCAAGGCTGAGTGGTTTTTTTCTTTCCTAGTAGAGGGGCAAATGTGCTTACAAGGAAAGGAGAAGGAAAGAGAAAAGGAAAAGGAAAAGGAAAAGGAAAAGGAAAAGGAAAAGGAAAAGGAAAAGGAAAAGGAAAAGGAAAAGGGAGAGGAGAGGAGAGGAGAGGAGAGGAGAGGAGAGGAGAGGAGAGGAGAGGAGAGGAGAGGAGAGGAGAGGAGAGGAGAGGAGAGGAGAGGAGAGGAGAGGAGAGGAGAGGAGAGGAGAGGAGAGGAGAGGAGAGGAGAGGAGAGGAGAGGAGAGGAGAGGAGAGGAGAGGAGAGGAGAGGAGAGGAGAGGAGAGGAGAGGAGAGGAGAGGAGAGGAGAGGAGAGGAGAGGAGAGAAGAGAAGAGAAGAGAAGAGAAGAGAAGAGAAGAGAAGAGAAGAGAAGAGAAGAGAAGAGAAGAGAAGAGAAGAGAAGAGAAGAGAAGAGAAGAGAAGAGAAGAGAAGAGAAGAGAAGAGAAATCAGTAGGAAAAAATTGGTCTGAGACATCAGCCTGTGAGGGGTATACTGGAGTTACTCCCACTGCAGAATGCCTAAACCAAGAAAAGACACCTCAAACCGAACAATGGAGAAGCAAAACTGGGAGTGGGTATCAGTGCATCATTCAGCATAAATTGCAAACTAAAACTGCCACCATGTTTTTAAATAAGGTCTGTGGAATTTGGTCTGCAAAATATGCCAGCTTAAAATAAAATGGATTTTGCATAGTTTAGGACAGCCTGAAATCAGCAGCTTCTTTGCTGGACATCACAGTATTTGGATGGTCTCTGGTGATGGATTGCAACAGTCAGGACACCTGAACTTTGAAGATTCCTGCTCTGGACCAGTCAGCTTCTATTTGTCTTCAAAGATGGCAATGGGGTTTCTTCCATTTATCCCTGGTCAGCACACCTACCCCCCAGTTTGTCAGCTTCTACAAATGCTGCTGAGTCTCCAAGCAAAACTGTATCCAGATTCATATCACAGGTACCATGAGGGCACAGAGTGTGGACTTGCACCTTGCAGGAAGTCAAGTCTGGCTCAGTATTAACACTAAATGGTACAGCATATAAACTAAAGATCCTTTTGAATAGTCATTCCAGAATTATTCTTCTATTCTTCTATCTATTGAAAACAGTTTTTGACCTAAAACAACCCTTGTTTTTACAAGGCTGTGACAGTTTTAGACCCTCTAGAGGAAACAGTGGCATAATTATAGCACGCAATTGGAATGACTGAGTGGGGAATTGGGACTCCTCAATGGAGCATTGAAATCATGACCCAGGAAACCGCTTGCCTAAAAATAGCCAACTATCTCAATTTTAAAATAAATTTGGCTGGTATCAGGGCTGATTCTAGACCCATAATGAGTGCAGCACCTCCAGGCTCTCCACAGCAAGTCAAAAATGCTATGTCAATGCTTCACAAGCACCCTCCTTGATAGTGCCCTGCATCAGCTGAGTGGGTGCAGGCAGGGGCAGATTGGTGCTCAGGGTGTCTGTCCTAAGGCAGCCAGGGCCACAGCTGCAGGAAGATCATGAAGCAGGGGCTTCACTTAAGCCTGGGCTCCTCCAGCCTGTGAACTATGTCCTATTGAAAAGGCCACACCAGGGAAAAAAAGCAATGTTACATAAAATGTCTTATTTGGCATAGGTGATTTGAATACCAGCTGTAGTAGAAGAGGAAGAACTTGGAGAACAGAAGTAGGTGTGAGGGAAAGACAAAAAATATGCAGGGCTGTAAGAACTGCTCTTCACCTCTCTGCAGAAAACGTCTTTATGGATCTTGTGGTTGCAGCTCAAGGTCTCGGTAAGAATTGCAGAAGGGTCTTTCCTTGAAGATTTAATTTATTTTTTGAGGATTTTGGGCAAAAAATTGAAACAGCTGCCACTTTCAGGTGGCATATGAATAATTCTTGTATCCATCCTAGAGATGGAGAGTTTCCATCATCATGCTGATTTTACAAACCCAGCACACAACTTAGAGCTTTAATAAGAGCTCCTTTAGTGACAAGAGTAAGCTATATATATATATATATATATATATATTTTCTTTAGCCTAATTAATATTTATCACAACCACTGAAATAGTTGTGTTATTTTTGAGCAATCATAAAACTGACTGCTATATAGTACATGACAATTTTTGTTGAACAGTAGTAGCAAAACTGATGTGGAAGCAAACAGTTTTTCTGAGGTTTAATATTTAACTGATTATTTCCATCTGAATCTGGAAGAACTAAAAGAAGAAGAGAAAACAGAAAATGCAAAGGTCTGCATGTCTAAACTCTGTGAGTACTAGGTACTAGTACTACTGCTGCAGAAAACACATTCATGGAGCACAGTGTGCATGAAGAGATGGAAGCGCAAATGCAGGGAAGAGGCTGCCTGCTCCAGCAAATGTGAGTGTTCCTGCTCAGGAATGATAAACTAAATGCTTTAAATGCTGGAACTACCAAGAGAACATCTATTTCTTCTGCATGAAGGCATTTTTTTACTGTATCCACTTAATGCTGTTTACTGAATACCCAGACTGCTAGTAAACACAGTGAGGAGCTGGGTATCTGAGACTAAAATTTGTTTACTTGAAACAAGACAGTGGCAGTATTAAACTGCTGCTTCTAAGTACTAAAACATGAACTGTGTGCCCCATGCCATCAAATCTAGTATCATGAAATCTAGTTCATCTTCTGTTTAGTAGCACAAAAATTTTCAGCAGTAGCCTTTAATGTTGCATAAATCACCTTACTGCAGTTATCTGCTACAGCATGGTTGGCATTATGGAAACTCTAGCTAGTGTCTAGTACATTTGAATGTATGTATAGCTGTAAGGCCAAAACCAGAGAGTTCTGAGGGTAAAAATACCCTATACAAGGGCATGCACTTAGGTCTCTAAACAGCAGTGGGGTGTGCTGCTATTACAGGCTGCAGGAATCTGTGGGAGATGCAACATATCACCCTAATGAAGCAGGATGTAGTTGCTGTGGTAGCTGAACTTCAGCACGTACTGTGCCCTGCTGGGGGGCTGTGTTCTGCTTTCCACAGTGGAGCTGTCAGAATCACTGTGTGGATGCCCCTGCTCCCAAGCCAGCTACAATGATTAAAACTGAGCCACTTGCCTGCACCAGAGTGCATTTTGGAAGGCTCTGGTGAACAGGAGACACAGGTCAGCTGTGGGATTACTAGAGAGTAGGGGCATGTGTACCTTGACTCTTGCTGCTGCTTCTGAAACAACCTGCCTAGTTTCAGCTGAAGATTTCCAGTGAGAATCACATGGTTTCCTCAGTTTGAGGATGGATGCTAGAGAATAGCCAGAGAACATACTTTCACCTGCATGAGGAATTGCTGAGTCCTACAGTATTTTTTATTTCAAGCTCGTTTCCCATTCATACACACTCTTTTTCAGCTCCTTACTCTTTGTATCATTACCATAACACAAGCTGGACACAAAACTCTTCCCAGCAGAAGACCATGGCCTGGGCCTGTAAAAACTACACCTGAACTTCTGCCTCTCACACAACACTGAACACTGATCACCACCTGCTGTTCACAAAACTTGACTTAGATTATTGTGCATATATTATGGAGGAGAAAAGGCACAACTTCTGTTTAAAACCAGGACTCTGAAAGCACACTGTTCTGATACTGATTTAACTATCTATAAATACACAAAGATCAATCACTGGCATGTATCAGTGTGATAAAACTTACTATAAATTATTTAATGAATAGGAAATGGCTTGTCTTTGCTTTACTCTCCAGGTCAGAAAATGTTCATGTACTAGTCTTGAGGTAGCTGATGTGGTCAAATATATTATGGAATAGAAAAAGAAATAGAAGCTTCAGGTTTATGAAAAAGTGCTGATGTTGGACAAATAAGTATCAGTCATTACCACAATCTGCAGAGAAAATTACAGGCATTTGAAATACACATATTACTGAGCACCTCATTAACAAACATTGCAGAAACAAACATTGTCGTTAGTACCAACTACCTGCTCTTAAAACTACTTCCTCTGGCAAAGTCCAGCTTTGGGGATATGAGGACTGTGCCAGTTACTACTTTGCTTAAATACTGAATGTCACTGTAAATACCCTTTATTTGGCAGATTTGGGTTTATTCCACCCTGAGACAAACACTGATGCTAAGTTGTGGGACTGTGATCAGTCATCACATCACAACAGACAAGGACAAGGAAAGGTTCACAATATGAAACAGACCGAGGCCATGCACTTGGATGTGACTCTTCCATAGATCAAAGGATGGTGTGCAAGTTTTTTTTATAAAATACTAGAGATTTTCATAGTATTAAATACATTGTAATCAAACACAAAGGAAAGCCACAGAAGATTCATGCAGCATTTGAAGACACTTGGATCCCAGGTTTAGCTTTGCCAGCTAAATAAACAGTAAGGGGGATTAAGGGGAACTTCTTATTTCTCACCTCAGGAATGCTGCAGTCCCAGGCAACAGCTCTCATCCCTTTAATTACAACCCCTCCCATGCCATAAATTGTAACTAGAATCCAAGGGTTAGAAAACCAGCCACACAAATATTTGCTGATGAAAGATATAAGGGAATATCACACACACACACACACACACACATTTTTTATATGAAATGTCACTGGCACACACTATGAAAATGACAACTGCAGCAACATGCACTTGGAATCACCATGCAAAAAGAAGCAAAAATAAACAAGCACTTGAAAAGTACCTCAGAAGTAACCTTGCTAGACAGTAATTTACAGGTGTACTGGTAGAAAGGGAAAAGACCAACATTAGTACATTGAACAAGCATGTTATAACTAGGAAACAAGAACAAATTACAGAAATTCTAAGAACTGGCACATTGCACAGTATAAAACTTCAAGCAACTTAGTGTCATAAAAAATAAAAAGTGAATATTAGCCAGTTTGGTGTTATTTTAATGAAGTTGCTTGGCCAGTCTCAGTCTTGTTTACCATCAGTGCTTGATCTATTTCCTTGCTACTGCTTTTTCTCTTTCACTCATCTCCTGAAACCTGTACTGCCACACATCCTCTGGAAGAAACTGCCCCCCTTCCTGAGTAGCACAGCTCTTCCAAGATGTGCTTGATTTGCCCTCTCTTTCTGAAAGGCACGACCCACAAGCCTTGACCACAGAGGCCACGTTGTAGCCACTAAAGCCACTGAAGCCAGACATGAAACAAAGGTGGTGGTGCCTGAAGGAGAGACTCAGAGGGTAAATGCCCTACAGAAACCACCCTCCTGTCTTTCGTTGTGTCTTACACAGGGTGAAAGTGGATCTCTGTACATCAGTACTGCTGGTGTGCTCAGCATGAACAGGAGTTCCCATGGACATGAAACCTTTCCACAAATCTCTCCATTCAGGAGACCATGGCTGCCGTGCCAGGCACCTTGACTGCTTCCAGTACTTGAGGAAGTCTCTGGTTCTCCTCACTCACACTGAGCAATGCTGAGCCACATTCAGCTCTCAGGACATAACACTCCAAGGAGCAGCTGCCTGTCTGGTTGTCAGTTATGCTCCTAATCCTGCTGTATTTAATGTATTTTTAAAAACAGTGCAGTGATTGGCTATTTTGTTTCTTTAGTTACAGAAAAACCTTTTCCTGAGAACACTGCTCACATGCTCTCTGCTGACAAATTAAAGCTATTTGGTTTTTAAATAAATAGTTGCTTAGCCTGGACTACAAAATATTCACTCAAACTGACAGTGGTACAAGTGCAGCACTTCTTATTAAAATTATACCATTGACAGACAAAGGCAATGGCAGAGTTGTTTACCACAGGAGAGTGGAAAAAGCCAGGGAAAAGAAACAAAACACTCCCACTGATCTCAGGAAGTTCTCTCTGGGCTCTTCAGGACACAGACATCTAATAGGATTTTGGGTGGGCAGCAAAAAAATCGTTTGGCTTCATGCAGTGGGCTTACAGAAGAGGAGAATGACGATGAACCTCGACACTGTGGGACACTGGTGTGCACTGGGACTGTTCAAATTCATTGAAGCCTTGAAAATTCATGCCAGGAAAGGATTTATCCCACAGGTTGTCTCAGTGGCACCAATGCTCTGGCTGTGCATCTTTGGGTTGTCAGTGGCTGTGCAGCTTTACCAGCAGTGGAGCTGAGATGGCACCCAGAGCACACCTCTGAGGTCAGACACTGCCCTGACCACTGACCAGCACTCTGGACAGGACATCACTCCAAACTGCAGCAGAGACCAGGCAACTGTGGCCAGTCCACCTTCCAGGGAGCATGTGTGCAGCTCTGCAAGCACTTGAGGAACTGTGCTCAGGTAAATTGATGACCAGGACCTAAGAATCCAGCACAGGCTACCACTTCACAGGCTGGGCAGGTTACCTTCACTCTTCACAGGGGCAGAGGAAGAGCACAGGGTGAGTACAGGCTGAGTGCCACCCCAGAGCAGAGCAGCTGCTCTAGGTTTGCAATCACCAGGCCAATGGTTTCGGTGTGGGACTCCAGTGCTGGTTTGCACAGTGGGTGTTTTACACCCAACTCTTTTTAATTCTCCTCTTAGCTTCTGCAAAGGTCATGGGTATTGCCCTGCAAGCCTCTGAGCCCCTTCAGGGACAGATGCTCTGGGGAGATGCCAGGAAACAGCACCCACCAGAGCAGGTGGGACCACCTTGTTTCACTGGGTGCTTTAGGGAGGGAGAGAAACCAGAGAGTGGCTCCTTCCTAAGATGTGGCCCCAAGATGCCATTGCCAGAACGAGACATGCTCCTGTGCACAAGCTGGTTTTCTATTTGATGTAGAAGTCTGATGGGCAATGCAACCTTGTTCTTCAGTGGATTCAGTAGAATAAGGAACCAGAAATTCAGGTGTGCACTGGAAACAAATCTATCTGCATTTTTAGTTAGCCAACAAAAGTGCAACAGGACCCCTCCACATTGCATTCCTTCTGATTTTTACTGCCTTTTGTTACTGTGCAATATCCACAAGCAACTAAAAGCTGCCACACAGCGCAGTACTTCTGTAACAAAACTTCACTTACATCTATACTCCTAATAAGAACCAGACTTTAGTGAACACTACTAGAAAGCAGTTTGTTGGAGCATCCTTGGCAGTAGGGTCATTGTTCAGACATCTTTGGGAAATGTCTGGAGGACTTTGGCTGCTTCAGCAAATACTGATTCTGACACTGAACTTGTATCTTACTACCTTCTGCGCTCATTGCACAGTAATAATGACTCTGAATAAGAAACAGCTCATGCTCTCTTAGGAAAAAGCAATTTTCCTGAATTTTGATACTTGCAGTTAAAAAATCTGTAGCTCTCCTTATTAGTGTCTCTAATAAAGACTACCTTAATTCAGAAACTCCTTAATTCTGATGAACTCTACTACTGCTTGTGTGGAAGGAAGACAACAAATCCAGCAACAACGTGCCAGCTGTTGAAGGATCCAAGTTAACTCCCAGTCTAGTTCCACAACTGCTGGTTTCTGGGGAAATTATCAACTTACAGTGAAGACTGAGCACACTTGGATTGGATTTTGGGGATGGCGGGGGGCAGTCTACAAACACAGGTGTGAATACATGCTTGATCCACAAATTTCAATGCACTACTAAAATAAACCATTGGAGGGTCCTGGTGATGTGTGAATTAACAGAATCTGCCAATTACTGGGCAGCTACACACTGCTCTTATTATTAGTTAATATAATTAGTGAAAATTAAACATAATATGAGCTGCCTTTAATATTTGCAGTGACACACTCTTCCTCTTCACTGGTCTGCATCCTTCCGTTTCGAACACCTGCCCCCTGCAATGTGTTAAAATCCCTACCCACTTGCAAGGTGTCTGATCAGATTCTGGTGAAATGACCTTTTTCAGTGTCTGCTGGTTCTTGCAAGTCATGGTCTCTATCCCAGAGCAGGAAGGGAGAAGGAGAACTGCGCTTACCGCACTGTCGTCCATCCTTTCTCGTCTCTTGGTTTTGTGTGTTTCATAATCCTCCATCAGGGTCTGCATCAGGTTCTTGGGTCGCTGGGCTCCTGCAGACTCCTCAGGTGGAGGGTCCAACTGCGAGGCAGGGCCTTCTGTGGTGGGGGATGGAGGAGGCTTGATCTTCTCTATCTTCCCTGCAATGACATGAAAAACAACGACCCCTTCTAAGCTGAGGACTCACTAATTGTTTACCAACGATGATAGCTGGAGAAGCATTTCCAGCAGATTTTGAACGAGGAAACAGTTTGGAATGAAGTCTATGAAACAATCTGGTAAATCAGGATGGTTATAGACTTTAAAAAAAATTCTCCCTCTTCCTGTAACCCACTACAAAATCTTTTTACAAAACCACTGTTTACGAAAGTACCTGCTTGAAATACCCATTTCCTCCTACAGGATACATTTCTGTGATTTGGAAATGTTTGTAAGATTCTGGAAAACCACAAGATGATTTTTTTCTTGCTCAGCAAGTGCAACACAAGGACCATGCACGAGACATCCAAAGAAGGCATCTTGTTAAACACAGCCGCCTTCTCTTTTTCCAGTGCTTTTTATCTGCTTTGTAAGCAAGAAAGGCTTTGGGTCAATCCTCAGTGCTGCTCTTCCCTGCAGCAGTTTCCTGCAGGTTGCAAAGGGTGCTCCTGTGGCAGAGGAGGAGCAGGTCTCTGTCCTATAAACTTGGTTCAGACATGGCCTTTGAGTTCCTTCCTGAAGGAAAGCCAAAGAGGACTCATTTTGCTCTCTGGCTGAGTCCACTGCATCCCATGGAAGGTGACTGTGTTGAGCACAGTGACCCCAAAGGCAGGTAAAAGGCACTCCAGGAAAATCCTGTAAGCTGCAGTAGGACTCACAGGTGGACAACCCATACTTCTCTGGGAAGGACAGCCTGCCTTTCCCATCACCAGGAGCTGACTTGGGGTGAACCACCCACCATGTCCTGCTGGGAAAAATGAGGATGACAGTGGCAGGTCATGGGAATGATATGTGGAGGTTCTCAGCTGTGACAGGAGAAAGAAATGCTGAACCAAAATCACGTTTCCTTTTCCATCCGACCATCATCAACTCTTTGAAATAAGACACTTCAATGAATGTAAAAAAAATACCATATAAAGAGAAAAATACCCACTGCAAACCCCTTAAAAATAAGTGAAATAATCAGAAGGATCATGCTGAGTTTCAGGAAACTTGTTGATAAAACAAATGAAAACCCTAGCTGGGCCTTCAAAAACTGCCATAACAGTTGCAGCCACTAGAGAGCAGCCTTGAAATCTCCTGTAAAAATCAACACGATTTATTCTTGAAAGCAGAAGTGAGCCAACACTCCAGAGGTACTTTTACAAGAACTTCCCCTGCCAGGGTTTTCCATTTCTGATCAGTGTTGAAAAACCCAGTATGATTAGTTTCTCATTAAGTTAGGCTTAATTTTAGCCTAATTAATTTAAGCTTAATTAATTGGGCAGTGATGAGGATGGGAATCCATCTTTTTTATAACACCCTACCAGAAACTGAAGGGGGAGCTTCTATGAGGACAGGCTCTTCTCTGGGTTGCATCAAAACTTGCTCCACAGATAAAGAGGTGTTATGCTGCCAAAGCAGAGACCAACAGTAGGTCTGAGCTGCCCAGCTGCACCCATGTGTGACAGCTTGGACTGATCAGCAGGAGAGACTTGAAACTACCGACACCCTGCCAATTAGGCCCACTGGGTAAAAAAGTGTGGTGAAAATTAAAGGCCTGATTAAGGGTCAGATATCTTGGTGATCAAGGACTTCATCCTTACACTAGTAATTGCCTTGGATGGATGTACGTAATGGGGGAAGAATGAGGCTTCTCAGATGTCTGCCCAACTTGTAGCTTCTCCAGGGATACACACACCACAGGATGCTCAAATCTACAAACAAGCCTAATGGCTGAAAAGAGATCCTTTCATTCCCCTTCACCTGGCAAACAATGCAAATTGTAGGTTTTGGGGGTTTCCATTTAAGAAAGGGGATATCTTCATGCAGGACTGTTTGCACCGGATGCAAACCCCATCAATTTCCATTATGACAGATGAGAAAAACATTAACATTGGAAGAGACCTTCAAGAAATCATTGACTCCAAGCTTTGTATTGCATGTACATATATATATATTATATATATATATATATATATACAATATATGTACACATATTATACATATCTGTATTTATATGAAGGCTACAGCATCCCAAATCTATAAACACACATTTACTTTTTACTTAGAGATGCTGTTGAATTTTTTTTAAGACATTTGCATAGCAGAGAAAAATTTTCAAAGTAAGACATTCCAGCAGGAAACCAGGCTGTGCTGGGCTCAGGGGATTGCTTAAGTACATTAAAAAAAAAGATTCCTCTAGTAACACATAGCCTCATTACCACTCCAGGTGAAACGCGGCTTCTCTGCTCTTCTTGAGCACCAGGTGAACAATGCAAATATGCAAAACCACAAACAAGCCAGCAGTAAATAAAGTGTGTCTCAAAGATTCTCCCACTTCACAGACATCCTCCACTAGGGAGGGAGTAAGAAAGCAAAAGGCAAATGAACTTGGTTGGTATGTTGTTAAGGCACTCCTGGAAGTATTCTGGGGATGACTGATGAGCACTCCAGAGAAATCCCTGGAGAAAATTATTAACTTTCTTTTTCCATACCACTGCCTATAAAGGGGTAAGGAAACAGCATCTTCCATGAACATTTCTACTTTAGGCTTTCTCATAATTCTGATTTGAAGAGGGAGTTCATACATATGTATTATATCTGTTCCTTATTGTGTACGTGCATACAAGGCATTAAAAATTTTGCAACGACCATGAAATATCTTGCCTGAAGTTTCTGCTCCTCTTCCCACTACACAAAAAGTATCTTCAGGCTATGGCTGAACCTGAGAAGCTTCCTAAACATAGGTCTTTATTAGAGAAAAAATGAAGTGGAAAATGGTTTTGAAGCTGAAGTGGTTTCTCTGATGGAGGCTTAAACTCCACAGCTGCCACTCAGGGTAAGAAAATAGAGAGAAGAAAGTAAAGGACAGCATGTACACATCCCTCACAGTTACTGACAATTCAGAGGTATTTGACTGCTTGTGTGTCTAAGCTGCAACTTCCCCACTGAGCTTTCAACACCCACTGAAGTTCTCTCACTTAGTTCATCAGCTGAGGGCAACAGAAGATGGGCATGGGGGGCAGCTCTCCTTGATGCTTGTGCAAGTGTTCGAGTGCCTGCACACAAGCACAATGAGCCTTATGCCTCACCTGGCAATACTTTAGTGACAACACCAAAAAGGCATATGTAGCAGCTTCCCAAAGTGGTACTTCCCAAAGTACCTCTCAGGCATGGTTTCTCTGCTAGGTACTCCCCATCTCTCATCCTGACACAGGAGATATTGACAAAGGCTTTGGCTCGAGATGAAAAGCCTTCACTGAACCAAGACCTCCCCTGTAATGATTCTCACACCTCCTTTTGAGGAACAGGACTACTCAGAGCCAGGCACTACAGGAACTTAGATACAAGTCCTGCATAGTCAAAGTTACTTCTAATAAAAGGAATAACAAAACCCATGGGAATTACATAACCATGCTTATGCTGGATTCGTCTCATGTCACACACTCATGATCCTGCTCAAATAAACTATCAGACAGCCCCCTCTCCTCTGCCCAGGAGAGATGCTGTACCACCTGCAAGTTGTTGGAGGAAACCACTGTTCTGCTGTGCAGCTGCTCACACCATGCCAAGTGCAGCAGGAGCTCCAGGAGACATTCAGTTTTAAAAAGTGCTCCAGAAATATTTTGGGATCCATGGTGACTATCCATACAGCAATACTCTGGCACTTTGGTCTTTCTTGAGTCTCCTCATGCTTCAGGAAACCCAACTTTTCTGGGAAAAATTCACATAGGTTCTTCATTTTTACCTTTCCAGGAGTGTCCTGGAGAAGAGTGTACACCTTCCACTGAAATTACTCTGCATCTCAATTCAGTGGTCTGAGATGGATTAAAAGGTTGTTTCAAAGCATCAACAAACAATTTTAAAGGATAATTGTTATCAGTACAGAAGTTTATTACTAAAAGACCTTTTGGATTGTGCTGAGTGATTGGCAGACAAACTGAGTGTTACCATTGGTTCTATGAAGTTGCATGTCAGGGTGAGTAAAGACAGACTGTTTGCTGTCTAAAGTAATTAGCAGTTACTGCACATATACACCTACATGAACTGTGTTAATCTGCCACACTTCAGTTAAATTACACTGCAGTTCACTGCAGCCCCTTTTCATGGTTTGTCTTTCTGTTACCTATGTGAGTATCCACCTGGTTCAAATCATGGAAGGGGAGCAGCAGTAATAAGTAATTGGCGAACACCAGGAGTCCTAAAAAAGCTACTCTGCTCAGACCACCACCTAAATACAGCCTGATTTTTAGGCCATTGCTAATTAAGTTTATTATTATGCCTTCTCAAAACAGTAAGAATGCACTTCCACACTTAAGGATTAGAAACAGATTTTTCAAATTTATACTTGACCTCTTAATCCCTTCCTGCTGAGGTATCCTGATGTTAGTGCCAGTTCTTTCCTTGGAAAAGGCAATTTGCTGACAGAAATACCTCTGTTTCTTCTTTATTATTACCATCAGTAGTAGAATTGCTATTATTTTTCTTTGTGAAACTAGATATATATATACTACAGTACCAGACATATTCTACAGCATATTCCTTACTGGCCCCAGCAGAAGCAGGTTTTCTTTTCTGATCCGTATGTCACCTCTGCTCTGTCTATTCTAACAGCCTGATGTTTGTGACTCTGCTAAATTATATTTTGACTTTTTTCACAAATATTGAAAGGGAAGTTGCTGCAATCTCTCAAGAGATTACATGGTATTCCTCCACCCTATTTCTAAGGATGCCTGCAGGTGTTAACAGCAATATAGCTGGCTAAAGGGACAGCAAGGAGGAGATGAACTTTTTGAGAGGTGAGGTTAATACACCTTCCAATGCTAAGGGTCCTGCAGCTGAGAGCTATGCTGAGCACATCTGCTGTTCAGCAAGCTAAAAGTAGAAGAACTAAGAAGAACTTTGCCAATGTTCTTTGTGGGTTTTTTGATCAGTGATAGTCTTAAACAATGACACATATTCATCTTTTCCTAGAAATTATTTCTTTGCCTTGTCATCGGCTGCAAATTGCAGTAGCTTGAGTCACTGGCTGAGAGATCCCAATTTTCTTTCTAGAACATATGGCAGTTGGACATTTAAAGGAAACTGTCTGGAATGATTCATTATAAACAGAAGTTTATAATTTTCTCTAAAATGTAATTTACGACAAACATTTTTACAGACACAAAGTAAATGCCTTGTTGTGTAGAGAAAGCAGAAATATGTTGTTTTCCTAGAAGCTCTGTTAAAACAAGCATTAGTGTCAGCAGCCCATCCAACATCACTTCTGAGTAAAATACAATCATTATCTACCCCATTTTGAGCACTTTCACTACAGATGATGCTGTTTTTGAACACAGTCATGAGCACACCTTTATGAAACAAGTCCTCCTAACTGACGTCTGTAGTGCCCTGTATCTCATATGTTGTCAGATATTTCTCAGAACACCTCAGATTAGAAAGGATCCTTATGGAAAATGCTATACTAGGAGTTATAACAATAGCACTTCAAAGAAAAGACTGGTATTTGCTACATTTTTTTCAAAAAATACATGTTAAGATCATCCCCTTTGCAGAAGAAACTAAACTAAGTATTCTCTATTTATGTGCTCCATAAAACTCCAAGTTCACAATCATACTGAATAATGGGCTAAATCTACTTCTGATTCAAACTTACCATGACTTTCAAAAGAAAATTACTACCACCGGCTTGTATTTACACCAGTGGAAACAAAGACAGCATTTACGTACTTTTGGTAGAATGAATACTTTTTCACAATGACCACTGTTAATAAACCCTACAGGCACTTGCAAAGCATATGCAGGTATATGCTTAATAAAAATCACTATGCAGAAATAAGCCTGGTGTTAGTTTCTGGGGTTTTTTTTAAATGTATTTTTTTCTGTATTATATTTAGAAGGCATCGGTGTTTGACATTATTTCTTGAGAAGGGGAATGGGGAAACAGATATGCTGTAACTGCTGTGAATATCAGAAAAAGAACACAGAAACTGATCGGTCAAGAAGACTTCCACTGAATCTATTGAACAATTTGTTTGTGTTGCTTGTTTAATTCAGTAGTGAATAACACCAGCTAAAATACATGGCAACCCATAACTCTGGATATAATTTCACAAGACAAAGCTCATTAAGACCAAGACCGCAAAACAGAACGCAAAACACACAGAAAAAGATATCAAATTCATACCCCAAAATCTGCACATCTTCACTTACTCTGCACTTCCCTAATGGTGTGCAGGAGAACAGGAAGCCTATTAAGGACAGTCTTGGATGTTTGTCTTTCAAATAGCCACACAGCTGTAAAAACTGCTGCTGTGCTTCCCTGAAACAATCCTAAATTTCAGTGGGTGGTCTGAGCAGCACAGCGATGGACATGTCACGCTACCATGCGTACGGGTTTAGTAAGGATGATCAGCGTCTCTGCACTCCATTTGTGAAAACCCAGAACCTTCCACAGGGGTGCTCACAGCCAGAAAATGAAGCTGTCCCATGCAGTTTCCAGGCACATTAAGTCATCTGCCCTCCCACACCCTGCAAAACAGTATTTTCATTAAAAAATGACATAAAACTAAACCATACCTGACCCTTCAGTCACGTTTCACTTCTGCTCTGACACTTTGAGCTCTTACCTGGTGCAGTTTTGTAAGACACGGTTCTGGTGGGCATGGGTGGTGCACTCTTTGTAACAGGGCTTGGTGCAATTTGCAAACCCTGCCGCTGCCTCTTCAGCTCCTCTTCTCGTTCCTGGGCAGCTCTGATCTCTTCTTCAATCATGGACAAAGTCCGCTGTTTCCTTGACCGTAACTTGAAAGGGCCCACAGTCACTTCAGGCTCCTGTGTGGCCAGGATGGAGGCAGTGCTCCGAAGCTCCGCTGCCTCTGAATACTTGCTGAAATAGCTGACTTCAGGTCTGCTTTCTTCCACAAGGAATGGCTGGCTGGCTGAGTACATGGGCGACTGCTGCAAATTCTTCCCTTCCCTGAGTCCTGAGTCTTCCTCTTTTGAAGTCTTTGGTATGGTGTCCCTTTTCTCTTGAACTGGTGAAGACACCTGGGGGGGCTCAAACGTTGGGTTCTGATGCTCCTTGGAGGCAGGAGCTGGCCCAGTGCTGGCTGGCTGCTCTTTGGCTGAGACTTCTTTCTCTGCTGGGATTCCTTCTTCCCTCGGGTTTCCTTTCTCCACCTGCTCAGCTATGGCTTGTTGGATGGCGTTTTGAACCAGCAGGCCAGCGTGGTAGTCCAGCTGGTCGTCCATCAGCATGGAGTCTGCCAAGGCAGAGGAAGGCGAATCACAGCCTGGGTCACTGAAAGACTTGGAGATGCCTTCAGCCCTGCACTCAGCTGGAGTTTCAGCCTGCGGGGTCTGCGGCAGAGAGAAATCCGCTAGCGAGCTTTCCTGCAGGGCGCTCATGGTCTCATTGGAGGCACCGCTGTCACTTATGTTATCCATGCTGAAGTCATTGGAAAGGGTCTCCAAGACAGTGGTATCCTGAGACCTGACAGACAAGTCATCCAAACCGGAGTCAAGCTCCTCTGGCGGCGAAGAGGCGCTTCCTGACTTTGGGAAGTGATCTAGAATTCCCTGTCCATCATCCTTCACCACTGTGAAGACCGCCCTTGCACTCATGAATTCTCCATCCTCTGCCCACAGTTTTGAGGTTGGTCCAGCTCTGGGGCTATCACTGGAAGGTAAGTCTCGTGCTGTGTCAGCTGTGGTATTCTGAGTGCTTTTGTCATCTTCTGAGCTACAGGAGACTTTCTGTGCTTTGACGACCGTGGCGCTGTTACCCTCAAGCTGTCCAGTTTGCCCGCACACTGAAACGGGTCTTGTCACGGATGACATCGGCCTGTCCACACACGGAGAATTGAGGCTTTTGTAGAAGGGTTTGACAGAGAACATTCTGGGTGTTACTGACCGCCTTGGTGGGGCCTGACCCTGAGATGGACCTGAATTCTCCATCAGCTGGAACTGCTTCCTGGCAGCTGAGAAGTCAATTTGCTCTGTGACAATATCTTCTTTCTTGATACTGACAGGCTCTGGGGATACAAAGGAGCAGCTGACCTGTTTAGGGGATGCTGATGCTGCACCTTGCTGCTGCTGCTGCCTCTCCTTGCGCTCCTTGTACTTCTTGTGAGACTCCAGATGCTCTTCATCCAGTTGATCCTCCAGGGGCTTCTCCTGAGGAGGGTTCCACCATTTGGCAGCAATGCTGGGGTTTTTCTTGACAGCCTGGCTTTTAATGAGTTCCCTTCTTTCTTTTTCAAGTTCCATCATTTCCTCTGATGGTCTCACTTTGCGGACTCTGTATTTTTCTTTCTCTTCCTCATCTTCAAAGAGCTTTGAGGGCTTTTTTTCTTCATGGAAGGCTCGCAGTTCAAACTTTGCCTCTTTCTTAAGGGTTGTAAGAGTTGTCTCTCCATCCTTAGAGGATCTTCTAGAACTGTTTGAAGAAGTGGGACTTCCTGGCACCTTCAGACTCTCCCCAGTGTCTTCTTTCAGACCACCCAAGGAATGGCCATTGGATTTCGGGTTCTCATCTGTTATATTAGCTTCACGTGTCTCAACCTCCAAGGATACCTGCTTGTCTGCTACATTTTCTTCTCTTTCACTAGATACTGACTCTTTGTTGACATTAGCAGATGATCCTGAACCATCCATAACGGAGACAGCACTTGGTTCAGGGGAGGATGTCCCATTAAATGTACTGTCTGCAGTAGAATCGCAACAATTTGCCTCCAGCACTTCATCTAGGTATCTGATCTCTTTAGCAACTTCACTGTCCAGAGATTCATGCCTGTCCCTAAGTCCATTTCGGCTGGAAGCAGGCGAAAAGAAGTGGGTTGGATTGTCTGTGGGATGTGGTGAAGCCACTGTGGTGATGCTTTTATGTTCAGAAACTGGAACTTCAATTTCCATTTTCTCTTCCTTTGTAGCAAGCACAGTAGATGGCTCCAAGAAATTGGCACAGTTTTGGTCTCTGTTTTTTCTTAACCTGATGTCATCCTCAGGGATTCTGGAAGATTTCTAAAATAAAAGAGAGAGAAAATATGAAATCTTAAAAAATGAACACCTAATTTTTTGCAGAGCAAACATCATCTGGAAAACAAATCCTAGCACATCTTGAAGTTGAGATTAAAGCATTCCCTCAGAGCATGGGAAAGCAAGGCAAGCCATTAACTCAAAAAGTAGGAAGTTACCTTACCATATGCTGGAAAAGGTACTAAAACAACAACAAGCTTTCATTTAAGAATCTCCCACTTGCTTACCACCCTCACTTTGTCATTATTTCATGCCTGTGTCTTGGTCTGTGACTAGGAATAAACTTTGAATTTCTAAGTTAACAGTAACTTGCCAGTTTTGATTCCTCAAAGATTTGCACATGCAGTACACAACACCTATCATCTTGGTACTCCAAAAATGCTTTCCACACCTAAATGAAATCTCATAATGCCTCTACTGATGAAAAGCATTACTGCCTGTGCTTTGCGGAAACAGATACTAATATGCTGAAAGAGTTGGTGACTCACACCAAGTTAGGAAAAATGATGTGGCAATGGTAGGGAATGTTCAATTCTCAATGCTCAATCCTGGTCATAAAACATGGAGTAGAATTACATGGTGCTGGAAAGACATGGGGTCTTCCTCCATCCTACATGGAAACCTACACACAATTGCACTTGAGAGACAGGAAGCATCTGTAACTCCCATAGCATGCAGAACACCACAAAGAGCATGACAGGGACCACAGTCATGGTATCCTTCCTCCCACTTCTTTGATCTGTAGTGCAGATCTTCCGGATCATGTTTCTCTCTGATGTGTTGCCTCTGGTCACAAGCTTATTGACATAAATACTATTTATGCTCATATATTTTACTGGTCAAGCAGCCTAATGAACTTACTGAGAGTAAAGTCTGAAGGAACTTCTGATTAAGTTGGTAACGCATCAATTAACTTCTCAGTAATTCTATGCTGCTAAAAGGCAAACCTAATCCACAACGCCAAAACCAAAGAGGACATTTTAAACATGGTTTTTCAAAAAGCACTTGCTAACTTCCTAAATAATGAAAACAAAAAATGATACATTATTCCCTTTGACTCACCTTTTAAAACAGAAATGTGCTATCTGAGCTCTCTGCCTGCTTTCCACACATGTTTCTATGTGGCGTTTCTATGAGGCGTTGACTTTGAAAGCAAATGGCATTGATCAAACCCCGTGAACTCAGTGGACACCAGCAAGAGCACTGTTGTCAGGTTGTCACCCCTGCCTTGCTGTCCCTTATCCAGCATGCTATTAACACACACCACAGCAGCAGACGATGAACAAGGAGCACAATGGCACTTACCAGTGACCTGAACAATCATATTGTCACTGGATTTATACTGGCAGCCAAATGCATTTGACACACCTTAACAAATTACAGCCAGTCACCCAGAAGAGCTCTTTCTAAAAACACTCTGAAAAGCTTTCTGTCTAATTACACAGTTGTACACAGCTGAAGACAATGCTGGCATCAGCCATCAGATACTTTCTTCCTAACTCTGCTTAAACACCAGGGAAAAAAAATCTTTAAAAATAAACCCCTGCTCTTGTCTACATATTTTACTTGACAAACTTCAAACTGGTTTTACTTGCTTCACTTCTTCACTTTCTGTTGAACTTAGAAATATTCCAGCTGAAGTTCATAGCAATTCTTTTCTTAAAGGATATTGTGTTTTGTATCATTTAAATATTGAAATGTGGCCAGTGTCTTCTTTAGTCCCATTAATTATATATTCAAGAAATCAGATGCTCTGCAAACAAATACAAAGTATAAAAAATGCTTACTTTGTACAGTAGGCACAGATGGAATGAAAGAATCATAGATAACGGCTTCTTTTAAAATGAAAGGGTATTGCTCTTGATTTGCTGGCAGAGCTCCATGTACACAATAGGTACTCAGGTGACAGGATTTAAGACTGCAATACCTTTTTGATACTTGGGGTTACATCTTCCCTGCTCGACTTGCTGGTGCAAAAATGAGTATGGTGGCCCCTAGGGCAGTCTGTGCAAAGTCCAGGACTGATAGCTGTCCCCTTTCACACAAACCATGGGTATGAAATTATGCTCCCACCAATATTTGCTTATAATCCAACAGATCAAAGCCACTAGTAGCTTGGTATGACATCGGTAGCTAACTACGTCCTCTGTAGCTTCAAAACCGTATCCTGAATGGACAGAAAATCAGTTAATGAAGATGTGCTCTCCTGCCACCAAAACACATCTCCTTGCAGAGCCGAAGGAGCTCTTGCTCCTGTGCTTCTTGTACCTGCACACCATGGAGCTGGAAATATACCCGATTGTCCCAGAGACTGTATTCACTGAAGCAGGTCTGTTTCCACCTCTGCTCTGTGTGAACCACTCCAGTTCACATCACATTTGGATATTCAAGTTCGGTAAGAGAACCACAGGTAGTTTTTTGCCTAAACCTCTTAGCAAGTAAGAGCCCACCCTCTCACCATAGCTGCAATCCATTACTCACAACTAAGGCACATGCATGTAACAGCCTAATCAGGGCGTGCACTTGTGACAGCATGTAATTCTGGAAGTGCATGTGTCTATGCAATTAGTGTGGGACATGTAATTATGTAGCAAAACAGACAATTATGCAGTAAAACCTACAAGAAAACACTGCTTCTTATTGGAGGAGCCTTTCTGGCTACGACTCCAAGCACGGCAGAGGAGCCAGTGAGGATTGCTAGGAGAGGAAAAAAAATACATTCAAAGGAACCACCCATTTATTTTCCTCAAAACATTCTGCCAGAGCCTGGGGACAACTTTGTGAGGTTGTGGCAATAAAAATTATGCTCCAGACACTCCTGCGGGGAGCAGAAATCAATCTACTGATGAATTACTTGAAGAAGAGAACTGAGATAGCTAAAGACAGAAACAGATGGCAAAACAAACCTTTTCAAGACAGTCCAGGCCACAGCACCTGCCCAGGTCAAGCGAATGGGTGCAGGAAATGGCACGTGTTGGAATGAGCCACCATGGGTGGGAGGAGGATTGGAGGAGGGACCAGTGGGGCACACACAGATCCCCATGCCTCAGCTGCTTGGTGGAAGGAGGAGAGCTTTCCAGGGGGCTGCTTTTGCTCCTCCTTGATAAGCCTGCACCAGCAGCTTTGTATTTGCCACCTACAGGGAGAAGGCTTTTCAAAGCCTGCACCATTACAAAGACCTGTGAATGGGAAAAGGGCTGCATTCAAACCTAATTGTAGTCAGTCACAAGGCATTCACAGTGATGCCCTTAAACTACTCATCTAGACCCAGCTTTTCCAGAAGTTGCTGTTACATTTACACTGTCTCTGAATGTGTGTTCATTTTTGTCTAAGTCAAGATGCAACAGGGCAATTAGTGTCACTTCTACAATGCTGCTGCAGTTTAGTAAACTATAGTTATTAGCAGCTTAGAAAATTATTAGCATATTTCCTCTTTGGCTGAATTCTTCATCTACAAAAGTGCAAGTGTTTGGGCAATCAGCTCTTTGAGAAGGAATAAAATGTGGGTGTGCTACTAGCAGGACTCAACAAACATGCTGCCAGTGCCTTCCTTTGTTTGATGCAACAAAAAATGCCTACAGAAACAAGTGGGAAGAAATCCTTCTGAGTCAGATCAACATTCTTCTGAAGCATCAGTAGCAGTGGTGGGAAGGGAGAGGAAAGGATTAAACAACTAAGAAGTTTCATGGTTTAAAAAAATCTGAAGTTTCCTTATTGTGGGCTTTTACAATCACTCCAGCCAAGTTTCAAGACAGCTTTTGATCTCCTGGCTTTGTTAGCACTGTCCACCTTCCATTTCTTTGGCCTTCATATTCTTTTGGAGACCTCATGTACTTCATTTGCTCCTCCTCCCCCTGCTTCAGCATTGAGGCAGTGTTTTGTTCAACCCTTTCCACTCTTCTCTTCAATCTATTAGGCCCACCACACATCAAGCAGTTTTAGTAGTAAAACCTCATTTGCAGATGGTTTACTGGCTGATCCATACCATCCTTGCTGATGTCAGTCATCTTCTCCCTCTTCACCTACTGTCTTGGCCTGCCTCTCTGACTGTCTTATTTGCAATTAAGAAGGAAGCAACTGATGGATTTGTTAGGAGATTGACTCTGGCAAACCTTCAAGGGAGCAGCTGCTTCCATTCACCTCACCCTTTTGAAGAACACAGTCACCACCTGCACAACAGATGGAGCCAATCCCAAACACCGCACAGACACAGAAGTCAGCTGAACCTCTGTGGTTCCAGACAGACACCCTGTCCAGAGACAAAACTCCTAGCCAGCAGAGGCATTGCCCCATGCTTGCTAGTGACAGTAAGTCTTTGCAGAACTCATTTTCTTTAGGACCCCAAGTGTTGCAGTTCATAATGAACCAGAAAAGCAACAAAAGTTGTAAAAAGTGATAGCATCTATCCCTCACAGCTCGTGTTCCCTACCACACAACAGGTGCTCAGACAGGTGCCACCATCGCACCCCACGCCAGGTGGGAACGGCAGCCCAAACCACTGTGGCAGCTCCTGTCTCACAATGGCTCCTGCACTCCCTCCCTCCCTCCCTCAGCAGGGTCTCAGGGGCAGCTGCCACCCCATCGAAGTCCAAATATGTGGTGAACTCCCCTTGCCACAGGAGGAAGAAGAATTTGACAGTGGGAGCCTTTGCACAAAGCAGTCTAAAGAAATGGGCCAAACATCTCTGTTTTAGAAACTACCTATTTGGGTGAGCTAAGAGAAAGTAGTAGCAGGAAAAAGTTTAAAAAGATCCTAGAAATGGAGGGGAGAAGGGGTGAAGATGATGATGTGGAACTCAAGGAAAGAAAGGGTTTATACTCACATTACTTACAGAAACTATACATTTTGATTTAAAAAAAACAAATCAAAACACACAAAAAAATCCCAAATCCAAACCCAAAGTGTTGTCTTCTTGCTTCCATGCAAAAACACCTTCCTTCTTCATACAGTATTTTATACTGGCATCTAAAGGTTTTTAAACTACTAAAGGAAGTGTTGCACAAAAGCTTTAGAAGTTTTCTCTTAATAAAATAAAATTCAAGTTTCAGGAGAAAAAAAACCTAACCCAACAAAACCCCTCAAAACCTGTCGCCAGATTTTGAATTTAAGACATGTCAGGCACACACTGACACTACGCTGAATAGTTCCATTCGCAACCCCAGTTGCACCCAAAAAGCAAAACCTGGCCTGCTCCTCTCACAGTGCATTATACAGTGTCTTCAATACAAAGACTGAAACAATATCTGCTTTCTAAAATGTTTTAGTGCTGAGTGTCACAGTGACATTCTCTACAAGCAGCTCTCCACGCTCTTCCATGACTTTTCTGAGGCAGCCAGACAGCACAATATTTTCTTTGTGAAATGCTGGTTTGTTTCCTAAACACTTCAGAAATCACAAGAGTACATTCAAATGCAACAAAAATCAATGCAACTTCGTATTATCTCCTCCTAAGAACCAGTGTCAGAGCTCTTTTGGACTACAGACAGTGGTAAGTGATGTGGCGATACAGTGCCAAACAAAATGCTTTTTTGGAGAGCTTGCTGTGTGACTTTTTTCACGTGGTTTTTCTATTTCCTTTCTTCATGGTTTAGCAAAGAAGTTGTGATTGCATTCATTCCGAAAACACATGAAAGGCTTGGCAATATTCTTTTGGAAATATCCATCTGAGCCACAGGCTTCAGCTTCCCCATGTGATACACTATAAAGCTCTTTTATCAAATCAAACTCCAATCTTCTTTTGCTGCTGTAATAAATTAAAGAGGGATAAAAATGGCTCAAGAATTATCACTACTTTAATGATAAACATATATTGTATGACAGGATATTTTAATGATGAGGACACAGTCACTTGATATTGTATTTTTCCATATGTGCCTCTGTAGCTCCAGTATTTTTTTTGTGCCTTCAATAGCAAATAGGTGAATTCTTTTCCTGGGTAAGTCAGATCCAAATTTGTAATAAACCTTACTATTTCCTGCTAATGCCAGGGTGCATAAGTTGAAGAGGTACTCTACTGGTAGGAAACCAGGTGATCTTGCATGCCAGTTATTTTCTCTTGCTTCCTAAAAACACAGATCTGGTCCCTCCATGAAAAATTTTCAACCCTAATAACTAGATGCTACAGCAGCAAGCAAATCAAGTATCTTCCTTCTTTATTGCTTGTGCAGCTGTTGTAAAAAAGCAACAATAAAATGCTGAGTTCTTGTTAAAAAATATTTTAATTCAGCAAAGAACTGAAACTGGACAAAGCACCTATATGGATAAAGTGATTTATACAGAAATTAATATTTAGGGACAAAAGGCTGCTAAATGCTAAGTGAAAAGAAATATCACCTCTGATTAAGAAAAAACAATGCAGAGTTTATTAGAGCATGATGGTTACACAGCTGGTAGTATGGAAAGCAACATA